>NC_090445.1:42536915-43161915 GCF_031143425.1 Pleurodeles waltl
GGCTCCTTCTGCAAGCGATGGAGAAACCTGATTTCCACTCCTGGAAATGTTGGTGCTTTTACTTTCTTGGTGGATTTACAGGAGGATTAACAGGAGTCAGAGAGACCAATCAAGACAGGATCTCTTTCCCCAACTGTTAAAACAAGAGTACTGTCCTCCCTGTTCTCACATGGCTTCTTGTTTATTAGCCCGTATCTGTATTGATGGATTGTCAAGTTTCATCCATCTGCATTCCAAAAATATTCTGTCCATCAAATGGCATGTCCATTATTTGATGTTGTACATCAGGTCTGATCAATGCACTTTTGAACCATCTGTCATGCCTCATCACTTTTGAGTTGGAGATCTGCATGATTAAGTTAAATGACAAATCCAATGAGGAACCATGGGTTTTACAGCTACAGAGATCACTAAACCTGGCCTTACATTGATTCAGAATGCAAGCAGAAAGAATATCTATGTCTTGTATTTTTCTGTTCTTTACAAGTTAACTCATGTGATAGCAGTCTCATCGGTGGCAACCCTCTTTTCCAATGAGGGTAGCACCACAATTTTGCATTTTTCGTCTTTATGTATTTTCTCATTAAAATAAAACAAGAAACACAGCTTTCCCACAGAAGAGGTAGTAAGACTAAACCTCTACAGTGCTCTTTCTAGAAGGCAATTAAACCTCCCTATGTCACCTGCTGATGAATCACGAGGTTCAGGTTGTAGTCTACAGTCATCTGATGCTATAAATTATTCCAACTCTGATCCTTTCACTGGTAAAGGTCCTTGTTCATCTTCATGGTTAATCTGTGCAGCATCAACATCATATGTCATTGTGCCATCATCATTTAGATCTTTGTCAACACTACCGTCATCACTCTCTTCCTTATCTGTGTCCTTATGAGGTCGCAGTATAGAGGAGCACCAATGGTCCTCTACATCTAAAACAATTATAGCTCGCCTTTGGTTTCACAATAGGTTCATAGTCAGATGTCACACAACTGGTACTCTCAATAGCAGATCAAACAGCAATGTCACAACATCATTTTAAAGACTATCTATCTGCCTTGGCCACCTGGATGCACCAAAAACGGTAATTCTAGCAAACAGACATTTTGAAATTTAGTACCCCAAATTCTATTTAGGGCCAATCCTGGGAGCCACCTGATCTGAGCCATTCCCCTAGTCCCTCATTAAATGCCAGAAATGTGATCATGGGCTCTCTTAATTCACAGGTCACAACTGTTTCAGCGCCCTGCTTTAAGTTTCTGAAAGCTACCAGGAAATGTTTGGGCATTCTTCTGGCACCCTCAACGTCACTATTGCCTCAATACCGAACTATAGTAACTGACTATATTTTAACCAGCTTCTGCAAGAAAATACAGAATGCAGCATCAAAATTGCTACTGTGGATCGCACCATGTCAATCGATCTGCACCCTATCTTCGGGACCTGCACTGGCTTCCAGTGCACAAGAGAGTGATTTTTGTTGTTGTTTTAAGACCATGCTACTCATTTAACAAGCGGTGAACAGGACGGGCCAAGATATTTACAAGTGTTAATACAGCAACATATCCCACTTAGAAGCTTATGATCAGCTGGGGACATGCTTCTTACCATTCCTAGAGTTTGTCCCCGAGTGCACCGTAGACGGAATGCACCGTGGCTTTTGTCTCAGCCATGCAGTGGAATCTCATGTCATCTGATGTGCGTTTGGTGTCATCATTGCCCGTATTTAAGAAGTTTTGAGCTTGATAAGAAATAACTTTTTCAAGAAATTGCCCAAAAATGTTTTTATTCCTGATCTGCAGATCCACCATGGGGGGTCAGAGCTGCCCCCAAGGACAACTTTGCGAAGGATCCCCAGATTCCAGGCACAATGCATAAAAAAATAAAAATAAAATAACATTAAATACACCCACTCTCACAACAACCCCCCGCCGCTCACAGCCTTCGGCTGTTTGCAGTGAGAGTTTATAGGGAATTGGGAGGTGGGGGTGTCTTGGCCACAGACCAGGCCATGTGCAGCCAACCCCTGCTGCACATGGCCGAAAGCTGTGTGCCGCTGTGGTTTTATTAACAAATGGTAATTATATATTGCTTTGCATTAAAATATTCACACAATTTCACTGAAAAAACAGAAAGGTTACAGGGACGTTATAGTTAGGCTGACGGTTTACCCCACCCAAAATCATAGAAATTCAGCAGTTAATAGTTATACTTATCTGAAGAAACTATAACTTGTGCTGTAAAGTAACTTTAGGCCGTGTGTTATAGTTTCTTAACATAAGTAGAACTGTAAGTATTTTGTGTGGGTAAATTGTCAATTATAATGTACCTGTCACCTTTGTTTTTTTTCAGTGACTATACATATATATATATATATATATATATATATACACACACACACACACATATATACATACATATATACACACACACACACATATATATATATATATGGAAAATGTCACTTACCCAGTGTACATCTGTTCGTGGCATCAGACGCTGCAGATTCACATGCTGTGCACATCCCGCCATCTAGTGTTGGGCTCGGAGTGTTACAAGTTGTTTTTCTTCGAAGAAGTCTTTTCGAGTCATGAGATCGAGGGACTCCTCCCCTTTCGGCTCCATTGCGCATGGGCGTCGACTCCATCTTAGATTGTTTTCCCCGCAGAGGGTGAGGTAGGAGTTGTGTATATAGTAATAGTGCCCATGCAATGGAGTAAATATGTATGTACATAATGTGGTTTAAAGTGATATATTTACAAATTTACAAATGTTCAAGATCAACTTAAAAACGGCTACAGGCTCCTGGGGAGGTGGGAGGGCGCATGTGAATCTGCAGCGTCTCATGCCACGAACAGATGTACACTGGGTAAGTGACATTTTCCGTTCGATGGCATCTGTAGCTGCAGATACACATGCTGTGCATAGACTAGTAAGCAGTTATCTCCCCAAAAAGCGGTGTCTCAGCCTGTAGGAGTTGAAGTTGTTTGAAATAAAGTTCGTAGTACTGCTTTTTCTACTGTGGCTTGCTGTGTTGTTAACACATCCACGCAGTAGTGCTTGGTAAACGTAGGAGGCGTAGACCATGTTGCTGCCTTACATATTTCAATCATTGGTATGTTTCCTAGAAAGGCCATGGTAGCACCTTTCTTTCTAGTTGAGTGTGCCTTTGGTCTTATAGGCAGTTCTCTTTTTGCTTTGATATAACAGGTTTGAATGCATTTAACTATCCATCTGGCAATGCCGTGTTTGGATATTGGATTCCCTGCATGAGGTTTTTGGAAGGCAACGAACAATTGTTTTGTTTTGCGAATTTGTTTTGTTCTATCAATGTAGTAAATTAATGCCCTTTTGATGTCTAATGTATGTAATGCTCTCTCAGCTACAGAATCTGGTTCTGGAAAGCACAATGGTAGTTCCACTGTTTGATTTAAGTGGAACGGTGATATGACTTTCGGTAAGAACTTAGGATTTGTTCGCAGAACTACCTTATGCTTGTGTATCTGAATAAAGGGTTCTTGTATGGTAAATGCTTGTATTTCACTTACTCTTCTTAGAGATGTGATGGCTATTAGAAATGCTACTTTCCATGTTAATTATTGTATCTCATATGAGTGCATGGGTTCAAAAGGTGGACCCGAGTCGTGTTAAGACAATGTTGAGGTTCCACGAAGGAACTGGTGGTGTTCTTGGTGGGATAATTCTTTTCAGACCCTCCATAAATGCTTTTATGACTGGGATCCTGAATAATGAAGTTGAGTGCGTAATTTGCAGATAAGCTGAAATTGCGGTGAGATGTATTTTAATGGATGAAAAAGCTAACTTTGACTTTTGTAAGTGTAGTAGGTAGCTTACGATGTCTTTAGCAGATGTGTGTAATGGTTGAATTTGATTATTATGGCAGTAATAAACAAATCTTTTCCACTTATTTGCATAGCAATGTCTTGTGGTTGGTTTCCTAGCTTGTTTTATGACCTCCAAACATTCCTGTGTGAGGTCTAGATGTCCGAATTCTAAGACTTCAGGAGCCAAATTGCTAGATTCAGCTATGCTGGATTTGGGTGTCTGATCTGTTGTTTGTGTTGAGTTAACAGATCTGGTCTGTTTGGCAGTTTGATATGAGGCACTACTGAGAGGTCTAGTAGTGTTGTGTGCCAAGGTTGTCGTGCCCAAGTTGATGCTATTAGTATGAGTTTGAGTTTGTTTTGACTCAATTTGTTTACTAGATATGGAAGGAGTGGGAGAGGGGGAAAAGCGTATGCAAATATCCCTGACCAACTCATCCATAACGCATTGCCCTGAGACTGAGCCTGTGGGTACCTGGATGCGAAGTTTTGGCAGTTTGCATTTTCTTTTGTTGCAAATAGGTCTATTTGCGGTGTTCCCCATCTTTGGAAGTAAGTCTTTAGTATTTGGGGATGAATTTCCCATTCGTGGATCTATTGGTGATCCCGAGAGATTGTCTAACTGGTTCTGAATTCCTGGTATGAACTGCGCTATTAGGCATGTGGTTGTGAATCGCCCAATGCCATATTTTCTGTGCTAAGAGACACAACTGCGTGGAGTGTGTCCCTCCCTGTTTGTTCAGATAATACATTGTTGTCACCCTGTGCTTGTGACCATTGTGATGCTAGGCACTGTTGTAAGGGCCGCATGTGTAATCTTGCGTTTGGGACAATGGCTATGCATGAGGACATCATGCCTAGTAGTTTCATCACTAATTTTACCTGTAACTTTTGTTTTGGGGACATGGCTTGTATTACGTTTTGAAATGCCTGTACCCTTTGTGGACTTGGAATGGCAATCCCTTTTGTTGTGTTGATTGTTGCTCCTAAGTATTGTTGTATTTGACACGGCTGTAGGTGTGATTTGTTGTAGTTGAGTGAGAAACCTAGCTTGTGAAGGGTTTCTATGACATACTTTGTGTGTTGTGAACACCTTTCTAGTGTATTGGTTTTGATTAACCAATCGTCTAGTTATGGGAACACATGTATTTGCTGGCTTCTGATATGAGCAGCCACTACTGCCAGGCATTTCGTAAAAACTCTTGGCGCTGTTGTTATCCCGAATGGCAACACTTTGAACTGCTAATGTACCCCTTGGAATACGGACCTTAAGTACTTTCTGTGGGAAGGATGTCTAGGTATATGGAAATATGCATCCTTGAGGTCTAGTGTTGTCATGTAGTCTTGCTGTTTGAGCATTGGGATCACGTCTTGCAGTGTCACGTGAAAGTGATCTGATTTGATGTAGATGTTTAATGTTCTGAGATCTAAGAAAGGTCTTGGAGTTTTGTCTTTTTTGGGTATGAAAAAGTACAGGGAGTAAACTCCTGTTCCTTTCTGATGAATTGGTACTAGCTCTATTGCATCTTTTTGCAACAACGCTTGGACCTCCAGTTGTAAAAGATCCATGTGTTGTTTGGACATGTGTGTTTTCGGTGGGACATTTGGAGGGAATTGTAGAAATTCTATGCAATAACCATGCTGGATAATGGCTAGGACCCACGTGTCTGTTGTTATTTCTTCCCAGTTTTTGTAGAACTTGGCTAGTCTCCCCCCACTGGTGTTATGTGTTGGGGATTTGTGACGTTGAAGTCACTGTTTATTTTGTGGAGTTTTGGGACTCTGGAACTTCCTTCTACTCTTTAGGAACTGTCCCCCTCTGTATTGTCCCCGAAAACTTCCCCGCTGGTATTGACTCTGATAAGTGGGTCTTGTTTGTGAGGTTGCGGGTTCTGTGCTCTGTCCCCGAAACCCCCCTCAAAACTGTGATTTCCGAAAAGTGCCTCTGCTCTGTGGGGAGTAGAGTGCGCCCATGGCTTTAGCCGTATCTGTGTCCTTTTAAAGTTTTTCGATAGCAGTGTCCACCTCAGGCCCAAACAACTGCTGTCCGTTAAATGGCATATTCAGCACGGCTTGTTGTATCTCCGGCTTGAATCCTGATGTACGCAGCCATGCGTGTCTCCGTATGGTCACTGCTGTATTCACAGTCCTAGCAGCTGTGTCAGCTGCATCCATTGCTGACCGTATCTGATTGTTAGAGATACTCTGTCCTTCCTCCACCACTTGTTGTGCTCTCTTTTGGAACTCTTTGGGCAGGTGTTCAATGAAATGTTGCATTTCGTCCCTCTGAGACATATCATATCTAGCCAGCAATGCCTGTGAATTGGCAATGCGCCATTGGTTGGCTGCTTGTGCCGCAACCCTTTTCCCCGCAGCGTCGAACTTGCGACTTTCCTTGTCTGGAGGTGGTGCATCTCCTGAGGTGTGTGAGTTCGCCCTTTTGCGAGCTGCCCCTACTACCACTGAGTCTGGTGTTAATTGCTGCGTAATGTACACAGGGTCTGTTGGTGGCAGTTTGTACTTTTTCTCCACCCTTGGAGTAATGGCCCTGCCCTTCACAGGCTCCTGAAACACTTGTTTGGAGTGTTTCAGCATTCCCGGTAACATAGGGAGACTCTGGTACTGGCTATGTGTGGACGACAGTGTATTAAATAGAAAGTCAACTTCTATAGGTTCAGCGTGCAGGGAGACATTGTGAAACGCAGCTGCTCTTGACACCACCTGTGTGTAGGCAGTACTGTCCTCAGGTGGTGACTGTCTCGCTGGATAACAGTCGGACTGTTATCTGATACCGGCGGATCATAAAGGTCCCATGCGTCTGGATCATCTTGACTCATTCCTGTTTGAGTTGGAGACTGCATCATTGGTGGAGTGGCTACCGGTGATGGTTGTGGTGAGCGTTGTGGAGATGGTGGAGTTACTTGTCTTGCCACCTTTGCTTGTGGCTGTTTGTCTTTCTCTTGGAAGGCAAGTTTCCTTTTAATTCGAATTGGAGGGAGAGTACTGATCCTCCCTGTGTCTTTTTGAATGTGGAGCCTTCTTTGAGTGTAATCTGGCTCCCCTGCCTCTAGTTCCTATCCGAATCTGTGTCCTTGCATCTGTGAGGACAGGCCCTGTTCCTCGGTGTAGGAACTCGATTTCGGCTCAGAGGCCGGATGTTTAGGTATGGAAAGTACATGGAAAAGGCAAGTAAAAACCTTGAGGCCAGCCAACAGCTCCAGAAATTTTGGTATGACCAAAAGGCTGCCATGGTTGAGTTCCAACCAGGGCAGAAAGTTTGGGTTTTGGAGCCTGTGGCTCCCAGGGCACTTCAGGACAGATGGAGTGGCCCTTACCCCATCCTGGAAAAGAAGAGTCAGGTCACCTACCTGGTGGACCTAGGCACAAGCAGGAGCCCCAAAAGGGTGATCCATGTAAACCGCCTAAAACTCTTCCATGATAGGGCTGATGTAAATCTGTTGATGGTAACAGATGAGGACCAGGAAGCTGAGAGTGAACCTCTCCCTGATCTCCTCTCATCAAACCCTAAAGATGGCTCAGTGGATGGAGTGATCTATTCAGACACCCTCTCTGGCCAACAGCAATCTGATTGTAGGAAGGTCCTGCAACAGTTTGCTGAGCTCTTCTCTTTAACCCCTGGTCAGACACACCTGTGTACCCATGATGTGGACACAGGAGACAGCATGCCTGTCAAAAACAAAATTTTTAGACAGTCTGACCAAGTTAAAGAAAGCATCAAAGTGGAAGTCCACAAGATGCTGGAGTTGGGAGTAATTGAGCACTCTGACAGCCCCTGGGCTAGCCCAGTGGTCTTAGTCCCCAAACCTCACACCAAAGATGGAAAGAGAGAGATGAGGTTTTGTGTGGACTACAGAGGTCTTAATTCTGTCACCAAGACAGATGCCCATCCCATACCTAGAGCTGATGAGCTAATAGACAAATTAGGGGCTGCCAAATTCTTAAGTACCTTTGACTTAACAGCAGGGTACTGGCAAATCAAAATGGCCCCTGGAGCAAAAGAAAAGACAGCATTCTCCACCCCTGATGGGCATTATCATTTCACTGTTATGCCCTTTGGTTTAAAGAATGCCCCTGCCACCTTCCAAAGGTTGGTGAATCAAGTCCTTGCTGGGTTGGAATCCTTTAGTGCAGCTTATCTTGATGATATTGCTGTCTTCAGCTCCACCTGGCAGGATCACCTGGTCCATCTGAAGAAGGTTTTGAAGGTTCTGCAATCTGCAGGCCTCTCTATCAAGGCATCCAAATGCCAGATAGGGCAGGGAACTGTGGTTTACTTGGGACACCTTGTAGGTGGAGGCCAAGTTCAGCCACTCCAACCCAAGATCCAGACTATTCTGGACTGGGTAGCTCCAAAAATCCAGACTCAAGTCAGGGCATTCCTTGGCTTGACTGGGTACTATAGGAGGTTTGTGAAGGGATATGGATCCATTGTGACAGCCCTCACAGAACTCACCTCCAAGAAAATGCCCAAGAAAGTAAACTGGACTGTAGAATGCCAACAGGCCTTTGACACCCTGAAACAAGCTATGTGCACAGCACCAGTTCTAAAAGCTCCAGATTACTCCAAGCAATTCATTGTGCAAACAGATGCCTCTGAACATGGGATAGGGGCAGTTTTGTCCCAAACAAATGATGATGGCCTTGACCAGCCTGTTGCTTTCATTAGCAGGAGGTTACTCCCCAGGGAGCAGCGTTGGAGTGCCATTGAGAGGGAGGTCTTTGCTGTGGTTTGGTCCCTGAAGAAGCTGAGACCATATCTCTTTGGTACTCACTTTGTAGTTCAAACTGACCACAGACCTCTCAGATGCCTGATGCAAATGAAAGGTGAAAATCCAAAACTGTTGAGGTGGTCCATCTCCCTACAGGGAATGGACTTTATAGTGGAACACAGACCTGGGACTGCCCATGCCAATGCAGATGGCCTTTCCAGGTTCTTCCACTTAGAAAATGAAGACTCTCTTGGGAAAGGTAAGTCTCATCCTCTTTCGTTGGGGGGGGGGGGGGGGGTTGTGTAAGGAAATGCCTCCTTGGCATGGTTACCCCCTGACTTTTTGCCTTTGCTGATGCTATGTTTTGAATTGAAAGTGTGCTGAGGCCTGCTAACCAGGCCCCAGCACCAGTGTTCTTTCCCTAACCTGTACTTTTGTATCCACAATTGGCACACCCTGGCACCCAGATAAGTCCCTTGTAACTGGTACCCCTGGTACCAAGGGCCCTGATGCCAGGGAAGGTCTCTAAGGGCTGCAGCATGTCTTATGCCACCCTAGAGACCCCTCACTCAGCACAGACACACTGCTTGCCAGCTTGTGTGTGCTAGTGAGAACAAAATGAGTAAGTCGACATGGCACTCCCCTAAGGGTGCCATGCCAGCCTCTCACTGTCTATGCAGTATAGGTAAGACACCCCTCTAGCAGGACTTACAGCCCTAAGGCAGGGTGCACTATACCATAGGTGAGGGCACCAGTGCATGAGCACTGTGCCCCTACAGTGTCTAAGCCAAACCTTAGACATTGTAAGTGCAGGGTAGCCATAAGAGTATATGGTCTGGGAGTCTGTCAAACACGAACTCCACAGCACCATAATGGCTACACTGAAAACTGGGAAGTTTGGTATCAAACTTCTCAGCACAATCAATGCACACTGATGCCAGTGTACATTTAATTGTAAAACACACCCCAGAGGGCACCTTAGAGGTGCCCCCTGAAATTGTAACCGACTATCTGTGTAGGCTGACTGGTTCCAGCAGCCTGCCACACTAGAGACATGTTGCAGGCCCCAGGGGGAGAGTGCCTTTGTCACTCTGAGGCCAGTAACAAAGCCTGCACTGGGTGGAGATGCTAACACCTCCCCCAGGCAGGAGCTGTAACACCTGGCGGTGAGCCTCAAAGGCTCACCCCTTTGTCACAGCACCGCAGGACACTCCAGCTAGTGGAGTTGCCCGCCCCCTCCGGCCACGGCCCCCACTTTTGGCGGCAAGGCCGGAGGAAACAAAGAAAACAACAAGGAGGAGTCACTGGCCAGTCAGGACGGCCCCTAAGGTGTCCTGAGCTGAAGTGACTAACTTTTAGAAATCCTCCATCTTGCAGATGGAGGATTCCCCCAATAGGATTAGGGATGTGACCCCCTCCCCTTGGGAGGAGGCACAAAGAGGGTGTACTCACCCTCAGGGCTAGTAGCCATTGGCTACTAACCCCCCAGACCTAAACACGTCCTTAAATTTAGTATTTAAGGGCTTCCCTGAACCTAAAGAGTGAGATTCCTGCAACTACAAGAAGAAGGACAGCTGAGCTGAAAAACCCCTGCAGAGGAAGACCAGAAGACACCAACTGCCGTGGCCCCAGACTTACCGGCCTGTCTCCTGCCTTCCAAAAGAAACCTGCTCCAGCGACGCTTTCCAAGGGACCAGCGACCTCTGAATCCTCTGAGGACTGCCCTGCTTCGAGAAAGACAAGAAACTCCAGAGGACAGCGGCCCTGCTCCAAAAGAACTGCAACTTTGTTTCAAGTAGCAGATTTAAAGACCCCTGCAACTCCCCGCAAGAAGCGTGAGACTTGCAACACTGCACCCGGCGACCCCGACTCGACTGGTGGAGAAACAACAACTCAGGGAGGACCCTCCGGCGCCCCGAGACCGTGAGTAACCAAAGTTGTCCCCCCTGAGCCCCCACAGCGACGCCTGCAGAGGGAATCCCGAGGCTCCCCCTGACCGCGACTGCCTGAAACTCCATTTCCCGACGGCTGGAAAAGACCCTGCACCCGCAGCCCCCAGCACCTAAAGGAACAGAACTCCTGTGCAGGAGTGACCCCCAGGAGGCCCTCTCCCTTGCCCAGGTGGTGGCTACCCCGAGGAGCCCCCCCCTTGCCTGCCTGCACCGCTGAAGAGACCCCTTGGTCTCCCATTGAAAACTAAAGAAAACCCGACGCTTGTTTACACACTGCACCCGCGCTGCTGAGGGTGTGGACTTGTGTCCCCCACGGTGCCCTACAAAACCCCCCTGGTCTGCCCTCCGAAGACGCGGGTACTTACCTGCTGGCAGACTGGAACCGGGGCACCCCCTTACCTCCATTGAAGCCTATGTGTTTTGGGCACCTCTTTGACCTCTGCACCTGACCGGCCCTGAGCTGCTGGTGTGGTGACTTTGGGGTTGCCCTGAACCCCCAACGGTGGGCTACCTTGGACCAAAAACTGAAACCTGTAAGTGACTTACTTACCTGTGAAAACGAACAAAACTTTACCTCCCCCAGGAACTGTGACAATTGCACTGTGTCCACTTTTAAAACAGCTATTTGTGTTTTATGTAAAAAGTATACATGCTAAAGTAATGATTCAAAGTTCCTAGAGTACTTACCTGCAATACCTTTCAAATGAGATATTACATGTAAAATTTGAACCTGTGGTTCTTAAAATAAACTAAGAAAAGATATTTTTCTATAACAAAACCTATTGGCTGGATTTGTCTCTGAGTGTGTGTTCCTCATTTATTGCCTGTGTGTATGTACAACAAATGCTTAACACTACTCCTTTGATAAGCCTACTGCTCGACCACACTACCACAAAATAGAGCATTAGTATTATCTCTTTTTGCCACTATCTTACCTCTAAGGGGAACCCTTGGACTCTGTGCATGCTATTCCTTACTTTGAAATAGCACATACAGAGCCAACTTCCTACAAGAAGCTTTCTTCTTCTTCTTCTTCCAAGTGTTGTTGTCCTGCCGGCGCCATTTGTAGTCTTCTTGCTCTTCGGTCTCTTAACGTCTTCCTCGACCGAAACGCTCGACAGGCCTCACAGGTATACTCTTTGTGTTCTGGAGACAAACACAAATCACAGACCAGATGCTGATCTGTATAAGGATACTTGTTGTGACATTCGGGGCAGACGCGGAATGGGGTCCGTTCCATTAGCCTTGAAGACTCATGCGGTCGGGCCGACCAGGCCCCGCCGGGGAATCTAAAACCCCGAAGGGCCACTGGAGCTCTTCAAAATTCGGTGTCGATCTGTTGGAACTAACCCGATACCGAACGCAAACAATACCGTCGAATTTTCCGAGATTTAACTAACTTTCCAAACCGAAACGCGGAGCGAAAAGGAACACGTCCGAACCCGATGGCGGAAAGAAAACAATGTAAGATGGAGTCGACGCCCATGCGCAATGGAGCCGAAAGGGGAGGAGTCCCTCGATCTCGTTACTCGAAAAGACTTCTTCGAAGAAAAACAACTTGTAACCCTCCGAGCCCAACACTAGATGGCGGGATGTGCACAGCATGTGTATCTGCAGATTCACATGCTGTGCACATCCCGCCATCTGGTGTTGGGCTCGGAGTGTTACAAGTTGTTTTTCTTCAAAGAAGAAGGTGAGGTAGGAGTTGTGTATGCTAGTAATAGTGCCCATGCAATGGAGTGAATACGTATGTACATAATGTAGTTTAAAGTAATATATTTACAAATTTACAAATGTTCAAGATCAACTTCTAAACGGCTACAAGCTCCCGGGGAGGCGGGTGGGCGCATGTGAATCTGCAGCGACTAATGCCACGAACAGATGTACACTGGGTAAGTGACATTTTCCGTTCGATGGCATGTGTAGCTGCAGATACACATGCTGTGCATAGACTAGTAAGCAGTTATCTCCCCAAAAGCGGTGGTTCAGCCTGTAGGAGTTGAAGTTGTTTGAAACAATGTTCGTAGTACTGCTTGACCTTCCTGTGTAAGGTCTAAGTGTCCGAACCCTAGGACTTCAGGAGCCAAATTGCTAGATTCAGTGATGCTGGATTTGGGTGTCTGATCTGTTGTTTGTGTTGTGTTAACAGATCTGGTCTGTTTGGTAGTTTGACATGAGGCACTACTGAGAGGTCTAGTAGTGTTGTGTACCAAGGTTGTCTTGCCCATGTTGGCGCTATTAGTACGAGTCTGAGTTTGTTTTGACTCAACTTGTTTACCAGATATGGAAGGAGTGGGAGAGGGGAAAAAGCGTAAGCAAATATCCCTGACCAACTCATCCATAACGCATTGCCCTGAG
Organism: Pleurodeles waltl; assembly: GCF_031143425.1. Lineage (NCBI taxonomy): Eukaryota > Metazoa > Chordata > Amphibia > Caudata > Salamandridae > Pleurodeles > Pleurodeles waltl. The sequence continues at coordinate 42,549,798 of NC_090445.1, forward strand.
ACTGATCTTGTGGGTACCTGGATGCGAAGTTTTGGCATTTTGCATTTTCCTTTGTTGCAAATAGATCTATTTGTGGTGTTCCCCAACTCTGGAAGTAAGTGTTCAGTATTTGGGGGTGAATCTCCCATTTGTGGATCTGTTGGTGATCCCGAGAGAGATTGTCTGCTAACTGATTCTGAATTCCTGGAATAAATTGTGCTATTAGGCGAATGTGGTTGTGAATCGCCCAATGCCATATTTTCTGTGCCAGGAGACACAACTGTGTTGAGTGTGTTCCTCCCTGTTTGTTTAGGCAATACATCGTTGTCATGTTGTCTGTTTTGACAAGAATGTGTTTGTGGCTTATTATGGGTTGAAATGCTTTCAGCGCTAGAAATACTGCCAATAGTTCTAAGTGATTTATGTGAAACTGTTTTTGCTGAGTGTCCCATTGTCCCTGGATGCTGTGTTGATTGAGGTGTGCTCCCCACCCTATCATGGAGGCATCTGTCGTTATTACATATTGTGGCACTGGGTCTTGGAAAGGCCGCCCTTGGTTTAAATTTATACTGTTCCACCATTAAAGCGAGGTGTATGTAAGTTGACCTTGTGCCTGTGACCATTGTGATGCTAGGCACTGTTGTAAGGGCCGCATGTGCAACCTTGCGTTTGGGACAATGGCTATGCATGAGGACATCATGCCTAGGAGTTTCATCACTATTTTGACTTGTATTTTTTGTCTTGGATACATGGCCTGTATTACATTGTGAAATGCCTGAACCCTTTGTGGGCTTGGAGCGGCAATCCCTTTTGCTGTGTTGATTGTCGCCCCTAAGTATTGCTGTGTTTGACACGGCAGAAGGTGTGACTTTGTGTAGTTGATTGAGAAACCTAGTTTGTGGAGGCTTTTTATGACATACTTTGTGAGTTGTGAACACCGTTCTAGCATGTTGGTTTTGATTAACCAATCGTCTAGGTACGGGAACACATGTATTTGCTGCCTTCTGATATGTGCAGCTACTACTGCCAGGCATTTTGTAAAAACTCTTGGCGCAGTTGTTATTCCGAATGGCAACACCTTGAATTGGTAATGTACCCCTTGGAATACAAACCTTAAGTACTTTCTGTGTGAAGGATGTATCGGTATATGGAAATATGCATCCTTTAGGTCTGGTGTTGTCATGTAGTCTTGTTGTTTGAGCAGTGGGATTACGTCCTGTAATGTCACCATGTGAAAGTGATCTGATTTGATGTAGGTATTTAATGTTCTGAGATCTAATATAGGTCTCAGACTCTTGTCTTTTTTGGGTATGAGAAAGTACAGAGAGTAAACTCCTGTTCCTTTCTGTTGGTTTGGTACTAATTCTATTGCTTCCTTCTGTAGCAATGACTGAACTTCTAGTCCTAGAAGATCTATATGTTGTTTTGACATATTGTGTGTTTTCGGTGGGACGTTTGGAGGGAATTTGAGAAATTCTATGCACTAACCATGCTGGATAATTGTCAGTACCCAAGTGTCTGTTGTTATCTCCTCCCAATGTTTGTGAAAATTGCTTAGTCTCCCCCCACAGGTGTTATGTGTTGGGGATTTGTGACTTGGAAGTCACTGCTTGTTTTGAGGAGTTTTGGGGCTTTGGAACTTCCCTCTATTCTTTTGGAATTGTCCCCCTCTATATTGCCCCCGAAAACGTCCCTGCTGATATTGGCTTTGATAAGTGGGCCTTGCTTGTGAGGTTGGGGCCTCTGTAGGTTGACCTCGAAACCCTCACCTAAATTGTGTTTTGCGAAATGTGCCCCTGCTCTGTGGGGAGTAGAGTGCGCCCATGGCTTTTGCCGTATCAGTATCTTTTTTGAGTTTCTCATAGCAGTGTCGACTTCTGGCCCAAACAACTGCTGTTCATTAAAAGGCATATTCAGCACGGCTTGTTGTATTTCCGGCTTGAATCCTGACGTACGCAACCATGCGTGTCTCATTGTTATTGCAGTATTTACTGTCCTTGGAGCCGTATCTGCTGCATCCATTGCTGACCGTATCTGATTATTGGAGATACTTTGTCCTTCTTCCACCACTTGTTATGCCCTTTTTTGGAACTCTTTGGGTAAGTGTTCTATGAAATGCTGCATTTCGTCCCAATGAGCTCTATCGTATCTTGCCAAAAGCGCTTGTGAGTTGGCAATGCGCCATTGGTTTGCTGCTTGTGCTGCAAACCTTTTACCCGCAGCATCGAATTTGCGACTCTCCTTGTCTGGAGGTGGTGCGTCTCCCGAGGTATGAGAGTTTGCTCTCTTGCGAGCTGCCCAGACAACCACAGAGTCTGGTGTTAATTGCTGTGTAATATAAACAGGGTCTGTTGGCGGTGGCTTGTACTTCTTCTCCACCCTTGGAGTTATGGCTCTGCCTTTTACAGGATCCTGAAATATTTGTTTGGAATGTTTTAGCATTCCCAGGAGCATAGGTAAGGTTTGGTATTGGCTATGAGTGGAGGTTTGAATGCAAGGTGACGTTATGAAACGCAGCAGCCCTTGAGACCACCTGCGTGTAGGATGTACTGTCTTCAGGTGGCGATGGCCTCGCAGGGTAACAGTCTGGGCTGTTATCTGATATAGATGCATCATAAAGGTCCCATGCGTCGGGATCATCTTGACTCATTGCAGTATGAGTCGGGGATTGCATCAGTGGTGGAGTGGCTACCGGTGATGTGTGCATTGATGGTGGTGGAGATGGTGGTGGAGTTGTTTGTCTTGCCACCTTTGCCTGTGGCTGCTTGTCCTTTTCTTGAAAGGCAAGTCTTCTTTTCATCTTTATTGGAGGAAGAGTGCTTATCTTCCCTGTCTCTTTTTGAATGTGGAGCCTTCTTTGAGTGTAGTCTGGCTCTACTGATTCAAGTTCTTCTCCGAACTTATGTCCTTGCATCTGGGAGGACAATCCATGTTCCTCTGTGTAGGAACCTGTTTTCGGTTCAGAGGCTGGATGTTTCGGAATCAAAACCTTTTTGGGCTCCGAGGAAACCTTCTTTATTTTCGGCGTCGTGGTGTCTTGGTGCCGACCCATTTCGGTGCCACTGTCTCGGTGCCGAATCTGCTCTGAGCCGCTGTCTCGGGCCCGAGATTGCTGTGTGGCGGTATCTCGACCGGAGTCGGATGACTTCGCCACAAGCGTGCCCTTTTTCGGTGCCGATGATCGGTCACCTATTTTTCGGGTTAAGCCATGGCCTGTTGGCGGTGGCGTCCCCTGGGCTTTTGTTGTCTTCTCGTGAGTTTTATGTTTCGACGTCTTACTCACGGTTTTCAGCGTTTCTTCGGGATCGAGCTCGTCCGAGTCCGATTCCTGGATGGAGAAGGTTTCTTCTTCCTCCTCGAAACGCCCTTGTCCTGTCGGCGCCGACGCCATCTGCAGTCTTCTTGCTCTTGGGTCTCTTAATGTCTTCCTCCACTGAAACGCTCGACAGGCTTCACAGGTATCCTCCTTGTGCTCTGGGGACAGACACAAGTTACAGACCAGATGCTGATCTGTATACGGATACTTGTTATGACATTTTGGGCAGAAGCGGAATGGGGTCCGTTCCATCAGCCTTGAAGAGACACGTGGCCGGGCCGACCAGGCCCCGACGGGGAATCGGAAAAAAAAAACCCCGAAGGGCCACCGGAGCTCTTCAAAAGTCGGTGTCGATCTGTTGTTACTAACCCAATACCGAGCGCAAACAATACCGACGATTTTTCCGAGATTCTAACTAACTTTCCGACCCGAAACACGGAGCGAAAAGGAACATGTCCGAACCCGATGGCGGAAAAAAAAAACAATCTAAGATGGAGTCGACGCCCATGCGCAATGGAGCCGAAATGGGAGGAGTCCCTCGATCTCGTGACTCGAAAAGACTTCTTCGAAGAAAAACAACTTGTAACACTCCGAGCCCAACACCAGATGGCGGGATGTGCACAGCATGTGTATCTGCAGCTACACATGCCATCGAACATATATGGAAAATGTCACTTACCCAGTGTACATCTGTTCGTGGCATTAGTCGCTGCAGATTCACATGCTGTGCACAGTCCGCCGTCTGGTGTTGGGCTCGGAGTGTTACAAGTTGTTTTTCTTCGAAGAAGTCTTTTCGAGTCACGAGACCGAGGGACTCCTCCCACTTCGGTTCCATTGCGCATGGGCGTCGACTCCATCTTAGATTGTTTTCCCCGCAGAGGGTGAGGTAGGAGTTGTGTATGCTAGTAATAGTGCCCATGCAATGGAATGAATACGTATGTACAAAATGAAGGTTAATGAAAATGTCACTTACCCAGTGTACATCTGTTCGTGGCATCAGTCGCTGAGATTCACATGGTATGCATGAGCTCGCCATCTGGTGTTGGGTCGGAGTGTTACAAGTTGTTTTTCTTCGAAGAAGTGTTTTCGAGTCACGGGACCGAGTGACTCCTCCTTCTGTGCTCATTGCGCATGGGCGTCGACTCCATCTTCGATTGTTTTCCCCGCAGAGGGTGAGGTAGGAGTTGTACTATAGTAATAGTGCCCGCGCAATGAAAAATGTAAGTATGTACCTATTAAAGGATTAAATAATATATATACAAATGTAGAAAATTGAAGGTAACTTCTGAACTGCTACAGGCTTCCGGGGAGGTGGGTGGGTCCATGTGAATCTCAGCGACTGATGCCACGAACAGATGTACACTGGGTAAGTGACATTTTCAGTTCGATGGCATCTGTCGCTGTAGATACACATGGTATGCATAGACTAGTAAGCAGTTAGTTCCCCCTAAGCGGTGGTTTAGCCTGTAGGAGTAGAAGTTGTCTGAAATAGAGTTCTTAATACAGCTTGACCTACTGTAGCTTGTTGTGCGGATAGCACATCTATACAGTAGTGTTTGGTGAATGTGTGAGGCGTAGACCAAGTGGCTGCCTTACATATTTCCTGCATTGGGATGTTTCCTAAAAAGGCCATTGAAGCACCTTTTTTCCTTGTTGAATGTGCCCTGGGAGTAATGGGCAGTTGTCTTTTTGCTTTAAGGTAGCAGATTTGGATGCATTTAACTATCCATCTGGCTATACCTTGTTTTGATATTGGGTTACCTGCATGAGGTTTTTGGAATGCAATAAATAGCTGTTTAGTTTTTCTGATGTTTTTTGTTCTGTCAATGTAGTACATTAATGCTCTTTTGACATCTAATGTATGTAGTGCTCTTTCAGCCACAGAATCTGGCTGTGGGAAAAAAACTGGTAGTTCTACCGTTTGATTTAGATGGAATGGTGAAATAACTTTGGGTAAAAATTTTGGATTAGGTCGTAGGACGACCTTATTTTTATGTATTTGTATAAAAGGCTCTTGTGTTGTGAACGCTTGAATTTCACTTACTCTTCTTAGAGATGTAATGGCGATGAGAAAGGCAACTTTCCAGGTTAGGAATTGTATTCCGCAAGAGTGCATGGGTTCGAAAGGTGGGCCCATGAGTCTTGTTAGAACCACGTTTAGGTTCCATGAAGGAACAGGTGGTGTTCTTGGTGGTATAATTCTTTTAAGCCCTTCTATGAATGCTTTGATAACTGGTATCCTATACAAGGAAGTTGAATATGTAGTTTGCAGGTATGCAGATATTGCTGCAAGGTGTATTTTAATAGAAGAGAAGGCTAGCTTTGCTTTTTGTAAATGGAGCAAGTAATTTACTATATGTTTTGGAGTTGCGTCTAGTGGTTGTATCTGATTATGATGGCAGTACCAAACAAATCTTTTCCACTTACTTGCGTAGCAGTGTCTAGTGGATGGCCTTCTGGCCTGCTTTATGACTTCCATACACTCTTGGCTAAGTTGTAAGTGTCCGAACTCTAGGATTTCAGGAGCCAGATTGCTAGATTCAGCGATGCTGGGTCCGGGTGTCTGATCTGTTGGTTGTGTTGCATTAACAGATTTGGTTTGTTGGGCAGTTTGATGTGTGGTACTACAGACAGATCTAGCAGTGTTGTGTACCAGGGTTGTCTTGCCCACGTTGGTGCTATTAAAATGAGTTTGAGTTTGTTTTGACTCAATTTGTTTACTAGGTAAGGAAGGAGAGGGAGAGGAGGAAAAGCGTAAGCAAATATTCCTGACCAGTTCATCCATAGGGCATTGCCTAGGGATTGCTTGTGTGGGTATCTGGACGCGAAGTTTTGGCATTTTGCGTTCTCTTTTGTTGCAAAAAAGTCTATTTGTGGTGTTCCCCAGAGTGTGAAGTAGGTGTTCAGAATCTGTGGGTGGATTTCCCATTCGTGGACTTGCTGGTGATCTCGAGAGAGATTGTCTGCCAGCTGATTCTGGATCCCCGGAATAAACTGTGCTATTAGACCAATTTGATGATGGATTGCCCACTTCCATATTTTTTGAGCTAACAAGCTTAACTGCGTTGAATGTGTTCCTCCTTGTTTGTTTAGATAATACATCGTTGTCATGTTGTCTGTTTTGACAAGGATGTATTTGTGGGTTATGATTGGTTGGAAGGCTTTTAGTGCTTGAAAAACTGCTAATAATTCTAGATGATTTATATGCAGTTTTGTTTGATGTATGTTCCATTGTCCTCTTATGTTGTGTTGATTGAGCTGTGCTCCCCACCCTGTCATGGAAGCATCTGTTGTTATTACGTACTGTGGCACTGGGTCTTGGAAAGGCCGCCCTATGTTTAAATTTATACTGTTCCACCATAGAAGCGAGAGGTAAGTTTGGCGGTCTAGCAACACCAGATCTAGAAGGTGACCCTGTGCTTGAGACCACTGTGAGGCTAGGCACTGTTGTAAGGGCCTCATGTGCAGTCTTGCGTTTGGGACAATGGCTATGCATGAGGACATCATGCCTAGGAGCTGTAGTATTGTTCTTGCTTGTGTTGTTTGGTTTGGAGACATGTGTTGAATGACCCTGTTGAAATTGTGGATCCTTTGTGGAGTTGGCGTTGCTACTCCTTTTGTCGTGTCTATTATGGCTCCTAGATATTGCTGTACTTTGCTTGGCAGAATGTTTGATTTTGCAAAGTTGACGGTGAACCCTAGTTTGTAGAGGGTTTGTATGACTTGATTTGTGTGGTTTGAGCATTGTGTGAGCGAACTGGTTTTGATTAGCCAGTCGTCTAGATACGGGAACACATGTATTTGCTGCCTTCTGATGTGTGCAGCGACTACTGCTAGGCATTTTGTGAATACTCTTGGAGCGGTTGTTAAACCAAAAGGCAATACTTTGAATTGGTAATGTATTCCTTTGAATACAAACCTTAGATATTTCCTGTGTGATTGATGTATTGGTATATGGAAATATGCGTCCTTGAGGTCTAGGGTTGTCATGTAGTCGTGTTTTTTGAGCAATGGTAACACTTCTTGTAGTGTGACCATGTGAAAGTGGTCTGATTTGATGAATGTGTTTACTACCCTGAGGTCTAGAATTGGTCTCAGTGTTTCGTCCTTTTTTGGTATCAAGAAGTACAGTGAATAAACTCCTGTGTTTATTTGTGTGCTTGGTACTAATTCTATTGCATTTTTTTGCAGTAGTGCTTGAACTTCTATCTCTAGAAGCTGTGAATGGTATTTTGATAAATTTTGTGATTTTGGTGATATGTCTGGAGGGAATTGCATGAATTCTATGCAATAACCATGTTGGATAATTGCTAGGACCCATGTGTCTGTAGTTATTTTGTCCCATGCTTCGTAATATTGACGTATTCTCCCCCCCACTGGTGTTGTGTGGGAGGGGTGAGTGACGTGTGAGTCACTGCTTGTTGGTAGTGGTTTTGGGGCTTTGAAATCTTCCTCTATTCCTAGGGAATTTCCCCCCTCTATACTGGCCCCGAAAACCTCCCCTGTACTGTCCCTGGTAGGTGGGCGGTGCGGACTGTGAGGTGCTAGCTTGTGTGGCCTGACCCCGAAACCCTCCTCTAAAAGGTGTTTTGCGGAAGGTGTTATAAGATCCTCTGCTCTGCGGGGAGTAGAGTGCGCCCATGGCTTTGGCAGTGTCAGTGTCCTTCTTGAGCTTTTCTATGGCTGTGTCGACCTCCGGACCGAACAGAAGTTTTTCGTTTACTGGCATGTTAAGCACTGCCTGCTGAATTTCTGGCTTGAATCCAGACGTTCTGAGCCATGAGTGCCTACGGATGGTAACCGACGTATTAATGGTCCTTGCGGCCGTGTCTGCTGCATCCATGGAGGAGCGTATTTGATTGTTGGAAATGTTTTGACCTTCCTCAACAACCTGTTTTGCTCTTTTTTGCAGATCTTTTGGGAGATGTTCAATGAGATGCTGCATCTCATCCCAGTGGGCTCTGTCGTATCGCGCTAGCAGCGCTTGTGAATTTGCGATGCGCCACTGGTTTGCTGCTTGGACAGCAACCCTCTTCCCGGCTGCATCGAATTTCCTGCTTTCTTTATCTGGGGGAGGTGCATCCCCAGAAGTGTGTGAATTTGCCCGTTTTCTGGCAGCCCCTACCACCACAGAATCTGGTGGCAGCTGAGAGGTGATGAATACAGGGTCCGTAGGAGGCGCCTTATACTTTTTGTCCACCCTAGGCGTCACTGCCCTACTTTTAACTGGCTCCTTGAAAATGTCCTTTGCATGGCGTAGCATGCCTGGGAGCATCGGCAGGCTTTGGTAGGAGCTGTGGGTTGAAGAGAGGGTGTTAAATAAAAAATCATCCTCTACTTGTTCCGAGTGTAGTTCCACATTATGGAATAGTGCTGCTCTAGCCACCACTTGTGAGTAGGCTGTGCTGTCTTCCGGTGGTGATGGCCTAGTTGGGTATGTGTCTGGGCTGTTATCAGACACTGGTGCGTCGTACAAGTCCCACGCATCCTGATCTTGGTCATCGTGGCTCATGGCAGTGTGAGCTTGCGAATGTGACGGGGTGTAAGTTGGCGAAGCCGGAGTTACAGGTGGAGGCGAGGGAGGAGGTGTTACCTTTTGTGCTGTTTGTTGCTGAGGAGTAAACTGAAGCGTTCTCTTTCGTTTGACAGGTGGAAGGGTACTGATCTTCCCAGTCCCCTGCTGAATAAAGATACGCTTTTGCGTGTGATCCACGTCAGTGGATTGCAGTTCTTGTTCAAATCTATGTTTCTTCATTTGTGAAGACATAGAATGCTCTTCAGTATAGGAGCCTGAAACAGGGTCTGATGTCGCTTTTTTCGGCTCCGAAAACCCTGTTGATTGTTTTTTCGGCTCCGAGGTAACCTTCCTCTTTTTCTGTGCCGAAAATTGTTGGCCTCTATGGTCTTCGGCGCCACTGTCTCGGCGTCGATCCGTGTCGACACCGAACTCTCGTCGATGCTTCTGTTTAGCACTCTCTCGGTCCCGAGGAGGCTGCGTGCCGGTGTCTCGACCGAAGTCGGACGATCTCGACACTGAATGGGCCTTTTTCGGTGCCGATTGTTGGTCACCGAGAATTTGGGTGGAGCCATGGCCGGTTGGCAGTGGCGTCCCCTGGGCCTTCTTTCCTTTTTTAAGTTCTGATCTCGACGTCTTACTCACAGTTTTTGTAGAGTCTAGCTCGTCGGAGTCAGAATCCTGGATGGAAAAGGATTCCTCCTGTTCCTCTTCTGTCTCGAACTGTCGACGCTCCTTTGGCGTGGACGCCATCTGCAGTCTTCTCGCTCGACGGTCGCGCAGAGTTTTTCGGGACCGGAACGCCCGACAGGCCTCACAGGTTTCTTCGCTGTGCTCGGGTGACAGGCACAGGTTACAGACCGAGTGTAGGTCCGTATAAGGATATTTGTTGTGGCATTCGGGGCAGAATCGAAACGGGGTCCGTTCCATCGGCGTTGTTCTCCACGCGGTCGGGCCGACTAGGCCCCGACGGGGTGCCAAAATCTACCCCGAAGGGCACCGAAGCGCTTCGATGTTCAACGCGTCGTCGTATGTGTCTATCTCGAACCGGATCGCAACTATACCGTCGAAAATCTTCTGGTTTCAGCTATCTTTCCGTTCCGAAACTCGGAGCGACAGGAACACGTCCGAACCCGATGGCGGAAAGAAAACAATCGAAGATGGAGTCGACGCCCATGCGCAATGAGCACAGAAGGAGGAGTCACTCGGTCCCGTGACTCGAAAACACTTCTTCGAAGAAAAACAACTTGTAACACTCCGACCCAACACCAGATGGCGAGCTCATGCATACCATGTGTATCTACAGCGACAGATGCCATCGAACAGTAATATATTTACAAATGTACAAATGTTCAAGATCTACTTCTAAACGGCTACAGGCTCCCGGGGAGGCGGGTGGGCGCATGTGAATCTGCAGCGACTAATGCCACGAACAGATGTACACTGGGTAAGTGACATTTTCCGTTCGGTGGCATGTGTAGCTGCAGATACACATGCTGTGCATAGACTAGTAAGCAGTTATCTCCCCAAAAGCGGTGGTTCAGCCTGTAGGAGTTGAAGTAGTTTGAAATAAAGTTCTTAGTACAGCTTGACCTACTGTGGCTTGTTGTGCAGATAACACATCTACACAGTAGTGCTTAGTAAAAGTATGAGGCGTAGACCATGTTGCTGCCTTACATATTTCGTTCATTGGAATATTTCCTAGAAAGGCCATGGTAGCACCTTTCTTTCTGGTTGAGTGTGCCTTTGGTGTAATAGGCAGCTCTCTCTTTGCTTTAAGATAGCAGGTTTGAATGCACCTAACTATCCATCTAGCAATGTCTTGTTTTGAAATAGGATTTCCTGCATGAGGTTTTTGAAAGGCAATAAATAGTTGTTTTGTCTTCCTAATTAGTTTAGTTCTGTCAATGTAGTACATTAGTGCCCTTTTGATGTCTAATGTATGTAGTGCTCTTTCAGCTACGGAATCTGGCTGTGGGAAGAACACTGGTAATTCTACCGTTTGATTTAAGTGGAACGGTGAGATAACCTTTGGTAAGAATTTTGGATTTGTTCTTAGAACTATCTTATTTTTATGTATTTGAATAAATGGTTCTTGAATGGTAAATGCCTGAATCTCACTCACTCTTCTTAGAGATGTGATGGCAATGAGAAATGCAACTTTCCACGTTAAGTATTGCATTTCACAAGAATGCATGGGCTCGAAAGGTGGACCCATGAGTCTTGTTAAGACAATGTTGAGGTTCCATGAAGGAACAGGTGGTGTCCTTGGTGGTATAATTCTCTTTAGGCCTTCCATAAACGCTTTAATGACTGGTATTCTGAATAGTGAAGTTGAGTGAGTAATCTGCAGGTAAGCAGATATTGCGGTGAGATGTATTTTTATGGAAGAAAAAGCTAGATTTGATTTTTGCAAATGTAGTAAATATCCTACTACATCTTTTGGAGATGCGTGTAATGGTTGAATGTGATTGTTATGGCAGTAACAAACAAATCTTTTCCATATATTTGCATAGCAGTGTCTAGTGGAAGGTCTTCTAGCTTGTTTTATGACCTCCATACATTCCTGTGTGAGGTCTAAGTGTCCGAATTCTAGGATTTCAGGAGCCAAATTGCTAGATTCAGCGATGCTGGGTTTGGATGCATGATCTGTTGTTTGTGTTGTGTTAACAGATCTGGTCTGTTGGGTAGCTTGACATGAGGTACTACTGACAGGTCTAGTAGTGTTGTGTACCAAGGTTGTCTTGCCCATGTTGGTGCTATTAGTATAAGTTTGAGTTTGTTTTGACTCAATCTGTTTACTAGATATGGAAGGAGAGGGAGAGGGGGAAAAGCGTACGCAAATATCCCTGACCAATTCATCCATAGAGCATTGCCTTGGGATTGCTGGTGTGGGTACCTGGATGCGAAGTTTTGGCATTTTGAGTTTTCTTTTGTTGCAAATAGGTCTATTTGGGGTGTTCCCCAAATTTGAAAGTAAGTGTTCAGTATTTGGGGGTGAATTTCCCATTCGTGGATTTGTTGGTGATCCCGAGAGAGATTGTCTGCTAGCTGGTTTTGGATCCCTGGAATAAATTGTGCTATTAGGCGAATGTGGTTGTGAATCGCCCAATGCCATATTTTTTGTGTTAGGAGACACAACTGTGTCGAGTGTGTCCCCCCCTGTTTGTTTAAATAATAGATTGTGGTCATGTTGTCTGTTTTGACAAGAATGTATTTGTGGGTTATTATGGGCTGAAATGCTTTCAGCGCTAGAAATACTGCTAACAGTTCTAGGTGATTTATGTGAAACTGCCTTTGATGTATGTCCCATTGTCCTTGGATGCTGTGTTGATTGAGGTGTGCTCCCCACACTGTCATGGAAGCATCCGTTGTTATGACGTATTGTGGCACTGGGTCTTGGAAAGGCCGCCCTTTGTTTAAATTTATAATGTTCCACCATAGAAGCGAGATGTATGTTTGGCGGTCTATCAACACCAGATCTAGAAGTTGACCCTGTGCATGTGACCATTGTGATGCTAGGCACTGTTGTAAGGGCCGCATGTGCAACCTTGCGTTTGGGACAATGGCTATGCATGAAGACATCATGCCTAGGAGTTTTAATACCATTTTTGCTTGTATTTTATGTGTTGGATACATGGCCTGTATTACCTTGTGAAATGTTTGAACCCTTTGTGGACTTGGAGTGGCTATCCCTTTTGTTGTGTTGATTGTCGCTCCTAAGTATTGCTGTGTTTGACACGGCAAAAGGTGTGACTTTGCATAGGTGATGGAGAAACCCAGCTTGTGAAGGGTCTGTATGACATACTTTGTGTGATGTGAACACTTTGTTAGCGTGTTGGTCTTGATTAACCAGTCGTCTAAGTAAGGGAACACGTGTATTTGCTGCCTTCTGATATGTGCAGCTACTACTGCTAGGCATTTTGTAAAGACTCTTGGCGCAGTTGGTATTCCGAATGGCAACACTTTGAACTGGTAATGTATTTCTTTGAATACGAACCTTAGGTATTTCCTGTGTGAAGGATGTATTGGTATATGGAAATACGCATCTTTTAGGTCTAATGTTGTCATGTAGTCTTGCTGTTTGAGCAGTGGGATTACGTCTTGTAATGTGACCATGTGAAAATGGTCTGATTTGATGTAGGTATTTAGTGTTCTGAGATCTAGTATTGGTCTGAGAGTTTTGTCCTTTTTTGGTATTAGAAAGTACAGTGAGTAAACTCCTGTGTTTTTCTGTAGACTTGGTTCTAATTCTATTGCGTCCTTTTGCAGTAATGCTTGAACTTCTAGTCCTAGAAGATTTATATGCTGCTTTGACATATTGTGTGTTTTCGGTGGGACGTTTGGAGGGAATTGGAGAAATTCTATGCAATAACCATGTTGGATAATTGCTAAGACCCAAGTGTCTGTTGTTATTTCCTCCCAAGATTTGTAGAACTGACTTAGTCTTCCCCCCACTGGTGTTGTGTGAAGGGGTTGTGTGACTTGTGAGTCACTGTTTATTTTGAGGGGTTTTGGGACCTTGAAATTTTCCCCGGTTTCTTGGGAATTGGCCCCCTCTGTATTGTCCCCGAAAACCTCCCCTTTGATATTGTCCCCGGTAGGTAGGTGGTCTTGTTTGTGAGGTGCTGGTTTCTGTGGGTTGACCTCGAAACCCTCCCCTAAAAGTTGTTTTACGAAATGTGCCAAATGTGCCTCTGCCCTGCGGGGAGTAGACTGCGCCCATGGCTTTGGCTGTATCGGTGTCCTTTTTTAATTTTTCAATTGCAGTGTCCACCTCCGGCCCAAACAATTGCTGTTCATTAAACGGCATATTGAGACCAGCCTGTTGGATTTCAGGTTTGAACCCAGATGTGCGCAGCCATGCGTGCCTCCTTATGGTGACTGCAGTATTTATTGTTCTTGCAGCTGTATCCGCTGCATCCATGGAAGACCGTATCTGGTTGTTCGAGATACTTTGTCCCTCTTCCACCACCTGTTGCGCTCGTTTTTGGAACTCTTTGGGGAGGTGTTCGATGAAATGTTGCATCTCATCCCAATGAGCCCTGTCGTATCTCGCTAGGAGTGCTTGCGAGTTGGCGATGCGCCACTGATTTGCTGCTTGTGCTGCAACCCTTTTTCCCGCTGCATCAAATTTGCGGCTCTCCTTGTCTGGAGGTGGTGCGTCGCCTGATGAATGCGAGTTGGCTCTTTTACGAGCTGCTTCCACAACTACAGAATCTGGTGCCAGTTGTGAGGTAATAAAAACAGGGTCTGTGGGCGGTGCCTTGTATTTTTTCTCCACCCTTGGAGTTATGGCTCTGTATTTAACTGGCTCCTGAAATATCTGTTTAGAGTGCCTTAGCATTCCTGGGAGCATGGGAAGGCTTTGATAATGGCTATGGGTGGACGACAGGGTGTTAAAGAGGAAGTCATCCTCAATAGGCTCCGAATGTAGTGATACATTATGAAATTCGGCTGCCCTAGCTACCACCTGTGCATATGATGTACTGTCCTCAGGTGGTGAGGGTTTAGTTGGGTACGACTCCGGGCTATTGTCCGATACTGGAGCGTCGTAGAGGTCCCATGCATCCTGATCATCCTGGCTCATGGTGGTATGAGCTGGTGAGTGTGGTGGAGTTTGTGCCGGTGATGCATGAGTTGACGGTGGTGGAGAGGGTGGTGGAGTTACCTTCTTTATCACCTTTGCTTGTGGTTGCTTGTCTCCTTTCTGGAAGTCAAGTTTCCTTTTCCTTTTGATTGGGGGAAGAGTGCTGATCTTCCCTGTATCCTTTTGGATAAAGATCCGCTTTTGCGTGTGATCTGGATCTATTGTTTGTAATTCCTCCTCAAATCTGTGTTTTTTTAGTTGAGAGGACAGTCCTTGTTCCTCTGAGTAGGAACCGGTTTTCGGTTCGGTTGCCGGGTGTTTCGGCACCGAAACCGTGTCTCTGGATTTTTTCGGCTCCGACAAGATCTTTCTTCTTTTCTGCGTCGTGCCCTCTCGGTGCCGACCATCTTCGGTGCCGCTGTCTCTGTGCCGAGCAACTTCGGTGCCGCTGTCTCGGTGTCGACCCCTTTCTGCACCACTCTCTCGGTCCCGAGATTGCTGCGTGCCTGTGTCTCGACCTGAGTCGGACGACTTCGACACCAGTTCGCCCTTTTTCGGTGCCGATGGACGGTCACCTACTTTCCGGGTTAAGCCATGGCCTGTTGGCGGTGGCGTCCCCTGGGCTTTGTCAGTTTTATCGTGTGATTTTTGTTTCGACGTCTTACTCACGGTTGGTTGTTCTTCGACGTCGAATTCTTCGGAATCCGACTCGTGGATGGAGAAAGTTTCTTCTTCCACCTCCTCGAACCGTTGTTGTCCTGTCGGCGTGGACGCCATCTGCAACCTCCTGGCTCTTCGGTCTCTGAGCGTTTTTCTCGACCGAAACGCGCGACAGGCCTCGCACGTATCCTCCTTGTGCTCGGGGGACAGGCACAAGTTACAGACCAAATGTTGATCTGTATAAGGATATTTATTATGGCATTTAGGACAGAATCGGAACGGGGTCCGTTCCATCAGTCTCGATGTTGCATGCGGTCGGGCTGACCAGGCCCCGACGGGGGATCGAAATTACCCCGAAGGGCTACCGGAGCTCTTCAAGATTCGGTGTTGATTTGTTCTAATCTATCCCGATACGAAACAATACCGACGAATTTTTCCGAGATTCTGACTAACTTTCCGACCCGAAATACTAAATTTAAGGGCGTGTTTAGGTCTGGGGGGTTAGTAGCCAATGGCTACTAGCCCTGAGGGTGGGTACACCCTCTTTGTGCCTCCTCCCAAGGGGAGGGGGTCACATTCCTATCCCTATTGGGGGAATCCTCCATCTGCAAGATGGAGGATTTCTAAAAGTTAGAGTCACTTCAGCTCAGGACACCTTAGGGGCTGTCCTGACTGGCCAGTGACTCCTCCTTGTTGTTCTCATTATTTCCTCCGGCCTTGCCGCCAAAAGTGGGGGCCGTGGCCAGAGGGGGCGGGCAACTCCACTAGCTGGAGTGTCCTGCGGTGCTGGAACAAAGGGGGAGAGCCTTTGAGGCTCACCGCCAGGTGTCACAGTTCCTGCAGGGGGAGGTGATAAGCATCTCCACCCAGTACAGGCTTTGTTACTAGCCACACAGTGACAAAGGCACTCTCCCCATGTGGCCAGCAACATGTCTGGAGTGTGGCAGGCTGCTAAAACCAGTCAGCCTACATGGGTAGTCGGTTAAGGTTTCAGGGGGCACCTCTAAGGTGCCCTCTGGGGTGTATGTTACAATAAAATGTACACTGGCATCAGTGTGCATTTATTGTGCTAAGAAGTTGGATACCAAACTTCCCAGTTTTCAGTGTAGCCATTATGGTGCTGTGGAGTTTGTGTCTGACAAACTCCCAGACCATATACTCTTATGGCTACCCTGCACTTACAATGTCTCAGGTTTTGCTTAGGCACTGTAGGGGCATAGTGCTCATGCACTTATACCCTCACCTATGGAATAGTGCACCCTGCCTTAGGGCTGTAAGGCCTGCTGGAGGGGTGACTTATCTATACTTGTAGGCAGTGTGAGGTTGGCATGGCACCCTGAGGGGAGTGCAATGTCGACTTACTCATTTTGTTCTCACCAGCACACACAAGCTGGCAAGCAGTGTGTCTGTGCTGAGTGAGGGGTCTCCAGGGTGGCATAAGACATGCTGTAGCCCTTAGAGACCTTCCCTGGCATCAGGGCCCTTGGTACCAGGGGTACCAGTTACAAGGGACTTATCTGGATGCCAGGGTGTGCCAATTGTGGATACAAAAGTACAGGTTAGGGAAAGAACACTGGTGCTGGGGCCTGGTTAGCAGGCCTCAGCACACTTTCAATTCAAAACATAGCATCAGCAAAGGCAAAAAGTCAGGGGGTAACCATGCCAAGGAGGCATTTCCTTACACAACCCCCCCCACCCCCCCCAAACAAAAGAGGATGAGACTAACCTTTCCCAAGAGAGTCTTCATTTTCTAAGTGGAAGAACCTGGAAAGGCCATCTGCATTGGCATGGGCAGTCCCAGGTCTGTGTTCCACTATAAAGTCCATTCCCTGTAGGGAGATGGACCACCTCAACAGTTTTGGATTTTCACCTTTCATTTGCATCAGCCATCTGAGAGGTCTGTGGTCGGTTTGAACTACAAAGTGAGTACCAAAGAGGTATGGTCTCAGCTTTTTCAGGGACCAAACCACAGCAAAGGCCTCCCTCTCAATGGCACTCCAACGCTGCTCCCTGGGGAGTAACCTCCTGCTAATGAAAGCAACAGGCTGGTCAAGGCCATCATCATTTGTTTGGGACAAAACCGCCCCTATCCCATGTTCAGAGGCATCTGTTTGCACAATGAATTGCTTGGAGTAATCTGGAGCTTTTAGAACTGGTGCTGTGCACATAGCTTGTTTCAGGGTGTCAAAGGCCTGTTGGCATTCTACAGTCCAGTTTACTTTCTTGGGCATTTTCTTGGAGGTCAATTCTGTGAGGGCTGTCACTATTGATCCATATCCCTTCACAAACCTCCTATAGTACCCAGTCAAGCCAAGGAATGCCCTGACTTGAGTCTGGGTTTTTGGAGCTGCCCAGTCCAGAATAGTCTGGATCTTAGGCTGGAGTGGCTGAACTTGGCCTCCACCTACAAGGTGTCCCAAGTAAACCACAGTTCCCTGCCCTATCTGGCATTTGGATGCCTTGACAGAGAGGCCTGCAGATTGCAGAGCCTTCAAAACCTTCTTCAGGTGGACCAGGTGATACTGCCAGGTGGAGGTAAAGACAGCAATATCATCAAGATAAGCTGGACTAAAGGATTCCAACCCAGCAAGGACTTGATTCACCAACCTTTGGAAGGTGGCAGGGGCATTCTTTAAACCAAAGGGCATAACAGTGAACTGATAATGCCCATCAGGTGTGGAGAATGCTGTCTTCTCTTTTGCTCCAGGTGCTATTTTGATTTGCCAGTACCCTGCTGTTAAGTCAAAGGTACTTAAGAATTTGGCAGCACCTAATTTGTCAATCAGCTCGTCAGCTCTAGGTATGGGATGGGCATCTGTCTTGGTGACAGAATTAAGACCTCTGTAGTCCACACAAAACCTCATCTCTCTCTTTCCATCTTTGGTGTGAGGTTTGGGGACTAAGACCACTGGGCTAGCCCAGGGGCTGTCAGAGTGCTCAATTACTCCCAACTCCAGCATCTTGTGGACTTCCACCTTGATGCTTTCCTTAACTTGATCAGACTGTCTGAAGATTTTGTTTTTGACAGGCATGCTGTCTCGTGTGTCCACATCATGGGTACACAGGTGTGTCTGACCAGGGGTTAAGGAGAAGAGCTCAGCAAACTGTTGCAGGACCTTCCTACAATCAGATTGCTGTTGGTCAGAGAGGGTGTCTGAATAGATCACTCCATCCACTGAGCCATCTTTAGGGTTTGATGAGAGGAGATCAGGGAGAGGTTCACTCTCAGCTTCCTGGTCCTCATCTGTTACCATCAACAGATTCACATCAGCCCTATCATGGAAGAGTTTTAGGCGGTTTACATGGATCACCCTCTTGGGGCTCCTGCTTGTGCCTAGGTCCACCAGGTAGGTGACCTGACTCTTCTTTTCCAGGATTGGGTAAGGGCCACTCCATCTGTCCTGAAGTGCCCTGGGAGCCACAGGCTCCAAAACCCAAACTTTCTGCCCTGGTTGGAACTCAACCATTGCAGCCTTTTGGTCATACCAAAACTTCTGGAGCTGTTGGCTGGCCTCAAGGTTTTTGCTTGCCTTTTCCATGTACTCTGCCATTCTTGAGCGAAGGCCAAGTACATAGTCCACTATGTCTTGTTTAGGCTCATGAAGAGGTCTCTCCCAGCCTTCTTTAACAAGAGCAAGTGGTCCCCTTACAGGGTGGCCAAACAGAAGTTCAAAGGGTGAGAACCCTACTCCCTTCTGAGGCACCTCTCTGTAAGCGAAAAGCAGACATGGCAAGAGGACATCCCATCTCCTTTTGAGTTTTTCTGGGAGCCCCATGATCATGCCCTTTAATGTCTTGTTGAATCTCTCAACAAGGCCATTAGTTTGTGGATGATATGGTGTAGTGAATTTATAAGTCACTCCACACTCATTCCACATGTGTTTTAGGTATGCTGACATGAAGTTGGTACCTCTGTCAGACACCACCTCCTTAGGGAAGCCCACTCTGGTAAAGATACCAATGAGGGCCTTGGCTACTGCAGGGGCAGTAGTCGACCTAAGGGGAATAGCTTCAGGATACCTAGTAGCATGATCCACTACTACTAGGATGTACATATTTCCTGAGGCTGTGGGAGGTTCTAGTGGACCCACTATGTCCACACCCACTCTTTCAAAGGGGACCCCCACCACTGGAAGTGGAATGAGGGGGGCCTTTGGATGTCCACCTGTCTTACCACTGGCTTGACAGGTGGTACAGGAGGTGCAAAACTCCTTAACCTTCTGGGACATGTTGGGCCGGTAGAAGTGGTTGACTAACCTCTCCCACGTCTTGGTTTGTCCCAAATGCCCAGTGTAAAGAAATGGCTCCCTGTTGCAGTTACCCCCCACTTTTTGCCTGATACTGATGCTGACTTGACTGAGAAGTGTGCTGGGACCCTGCTAACCAGGCCCCAGCACCAGTGTTCTTTCACCTAAAATGTACCATTGTCTCCACAATTGGCACAACCCTGGCATCCAGATAAGTCCCTTGTAACTGGTACCCCTGGTACCAAGGGCGCTGATGCCAGGGAAGGTCTCTAAGGGCTGCAGCATGTCTTATGCCACCCTAGGGGCCCCTCACTCAGCACAGACACACTGCTTGCCAGCTTGTGTGTGCTGGTGGGGAGAAAATGACTAAGTCGACATGGCACTCCCCTCAGGGTGCCATGCCAACCTCACACTGCCTGTGGCATAGGTAAGTCACCCCTCTAGCAGGCCTTACAGCCCTAAGGCAGGGTGCACTATACCACAGGTGAGGGCATAGGTGCATGAGCACTATGCCCCTACGGTGTCTAAGCAAAACCTTAGACATTGTAAGTGCAGGGTAGCCATAAGAGAATATGGTCTGGGAGTCTGTCAAAACGAACTCCACAGCTCCATAATGGCTACACTGAATACTGGGAAGTTTGGTACCAAACTTCTCAGAATAATAAACCCACACTGATGCCAGTGTTGGATTTATAAAAAAATGCACACAGAGGGCACCTTAGAGATGCCCCCTGTATTTTACCCAATTGTTCAGTGCAGGACTGACTGGTCTGTGCCAGCCTTCTGCTGAGAGACGAGTTTCTGACCTCATGCGGTGAGAGCCTTTGTGCTCTCTGAGGACAGAAACAAAGCCTGCTCTGGGTGGAGGTGCTTCACACCTCCCCCCTGCAGGAACTGTAACACCTAGCAGTGAGCTTCAAAGGCTCAAGCTTCGTGTTACAATGCCCCAGGGCACTCCAGCTAGTGGAGATGCCCGCCCCCTGGACCCAGCCCCCACTTTTGGCGGCAAGTCCAGGAGAGATAATGAGAAAAACAAGGAGGAGTCACTGGCCAGTCAGGACAGCCCCTAAGGTGTCCTGAGCTGAGATGACTCTGACTTTTAGAAATCCTCCATCTTGTAGAAGGAGGATTCCCCCAATAGGATTAGGGATGTGACCCCCTCCCCTTGGGAGGAGGCACAAAGAGGGTGTACTCACCCTCAGGGCTAGTAGCCATTGGCTACTAACCCCCCAGACCTAAACACGCCCTTAAATTTAGTATTTAAGGGCTTCCCTGAACCTAAGATTTAGATTCCTGCAACTACAAGAAGAAGGACAGCTGAACTGAAAAACCCCTGCAGAGGAAGACCAGAAGACACCAACTGCCTTGGCCCCAGACTTACCGGCCTGTCTCCTGCCTTCCAAAAGAAACCTGCTCCAGCGACGCTTCCAAGGGACCAGCGACCTCTGAATCCTCGGAGGACTGCCCTGCTTCGAGAAAGACAAGGAACTCCCGAGGACAGCGGCCCTGCTCCAAAAGAACTGCAACTTTGTTTCAAGTCGCAGATTTAAAGACCCCTGCAACTCCCCGCAAGAAGCGTGAGACTTGCAACACTGCACCCGGCGACCCCGACTCGACTGGTGGAGAAACAACAGCTCAGGGAGGACCCTCCGGCGACTCCGAGACCGTGAGTAACCAAAGTTGTCCCCCCTGAGCCCCCACAGCGACGCCTGCAGAGGGAATCCCGAGGCTCCCCCTGACCGCGACTGCCTGAACTCCATTTCCCGACGGCTGGAAAAGACCCTGCACCCGCAGCCCCCAGCACCTAAAGGAACGGAACTCCTGTGCAGGAGTGACCCCCAGGAAACCCTCTCCCGTGCCCAGGTGGTGGCTACCCCGAGGAGCCCCCCCCCTTGCCTGCCTGCACCGCTGAAGAGACCCCTTGGTCTCCCATTGAAATCTAAAGGAAACCCGATGCTTGTTTGCACACTGCACCCGGCCGCCCCCGCGCTGCTGAGGGTGTACTTTCTGTGTGGACTTGTGTCCCCCACGGTGCCCTACAAAACCCCCCTGGTCTGCCCTCCGAAGACGCGGGTACTTACCTGCTGGCAGACTGGAACCGGGGCACCCCCTTACCTCCATTGAAGCCTATGTGTTTTGGGCACCTCTTTGACCTTTGCGCCTGACCGGCCCTGAGCTGCTGGTGTGATAACTTTGGGGTTGCTCTGAACCCCCAACGGTGGGCTATCTTGGACCAAAAACTGAAACCTGTAAGTGACTTACTTACCTGTGAAATCTAACAAAACCTTACCTCCCCCAGGAACTGTGAAAATTGCACTAAGTGTCCACTTTTAAAACAGCTTATTGTGTTTTATGTAAAAAGTATACATGCTAAAGTAATGATTCAAAGTTCCTAGAGTACTTACCTGCAATACCTTTCAAATGAGATATTACATGTAAAATTTGAACTTGTGGTTCTTAAAATAAACTAAGAAAAGATATTTTTCTATAACAAAACCTATTGGCTGGATTTGTCTCTGAGTGTGTGTTCCTCATTTATTGCCTGTGTGTATGTACAACAAATGCTTAACACTACTCCTTTGATAAGCCTACTGCTCGACCACACTACCACAAAATAGAGCATTAGTATTATCTCTTTTTGCCACTATCTTACCTCTAAGGGGAACCCTTGGACTCTGTGCATGCTATTCCTTACTTTGAAATAGCACATACAGAGCCAACCTCCTACACCCAGCAAGGGGAATATCATGGGCTAAGGTCAGAATAAACTCCCTGAACCCCTGAGGCACTACCACTCTTCTAGTGGCACCAGGTTTGGGATCTCTTGCCTCAGTGTACAGGAGTCCATCTTCCCAATAGACCCTATGTGTTCCAGTTTTCTTGCCATTGGACTCTTCAGCAGCTTGCTGCCTAAGGCCTTCAAGAGAGGGACAGGTTTCCTGCCCCTTACACAACTCTTCCCTTGAGGGTCCCCCTGGGCCCAAGAGCTCAACCTGATAAGGCTCCAGCTCCATAGGCTCAGTTCCCTCAGAGGGCAGAACTTCTTCCTGAGAAGAGAGGTTCTCTTTTTGTTGTTGTGTTGCAGCTGGTTTCCCAGCTGACTTTCCTTTTCTCTTGGTAGGCTGGGCCTTTCTTCCAGACTCCAGCTCTACTTTTTCACCCTGTGCCTTGCACTGTGCCCTTGTCTTGACACACACCAGTTCAGGGATACCCAGCATGGCTGCATGGGTTTTCAGTTCTACCTCAGCCCATGCTGAGGACTCCAGGTCATTTCCAAGCAAACAGTCTACTGGGATATTCGAGGAGACCACCACCTGTTTCAGGCCATTGACCCCTCCCCACTCTAAAGTTACCATAGCCATGGGATGTACTTTAGTTTGATTGTCAGCATTGGTGACTGGATAAGTTTGTCCAGCCAGGTATTGACCAGGGGAAACCAGTTTCTCTGTCACCTTAGTGACACTGGCACCTGTATCCCTCAGGCCTTCTACACTTGTCCCATTGATTAAGAGCTGCTGCCTGTATTTTTGCATATTAGGGGGCCAGGCAGCCAGTGTGGCTAAATCCACCCCACCCTCAGAGACTAATGTAGCTTCAGTGTGACACCTGATTTGCTCTGGGCACACTGTTGATCCCACTTGGAGACTAGCCATTCCATTGTTAGCTGGAGTGGAGTTTGAAGTGGTATTTTTCTTGGGACAGGCCTTGTCTCCAGTTTGGTGTCCAGACTGACTACAGCTACGACACCAGGCCTTTTTGGGATCAAAGTTTTTACCCTTGTACCCAGAATTGTTTTGTGAAGAGGCTCTGGGCCCACCCTCCTGTGCAGTTTTTTGGGGGCCTGTAGAAGACTCTTTACTATTTTTGTTTTTGGCTGTCTCACCACCCTTCCCCTGGGGAGGTTTTGTGACCCCTTTCTTTTGGTCACCCCCTGTGGAAGTTTTGGACACCCTAGTCTTGACCCAATGGTCCGCCTTCTTTCCCAATTCTTGGGGAGAAATTGGTCCTAGGTCCACCAGATGCTGATGCAGTTTATCATTGAAACAATTACTTAACAGGTGTTCTTTCACAAATAAATTGTACAGCCCATCATAATCACTTACACCACTGCCTTGAATCCAACCATCTAGTGTTTTTACTGAGTAGTCTACAAAGTCAACCCAGGTCTGGCTCGAGGATTTTTGAGCCCCCCTGAATCTAATCCTATATCCTCAGTGGAGAATCCAAAGCCCTCAATCGGGGTTCCCTTCATGAGGTCATAAGATTCTGCATCTTTTCCAGAGAGTGTGAGGAGTCTATCCCTACACTTTCCTGTGAACATTTCCCAAAGGAGAGCACCCCAGTGAGATTTGTTAACTTTTCTGGTTACACAAGCCCTCTCAAAAGCTGTGAACCATTTGGTGATGTCATCACCATCTTCATATTTTGTTACAATCCCTTTGGGGATTTTCAACATGTCAGAAGAATCTCTGACCCTATTTATCTTGCTGCCACCATTGATGGGTCCTAGGCCCATCTCTTGTCTTTCCCTTTCTATGGCTAGGATCTGTCTTTCCAAAGCCAATCTTTTGGTCATCCTGGCTAACTGGATGTCCTCTTCACTGGGGTTATCCTCAGTGATTTCAGAGAGGTTGGTCCTTCCTGTGAGGGAACCAGCATCTCTGACTATTATGTTTGGAGTCAGGGCTTGAGAGGTCCTGTTCTCCCTAGTTAGGACTGGAAGGTGGGAATCTCCCTCCAAGTCACTATCATCATCCTCTGTGTTGCCATCCTCAGAGGGGTTGGCCTTTTCAAACTCTGCCAACAGCTCCTGGAGCTGTAGTTTGGAAGGTCGGGGCCCATTGCTATTTTTTTTATTTTACAGAGTGACCTTAGCTCCCTCATTTTAAGATGGAGGTAAGGTGTGGTGTCGAGTTCCACCACATTCACATCTGTACTAGACATTATGCTTCTAAAAGTTGGAATACTTTTTAAGAATCTAAAACTAGTTCTAGGTTCTAATTCAAACTTTTACAAAACTTTTAAACTCTAAAAGAAATGCTAACAGGGACTAACACAAGGCCCTAGCAGGACTTTTAAAAATTTGGAAAAATAGTTCAAATTGCAAAAATCTATTTCTAATGACAATTTTTGGAATTTGTCGTGTGATCAGGTATTGGCTGAGTAGTCCAGCAAATGCAAAGTCTTGTACCCCACCGCTGATCCACCAATGTAGGAAGTTGGCTCTGAATGTGCTATTTCAAAGTAAGGAATAGCATGCACAGAGTCCAAGGGTTCCCCTTAGAGGTAAGATAGTGGCAAAAAGAGATAATACTAATGCTCTATTTTGTGGTAGTGTGGTCGAGCAGTAGGCTTATCAAAGGAGTAGTGTTAAGCATTTGTTGTACATACACACAGGCAATAAATGAGGAACACACACTCAGAGACAAATCCAGCCAATAGGTTTTGTTATAGAAAAATATATTTTCTTAGTTTATTTTAAGAACCACAGGTTCAAATTCTACATGTAATATCTCATTTGAAAGGTATTGCAGGTAAGTACTTTAGGAACTTTGAATAATTACAGTAGCATATATACTTTTTACATAAAACACAAATAGCTTTTTTTAAAGTGGACACTGCAATTTTCACAGTTCCTGGGGGAGGTAAAGTAATGTTAGTTTTAGCAGGTAAGTAAATCACCTACAGGTTTGAGATTTGGGTCCAAGGTAGCCCACCGTTGGGGGTTCAGAGCAACCCCAAAGTTATCACACCAGCAGCTCAGGGCCGGTCAGGTGCAAAGGTCAACGAGGTGCCCAAAACACATAGGCTTCAATGGAGGTAAGGGAGTGCCCCGGTTCCAGTCTGCCAGCAGGTAAGTACCCGCGTCTTCGGAGGGCAGACCAGGGGGGTTTTGTAGGGCACCGGGGGGGACACGAGTCAGCACAAAAAGTACACCCTCAGCAGCGCGGGGGCGGCCGAGTGCAGTGTGTAAACACGCGTCGGGTTTTCAATAGTTTCCTATGAGAGACCAAGGGGTCTCTTCAGCGATGCAGGCAGGCAAGGGGGGGGGCTCCTCGGGGTAGCCACCACCTGGGCAAGGGAGAGGGCCTCCTGGGGGTCACTCCTGCACTAGAGTTCCGATCCTTCAGGTGCTGGGGGCTGCGGGTGCAGGGTCTTTTCCAGCCGTCGGGAAATTAGAGTCAGGCAGTCGCGGTCAGGGGGAGCCTCGGGATTCCCTCTGCAGGCGTCGCTGTGGGGGCTCAGGGGGGACAACTTTGGTTACTCACGGTCTTGGAGTCGCCGGAGGGTCCTCCCTGAGGTGTTGGTTCTCCACCAGTCGAGTCGGGGGTCGCCGGGTGCAGTGTTGCAAGTCTCACGCTTCTTGCGGGGAGTTGCAGGGGTCTTTAAATCTGCTCCTTTGAAACAAAGTTGCAGTCTTTTTGGAGCAGGGCCGCTGTCCTCGGGAGTTTCTTGTCTTTCTTGAAACAGGGCAGTCCTCTGAGGATTCAGAGGTCGCTGGTCCTTTGGAAAGCGTCGCTGGAGCAGGTTTCTTTGGAAGGCAGGAGACAGGCCGGTAGGACTGGGGCCAAAGCAGTTGGTGTCTTCTGTTCTTCTTCTGCAGGGGTTTTTCAGCTCAGCAGTCCTCTTCTTCTTGTAGTTTCAGGAATCTAAATTCTTAGGTTCAGGGAAGCCCTTAAATACTAAATTTAAGGGCGTGTTTAGGTCTGGGGGTTAGTAGCCAATGGCTACTAGCCCTGAGGGTGGGTACACCCTCTTTGTGCCTCCTCCCAAGGGGAGGGGGTCACATTCCTATCCCTATTGGGGGAATCCTCAATCTGCAAGATGGAGGATTTCTAAAAGTTAGAGTCACCTCAGCTCAGGACACCTTAGGGGCTGTCCTGACTGGCCAGTGACTCCTCCTTGTTGTTCTCATTATTTCCTCCGGCCTTGCCGCCAAAAGTGGGGGCCGTGGCCGGAGGGGGCGGGCAACTCCACTAGCTGGAGTGTCCTGCGGTGCTGGAACGAAGGGGTGAGCCTTTGAGGCTCACCGCCAGGTGTTACAGCTCCTGCCTGGGGGAGGTGTTAGCATCTCCACCCAGTGCAGGCTTTGTTACTGGCCTCAGAGTGACAAAGGCACTCTCCCCATGGGGCCAGCAACATGTCTCTAGTGTGGCAGGCTGCTGGAACCAGTCAGCCTACACAGATAGTTGGATACAGTTTCAGGGGGCACCTCTAAGGTGCCCTCTGGGGTGTGTTTCACAATAAAACGTACACTGGCATCAGTGTGCATTTATTGTGCTGAGAAGTTTGATACCAAACTTCCCAGTTTTCAGTGTAGCCATTATGGTGCTGTGGAGTTCGTGTTTGACAAACTCCCAAACCATATACTCTATTGGCTACCCTGCACTTACAATGTCTAAGGTTTGGCTTAGACACTGTAGGGGCACAGTGCTCATGCACTGGTGCCCTCACCTATGGTATAGTGCACCCTGCCTTAGGGCTGTAAGGCCTGCTAGAGGGGTGACTTATCTATACTTGCAAAGGCAGTGAGAGGCTGGCATGGCACCCTGAGGGGAGTGCCATGTCGACTTACTCATTGTGTTCTCACCAGCACACACAAGCTGGCAAGCAGTGTGTCTGTGCTGAGTGAGTGGTCTCCAGGGTGGCATAAGACATGCTGCAGCCCTTAGAGACCTTCCCTGGCATCAGGGCCCTTAGTACCAGGGGTACCAGGTTACAAGGGACTTATCTGGATGCCAGGGTGTGCCAATTGTGGATACAAAAGTACAGGTTAGGGAAATAACACTGGTGCTGGGGCCTGGTTAGCAGGCCCCAGCACACTTTCAATTCCGAACATAGCATCAGCAAAGGCAAAAAGTCAGGGGGTAACCATGCCAAGGAGGCATTTCCTTACACCCCCCCTTCTAAAGACACTGCTCCAGCGACGCTTTCCCCAGGGACCAGCGACCTCTGAATCCTCAGAGGAATGCCCTGCTCTAGAAGGACCAAGAACTCCCGAGGACAGCGGCTCTGTTCACCCAAAACTGCAACTTTGTAACAAAGGAGCAACTTTAAAACAACTTGCGTTTCCCGCCGGAAGCGTGAGACTTGCTACTCTGCACCCGACGCCCCCGGCTCGACTTGTGGAGAACAATCACTTCAGGGAGGACTCCCCGGCGCCTGCGAGACCGTGAGTAGCCAGAGTTGCCCCCCCTGAGCCCCCACAGCGACGCCTGCAGAGGGAATCCCGAGGCTCCCCCTGACTGCGAGTGCCTGTTCCTCAGATCCCGACGCCTGGTAAAGACTCTGCACCTGCAGCCCCCAGGACCTGAAGGATCCGAACTCCAGTGCAGGAGTGACCCCCAGGAGGCCCTCTCCCTTGCCCAGGTGGTGGCTACCCCGAGGAGCCCCCCACTTGCCTGCATCGCTGAAGAGACCCCTTGGTCTCTGTAGGAGGCTGGACTGGCTTGTAGTGAGTACCAAGGGGTACTTGCACCTTGCACCAGGCCCAGTTATCCCTTATTAGTGTATAGGGTGTCTAGCAGCTTAGGCTGATAGATAATGGTAGCTTAGCAGAGCAGCTTAGGCTGAACTAGGAGACGTGTGAAGCTACTACAGTACCACTTAGTGTCATATGCACAATATCATAAGAAAACACAATACACAGTTATACTAAAAATAAAGGTACTTTATTTTTATGACAATATGCCAAAGTATCTTAGAGTGTACCCTCAGTGAGAGGATAGGAAATATACACAAGATATATACACACAATAGCAAAAATATGCAGTATAGTCTTAGAAAACAGTGCAAACAATGTATAGTTACAATAGGATGCAATGGGGAAACATAGGGATAGGGGCAACACAAACCATATACTCCAAAAGTGGAATGCGAACCACGAATGGACCCCAAACCTATGTGACCTTGTAGAGGGTCGCTGGGACTATTAGAAAATAGTGAGAGTTAGAAAAATAACCCTCCCCAAGACCCTGAAAAGTGAGTGCAAAGTGCACTAAAGTTCCCCTAAGGACAAAATAGTCGTGTTAGAGGGAAAATGCAAGGAAAACACAAATCAGCAATGCAACAACGATGGATTCCTGACTGAGGGTACCTGTGGAACAAGGGGACCAAGTCCAAAAGTCACAAGCAACTCGGAGATGGGCAGATGCCCAAGAAATGCCAGCGGTTGGTGCAAAGAAGCTCTTACTAGGCTGAAGAACTGTGAATACTGCAGGAACGACAAGGGCTAGAGACTTCCCCTTTGGAGGATGGATCCCCCACGCCTTGGAGAGTCGTGCAGAAGTGTTTTCCCGCCGGATGGACGCCAACAAGCCTTGCTACACGCAAATCGTGCGTTTGGCGTTTTTGGACGCTGCTGGGGCCCAGGAGGGACCAGGAGGTCGCAAATTGGACCTGCAGAGAGAGGGGACGTCGAGCAAGACAAAGAGCCCTCACTGAAGCAGGTAGCACCCGGAGAAGTGCCAGAAACAGGCACTACGAGGATGCGTGAAACGGTGCTCGCCGAAGTTGCACAAAGGAGTCCCACGTCGCCGGAGACCAACTTAGAAAGTCGTGCAATGCAGGTTAGAGTGCCGTGGACCCAGGCTTGGCTGTGCACGAAGGATTTCCGCCGGAAGTGCACAGGGGCCGGAGTAGCTTGCAAAGTCGCGGTTCCCAGCAATGCAGCCCAGCGAGGTGAGGCAAGGACTTACCTCCACCAAACTTGGGCTGAAGAGTCACTGGACTGTGGGAGTCACTTGGACGGTGTCGCTGGATTCGAGGGACCTCGCTCGTCGTGCTGAGAGGAGACCCAAGGGACCGGTAATGCAGCTTTTTGGTGCCTGCGGTTGCAGGGGGAAGATTCCGTCGACCCACGGG
This sequence comes from Pleurodeles waltl, assembly GCF_031143425.1. Taxonomy (NCBI): domain Eukaryota; kingdom Metazoa; phylum Chordata; class Amphibia; order Caudata; family Salamandridae; genus Pleurodeles; species Pleurodeles waltl. The sequence goes on from NC_090445.1 coordinate 42,578,969, forward strand.
AGATTTCTTCGGAGCTTCTGGTGCAGAGAGGAGGCAGACTACCCCCACAGCATGCACAAGCAGGAAAACAGTCGAGAAGGCGGCAGGATCAGCGTTACAGAGTTGCAGTAGTCGTCTTTGCTACTATGTTGCAGGTTTGCAGGCTTCCAGCGCGGTCAACGGTCGATTCCTTATCAGAAGGTGAAGAGGGAGATGCAGAGGAACTCGGCTGAGCTCATGCATTCGTTATCTAAAGTTTCCCCAGAGACAGAGACCCTAAATAGCCAGAAAAGAGGGTTTGGCTACCTAGGAGAGAGGAAAGGCTACTAACACCTGAAGGAGCCTATCAGCAGGAGTCTCTGACGTCACCTGGTGGCACTGGCCACTCAGAGCAGTCCAGTGTGCCAGCAGCACCTCTGTTTCCAAGATGGCAGAGGTCTGGAGCACACTGGAGGAGTTCTGGACACCTCCCAGGGGAGGTGCAGGTCAGGGGAGTGGTCACTCCCCTTTCCTTTGTCCAGTTTCGCGCCAGAGCAGGGGCTAAGGGGTCCCTGAACCGGTGTAGACTGGCTTATGCAGAATTGGGCACCTCTGTGCCCAACAAAGCATTTCCAGAGGCTGGGGGAGGCTACTCCTCCCCTGCCTTCACACCATTTTCCAAAGGGAGAGGGTGTCACACCCTCTCTCAGAGGAAGTTCTTTGTTCTGCCATCCTGGGCCAGGCCTGGCTGGACCCCAGGAGGGCAGCTGCCTGTCTGAGGGGTTGGCAGCAGCAGCAGCTGCAGTGAAACCCCAGGAAGGGCAGTTTGGCAGTACCAGGGTCTGTGCTACAGACCACTGGGATCATGGGATTGTGCCAACTATGCCAGGATGGTATAGAGGGGGCAATTCCATGATCATAGACATGTTACATGGCCATATTCGGAGTTACCATGGTGAAGCTACATATAGGTAGTGACCTATATGTAGTGCACGTGTGTAATGGTGTCCCCGCACTCACAAAGTTCAGTGAATTGGCTCTGAACAATGTGGGGGCACCTTGGCTAGTGCCAGGGTGCCCTCACACTAAGTAACTTTGCACCTAACCTTTACCAGGTAAAGGTTAGACATATAGGTGACTTATAAGTTACTTAAGTGCAGTGTAAAATGGCCGTGAAATAACGTGGACGTTATTTCACTCAGACTGCAGTGGCAGGCCTGTGTAAGAATTGTCAGAGCTCCCTATGGGTGGCAAAAGAAATGCTGCAGCCCATAGGGATCTCCTGGAACCCCAATACCCTGGGTACCTCAGTACCATATACTAGGGAATTATAAGGGTGTTCCAGTAAGCCAATGTAAATTGGTAAAATTGGTCACTAGCCTGTTAGTGACAATTTGAAAGTAATGAGAGAGCATAACCACTGAGGTTCTGGTTAGCAGAGCCTCAGTGAGACAGTTAGGCACCACACAGGGAACATATACATGCACACCTATGAGCACTGGGGCCCTGTGTGACAGGGTCCCAGTGACACATACATATAGGCCACAAACCTATGAGCACTGGGGTCCTGACCAGCAGGATCCCAGTGACACATAACAAACATACTGAAAACATAGTGTTTTCACTATGAGCACTGAGGCCTGGCTATCAGGATCCCAGTGAGACAGTGAAAACAGTGACAAACACCCTGACATACACTCACAAACAGGCCAAAAGTGGGGGTAACAAGGCTAGAAAGAGGCTACCTTCTCACAGTCTCCCATTGCTTTCTATTACAAACCCGACGCTTGTTTGCACACTGCACCCGGCCGCCCCCGTGCTGCTGAGGGTGTACTTTCTGTGCTGACTGGTGTCCCCCCCGGTGCCCTACAAAACCCCCCTGGTCTGCCCTCCGAAGACGTGGGTACTTACCTGCTGGCAGACTGGAACCGGGGCACCCCCTTCTCCATTGAAGCCTATGCGTTTTGGGCACCACTTTGACCGATGCACCTGACCGGAACTGAGCTGCTGGTGTGGTAACTTTGGGGTTGCTCTGAACCCCCAACGGTGGGCTACCTTGGACCCAAACTAGAACCCCGTAGGTGGTTTACTTACCTGCAAAAACTAACAAATTCTTACTCCCCCTAGGAACTGTTGAAAATTGCACTGTCTAGTTTTAAAATAGCTATATGCCATGTGTGAAAACTGTATATGCTATTTTTCTAATTCAAAGTTCCTAAAGTACCTACCTGCAATACCTTTCATTTGAAGTATTACATGTAAATCTTGAACCTGTGGTTCTTAAAATAAACTAAGAAAATATATTTTTCTATGCAAAAACCTATTAGCCTGGAATTGTCTTTGAGTGTGTGTTCCTCATTTATTGCTTGTGAATGTACAACAAATGCTTAACACTACTCCTTTGATAAGCCTACTGCTCGACCACACTACCACAAAAAAGAGCATTAGTATTATCTCTTTTTGCCACTATCTTACCTCTAAGGGGAACCCTTGGACTCTGTGCATACTATTCCTTACTTTGAAATAGTGCATACAGAGCCAACTTCCTATAATTAGTGCTCTTTTTATGTCTAATGTATGTAATGCTCTTTCAGCTACAGAGTCTGGTTATGGAAAGAACACTGGGAGTTCCACCGTTTGATTTAAGTGGAACGGTGATAACTTTAGGCAGAAATTTGGGATTTGTGCGTAGAACCACTTTATGTTTGTGTATTTGTATAAAGGGTTCCTGTATGGTAAAGGCTTGTATTTCACTTATTCTTCTGAGAGATGTGATAGCTATTAGGAAGGCTACTTTCCAGGTTAAGTATTGAATCTCACAAGAGTGCATGGGTTCAAATGGTGGATCCATGAGTCGTGTTAATACAATATTGAGGTTCCACGAAGGAACTAGTGGTGTTCTTGGTGGAATGATCCTTTTTAGACCCTCCATAAATGCTTTTATGACTGGTATTCTAAATAGCGAAGTTGAATGTGTAATTTGCAGATGGGCAGAAATTTCTGTGAGATGTATTTTAATGGATGAAAAAGCTAACTTAGACTTTTGTAACTGTAGTTAGTAGCTTACAATGTTTTTCGCGGACGCGTGTAATGGTTGAATTTTATTATTATGACAGTAATAAACAAATTGCTTCCATTTATTTGCGTAACAATGTCTTGTAGTAGGTTTTCTAGCCTGTTTGATGACCTCCATACATTCTTGTGTAAGGTCTAGATGTCCGAATTCTAAGACTTCAGGAGCAAGATTGCTAGATTGAGCGATGCGGGATTCGGGTGTCTGATCTGTTGTTTGTGTTGAGTTAACAGATCTGGTCTGTTTGGTAGTCTGATATGAGGCACTACTGACTGGTCTAGTAATTTTGTGCACCAAGGTTATTGTGCCCAAGTTGGTGCTATTAGTATTAGTTTGAGTTTGTTTTGACTCAATTTGTTTGCGAGATACGGAAGGAGTGGGAGAGGGGGAAAAGCGTAAGCAAATATCCCTGACCAACTCATCCATAACGCATTGCCCTTGGAGTGAGGCTGTGGGTACCTGGATGCGAAGTTTTGGCATTTTGCGTTTTCTTTTGTTGCGAATAGGTCTATTTGCGGTGTTCCCCAGGTTTGGAAGTAGGTTTGTAGTATCTGGGGATGAATTTCCAATTCGTGGATCTGTTGGTGATCCCGACTGAGATTGTCGGCTAACTGGTTTTGAATTCCTGGTATGTATTGCGCTATTAGGCGGATGTGATTGTGAATCGCCCAATGCCAAATCTTTTGTGCTAAGAGGCACAACTGTGTTGAGTGTGTCCCTCCCTGCTTGTTTAGGTAATACATTGTTGTCATGTTGTCTGTTTTGACAAGAATGTGTTTGTGGGTTATTAGTGGTTGAAATGCTTTCAACGCTAGAAACACTGCTAGTAGTTCTAACTGATTTATATGAAGTTGTTTCTGTTGAGTGTCCCATTGTCCCTGGATGCTGTGCTGGTTGAGGTGTGCTCCCCACACTACCATGGAAGCATCTGTTGTGATCACGTATTGAGGCACTGGGTCTTGGAAAGGACGCCCTTGGTTTAAATGTATAGGATTCCACCATTGTAGCGAGGTGTGTGTTTGGCAGTCTATTAACACTAGATCCTGAAGTTGACCCTGTGCTTGTGTCCATTGTGTTGCTAGGCACTGTTGTAGTGGCCGCATGTGTAATCTTGCGTTTGGGACAATGGGTATGCATGAAGACATCATGCCTAGAAGTTTCATCACTAATTTTACTTGATACTGTTGGTTTGGGTGCATGCCTTGTATTACGTTTTGGAATGCTTGTACCCTTTGTGGACTTGGAGTGGCAATCCCTTTTTTTGTGTTGATTGTTGCTCCTAAGTATTGTTGTTTTTGGCACAGTTGTAAGTGTGATTTTAGGTAGTTTATTGAGAACCCTAGTTTGTGAAGGGTTTCTATGACGTATTTTGTGTGTTGAAGACAGTGTTTTTGAGTGTTGGTTTTTATTAACCAATCATCTAGGTACGGGAATACATGTATGTGCTGTCTTCTGAAATGTGCTGCTACTACTGCAAGGCATTTTGTAAATACCCTTGGTGCTGTTGTTATCCCGAATGGTAACACTTTTAATTGGTAATGTACTCCTTGGATTACAAACCTTAAGTATTTTCTGTGTGAAGGATGTATGGCTAAATGGAAGTACGCATCCTTGAGATCTAATGTTGATATGTAGTCTTGTTGTTTGAGCAAGGGGATTACGTCTTGAAGTGTCACCATGTGAAAGTGATCTGATTTGATGTAAAGATTTAGTGTTCTGAGATCTAAGATGGGTCTCAGAGTTTTGTCCTTTTTGGGTATTAGAAAATACAGGGAATAAACACCTGTTCCTTTCCGATGGTTGGGTACCAGTTCTATTGCGTCTTTTTGTAACAACGCTTGGACTTCTAGTTGTAATAGATTCAAGTGCTGTTTGGACATGTTGTGTGTTCTTGGAGGCACATTTGGTGGTAATTGTAGGAATTCTATGCAATAACCATGTTGGACAATGGCTGGGACCCACGAGTCTGTTGTTATTTCCTCCCAATGTTGGTAATAATGTGTGAGTCTCCCACCCACTGGTGTTATGTGTTGGGGATTTGTGACACTGAAGTCACTGTTTAGTTTGAGGTGTTTTTGGACTTTGGAACTTTCCCCTAGTTTTAGGGAACTGTCCACCTCTGTATTGTCCTCGAAAGCCTCCTCTTTGATACTGGCCCTGGTATGTGGGTCTGGTTTGTGAGGTTGAGGGTTCTGTGCTTTGGGCCCGAAACCCCCCTCTAAATTGTGTCTTCCTAAATGTGCCTCTGCTCTGTGGGGAGTAGAGCGCGCCCATGGCCTTGGCCGTCTCAGTGTCCTTCTTCAGCTTCTCTATAGCAGTGTCCACCTCCGGCCCAAACAACTTCTGTCCATTAAAAGGCATATTAAGCACAGCCTGTTGGATCTCTGGCTTAAACCCGGAGGTGCGTAGCCATGCATGTCTCCGAATAGTGACCGATGTATTCACAGTTCTTGCGGCTGTGTCCGCTGCATCCATTGCCGATCGTATCTGATTGTTGAGATACTTTGGCCCTCTTCCACCACTTGCAGTGTACGCTTTTGGAACTCCTTGGGCAGATGTTCTATAAAGTGCTGCATTTCATCCGAATGAGCTCTGTCATATCTTGACAATAAAGCTTGGGAATTCGCAATGCGCCATTGATTGGCCGCTTGTGCTGCAACTCTTTTCCCCGCTGCATCAAACTTTCGACTTTCTTTGTCAGGTGGTGGTGCATCTCCAGAGGTGTGTGAATTAGCCCTTTTACGTGCTGCGCCTACTACTACTGAGTCAGGTGTCAGTTGTTGCGTGATGTACACAGGGTCTGTAGGGGGAGGCTTGTACTTTTTCTCCACCCTAGGTGTGATGGCTCTGCCTTTGACGGGCTCTTGAAATACTTGTTTCGTGTGTTTCAACATCCCTGGTAACATTGGAAGACTTTGGTACTGACTGTGTGTCGACGACAAAGTATTAAATAAAAAGTCATCCTTAATGGGTTCAGCGTGCAGTGTCACATTGTGAAAAGCCGCTGCTCTGGACACCACTTGCGTGTAGGCAGTACTGTCTTCAGGTGGTGATGGTCTTGCTGGGTAGCAGTCTGGACTATTGTCTGATACTGGCGCATCATATAGATCCCACGCATCTGGGTCATCCTGGCTCATCCCTGTGTGCGTTGGAGATTGCATCATAGGGGGGGGGTTGCAATTGGTGACAGTTGCGGTGAGTGGTGTGGTGATGGTTGTGGCAAAAAGCGTGGTGGAGTTACTGCTTTTTCCACTTTTGCTTGTGGCTGTTTTCCTTTGTCTTGGAAAGCAAGTTTCCTTTTCATCATTATAGGAGGGAGAGTTCTTATTTTCCCTGTTTCCTTTTGAATATGGAGCCTTCTTTGCGTATAACCTGGCTCCTTGTCCAAATTTATGGCCTTGTAGTTGCTGAAAGGCCTTGTTCTTCGGAGTAGGAGCTTGTTTTCGGCTCCGAAGCTGGGTGTTTCGGTACCAAAACTTTTTCTACAGTCTTTTTCGGCTCCGATCTCTCGGTGCAGACTTAGTTCGGAGCCGGTATCTCAGTGTTGAGTCTGGTCGGAGCCAGGTTCTCGGTGTCGAGTATACTCTGTGCCGGGATCTCGACTGGAGTCGGATGACTTCGACATATGTGTGCCCTTTTTCGGTGCCGATGGATGGTCACCATTTTTACAGGTTAAGCCATGGCCTGCCGGCGGTGGCGTCCCCTGGGTCTTCATAATTTTGGCGTGAGTTTTTGCCGGGGCTGGTTTACTCACGGTTTTCGGCGTCTGCTCCGTTCCGAGCCAGCAATGGAGAAAGTCTCCTCTTCTTCCACGTCCTGGTATCCTGACGGCGCCGATGCCATTTGAAGCCTCCTTGCTCTCGCCTCGCAGGTATCCTCTTTGTGTTCGGGGGACAAACACAAATTACAGACCAGATGTTGATCTGTGTAAGGATACTTGTTGTGGCATTCGGGGCAGAAGCGGAATGGGGTCCGTTCCATTAGCCTTGAAGACGCACGCGGTCGGGCCGACCAGGCCCCACCGGGGGATAGAAGCCCCGAAGGGCTACCGGAGCTTTTCTTTTCTTCGGTGTCGATTCAGCGTTAACTAACCCGATACAGAACGCAAACAATACCGTTGAATTTTCCGAGATTTAACTAACTTCCCGAACCGAAACACGGAGCGAAGAGGAACACGTCCGAACCCGATGGCGGAAAGAAAACAATCTAAGATGGAGTCGCCGCCCATGCGCAATGGAGCCGAAATAGGAGGAGTCCCTCGATCTCGTGACTCGAAAAGACTTCTTCGAAGAAAAACAACTTGTAACACTCCGAGCCCAACACTAGATGGCGGGATATGCACAGCATGTGTATCTGCAGATACACATGCCATCGAAGATATATATATATATATATATATATATATATATATATATATATATATATATATATATATATGTGGAAAATGTCACTTACCCAGTGCACATCTGTTTGTGGCATTAGTCACTGCAGATTCACATGCTGTGCACAGTCCGCCGTCTGGTGTTGGGCTCGGAGTGTTACAAGTTGTTTTTCTTCGAAGAAGTCTTTCGAGTCACGAGACCGAGGGACTCCTCCCCTTTCGATTCCATTGCGCATGGGCGTCGACTCCATCTTAGATTGTTTTCCCCGCAGAGGGTGAGGTAGGAGTTGTGTATGCTAGTAATAGTGCCCATGCAATGGAATGAATCTGTATGTACAAGATGAAGGTTAAAGTAATGTATTTACAAATGTACAAATGTTCAAGATCTACTTCTAAACGGCTACAGGCTCCCGGGGAGGCGGGTGAGCGCATGGGAATCTGCAGCGACTAATGCCACGAACAGATGTACACTGGGTAAGTGACATTTTCAGTTCGGTGGCATGTGTAGCTGCAGATACACATGCTGTGCATAGACTAGTAAGCAGTTATCTCCCCAAAAGCGGTGGTTCAGCCTGTAGGAGTTGAAGTAGTTTGAAATAATGTTCTCAATACAGCTTGACCTACTGTAGCTTGTTGTGCAGTTAACACATCTACACAGTAGTGCTTAGTAAATGTATGAGGCGTAGACCATGTTGCTGCCTTACATATCTCGTTCATTGGAATATTTCCTAGAAAGGCCATGGTAGCACCTTTCTTTCTGGTAGAGTGTGCCCTTGGAGTAATAGGCAGCTCTCTCTTTGCTTTCAGATAGCATGTTTGAATGCACCTAACTATCCACCTAGCAATGCCTTGTTTTGAAATTGGATTTCCTGTATGAGGTTTTTGAAAGGCAATAAATAGTTGTTTTGTTTTCCTGATTAGTTTTGTTCTGTCAATGTAGTACATTAGTGCTCTTTTGATGTCTAATGTATGTAGTTCTCTTTCGGCTACAGAATTTGGCTGTGGGAAGAACACTGGTAATTCTACTGTTTGATTTAAGTGGAACGGTGAGATAACCTTTGGTAAAAATTTTGGATTTGTCCGTAGAACTACCTTATTCTTATGTATTTGAATAAATGGTTCTTGTATGGTAACTGCCTGAATCTCACTCACTCTTCTTAGAGATGTGATGGCAATTAAAAATGCGACTTTCCACGTTAAGTATTGCATTTCACAAGAATGCATGGGCTCGAAAGGTGGACCCATGAGTCTTGTTAAGACAATGTTGAGGTTCCATGAAGGAACAGGTGGTGTTCTTGGTGGTATAATTCTCTTTAGGCCTTCCATAAACGCTTTAATGACTGGTATTCTAAATAGTGAAGTAGAATGAGTAATTTGCAGGTAAGCTGATATTGCGGTGAGATGTATCTTTATGGAAGAGAAAGCTAGATTTGATTTTTGCAAATGTAGTAAATATCCTACTATATCTTTAGGAGATGCGTGTAATGGTTGGATTTGATTATTATGGCAGTAACAAACAAATCTTTTCCATTTATTTGCATAGCAGTGTCTAGTGGAAGGTTTCCTAGCTTGCCTTATGACCTCCATACATTCTTGTGTGAGGTCTAAGTGTCCGAATTCTAGGATTTCAGGAGCCAAATTGCTAGATTCAGCGATGCTGGATTTGGATGTCTGATCTGTTGTTTGTGTTGTGTTAACAGATCTGGCCTGTTGGGTAGTTTGACATGAGGTACCACTGAAAGGTCTAGTAGTGTTGTGTACCAGGGTTGCCTTGCCCATGTTGGTGCTATTAGTATGAGTTTGAGTTTGTTTTGACTCAATCTGTTTACTAGATATGGAAGGAGAGGGAGAGGGGGAAAAGCGTATGCAAATATCCCTGACCAGTTCATCCATAGAGCATTGCCTTGGGATTGATCCTGTGGGTACCTGGATGCGAAGTTTTGGCATTTTGAGTTTTCTTTTGTTGCAAATAGATCTATTTGAGGTTTTCCCCAAATTTGAAAGTAATAGTTTAGTATTTGGGGGTGAATTTCCCATTCGTGGATCTGTTGGTGATCCCGAGAGAGATTGTCTGCTAGCTGATTCTGAATCCCTGGAATAAATTGTGCTATTAGGCGAATGTGGTTGTGAATCGCCCAATGCCAAATTTTTTGTGTTAGGAGGCACAACTGTGTCGAGTGTGTTCCTCCTTGTTTGTTTAGATAATACATTGTTGTCATGTTGTCTGTTTTGACAAGAATGTATTTTTGTGTTATTATGGGTTGAAATGCTTTGAGCGCTAGAAATACTGCTAACAGTTCTAGGTGATTTATGTGAAACTGCCTTTGATGTATGTCCCATTGTCCTTGGATGCTGTGTTGATTGAGGTGTGCTCCCCACCCTGTCATGGAAGCATCCGTCGTTATGACGTATTGTGGCACTGGGTCTTGGAAAGGCCGCCCTCTGTTTAAATTTGTACTGTTCCACCATAGAAGCGAGATGTATGTTTGGCGGTCTATCAACACCAGATCTAGAAGTTGACCCTGTGCTTGTGACCATTGTAATGCTAGGCACTGTTGTAAGGGCCGCATGTGCAATCTTGCGTTTGGGACAATAGCTATGCATGAAGACATCATGCCTAGGAGTTTCATTACCATCTTGACTTGTATCTTTTGTGTTGGATACATGGCCTGTATTACTTTGTGAAATGTTTGAACTCTTTGTGGACTTGGAGTGGCAATCCCTTTTGCTGTGTTGATTGTTGCTCCTAAGTATTGTTGTGTTTGACACGGCAAAAGGTGTGACTTTGCGTAGTTGATGGAGAAACCTAGCTCGTGAAGGGTCTGTATGACATATTTTGTGTGCTGTGAACACCTTCTTAGCGTGTTGGTTTTGATTAACCAGTCGTCTAAGTACGGGAACACATGTATTTGCTGCCTTCTGATATGTGCAGCTACTACTGCTAGGCATTTTGTAAAAACCCTTGGCGCAGTTGTTATTCCGAATGGCAACACTTTGAATTGGTAATGTATTCCTTTGAATACGAATCTTAGGTATTTCCTGTGTGAAAGATGTATTGGTATATGGAAATAAGCATCTTTTAGGTCTAATGTCATGTAGTCTTGCTGTTTGAGCAGTGGGATTACGTCTTGTAACGTGACCATGTGAAAGTGGTCTGATCTGATGTAGGTATTTAGTGTTCTGAGGTCTAGTATTGGTCTCAGAGTTTTGTCCTTTTTTGGTATTAGAAAGTACAGTGAGTAAACTCCTGTGTTTTTCTGTGGACCTGGTACTAATTCTATTGCATCCTTTTGTAGTAATGCTTGAACTTCTAGTCCTAGAAGATCTATATGTTGTTTTGACATATTGTGTGTTTTCGGTGGGACGTTTGGAGGGAATTGGAGAAATTCTATGCAATAACCATGCTGGATAATTGCTAAGACCCAAGTGTCTGTTGCTATTTCCTACCAGGATTGGTAAAATTGGCTTAGTCTGCCCCCCACAGATGTTGTGTGACGGGTTTGTGTGACTTGTGAGTGTTCACTGTTTATTTTGAGGCGTTTTGGGGCCTTGGAATTTTCCTCGATTTCTTGGGAATTGGCCCCCTCTATATTGTCCCCGAAAACCTCCCCTCTGATATTGACCCTGGTAAGTAGGTGGTCTTGTCTGGGAAGTGTTGGTTTCTGTGGGTTGCCCTCGAAACCCCCCCCCCTAAAAGGTGTTTTCCGAAATGTGCCTCTGCTCTGCGGGGAGTAGAGTGCGCCCATGGCTTTGGCTGTATCGGTGTCCTTTTTTAGTTTTTCAATGGCCGTGTCTACCTCCGGCCCAAACAACTGCTGTTCATTAAACGGCATATTGAGCACAGCCTGTTGGATTGCGGGCTTGAACCCAGAGGTGCGCAGCCATGCGTGTCTGCGTATTGACTGCAGTGTTTATTGTCCTTGCAGCTGTGTCTGCTGCATCCATGGAAGACCGTATCTGATTGTTAGAGATACTTTGTCCCTCTTCCACCACCTGTTGTGCTCTTTTTTGGAACTCCTTGGGTAAATGTTCGATGAAATGCTGCATTTCATCCCAATGAGCCCTGTCGTATCTCGCCAAAAGTGCTTGGGAGTTGGCAATACGCCACTGATTTGCTGCTTGTGCTGCAACCCTTTTTCCCGCAGCATCAAATTTGTGGCTCTCCTTGTCCGGAGATGTTGCGTCGCCTGAGGTATGAGAGTTGACTCTCTTACGAGCTGCCCCCACAACTACAGAGTCTGGTGTCAGTTGTGTTGTAATAAATATTGGATCTGTGGGCGGTGGCTTATATTTTTTCTCCACCCTTGGAGTTATGGCTCTGCCCTTAACTGGATCTTGAAATATTTGTTTTGAATGCCTTAGCATTCCTGGGAGCATGGGAAGGCTTTGGTACTGGCTATGGGTGGAGGACAGGGTGTTAAAGAGAAAGTCATCCTCAATTGGTTCCGAATGTAGTGAGACATTGTGAAACTCGGCTGCCCTTGCGACCACCTGTGTGTATGATGTACTGTCCTCAGGTGGTGACGGTTTAGTTGGATACGAGTCTGGGCTATTGTCAGACACAGGAGCATCGTAGAGGTCTCATGCATCGGGATCATCCTGACTCATTGTGGTATGAGCTGGTAAGTGCGTTAGTGGTGGAGTTGGCGCTGGTGATGCATGTGTTGATGATGGTGGAGAAGGTGGTGGGGTTACTTTCTTTACCACCTTTGCCTGTGGTTGCTTGTCCCCTTGTTGAAAGGCAAGTTTCCTTTTAATCCTGATTGGGGGAAGAGTAGTTATCTTCCCTGTGTCTTCATGAATATGAAGCCTCCTCTGCATGTAGTCAGTCTCTACAGCTTGAAGCTCCTCTCCAAATCTATGTAATTGGGTGGTTAGCCCTTGTTCCTCTGTATAGGAACTAGTTTTCGGCTGCGAGGCTGTTTTCGGGCCCGAAACCTGTTTGGTAGTCTTTTTCGGCTCCGAAGAAGTTTTCTTTGCTTTCGGCGTGGTGTCTCGGTGCCGAATGTCTTCGGTGCCGCTGTCACTGCGCCGAAGTTTCTCGGAGCCGCTGTCTCGGCTCCGAGGTTGCTGTGTGGCGGTATCACGACCGGAGTCGGATGACTTCGACACCAGCATGCCCTTTTTTGGTGCCTTGGCTCGGTCACCTAATTTTTGGGTTAAGCCATGGCCTGTTGGCAGTGGCGTCCCCTGGGCTTTTGTGGACTTTTCGTGAGTCCTTATTTTCGACGTCTTACTCACGGTTGTTGTTTCTTCGGCGTCGAGTTCTTCGGAGTCCCATTCGTGGATGGAGAAAGCTTCCTCTTCCTCCTCAAACCGTTGTTGACCTGTCGGCGTGGACGCCATTTGTAATCTCTTGGCTCTTCGGTCTCTCAGCGTCTTCCTCGACCGAAACGCTCGGCAGGCTTCACGCGTATCCTCCTTGTGCTCGGGGGACAGGCACAAGTTACAGACCAGATGCTGATCCGTATACGGATATTTGTTATGGCATTTTGGACAGAAGCGGAACGAGGTCCGTTCCATCAGTCTTGAAGTCGCACGCGGTCGGGCCGACCAGGCCCCGACGGGGGATCGAAATTACCCCGAAGGGCCACCGGAGCTCTTCAAGATTCGGTGTCGATTTGTTCTAACTAACCCGATACCGAACGCAACAATACCGACGTTTTTTTCGGAGATTCTAACTAACTTTCCGACCCGAAACACAGAGCGAAAAGGAACACGTCCGAACCCGATGGCAGAAAAAAAACAATCTAAGATGGAGTCGACGCCCATGCGCAATGGAATCGAAAGGGGAGGAGTCCCTCGGTCTCGTGACTCAAAAGACTTCTTCGAAGAAAAACAACTTGTAACACTCCGAGCCCAACACCAGACGGCAGACTATGCACAGCATGTGTATCTGCAGCTACACATGCCACCGAACATATATACACACACACACATACACACACACACATATGGAAAATGTCACTTACCCAGTGTACATCTGTTCGTGGCATTAGTCGCTGCAGATTCACATGCTTTGCATAGTCCGCCGTCTGGTGTTGGGTCGGAGTGTTACAAGTTGTTTTTCTTCGAAGAAGTCTTTTCGAGTCACGAGACCGAGGGACTCCTCCTCCTTTGTTTCCATAGCGCATGGGCGTCGACTCCATCTTAGATTGTTTTCCCCGCAGAGGGTGAGGTAGGAGTTGTGTATGTTAGTAATAGTGCCCATGCAATGGAATGAATAAGTATGTACAAATTAAAGTTTAAGTAATATATTTACAAATGTACAAATGTTGAAGATTACTTCCAAACGGCTACAGGCTCCCGGGGAGGCGGGTGGCCGCATGTGAATCTGCAGCGACTAATGCCACGAACAGATGTACACTGGGTAAGTGACATTTTCCGTTCGGTGGCATGTGTAGCTGCAGATACACATGCTTTGCATAGACTAGTAAGCAGTTATCTCCCCAAAAGCGGTGGCTCAGCCTGTAGGAGTGGAAGTAGTTTGAAATAAAGTTCTTAGTACGGCTTGACCTACTGTGGCTTGTTGTGCGGATAGCACGTCTACACAGTAAATGTGTGAGGCGTAGACCATGTGGCTGCCTTACATATTTCGTTCATTGGAATATTTCCTAGGAAGGCCATGGTAGCGCCTTTCTTTCTGGTTGAGTGTGCCTTTGGTGTAATGGGCAGCTCTCTCTTTGCTTTAAGGTAGCAGGTTTGGATGCACTTAACTATCCATCTGGCTATACCCGGTTTTGATATTGGGTTTCCTGTATGAGGTTTTTGAAATGCAATAAACAGTTGTTTTGTTTTCCTAATTAGTTTTGTTCTGTCAATGTAGTACATTAGTGCTCTTCTGATGTCTAATGTGTGTAGTGCCCTTTCAGCTACTGAGTCTGGCTGTGGGAAGAACACTGGTAGTTCTACTGTTTGATTTAAGTGGAACGGTGAAATAACTTTTGGTAAAAATTTAGGATTGGTTCTTAGAACTACCTTATTTTTGTGTATTTTGAATAAAAGGTTCTTGTATAGTAAACGCCTGAATTTCACTTACTCTTCTTAGAGATGTAATGGCAATGAGAAATGCAACCTTCCATGTTAAGAATTGCATTTCGCAAGAATGCATGGGTTCGAAAGGTGGACCCATGAGTCTTGTTAAGACGATGTTGAGGTTCCATGAAGGAACAGGTGGTGTTCTTGGTGGTATAATTCTTTTTAGGCCTTCCATAAACGCTTTAATGACAGGTATCCTAAATAGTGAAGTTGAATGGGTAATCTGCAGGTATGCAGATATTGCTGCGAGGTGTATCTTTATGGAAGAGAAGGCCAGATTTGATTTCTGTAAATGTAGTAAGTATCCTACTACATCCTTTGGAGATGCATGTAATGGTTGAACTTGATTATTATGGCAGTAGCAAACAAATATTTTCCATTTACTTGCATAGCAGTGTCTAGTGGATGGTCTTCTAGCTTGTTTTATGACCTCCATACATTCTTGGGTGAGGTTTAAATGTCCGAATTCTAGGATTTCAGGAGCCAGATTGCTAGATTCAGCGATGCTGGGTTTGGATGCCTGATCTGTTGTTTGTGTTGTGTTAACAGATCTGGCCTGTTGGGTAGCTTGACATGGGGTACTACTGACAAGTCTAGTAGTGTTGTGTACCAAGGTTGTCTTGCCCATGTTGGTGCTATTAGTATGAGTTTGAGTTTGTTTTGACTCAATTTGTTTACTAGATATGGAAGGAGAGGGGGAAAAGCGTACGCAAATATCCCTGACCAATTCATCCATAGAGCATTGCCTTGAGACTGCCTGTGTGGGTACCTGGATGCGAAGTTTTGGCATTTTGCGTTCTCTTTTGTTGCAAATAGGTCTATTTTAGGTGTTCCCCAAATTTGGAAGTAAGTGTTTAGAATTTGGGGGTGAATCTCCCATTCGTGGACTTGTTGGTGATCTCGAGAGAGATTGTCTGCTAGCTGATTCTGGATCCCTGGAATAAACTGTGCTATTAGGCGAATGTGGTTGTGAATTGCCCATTGCCATATCTTTTGTGCCAGGAGGCACAGCTGTGTCGAGTGTGTTCCCCCCTGTTTGTTTAGATAATACATTGTTGTCATGTTGTCTGTTTTGACAAGAATGTATTTGTGGGTTATGATGGGTTGAAATGCTTTCAACGCTAGGAATACTGCTAGCAACTCGAGGTGATTTATATGCAACTTTGTTTGATGTACGTCCCATTGTCCTTGGATGCTGTGTTGATTGAGGTGTGCTCCCCACCCTGTCATGGAGGCATCTGTTGTTATCACGTATTGTGGCACTGGGTCTTGGAAAGGCCGCCCTTTGTTTAAATTTATACTGTTCCACCATAGAAGCGAGATGTATGTTTGGAGGTCTATCAACACCAGATCTAGAAGGTGACCCTGTGCATGTGACCATTGTGATGCTAGGCACTGTTGTAAGGGCCTCATGTGCAATCTTGCGTTTGGGACAATGGCTATGCATGAGGACATCATGCCTAGGAGTTTTAATACCATCTTTGCATATATTTTTTGTGTTGGATACATGGCTTGTATAACCTTGAAAAAATTTTGAACCCTTTGTGGACTTGGAGTGGCTATCCCCTTTGTTGTGTTGATTGTTGCTCCTAAGTACTGCTGTGTTTTGCACGGCAGAATGTGTGATTTTGCATAGTTGATGGAGAAGCTGAGTTTGTAGAGGGTTTGTATGACATAATCTGTGTGGTGTGAACACTTTGTTAGCGAGTTGGTCTTGATTAGCCAATCGTCTAGGTACGGGAACACATGTATTTGCTGCCTTCTGATATGTGCAGCTACTACTGCTAGGCATTTTGTAAATACTCTTGATGCGGTCGTTATACCGAACGGCAACACCTTGAATTGGTAATGTATCCCCTTGAATACGAACCTTAGGTATTTCCTGTGCGAGGGATGTATCGGTATGTGGAAATACGCGTCCTTTAGATCTAGGGTTGTCATGTATTCTTGTTGTTTTAGCAGTGGTAATACGTCTTGTAGCGTGACCATGTAAAAGTGTTCCGATTTGATGTAGGTGTTTAGTGTTCTGAGATCTAGGATTGATCTCAGTGTTTTGTCTTTTTTTGGTATTAGAAAGTACAGTGAGTAAACTCCTGTGTTCCTTTGTGTACGTGGTACAAATTCTATTGCGTCCTTTTGCATGAATGCCTGAACTTCTAGTTCCAGAAGGTCTAAATGCTGTTTTGACATATTTTGTGTTTTTGGTGGGACATTTGGAGGGAGTTGGAGAAATTCTATGCAATAACCATGTTGGATAATTGCTAAGACCCAAGTGTCTGTTGTTATCTCCTTCCAAGATTTGTAAAACTGGCTTAGTCTTCCCCCCACTGGTGTTGTGTGAAGGGGTTGAGTGACTTGTGAGTCACTGTTTGGTTGTAGGGGTTTTTGGACTTTGAAATTTTCCCCGGTTTCTAGGGAATTGTCCCCCTCTGTACTGGCCCCGAAAGCCTCCCCTTTGGTACTGTCCCTGGTAGGTAGACGGTGTTGATTGTGAGGTGCTGGCTTGTGTGGCTTGACCCCGAAACCCCCCTCTGTAGGTTGTTTTTCGAAATGTGCCGAAAGTGCCTCTGCCCTGCGGGGAATAGAGTGGCCCATGGCCTTGGCTGTGTCAGTGTCCTTTTTCAATTTCTCAATTGCCGTGTCCACTTCGGGTCCAAACAATTGTTGTTCATTGAACGGCATATTGAGCACCGCCTGTTGTATCTCAGGTTTAAAGCCGGATGTGCGCAACCATGCGTGCCTTCTTATGGTTACCGCAGTATTTATTGTTCTTGCAGCTGTATCCGCTGCATCCATAGAGGAGCGTATTTGGTTATTGGAGATATTCTGTCCCTCCTCAACTACTTGTTTTGCCCGTTTTTGAAATTCTTTGGGTAGATGCTCGATGAGATGCTGCATCTCGTCCCAATGGGCTCTATCATATCGCGCTAGGAGCGCCTGAGAGTTCGCGATGCGCCACTGGTTTGCAGCTTGTACTGCAACCCTTTTTCCAGCTGCGTCGAACTTGCGGCTTTCTTTGTCCGGAGGTGGTGCGTCGCCTGATGTGTGCGAGTTGGCTCTTTTGCGAGCTGCCCCTACTACAACTGAATCTGGTGGCAGTTGTGATGTGATAAAAGCAGGGTCCGTGGGCGGTGCTTTATATTTTTTCTCCACCCTTGGAGTTATCGCTCTGCTTTTGACAGGTTCTTTGAAGATCTGTTTTGCGTGCCTTAGCATTCCCGGAAGCATAGGCAGGCTTTGATAGGTGCTATGGGTGGATGAGAGGGTGTTGAAAAGGAAGTCATCCTCGACAGGTTCTGAGTGTAACGACACGTTATGGAACTCTGCTGCCCTAGCTACCACCTGTGCATACGCTGTGCTGTCCTCAGGTGGTGAGGGCTTGGTAGGGTACGACTCAGGACTATTGTCTGATACTGGGGCGTCATATAGATCCCAAGCGTCCTGGTCATCTTGGCTCATGGTGGTATGAGCTGGTGAATGTGACGGAGTCTGTGCCGGTGATGTATGAGTTACAGGTGGAGGAGAGGGTGGTGGAGTTACTTTCTTCACCACTTTTGCCTGTGGTGTTTGTTCTTGTGTTTGGAACTCGAGTCTCCTTTTTCTCCTGATTGGGGGAAGAGTGCTGATCTTCCCTCTCCCACTCTGTATGAAGATCCGCTTTTGTGTGTGGTCTACGTCAGTGGTCTGTAACTCTTCTTCAAATCTGTGCTTGCACATTTGAGAGGACAGTGATTGTTCCTCTGAATACGAGCTGGCAGTCGGTTCGGTTGCTGGTCGTTTTGGCACCGAAACGGTGTCTTTGCTTGTTTTCGGCTCCGAGGAGAATTTTCTCTTTTTGGGAGTCGAGCTTTCTCGGCGTCGATCATCCTCGGTGCCGCTGTCTCTGCGTCGAGCAGCTTCGGTTCCGCTGTCTCGGCGTCGACCCTTTTCGGCAGCACTTTCTCGGTCCCGAGATTGCTGCGTGCCTGTGTCTCGACCCGAGTCGGACGATCGCGGCACTAGTTCGCCCTTTTTTGGTGCCGATGGACGGTCACCTACTTTATGGGTTGAGCCATGGCCTGTTGGCAGTGGCGTCCCCTGGGCCTTGTCTGTTTTCTTGTGTGGTGCTTGTTTCGACGTCTTACTCACGGTTTCTTCGACGTCGAATTCTTCCGAGTCCGATTCATGGATGGAGAAGGCTTCCTCTTCTTCTCCTTGTTCCTCGAACCCTCTTTGTCCTGTCGGCGTGGACGCCATCTGCAACCTTCTGGCTCTTCGGTCACGGAGCGTCTTTCGGGACCGAAACGCACGACAGGCCTCACACGTTTCTTCCTTGTGCTCGGGCGACAGGCACAAGTTGCAGACCAAATGTTGGTCTGTATATGGATATTTATTGTGGCATTTAGGACAGAATCGGAACGGGGTCTGTTCCATCAGTGTCGATGTTCCACGCGGTCGGGCCGACCAGGCCCCGACGGGGGATCGAAATTACCCCGAAGGGCTACCGGAGCTCTTCACGATTCGGTGTCGATTCTATCTAACCTGATACCGAACGAAACAATACCGACGTAGTTTTCCGAAGTTATGACTATCTTTCCATCCCGAAACCCGGAGCGAAAAGGAACACGTCCGAACCCGATGGCGGAAAAAAAACAATCTAAGATGGAGTCGACGCCCATGCGCAATGGAAACAAAGGAGGAGGAGTCCCTCGGTCTCGTGACTCGAAAAGACTTCTTCGAAAAAAAACTTGTAACACTCCGACCCAACACCAGACGGCGGACTATAATGTAGATAGAAATACAACATTAGAACTTATAGAACGTAATAAGTCTAAAGAGGCATGTGATACAGTTAGGTTTATCACTGAATATACTGATGCATCCCTTATTTTACAAAAATTTATGTTCAAACATTGGAAATTACTTTCACAGGACCCAATATTTAAGGATATCGCATTAGGGCCAATTAAGACATCCTTTCGTAGGGGTAAAACGTTGAGAACTCTTTTAAGTCCCAGCTTCACGACTATCCCTCCTAAAACAACTTGGTTATCTCAAAAAGAAGTTGGTTTCTACAGATGTGGCGTATGTGGAGTGTGTCGCTGGGCCTGTCATAGGTTGAAAGAATACCATCATGAGGGCAAATCACATTTAATACGTTCTACTATGGATTGCAATTCCAATCATGTTGTGTATATAATACGATGTAAATGTTCAAAAATCTATGTGGGCAGCACCATACGACCACTTAAAATTAGAATAAGCGAACACATGCGGGCACTTAAAAATGAGGATATGAGATATCCCTTGGTGACCCATATGGTCTCATGTTCTACACAAGGAGTTCAAAAGAGGTTTACATTTTTTGGTCTGGAACACATTGTACGCAACCCAAGAGGTGGCAATAGAGAGTTATATTTACGCCAACAGGAGGCACTATGGATAATGAGACTTAGGACTGTTGAAACTGGTCTTAATACTGATAGGGAACTAGAGTTCTTTTTGGGTGATTAATTATAAAAAATTTTGACTGTTTATATATTAGTTTATATGTAATATTCAATGTACTATATAATATTTCTATTTGTTAACATTATCAAGTGTATATGAGTGCTGAGCCAAAATTCTCATTTGTCTATTCCTTTAATAATAGTGGGGTTACTATTATTGATTTGTTTTTTATTTCCTTTGGTTCCATATAGTAATCACATATTATTTATTGTTGTTAATCAACGTGTGCTGCTATATATGATTTATGTAGTTGTTATAAAAGGTCATTATGGAGATTTCTGGAAATTTGTTATAGCGAATCCTCTTTTTCTTCTTTCTTTTTTACTATATAAGGGGTGTATTTATTCATTTATACTATCGTTAGTCTTTCATTATTAGTGGAATGTAGGCATTTTGAAGTGTGTGAAATCGGATCGTTTATGTGATTAGTCCGATTTCCATGTCTATTCCCTTTCTTCTGGAATAGTGTATTACCAACCCTGAAGTGTATTTAACTTCCGGGTCGATACGCGCGACGTCAGCGTACTCGCTAGACGTTCATGAAACAGGAGACGGAAGATGCCGGTGATTCTTTAATTTTGCTGACAATTCGAAATTGAGACGTAAGTGTTCTCGGTAGACTTGAGTATAAGATTTTGAGCATGTTAACTGATTGATGGGACATTTATTTGATTTTTAGTAGGTGGTATATTTCAAATTAGATCGTCATGGATTTTCAGAGACTATTAAGTCTATATTGATTAATTTTATTAATAATAAGCGTTTTCTTATTACATTCTGTTTATTTTGGATATGGTGGATACATGTAGTATGTGTAGTTGATGATGAAACCCATGTGTTGACTTATTTTATGCTGATATTTATTGTGGGTTTTTCTTGACAGCAGTTGAAATATCAGATGTTGAAGTAGTCTATAGGACAATTTATTATTGCTGAATCTACATTTTATTTCTCGATTATTTTTGGATCTGTAAGGTACAGTAACCTAATTGAAATCTTGGTTCTGTTTGGTGTTTGGTGTACACTATAATTTAAATGCATGTGGATTGTTGCACTAGTGGTGTTATGTGGTTTAAAGGCAGTTCAGTGGTGACGTATACAAAAAGAAACATTTTTTTGTTAAGGGTATAGACTATTTACTTTATTTGTTCTACATGTGAGGTTTATCCTTTTCCTTTTGTAGATATACTATACATTGTGCTTTTTGGGGTACGTAATACACTTTTTAGGTAATGAATCTCTCCCTTTGGGTTATGCATGCACACTTGGGTGCACTTATATGTTATTTGACGATTGAGCATATTGGCCATTACTCATATGTGTTATCTATGACTTTTTAGCCCTGAAGAAGTCGTTTAGGGATGTTATTCATTCCCAAAGACGAAACACGTGTTGGCTTGAACGTCTTGTAACCAGAATGTGGCTTGAATTTGGACATATGAACAATTTGGATCAAAGATCGCTCAAAAATTAAACATTTTTCATCAAATACCGTGGACTAATTGCTTTAATAAGCGTAACCGAAAGTTGGTTGTAATCTGTTAATTTGAATAATCATGGACTACTGATGTTACAGTTTTCTTCCCTTTGTTCTATACTCATAATACTGTTTTGGGTTACTTTATTACATTTATGTACTTGAGGAGACTTTGATGGATAGTATCATCTTTACATTACGAGTTGTGTAAATATTTGTTATCAGTGTTTTTCTAGGGGTCACCCCATTGTGCAATGTATTATTAGTGTGAGGTTTAGGACCTCTGAGGGTTGGGTGTTTCCCTTGTGGGGTTTCCCCAATAATTATACTGGCAGACTAGTACTTTGAGCGCCATTTCCTCATATTACACCCCGTTTTTATTATTGTATGCAAAGCATGTGTATCTGCAGCTACACATGCCACCAAACATATATTTACTAAAAGGTTCACAAATCTGACAACAAAGAATAATTCAAGCATGAAGCATGCAAATCTCTGAAAGATCCAGCGCAGGAGAGCCTAAAATAACCCATTTTGTACTGCTAGCGTATGCTGCTCCTCAGATATTCTATGGGAGCAGGAGGAATCCTTCAGACGTTGTTAAATTATTTTTTACTCAACCCTAGATAATTTGGTTTGAATGGTCTCATAAGGATTGTGCTTCCCACCTTAAATAATTATATGCTCCACTTCTTATGATCATACAGGGATGGGATCTGTCACGTCAGTCCTATGCAGGTGATACACAACTTGTGGTAAGGTCAGATACTATCAACTGATGATAAAATGACCCTGATCAATTTTACCACTACAGTTGGTTACCCTTACCTATACAATCTTTGCATATTTTTTACAGCACGGAAGCCCACTCTACCCAATGGCAGAATACCCCCTCACTAATTACTCCAACCCAGCTCACTGCTCTAATCGCAACTCCTCTTGCACCTATAGCACAACACCCTACACCTGACAGGATACTTACCCCAGTTCTTCACCAATCTTTATGTCACGACTACTGAAAAATGCGATGCGGGGAAAGCGCAGGTCCTGGTGCAGCATAAAGACACGCACAGGAATCAGGTTGGGGTCACACAGGTGGTTGATGAAACGACTCACATTCCCATAATAGCGGGCATCAATGCAGTATACCTCGCCGTCCTGCAAGATACAACAGGTATCCAATTGTAAAGGAATGAAAGAAAAGGGCAGGGAAGAAAGTCAACCATGGAGGGAAAAGGATCGTGGTTGGAGGAAAGTAAAAACATTCACAATGGAAATAGAAAATAGGATAAAGAAAACATCAGACAAGATAGGGTGATGAAAAAATGGCAAGATCAGCAGGGAGTTAGAATCAAATCGAACATACAAAAAAGAAGAACTGATGCAGATGAAATGAGTCAAAAGGGAAAGAGAATGAAGATGAAATAGAGTAAACAACAAGGAACCACCAAATAGGAGGAGAACAGAAAGTTGGAGAAAGAGAAAAACAGACAATGAAAAAAATAGCTCACTTTAAGTACTCTTCTAGGGGTGCAATCTCCTAGGGTAGGTTAGAGTGCACAAGCAACATGAAGAGATTTACAACCTGAATATAAGGACAGTGATCATCAGCCATGATTAAACTTACAAAGATTTCCATGAACATCAGCGATCCAATCAACTATGCATTACAGCAGAATCAACTCCGACATGATTTTAAAGAGCAGAATCACACACGGCCAAAAGGCAATATTCAGCAGCCCAAGATGCAGACATACTACCAAGGCGACACAGTGGTGCACTGCCCAGGTCTCAGTTTAAATGTGCATGCAAAAAAAATGGAAATAAGAGTGGTCACTGAACCAGTATTCCACGTTTCAGGTTCCCACTCAAAGGCTGGTCGGGACCAATGTCACCACCCTAAAGCCAGACAGATCCAAATGTCATTATGCTGATTCGCTTGCCATGGGCGGTTGTTTCTAAAGAGTGTGGTGCAATCCCCGCTCCCTGGCCAGATGAAGCAACCCAGCAATTGTTAAAGGTTTTGAGTTACCGCACATGATGTTTCGATGACAAGTACAATAATCACAAGAACTAAAATATTAAGTGAATCATTTTGTGTACAACTACCACAAGGTCTTCATTTTGCATTACTACGTTGTTATCAAGTCAATGAATTCCTGCTTAAGAAGTCACGATTCAGTTATTACTAACTACTAACATGTTCAAGCTTCTTTAAGGAGAAAATATGCCCACACATCTTTGTCTTTAATTTGAATTCTGTAACCTTTTCAGTCTACTTCCATGCCTCTTCTTTACCACAGCTTACCCATTCTAAATCTATGTTGCTCTTCTACATCTGCTATTTGCTTTTGATTATTACTTCTTTCTCTCAAGAGAAAGAGATTACATATGCTGTTCTGCATATGAAAAGGAGTGCAGCTGTCCCGTATGTTTGTTAAATGTCTCACAGTATTTTAGATGGATGTTTCAAATACAGAGAGGACATCCTGAGCTACACTGTCACATGTAGAGTGGCACTATCATCTGCCTTGGCAATGAGCCCAGTGTTGAAACCGGATCAGGAGTCCCAGAATTTCTGGGCTCAAATTGTGGGATCTGCATCATTTACCTTGGATGTTCTGTAGCGGACTGTAAAAAGTTGGCTCTTTATATAGTATACCCAAATGATGTATACTGTGTAAGGAGACTAGGTATCCCCTTAGTAGTGGACTGGGTTTTCTTTAAAAATCCTGAGTGCTCTAATTGCAGTAGGATGGTCGAGCAGCTTAGGCTAATCAAAGGTGAGTGTTAGCCATCTGCGGCATATACAGTCAATAAATGATACACATGACTCAATATGGAGATCCACACCAATTTATAAAAATAACACTTATCTTTATATAATTTGAGGCACCAAGACCATCACTATCAATTAAGTATGTTATATGTTCTGAATTTTCAAAGGTTTGAAAAATCATCAGTGCAATCCCTGAAGCGGTAATTTTATCCTATGGAAGAAAGGCATATACGGCATACAGGTACTTTACAGTGACTGACAGGACCAATCTTCCGGACTCAAGGGGGGGCAGGGTCCAAGACAGCACCAACAGGTCACCTCGGGCAGCACGAAGGCAGCTGGGTGCAAAGGTGCAATTCAGCGATTGGTGCCCCGTTGAAATAAATGGGGATCAGTCTGGTCAAAAAGAGGCTACAAGCTGGGACTGGGGTACCATTCTGGCTGAGCCAACAAGTGAGCTCAGGTCTCACGATGCTCTGGGACTTAGGAACACCTTTGGTCCTCTTCTCCTAGGGCCAGGGTGGCTGGGTGCGGAGCGGGATTTTGTCACTGGGGGCACTCATAGTAGAGAGGGCCTGCGCAAAGAGGCTGCAGGTGGCGGGAAGTCCACAAGTGTCAAACCGAAGGGGGGCGGGCTTCGGATCTGGGAACCTTGCTGGCACCGTTGGCCCACGGTGCAGTAGTGCTTTCCGGTGTATGTTTTTTGGCAGTCCAGAGTCCTCATTCTTCTGGGGTGCTTGCAGGATGCATGGGAGCAGCTCTGCTACTCTACAGGAGTCTCTGGATCTTGAGTGAAGACTAGCAGTCCCGCCAGACTTTTGGGGGCACAAGCAGCTGCACAACTAGTCGTCTTTGGCTCAATTGTCGAGGACAGCCGGCAGGCCGGCAGAGTTGGCACCAAGTCAGTGTCTGGTCTTCTGTTCTTGCTTTTGCAACTCTTCAGTGTCCATCTTCTTCTTTCAGATTGGCAGGATATGATTTCCTGGTTGCTGCAGCTCACCTAAGTACTAGATTTAGGGGCATTAGTGGAATGATTGGTAGTAGTCAATGGGCTACTTACCCCTGGGGTCACTGCGCCCCTATATACCCACTTCCTGTGGGAAGTGGGCATAACCCTGTCCCAGAGTTTTTTTTGCTGCTATTATCAAGATGGCAGACATTTAAATTTCACATCCACATCAGGTAGCCCACCACAGGGGTGGAACTAGCCAGAGGATGCCCCTCTGAATTATAATTTTCCCGCCTGTCCAAGTGCCAAATGGGCCTTAGTCAGGGTGGTGGGAATAACTAAAGGCGGCAGGCTCTTGGAAATCCCTGCCTTGTAATGCTATTTTACAGGTCATCCTGTTGGAAGGGGTGTATAACACCCTCTGCTAAAGCAGGCTTTGTTCCTGGCCGCCAGAGAGAGAATGGGCTCTCCTCAACGGGGGTCAGAAACATCTGTGGGGGCAGGCTGGTCAGAACCAGTCGACCAGCACAGTAGTAGTTCGTATGTTTTCAGGGGGCACCTCTCAGCTGTGAGCATGTATTAATAAATCCATCACTGGAATCAGTGTAGGTTTATTAGTACAAGATGTCTGATACCAAATATATTTGGTTTCAGTGAAGTCATCATGTAGCTGGGGAACTCGTTTTTACCTGTGTCCAGCACATATACTTAAAATGGCTTCCCTGGTCACTTGCACTGGCAGTAACTGAACTTGCCAGTACAGGAGGATATCTGCTCATGCAGTTATTTCCACACATGTAGTATAGGGCACCCTGCCTTAGGGCTGTAAGGCCTGCTGTAGGGGTGGCTTACCTATACTGCATGTAGTGTCTGCAGCCATGGCACATAGGGGTGTGTGCACTGTTGTGTTTTCACTTTAGTCTGCACCAAGACACGCAGTCTGCGTGAGCTAGGAGAGGGGTGCCTTACGGTGTCAAAATACATGCTCCAGCCCGTAGGGACCTTCTTTGGTACCCATGCCCTAGGTACCTAGGGTAACATTTACTAGGGACCTACAGGGGTGCCCGAAGGAGTTGCCAATGGGAAAACAAGTGTACAGGTTAGTGAAAGATCAGGCACTGAGGACCTGGATAGCAGGACCCCAGTGCACCTTCTGTCAAAACAGCACTGAATACCAGGCAAAAAGTAGAAAGGGGGTGACCATGTCAAAAAGGGGCACGGTCCTCTATTGACTTATTGTGTGTTCCAAAAAGTGAGCTCTAAGTACACACCTTTAAGACGTGACCCTTATGGTTACGAGGTATGCAGTACAAGGCTTACTCAGAGAGGTGGTGTAGGGTTAGAACAAGAGCCTCCCAGTAACTCACAAAAAACTATTAATAAATAGATTGTTGAGCTAGTGATTTATCTTGAATGAGAAAATGTTCTGTGCTCACAAAACAATACTTGAAACTCAAAAAAGTATGTTACAACAATGGAGAACATTTAAGCAGCTTCATTCCATTCCGCAGACAGCACTACAACTAGCAAATCTCTTGCTCCAGCACCACATCAAAGTGCTCTTGTTAAGATGTAATGCTCAGTCTTTACTGTTGACAGTTAGTGTATCCTACCCATATCTGAGAGTGACAAGTGCTTAAACATATCAGGCTACGGTTCTATTAGATGATGGTGAGGGCTTGATTCTACAAAAAACTGTGCTATTTTATCTACAAGCAAACACAAACCTATTCCTTTTAGCAACTGTAGCTCTGAAAGGACATTGTGTTTACTTTGTGTTATTCACAGTGTTGCAAATTGGATGTCCATCTAGTTAGAAACAGTATTTGTTTGGTTCAGCCACTAGTGATACTTACACAAATATTGCCAAGTTACCACTAGCTGATCGAGGACTCAATGAACAGCATGGCATCTTATTTTTCAGAGCGAAACTGATTGAAGTTAGTTAACATAACTTAGTGACAGAATAATCACACCATTTGGTGATGGTACTTGACTTTAATGATAATATTTTCACCCAACAATGAGCTTTAAATGAATCTCGTCCAACCCACCAAATTCTGGCAGTGAAGGGACAGTGAGCTCCAGTGCTCTCTACTCAATTGCATCTGCTAGTCTGTATGACCATTTGCCAGGATGTAAGTCCATCTCCGATGAGAACCCAACCTAATCGCAAGACCACCTACACAAGAACCAGCAGGCTGAAGAATCTGAGAGGTGTATGCTTCAAGGGACTGTGGACCACCAATGCTTCCCAGTAAAGTCTGAGGAAAATGATACATTGGATAGTAGGTTCTATAACACTGAATTTCCTACACAACCGGACATATGGCACCTAAGCAATATGTAAATGCTTGGAGTTGCATCTCAGCCAAAAAAGGTGCTGGTACCTTGACGTTTTCTCTGCAAGTTCTATTTTTAACTTTCCCATTTACCTACCTGCTTTTAAAGTCCCTTTTCTTTGGAAGCTAAAGCACTAACTGAACAATGAAGTTACTGGGTGCTATTTACTGTGCCATGATGTATCTGAATTTATACCTCTTCACACCATCAGCCTTCAGTGCTTATTCCTACTACCTAGGTAAATAGTCAAGCACCATAGGAAAGTATCTTGGGTATCTAACTGGAATGGAAAAGTATTGTGTCACCTTGGGATAATGGTGGTAACCAACATTACTGACCATAGACACTCCCAGACTAACGAATCACCAAGAAAAGGTCCGATTCTGAAAATCTGTTTTGTTTCCATAAGGTTCCTGTACACATCCAAAATGCAGCAACTCTTGATACACTGACAATGTGTCTCATCCTAGAGACATTTTTACTTGAAGTGCATCAACAAAGAAAACAACAATTCATAGGGCATGGATGGGCTGGGGGAACAGGTGGCAACCCCAAGCACTGGGGTATACAGAGACTGCAGACAAGTCCCTGACCACAAATGAGAACTTGTAGCATTCATCTGCCCTTAGTGTTAGTGCTCATAAACTGTAAATGGAGCTGTAAGTGGTTCACTTTAAAATGTTCTATGCCACAGACCTTATTATCGAGGTCGAATAGGTATGAATCGTCCTCTCGCACATCAGCTTCGGCATCTGAGATTAGTTCACCAACATACCTGTAAAGCAAGAAGAGACTGGGTCAGCTACACAGATCATGATATGGTAAAATGCTGGTAAGAGAATCAAATGACCACATGTGATCACTTGACAGGGTGAGTGTCCTAACACAACTTGGATCTTGAGAGAGGACCCAAGATGCTAATTGCATGAAAACCTAACTTTATTTATTCTTAATCCTTTTCTCACCTTTAGCAGTTTCACAGCTCAGCCAGCCATGAAAGTGGCAACAAGCCAGTTTCAGGAAGCAAGAAGTGTAAATACGCAAGAAAAAAAACTTAATCAAAGTTCAGAAGTGTGGGGCTTTATAGATAAAAGGCAGATGACATTTTGTGGACACAAGAATGGTACATCAGGGGCCTACTGGGAAGGGAAAGAGACAAGGAGGCAATATATGAAGGCCACAAATGATTGATGAGGAATCAGTGGTGCAATGAAGGCAGAGGTTTAGTGACCAAAGGGTTGCGGGTTTGATGGAATTAGAAGAATGTGGCACTTCTGGAAATGAAAGGGAGGAGCAGCATTATTTGGACCAAAGGATATTGTTCTTCAAGGGCTCTTAGGAAAGGAATATTCCATGAACTTAGAGGAAAGGAATGTTTAAGGGGCACAAATAAAAGGTATATTTCATGGACCCAAAAGTAAGTGGCATTTTAAGTCCCCAAAGGAAAGATGTTTAAAGTTACTAAAGGATCTAGAATTTGAAGAACGGAAAGAAAGACGTTTCAAACACTCAAAATAAAGTGATTTTTCATGTGCAAAAGGAAATGACCAACACTGTAGATCAACCCCTGGGGGTCCCCGAAGCCTTCTCAGGGGGTCCGCGAGAGCCTAGAAAATTAAAAAATATTAACAAATATTGACAAATTAGGTCCCCAGCTTCCAGTAATGACTCAGGCGGGGGTCCCCGGATTCCTATGATGATTCAGTGGGGGTCCCTGGGTTCCATTAATGTTAAAGTGGGGGTCCACAGGAATCAAAAGGTTGGGAACCACTGCTGTAGATCCAAGGAAATGGCCAACATAGAACCTGAACAAAATGAGAAACCCAGAGATACAAAGAATATGGAGGAAATGGCGACGTAAGGTAAATGATACATCCAGGACTTAAAAGGAAAATGGCGACAAAGCAACTCAAAAGAAAACGACAATCCAGGGAAACCCGTAAGAAAATTGTGATCATGGGGCAATATAGGAAAGGGGAATTTCTGTGACCAGCATCACCCACAGGCCTGAAAGGTTCCCAAACTGTTTTCACAAGTTTTTAAAATGAAATATTAAGTTAAGTAAGGCATCCTCCGGAGCTCTGAGATGGATTAATATTAACTATTGATCTGTGAAGGCTGCGTAATTTTTTAGGCTGCATTTCTGGAGCCTGCCCACTGCTGCTGGGAAGCTGCACTCGCTGATAAAGGAAATAAAAGATGAACTCACTCGCAGATGAAAGTACCCTGTGTAATGGACTGCAAGGCCCGAACTCCCCAGCCCATCTTGGCTGTGCGGTAAAGTTGCATGCGAACCCTGTGAAAGCAAGACAGAAAATAAACCAGAGAAACTGTGTCACTAAAGAAACAAAAAGAGCAGATTAAGATAGTGATGTAAAAGGCTAATGGAGGAAAGTAACATTTTACTTGACCTGTAATAAAACAGTTACATTCTGGAGTCACATGTTATCCATTATTCCGTCATCTAGTGGTTGGGACACAACGGTTTCTTTTAGTCTATTTGATCTTTTATTTTAGGGACATCTTCCACTATTAAGTACATCAGGCATACGCCCCAGAGAACCCTCAACGTAGTTACCATCTTCAGGTTCTTTTTTCAGTTTTTACAACTTTGGCCTGGTTTCTTTTTATACTTTGCTTAAACTTCCTTTTTGCAAATTCGCCTCTTCTGGGGAAGTGGGAGGGTTGCATGTATATCCAGAAAATCCTTCAAGCTGCACAATTACTCCTACAGGTAAGTGACTACTTCATTTTGCAGCATGAATCTTTCCTGGATTCATCTGCTGTGCATTGATTTCATAGCGATATTCTTTTCCTTTCCACAGTGGGTATTTGCAAACGGTTGTTTCAACCCTATGTCCACCTGAGCATCATTACTGGCCTGATTATCCACATACTAATGTTTAGTGAATATACACAGAGGACCACATGAGCGTCATGCAAATATCATTTAAGGACACCTTAGGCAGGCAAGCGCTGCTCCCTTCTTCCTTGTGGAGTGTGACCTTGGCTTTCCTCACAATGTCACATCTCATGTTTTGAGACATGTCTGCATTTTCTGAACTATTCATCTAACTATAGTTCCTTTGGTGACTGGAAAACCTTTGCTTGCTTGTGCTTCCCCTTCCCTATTGGTTATGTCTTTTTTGTAAGTAATAAATATTGCCCTTCTAACATCCAACATATGTAGCGTTCTCTGCATTTTAGGCTGCAGAACAAATGCAGGCAATTGTATGGCTTGGTTAACAAGAAAATGTCACACCACCTTTGCGATAAACTGTGGGTTTGTTCTCATCATTACCATGTCCGGGTATATTTGTGTATAAGGTTCCTGTGTTGTAAAGGGTTGGTTTTCACCACCTCTCCTTAGTGATGTGATAGCGAACAGGCAGGCTGTCTTTAGCATTAGATATTAGAGTTCTACATTATGCATGGGTTCAAAAGATGCCTTCATATGTTGTGTGAGCACCATGATGAGTTTCTAAATAAGAATTGGTGCTGCCCTTGCGAGTGGTTTTCTCTCTATTGCTCTGCTTGTATACACCACTATGGTCGATAAGTGTACCTTGAGTGAGGCACACCAGAGTTTGTCATCTGGTAACTGTGTCAGGCATCTTAATGTAGGAAGCTGGCTCTTTATATGGGGTACTAAAATGAGGTATACCATGCAAAGATTCCAGGCGCTCCCTCCCAGGGGCTTGCTCTAGCAATCCCATGGTGTTCTTTTAGGGGGTAGTGTGGTCGAGCAACCTTAGGCTTATCAGAGAGGAGTGTGAGACATCTGCAAATACACACAGAGTCAATAAATGAGGCACGACTCAATAAGGAGATCCACACCAATGTACAAAAAGAACAAGTATCTTCATCTTTATTTTGGCACCAGAATCAATACGTTGAGGTAAGTATGTTTTGTAAGAAAAATCTTTACAATTTAGAAAAGTCGTCAGTGCAATTCTTGAAAGCTGCAATGTTATTCTAGGGAGGGACAACAATTACTTCATACAGGTTGAGTACAGCGACTTACAGAACCAATCTCCTTGTGTACGATGAGTATGGGGCAAGGTCCAAGGCCACATCAACAGGTCACAGGGGGCGGCACTGGGGTGTCCGAATGAGAGGTGAAATTCAGCATCAGGTGCCCAATGTTAGTCAATGGGGATCGATCCAGATGGAAAGAGGCTGCAGGTTAGGACTGGGGGTCCAGTCAGGGTGAGCCACCAAGTGGGCTCAATTTTTGCAATGCCCGGAGACGCTGAGACACTAGTTGTCATCTTCTCCTCTGTTCGGGACATCTAGGTTCTTGGACCGTTGGGTGTCTGTCGCCGGTGGTGGTCGCAGTGGAAGGGGTACACAGAAACAGGCTACAGGTGCGGATTGGGGGACCAGTACGGATGAACAAATAAGTGGGCTCCATTCTCACGAGCCTGGGGATGCAGAGACACCAGTGGTCCTCATTTCCTCCATCCGCGGAGTCGGGGTGCAGAGGTCCGTCGGGTTGCCGTCACCGGAGGTGGTCGCGGTTGAGGGGAGCCTGCCCAAAGAGGCTGCAGGCATCGGTGTGAAGATCACAGTGGGGAAACCCATAATGGAGTTTCTCTCTGGAGGGGCTGGGGACCACGCTAGCACCATTGGCCCACTTCAACTCGAGCTGGGGGCACATAGGCAGCAGTGCTCCTGGCATTGGGTTTTGGGAGTCCAGAGCCCTCTTCAGTGCTTCTTGGGTGCCTGCAAAGGTGCAAAGAAGCAGCTCTACTGCTCCATGGGAGTTTCTTGTGATGGGGGGAAGGAAGGCAGTCTACCTAGGTTTTTGAAAGTGTCAACAGCTGGAGGACGAGACATAGTTCTCACAATTGTCAAACACAGCAGGCAGGCTGGCAGGGTTGACGCAGAGTCAGTCACTGATCTTCAGTTCTTGCATTTTGCATTCTGGAGTGTCCTTCAGGTCAGCAGGAATCTGATTTCCTGGTACCAGGGCCTCTCCTAAAGGCTGAATGAAGGGGCATTAGGGAAGTGTACGGTAGTAGCCAATGGGCTACTTACCCCTGGAGTCACTAGGCCCCCTATAAGACCTCTTCCTCTGGGAAGTGGGCATAACCCTGTCCCAGAGTGCCTAATTCTGCCATCACCAAGATGGCAGACTTTCAAAAGTTGTGTCCACATCAGGCAGCTCATCTTAGGGGTGGGACTGACCTGAGAGGTGGGCACGCCTCTCCAACTGCTACTTTTCCAGCCTATCCATGTGCCAAATGGGTCCAGGGCAGGGGGGATTTGGGGGGGGGGGGGGGGGGGGGGGGCGCTTTTCCTTTGATGTGAGCCAGATCTACATATTAAAGGTGGTGGGCTCCTTTGAAGACCCCCTGCCTTTGAATGCAGATTCGCAGATCATCCTTTTTGGAGGGGTGTGCTAACACGCCTGCCAGAGCAAGCTTTGCTTCTGTCTGCCCGAGAGCAAAGGCTCTCACCCCTGGGGGTCAGAAACGTGTCTGGTGGTGGCAGGCCCGTTAGAACTAGTCAGCCAGCACACAGGTAAATAGTAGGTTTTTCAGGGGGCACCTGTAAGGTGCCCTCTGGGTGCATGTTTAATAAATGCATCACTGGCATCAGTGAGGGTTATTAATACCAGATGATTGATATCAAACATCCCTACTTTCATTGAAGCCATCATGTAGCTGGGGAAGACGTACTGACCAGTGTCCAGCACATGTACTTTAAAATGGCTCTCCTGTTCACTCACTATGTCTGAGAATCGACAAAGACATAGCAGGGGTATATCAGCTCTTGCAGATATGTCCTCACATGTGATATAATGCATGCTGCCTTAGGGCTCAAAGGCCAGCTCGTAAGGGTGACTTACACATATTGCACGCAGTGTTAGGGGACATGGCACACAGGCTGTGTGCCACATCGTGTTGTCACTTTCAGCTGCACCAAGACTCACATCCTGCAATGGCAGTCTGCATGTGCCAGGTGAGGGGGTCCCTGAGGGTGGCACAATACATGCTGCTGCCCTTGGGGTCCCTCTTTGGTGCCCAGACCCTAAGTACCAGGGGTACCATTTAACAGGGACTTACAAGGGTGCCAAAGGTGTTGCCAAATGGATAACTATTGCACAGTTTCAGGGAAAAAGATCTGTCACTGGGAACCTGGTTAGCAGGAAACCAGTGCACTTTCAGTCACAGCTGCATCATATACCATGCAAAAAGTGGGGGTGACCATGTCAAAAAGGGGCACTTTCCCACACTTACTTCTGCAGCATCCTGTGCCCATCCCTTACTATGGCCTTTCCTAATACACCAATGTAAGAATCTGCTCCATTTCTGAGCTAAAGACTACCTTGTAGTTGATCCTCATGTTTTGTTAAATATTTCCATGGCACTTGCAGGTAAGCCAATGTTTCTGAATTTTAGTTCTCAGGAACCATGCTGCTAGGTTCAGGGTAGCTGATTCAGGATGGTATTCATGATCCCTCTGTATTGTCAGTAGGTCCTGGTGTGCTGGCAGCTGCAAGACCCTGTCTTGTGGCATTTCAACTAGGTCTAATAGATCTAGATATAGAATTAGTGTCCTATCTACCTGATTGCACATCTACCACCTATACCAAATATATCAAAGGAATTCAGGGAAAAGCATAGGTGCATTTCCCTGATTATTCTACCACAGGGCATTCCCTATCTACCAGCTGTGGGGGTACCTCAATGCAAAACCTTGGTATTTTGATACTTCATAGGTTGCAAATACACCTATGTGTGGTGTGTCTCACTTCCAAGAGATGACTTCCACCTCCTTTTTTTTTTTAGCATATTTTAGCTACCACTCGTGTGAACCATTTCAGTGTTTTGTTCCCCTGGTACATGTATCAATACTAGCGTTATACTTCTTTGTGTAGCCTATTTCAATATGTCCTGTAATAGTTAACCCACTTGTCGTTAAGGAACAACAGAGGGGTCATGTTGTCCGTCTGAACCAGAAATATTCTTGCACCCACGTTTGGTAGGCCTAGAGGGCTAAAAAGACATTCTTGAATTCCAACACATTTATGTGTTTTACCGTTTCTTCTGGACTCCATATGCCCCGTTAGGTTTTCTACAGATACCCCCAAACCTCTGTGGGATGCGTCTGTTGTAATGTTACAGAGAGAGAAAGTAGTCTGAATGGACAGACAACTATATCCTTAAAAGTACAGATTTCATGTGACTATTCTTTCTGTAGCTACTGCTGGAGTGTCCTCATGAAATCTTGCATTGGGCATTAAGGATATGCAGGATGCCATCATGCTCTCCACTGTTCTGTCAGACGTCAAACCTTGTAATAGAGGCAAACTTGCTTTCATAGTGCCTGGATACCCCTGGCTATCACTGTTTTTAGTATCACCTCCTAGGATCCTATCTTCCCTCTCCGATTTTGTGGATGATCTTTACAAGTTCGACGAGAAGCCCGGCTTGTAAA
The DNA here is from genome assembly GCF_031143425.1 of Pleurodeles waltl. Classification (NCBI taxonomy): domain Eukaryota; kingdom Metazoa; phylum Chordata; class Amphibia; order Caudata; family Salamandridae; genus Pleurodeles; species Pleurodeles waltl. The sequence goes on from NC_090445.1 coordinate 42,613,903, forward strand.
AAGGTCCTAACCAGAATCTGATATAGTGCTGCCACTGTCCGAACAATTTTGGCTTCACCAGCCAATCATCTAAATACGGGTAAACGTATTATACTTCTCTACAGATGTGCTGTCACTACTGTAAGATCCTTTGTGAACAACCCTGGGGCAGACTTTACCCCATAGTGAAGGACCATGAACTGTTAATGCACCTTGCCCACGACAAATTGCAGGAACATAAAGTTTCTTACATGTAGGTGTAGTTTTGCAGCTTGAAGATTTTCTGGATTCACATGTTGTGCATTAGTTTGCCATCTAGTGGTTGGGTCCAGATATTATACTATTCAGATATTTTTTCCTTCTCTCTCTACGTTTGTAGGGCGTCGAGGGCACGTCCATTTGGTGTCTCTCTATGACATTGCTCAACATCTTCCAGAAGTCTCCACCCCACTTGGCCGTCAATGCCCACCAGTAACTGTCTAGAAGGTATGGAGAGACCCAAAGAGCGAGTTAAGGTACAACTCTGCTTAAATCGTTCTAGTGTTGAATCTGCCTTTTCATCAATGAGGCGTAGACCTCATCCAAGCGTGGCTTCAAAACTCAACATTAGTGTCACCTGAGATCGCTGGTGAGATATGACCGGTCATGTCCCATAGATCGTGGGTCTAGCAGCCAAGGAGAAGGCTGGCGTTTACTAAACGTAAAACAAGGCTGGCAGAGGAAAAAAGTGCTTGCCAAACGTTTTACACATTTAGACTTGTATCAGGTGGAGTCACATGGAAGGTGCTAGGGCTGACATTAATGGTGGATGCCTGAACCACCAAACTCTCTGGTGTTGAATGCCGTGTGAGAAATTCAGGATCACCTGGAGCTAGTCTAAGGTGACAAGTGACCTGCCTTTTGACAAGAGGAATATCGTTTTGCCCAACAGCCTATCTGTGAGCGCCTCACTAAATGCCACGAAAGGTTCAGAGGTTCAGTAGGAGCTTGGCCAGACTAAAGATTTTCCATTAGAATGCTGATTTAGGGGGGAGGCGGGGGCTGCAGGTCAAGCACCTTTGCAGTCGTAATCACAATCGCAAAAGATGCACTCTCCTCATTGGCAGGACGAGGGGGCGAGAGACATCCAGTGTCCAGAGAGGTTTCCAAGCCACTGACATTTTGTAATTCCGCACACCAATTGTCATCATATTGTGGGACAAATTCATCTCCATCATCACCACAATTCTGGCTTTAATCTGAGTCGAAAAATGTGATGTAGCTTAAGTGTGTAGCACTCGTGGTAAAGGCAGTGTGCCGGAATCAGGATTGTCAAAGGGCTGTGCTCCAGAGGACTCAGTCGAGGTCAAGACAAGCTCAGCTCTGAGTCAAAGGGTGTGGATTCTATTCTATATCGAAGGAACCAGCAGAGTGTATGGTGCTGAGACTAAATCTGGTGCAGAACCCGAGGCGGGTTTGAGAGGCACTGTTTGCTGTGACATCACTGATGGACCCGGAACAAGACTTTGAATCAGCTCCTCCAGGAGTTCGGGAGAGAGACAGGGTGGCACAGTGACCCCTTCGCACCTTCTGTGGAGATCACAAATGGTGGGAAGGGGCCATTTTTTGTTTGCTTTCTTGTACTTCTTCTTTGACTTACCCGAGGACTTCGACCGCGATAAGGATCTGCTGTGGAAACAACTTTGGAAGGAGGAATGGGACCTTCCTTTCAACTTCAATTGGTCATGTTGCAGAGTTTTGCAGTGTTATGTGACAGAGCTTTGCTTCACGATCCCAATCAGCCTTTGGGTTCATAAGGGCAAAGTCATTACAGGCCCTGGCGGTGTGTTCCGACCCCAAGCACCAGAGGCATACCTTGTAGGGGTATGTCACCGATGTCTATTTGTGATAGACCTCACAAGGTTGAAACCATGTCATTTTAGGAGCGAACATTTCAGTCAGATGCCTAGGGCATAATCACATGATAAGGAATCTGCTGTTAGAAGAATTCATCAGAATTCAAGTCTGTTTTGGACAGGCTAGAACCTCTGTTAATTTGCAGCTGTAGTCTTTCTGGCCTTTTCCGTTCCTTTAAATATATTGCTATGGCTGCAGCTCAATAACGGGTGTGATGAAACATAGATGAAGTCTGACCAATTCTTACACAATGCTATATTTGAAGATGTTCACTGTAACGCCTTAATAGGTTTTGTCCTCCTGTACCTCTTAAACCGAATACCCTAATCATTCTCAGAGTCTTTTCTCTTACAGAGTTCTCTGCTATGCAAAGACAAGAGATGGCTGGAGATTACTCAACAGTGGACGGGTGCAAGACATTTTACTTGACATAGGGATACAAGGAGATTAAGGACAGCTCAGTAGACACTCACTTAATGCCACTCTGTACCACTCGGTTCTTGCAGGTGCGCCAGCATGTGCAGGCCTGATTGCACTCGAAAATTAGTGGTGGCTCAATCTTGTTGAACTCTTGCAAAAGACGTGAATCCTGCAAGTGAGAACAAAAAAGAGGGCATCAGCCAAGGTGTTGCCTTACCAAAAAACAATGAAAAGATAACTTTAAAAAAATAAAAAAAGGCATCAGAAACACCGCAAACATAGTGTGAGGAAAAAACAAGCAGAGAAATGGGACAGGAAGGGATTATAGAAATCCCTTCAAGAGACTGGTACCAAAGCCAACACCACACATCTCCAAGGTGACTGGAGACCTCTTCAATACTAACCTTAAACCCCAAAAAGTGCTACACTCTTCCACGGAAAATGTTGCCAACAAGATAATCTTATGTTCCTATGGTCATAAAGGATACATAAACTTCAACAGTAAATTCTCCTTTTTAAATTACAGTCTTCAATACGTTAATACACCAATCTCCAGCAGACAACCTTGCTTTCAAGCTAATTGAAAAATCCCAGCAAGTATATAGCTTCTACACGTACTGATGAGCTACTGGACTAGGAATCAAGCATACAAGAAAGCAATTTTACTAAGGAAAAATTACTAAGAATTATGTGAAAAAGTAAGTACACTCATTTAGGATTTTATGATTTTACATATGTGGACATATCTCATCTTTATCTAGTCTTTCACCATGTCCTAAAGGTAGACAGATGTAACCTCATGTGACAAATACATACAAATTCACTTTGCCAACAGGTATTAAACAGAGAAACTACCAAGATTCAGAACATTCAGAACAGCAGCATATGTTGTACAACCTACAAGCCATTAGGCTCGGCCCTGTCAGCAAGTCTTTGCAGACAGTGACCTTAGAGGATGCTGTGAAAAATGTTTTACCACTGGTATCATGAAAAGGAAGTCTGAGAAGATCTGCCTCGACAAGCTTTTACGGTAGCAGGTTCAATGTCAGACTGTATGACCCATGCCATGTACTATCGATCTGTGTGGATGTTAGCTATGCATTGAAAAAAAGAAAGGAACTCCCATAGATGAAAATGCAGCAAGATACACTCCCAGGTCACCACACTGAAAGACCAGTCGGGTATTAGGTGTCTGCAACATAGAATAGTACAAAGACCTCCACAAATACAAAGAATCCTTGGTTGATCATGTCTAGTGACTCCTGCAGGCCCAAAAGCCTACAGACTGCTGTGGAGAAACTGGATCATGGTACACACGGAAATACTGCCGGACATATGACCAACAACACACATAACCAGATATCGCTATTCTTGAAATTCAGAAAGGGTTTATGAAAGATAATCTCTCTGACCCAATCTTGCTCTCTCAAACCACAGTGAAATGGTCTGATATCAGGTCAGCAGGGCAGGCAGTAAAATTTGTGCTCAAATAAGCCGGTAAGGAAAATAATTCCATAAATGCTTTAGGATGCTTCCTCTTTTGACAACTGCCCAATGTTCTCGCTGAGTCAAGACTACTGGTGACACCTTTGTGAGACACCAGCTCTACAATCATACAGGATGGGGTCAGTGTGGGAGTGTGAGGCCAGTGGGAAGATGAGATGAACTCAAGAATGAAGAGGCGTCTGATGGCCAATATAATCCTTTTCCAATTGACAAGACTCTGCAGTACACACTTTACATTTAAATTCCAGGAATAGTGTTACTAGTATTACAAGATATTACTTAGCAAAGCAGTATATCTGCCACAAGGGCAGCTTCCACAATAAAATGCAATTTGTGAATGTTTGTTTTATATAAAGTGGTCTTTTATGACATCTAATAAACAAGAAACAATTTAATGCTTTAGTCCATGGCAGAATGTCATTCTTTATTCACTGCAATTATCAGTATGTGAAGTAGAAAAATACAAGAAACCGATCACAGTGCTCGACATCCTAAGAGAGAGAAGAAAGCAAGGGTGACAAGGGACCAGAAGAGATAAACGAGATGTGTAAAGAATGGAGAGGGCGCAGATGTCTCCCAGAAGCAGTGCAAAAACATTTCAGATGAAGAGAGCAGATGGGGGACAGGAAGGGAAATGAGGGTAGGAGATCCTGGAAGAGCTTTACTAAACTAGTGTCTTTGTTCCTCTCCTTAACTCTACGTTTGTGGGCCATACAAAGGGACAGGGGTGGAGAGCTAATGAAAGAGGAACATGGGTATGCAGGGGATTTGTAGTAGGCTTAGCAATGTGCGGTCTGATTGCAAAGCAGTTCAGTTGCATGTGAATGTGCTCTATTGTATCAAAATCTTCATGTAGTCTTGACACACAAGCGGCTGTACTTGTGTAGTGCTGTGTGTGGTGGAATATACCGTAACGTAGTTACACCACTGTATAAGTACTGTATATGGAGCATCAACTGTGGTGCGTGCCATGCACAGTGACAAAGACTTTTGTTTACTTGTTGTGAGAGCAGTGTGAGAAATGCATGCCTAAAGCTAGTTTAGTAGTAGTTTTTCAAGGGTGGCTGTCAGAAACCTTACCTTGTCATACCAACAGCGAATGCTCAGTTGCCCGCAGAGACAGTTACTGGAGGAGCAGTCATCAAAGCAGTTACAGTGCTAAGGGAAAGACCCGCAGGTGAGGAAAATAGTTAGAACACGTGTGAAGGACTGAACCTGTGTAGACTTTGTTCTTAACAAATCTGCAGACACTAGATCAATATGTCTCTTATAACACTGAAGTGATTGCTGCACATGCTGCCAAGTTGTTCTCTAACCACCAAAAAATAAATTTTATAATTAAGGCTCTCTGTTTTCCGTTTTTACTATTTTTACATATAAATATAGATAAACTATGTGCTTTCCTGACAGTATTTATTTAAGAGATGTACAGCACTGAAAATTGGTGGGGCTTTTTGCTGGCTCTGAGTGCTATCAGCCACGATCGTCATGCTCAAATTAATGTAACTATGCACTATGTCAAGTGAAAAAAAAAAAAAGGAAAGGACTTCCTTCACTAACTGCAAACATGCACATGTGTATCATAATGCTGATGTCATTGCATGAGTCAACTATTGCATACTGCTTACAATTTTTTTTTTTTTTTTTTTTTAAACACATTTTCCAGCATAACCTGTTACATAAATGTGGAAAAAAGCACTAGTAGCCACTGTATTCTTTCACATAACTCAAATATGGATAAATACAGATAAGATGAGCAAAAAAATAAATATGGATAAATGCAGGTGGAAATAGTAAACAAATATATACCATAAAACCAGAAGCCTTTTTAATAAAAAAGGATCCCAGGTTACTATTTTTTAAAGAGTAACACGGACAGAAAACAATGATTTTTTTCTACTTGTATTTATTTTTAACAATCAGAAACTACAGAAAATTGGCCTTCCTTTGCATGAATCGCTACGCGGTCATTCAAGACGTCCAGACCACTCACTACCTGTGCATAACAACATCTTTGAGAGTTAAACAAAAATGATGACGCTTTCTTAAATGACTATCTGTGCGCCTGTCTGTAGTATCACAGTAACATTTTCATATGAGTGTACGCTCTATAACTTTCCACTGCTTATGGTGCCGACACTTGACAGGCGTCAAAGTATGGGTACGCATTAGTTAGCAAAATAAATGTGGCAATATACGAGGTATGACTTCATTTGTTTGTGAAACACAAAATAAAACTGGATTAACAATAAAAATATGGGGCAACTATAAATGTGTATAGTACACACATAAATCTCCATCTTCAAAAAATAAATACTATAAAACTGGGACCCATATATATGACCTGAATGAAAATTTGTTTGCAGAAAAATGATGAGTCAATCTAATGAAGTCAAAGTTGCGTAAGTAACTTAGTTATATTGTCCCTGGCCACACCACCATCCCTACTAAATGCCTTATTTTACATTACTGCCCTGCCCAGGCACAATTTGAACGATCTTGCTCAGTGTTTGATTACCTGTAGGTGGGTGATGTTCCTATCGATGCTCATCGTGGACGTCTCGCAATTCTCAGAGACATATTTGTAATCCTCAGGGCAAGGGTCCTCATCAACAGAGTTCACACATGGGATTGGCACGTTTTCATAGCCGCGAGCTATATCCCTTTGTGATGGCAAAAAAGAAAAACAAGTTTCACGGGTACGTAGTGGGGTGTGCAAAGCAAATTTTAAAAAAACACAGACATCAGGTGCACAAGAGGTTGGACTGACTGACTTGACATGAACTAATCACAGCTCAAAATAGGGTGTCTTAATAGTAAACCGACCAAAAGAGTTTACACTCTAAAATCCAATTTTCAGCTGCCAAGAGAATTGTGAGAAATTAGGTAGAGTACACACAGCAAATGGTATGGAAAAGAATCATCTTAATAAAAAGGAGGGTTAGGAGGCTCTCAAAGCACAGCCCAATTATTCAAATGTTATTTTTAAGGGACTTCATTTTTACTGTCAAAACAAAAACAAATTGCATGATACATGTACTCTATATGAGAACTCACTAGAAGAGCTCACGATAACACATACCGACGTGTGGCACAGTTTTTACATGTATCTCTAATGATAAATGCAACACAGGACTGGTTGTATACTAACGTCTTCACTTTCTGTGCATTCAAAATGCTAGCGTCTGTGGTATATGGCCTAAAAAGCAGTCTAATTCGTTTGAATGGTGTAGCTAATACAACTGTGCAGGACTGCCGTGCTTTTTCTTGAGTATCCAGGCTTTTGGGGACTTGTCAAAGGAAGAAGTACCACAAGGCAGCTCTGTCCAGTGAGGAAACTGAACAGACTGCCTTGCTCACCCAATAAGAGATGGTCTCAATGTGCGAAGAAGGAACAAGATTGGACCATCAAGGTTTGAGCCCCACATCCAGCGCCATGTCTGGTGACTGCAAATTACTGTTGTAACACTGTGGAGATTTCCTAAACTCCAAAAAGTATATACTAGCCTTTTTGGTAAAAAGGATAACTGGCAACTACCTTTCCGTCCTCGCCTACCAGAGTATAACTCATTAGGAAAGGAGAGGCACCTGCCAGTTTTTCATTCTTCCAAAATGGTTATAATTTCCTTTTGGGATAAGGAAATCTACATCTTCTGACCCCAATAATCTGGATGTGATATGACAATAGTTACGCAGGGACGGCATCAACTTATTTCACAAAAATGTCTAACATCAGGTAAATGTCGTTAGCAAGGTGTTCATATCTGAGCCCAACAATACAAACCATTATGCTGACAATTTCAAAGGGCAATTTACTTACAGAACAGTACGTTACCAAGGAAGGACCCTGTTCATAAATTATATAATTTTGGCAATCCAAAACTTGAATCACCATTTACCTAGGTCATTTTCCAGGATCGCTTAAACATATCCCCAACTTGCGCTTTACTTCACATAACATAGCACCCACGTGCCCCACATTATTTGTAAAGACTGACTTATCTCTTTAAAACAATTCAGACAATCTAGTAACATTACTTTCACCACCTGTAAAGGTGACTTGGTGTCCTCTAGCTGTCAGTGGTTATTGAGCATCACCTTGTGTGCGAGCTATTGTCAGAAGATGGAGTATGTTTAGACTACACAAAACTACAAGGGAAGAATCCCATAGGTATAGGAAGAAGTGGGGTGTTGTCTTGTGTGCTTATGAACGCACACTCCTTAATGAAAAACAAACATGAACTTGCAAATCTTATGGAGAATCATTCTCCCAAGACAGCATTTGTCACCAAAACTTGGGCTGGCCAGATCTCAGGCCCTGATTTAGTAGCCACCATTCCGGCAGGTTACTCTATCTTCTGGCTGGATCACTTACCTTAACGTGGAGGCGGCTTAGCTGTTGTATATTGCAACCATTTGGAGTCTGCATTCCAAATAGTTACCCAGTTAGAATGCAAAACACTAAATTTTAAATATGAGTTATCTAAGAACTCATCTTTTAACAGTTTGTTAATTTACTGGCTTCCTGGTCCTATGGGCAATTTTCTGCAATCACAGATTAGGGGATTTTAATTTTCACTTAGAGGCTTTGACTGATAAAGATACAGAACAGCTAATTGAAAATAAGGTACGCTTTGACCTCGTACAAAGGGTCTCTACTGACACTCATTCCGATGGTTACCCTCTTGATGGTATTTATACCAGCAACCCTGCTCTTTCATCTGAGTCGGCTTTGCTGCAGACATGGTCAGATCATAAAGCAATTGTTTTTTTCCATAGAGATTCCTAGCAGAAACAGCATTAAGCACTAATTCCTCCCAAACGGTCAAATCAAACGCTTCGTATGAAAGGGAAGGAAATAAGCTTTGCTAGATAATCAACCAATTCTAGATTACGCTTTGGACCTAGCAATGGCAAATTATACTAATGGGACAGACACAGCAGTTAAACAGCTGGCCCCCTTTAGAGATAAATTAAACAAGTGCCATGGGGCTGATGGTTTACTTTTCTGATTTTTGTTTTAAGATTACAAAAACAAATTTGTTTAAGGCAGGAACAAAAATGCAGGAAAAAATATAGCTCATGTGAAAGAGATAGAATAGAAATAGTGTATTAAAGATTATAAAGCTGAGATAATGATTGAAAAATCTAACTTTTAAACTGGAACAATTATTACCGCCAAACATTCTGCTAAAGAACACTTTAAAACAGTTAATACACTACTGAACTTCAATAATAAAAATACAACTGGCCTTAATCAATCTTTGTGGGACAAATTGGCAGATTATTTTCAATCGAAGGTTAGTGAAGTTGTAAGTTAATAATTTAAAAAAGCATTTTCACATAGTTCTTTGTCAGTTATTATGACACCTTCAATGGTTTCATATTCAACTAGCACAACTTTGAGTGTTCATCTAAAGCACAATTCTTTATGTTCAACTATGAGCATCAGTAAGTTATCTCCTTAAAAGGTTTCACAAAAATATATTTACAAAATATAGGATAGGTTGGTGACACCTTCTAAAGTACTGAATGAGGTTGTAAAGAGCAGGTTCTTGGAGTTCAGGATCGCACACTGACTACAAGCTTGGTAAAGGCAACACCAACAGGAGAGTCTGGAACAGAAAGCTTTACTGAATTTTGTTCCCTCTTTATTAACCTTCATAATGTCTGGGAAGTTAAGAGCATACAAGGTTGTCCAGCTGTGACGAATCAAGTAAATGACCTTTTTAAAAGAAGTTAGAAGCCTCATGCTGACAAATTCCATTCTGTTATTTCGCCTGTGTTTTATAAGGAAGGGACATCTTGATAAAATTTCACACAAAAGTTCACACTCCACTTGGGAAAACTATTCTCCTAATCTGCTTTGAGTTATATAATTCATATGCAATCTCTGAAAAAAGATATGCAAAAATAAAAGGTGCTACAAAGATCACAGGCTGAAAAATCACCCCAAATTTTATTATAGCATCTTAGTGCTAGGCGCAAGCTTTCTAATACTATTGGCAAATGTCATCCTATGGATGTTGGTTTGGGTGGATTCCAGTGTCTTTAAAGGCTCTAAGGAAATTTAGCATGAGCTAAAGGATCTTATGGTGGGCAACAATTACCGAAGCTGGAATAAAAGAAGTTGCCCTAAGAAAACAGATGCCATAAAACCTCAACCAAAACAACCAGCACCCTACCCAGCAAAGTGTCTGGTGCTACCTGTGGTGACGCCAGTGACCCAGTTTTCGGTGCCCAATTACAAACAAACTCCATGAAATTTTAAGGCACTGGCGCTAACGAACAAGTTCATGACTCAACTGGTAGGCTTGCTATGGATAGGGGTGATGGGCTAGGAAGCTGTTAATCAACTAGATTGGCCAGATGGTGCGATTCTGCTAATAGGCATCCATCTAAAGAACAGCTTGTCACAGTCAAGGGAGTGTGGTTGAGGAGGAGGAGCCACTGCTTGAACAGAACTCTCATTCCAATTTTCATGATCCTTGTAGTTTACCATTCTCAAGCTGGCACATGCACCAAACACTCCTCTTTTTCCATCTTTTTCACCTGCTGATGATTCTCTCTGTACGAGTCAGACGATTTCTGATGCCTTGTCGGATTTTCTTATTCAGCTGAAGAGCATACCAGACTTCACTGTTCTCAGCAGTTAGATCAAGGGGCGTATCACGTTCTTTGTTCCGGATTTCAGGGTTAGCACCACGGGATAAGAAAAGTCTACAACGAAAAGAAGGGTTGAGAAAGTAAACCAGTTGTCTAAGACCTCTGCAACTCCACATAGTGATACATTTTTCGACCCATTAGTGAGGACGCCATCTCAAGACATACAATAAAACCCACAAATAATTAACAACCCTGGGATCCATTCTATCTGTTGATTAAGGATGTGCCAGAAAGAAGCTGCACTACACAGAGGCCACATTTTCAGGAGATATTGATGGAAATGTATTTGTGGGGCAGTGCTGTAGTCATAATATTTCAAAGAGAAAAATATAAACTGATGTAGGAAACTGGGATGTTGTTGCAGTAGTCCTCCCACTTTTTGCCTAGTATTTGATACAACGTATACTGAAGTGCACTGGGTTCCTGCTAACCAGGTCTCCAGTGCCAGTGGTCTTTCCCCAAAACTGCACAATTGGCCCCCCGATTGGCAATACCTTTAGCACTCCTGTAAGTCCCTAATAAATGGTGCCCTAGGTACCTAGGGCATGGGTACCAAAGATGGTCCCCAAGGGCTGCAGCACGTATTGTGCCACACTCCGGGGCCACTCACCTCGCTCAAGCAGACTTCTCTTGCAGGCTGCGTGCATTGATGCAGACAAAAGTGAAAACACAAAATGGCACACTAACACTGCATGCAATATATGTAAGCACCCCTACAGCAGGTTTTCCACCTCTAAGACAGGATTCATTATATTACATGTGTGCGCATATCACAAAGAGCAGATATGTCCATGCCTTGTCTGTTGTCTATTCGTAGACATAGCAAGTGCGCAGGGAAGCCATTTTAAGAAGGTGTGTGGAACACTGGTCAATACAAGTTCCCCAGTTACATGATGGCTTCACTGAAAACAGATTTTTGGTATCAAACATCTCGTATTATTAACCCACAGTGATTGATTTATTAATATATGCACCGAGAGGACACCTTAGAGGTGACCCCTGAAAAACCTACTAACTGCTGATGTGTTAACTGACTAGTCATAGCCAGCTTGCCACCAACAGACACGTTTCTGACCCCACAGGAGTGAAAGCCTCCGATCGCGGGCGGCCAGGAACAAGCCTACTCTGGCAGGGGTGTTAACACATCCCTACCATCAGGATGACCTGTGAAACTGCATTCCAAGGCAGGGGGCTTCAAAGAGCCCACAGTCCTTGTTATGCAGATCTGGCTTCAGTCAGAAAGGAGGAGATGCAGACCCCCCTGACCCGAGGCCCATATGGCACCTGGACAGGCAGGAAAATTAGTAGACAGAGACCATATAAAGAGCCAGCGTCCTACAACTGGCAACCAAAGGTCTCAAATACAAGACTCAATGTATAGATTGCTTTTTTTCGACCACTTATTCCAAATTACCCCCTTTAATGAAATCCGGTTTGCTTTTTTGATCTATTGTATCTGCTAATTTTTTATTGATCAATCCTGTATAAGTATACACCCGCCTACAATCACAAGCTGGCAAAGAGCATCTTGAACTATGGGACAGATTCAAGATTAGTTCACATATGTGCTTCGTTCCTAATGCTTTTCAGTAGATATTAGCAATAAACAAAGAAAACCCCCTTTTTAATCTCCCCCCCCCTCCCTCACCCCCAGGAAACTGACTCCGTATATAGTATACAAAAAAGTAGTATGCTGTGAAGAGTCCAGGTATCCTCTTAGTAGTGGACTGGGCTTTCTTTAAAAATCCCAAGTGCTCTATTTGCAGTAGGATAGCCAAGCAGCTTAAACTAATCAAAGGGGAGTGTTAGACATCTGCTGCATACACACAGTCAATAAATGACACACACACACACACACACCACTTTAGAAAAACAACACACATTTTTATATATTTTTTAACACAAAGAACTTTGTTATTGGGTAAGTACTTTTTAAGTTAGCAATTATAAAGCATACGCCAAATCTCTTGCATTGACTTTAATGTGGTTTGCATATACTATGGGAAAAGAAACATACTCCCTAGAGGTACTTGGCAATGACTTACAGGACTGCTCTTCTAGAGTTAAGAAAAGTATGGGGAAAGGTCCAAGGCATCATCAACAGGTTACCTCGGTCAGCTCTGGGGTATCCTGGTGCAGAGTTGTTTTTAAGCATTGGGTGCCCTAATGTTATCCTATGGGGATGACACATATACTGCATATGGGTACTTGGCAACGACTTACAGGACTATTCTTCTGGAGTTAAGGTAAGTATGGGGCAAGGTCCAAGGCAGCACCAACAGGTCACTTTGGTAGATATTGGGGCATCTGGGTGCAGAGGTGCTTTATAGCGTCAGGTGTCCTATTCAAGTTGATTGGAAACGATCCTGGGGAAAGGAGCCTGCAAGCGAGAACTGGGTGACCACTCCAGCTGAACCCAAAGGGGGTTCAGGTCTCAAGGGTCTTGGGCACACAGGGCCACCGTCGGTCCACAGCAACTCGGCTGGGGGGGGCATATGTGCAGTGGTGCTTTGTCCGGTGGGGTTGCGCCATGAAGACTCCTTGCGGTTCTTGGTTCCTGCACAAAAGAGGCTGCAGACAGCAACTGGGGGACCAAAACATAAGGCGGGGTTCAGCTCTGGAGGGACTCGAGCCCTCGGTGGCACCTGTTAGCCTACTTCGACTTGGGCTGGGGCGCTCGGGTGCAGTGGTGCTTTTTGGTGTCGGATTTTCCACAGACCGGGACACTCACAGTTCTTCTTGGGTGCCTGCAGGAGAGTAGCTCTGCATTTTAAGGAACCACCAGCATCTTCTGTGAAGTAGCATCGAATTTGGCGCAACTGTCAAGGACAGCAGGCAGGCCGGCTGGGTTGGGGCCAAGTCAGTTGCTGCTCTTCAGTTCTTGCTTTTCGGGGCTCATTGGTGCCCTTCTTCGTAGGAAGGTAGAATCTGCTTTCCTGATGCCAGGGGCGTCCTTAAAAATTAGGTTCAAGGGCATTTGGTGCCAAGTCCACAGCTAGAGCAGAGTTCTTGCATCTTTGGCTCTTCTTTGTCCTTCTTCTTGTAGTCAGGCGAATCAGAGTTTGTGGTGTCAGGGGCTCCCCGAAATAACTAGGTTAAGGGGAGTGAAGGATGGTAGCCAATGGGCTATTTACCCTTGGGGTTACTACACCCCCTATATGACTACTTCCTCTGGGGAGTGGGCATAACTCTGTCCCAGAGTTCCGAAATGTGCCATCGCCAAAATGGCGGAATTTCCCAAGAGTGGGGCACATCAGACAGCTCACCTTTGGGGTGGGTCTGACCTGGGTGCTCTCCACACCTCCTAGCATAGCTAATTTCCCGCATGTCCTGGTGCAAAATGGGCCTCAGAGCTGGAGGTGGCATCCTGTAGGTCTGGGGGATGCCAGGGTCGCATATCAAAGGTTTGCAGAGACTTTGAAGTCCCTAGCCTCGGTATGCTAAATCACTAGCCATCCTGCTGAGGTCTGGGGGATGCCAGGGTCGCATATCAAAGGTTTGCAGAGACTTTGAAGTCCCTAGCCTCGGTATGCTAAATCACTAGCCATCCTGCTGAGGGAGGTGTGAACACCTTCCTCAGGAGCAAGCATTGTTTCTGGCCTCCGAGAGTGTAGGCTCTGACCTGCAGGGGCTCAGAAACCGGTCTGTAGTGGCATAAGCACACTAGTAGGTTTCAGGGGGTACTTCTAAGTTACTCTCTGGGTGCATGTATCAATACATCCACCACTGGAATCAGTGAGGGTTTATTAATATGAGATGTTTGATACTAAACCCCATAGGTTTTAGTAAAGCCGTTATGTACTTCGGAAACTCATTTTGACCAGTGCTGAGTACATACCTTAAGATGGATTCCCTGTTCGCTTGTACTGTCAGTACTTGATCTGTCCAGCACAGGGGCATATCTGCTCATGCGGATATGTCAACACATAGCATAACTCAGCCTACCTTCGGGCTATAAGGCTTGCTGTAGGGGTGACTTACATCTATTGCATGCTGTGTCTGCTGGCATTGCACACAGGATGTGTGCCATGTTGCGTTTTCACTTTTATCTGCTCAATGTCACGCAGCCTGCATTGGCAGTCTGCATGAGTGTGGTGAGGGGTCCCTTAAGGTAGCACAATACATTCTGAAGCCCTCAGGGACTGGGCCTTCCTTAGTACCCATGCTCTAGGTACCAGGGGTACCATTTACTAAGGACTTGCAGGGGCGCTAAAGGTATTGCCAATTGGGGAACTATTGCACAGTTTTAGAGAAAGATCTGGCACTGGGGATATGGTTAGTGGAAACCCAGTGCACTTCAGTCAAAACTGCATCAAATGCTAGGCAAAAAGTTGGGGTGACTATGTTAAAAGTGGGCAATGTCCTACATCCACCATGCTGCATAGTCTAGTTTTGGAAGGGCACCCTCCCTTTAAAAGAACTATAAAAAGAAGAAACCTCTAGAGCCTATTGGTTGTATTATGTATTCAGCTTGCTGGTCCAGCAGCTCCAGGACCTATGCGGTTAAGCTGACCCCTGTAATATGTAGCACTCTAAGAAACCTGGGCAAGTTATCTCCTAGAAATCTGTCGCTGTAGGACACTGGCTCTCTACATAGTGTACCAAAATGAGGTACACTGTGCAGAGAGCCTAGGTATCACTTACTAGTGTACCTGGGCTTGCTTTATCAATCCCAAGGTGCTCTATTCATGGTATTGTGGTTGAGCAGCCCTAGGCTTATCAGAGAGGGGTGTTGGGCACTTGTTGTACACACAGAATCAATAAATGAGACACACACACACTCAATAAGGAAATCTGAAACCAATTTGTAAAAACAGCACTGATTTTTTATATTTAGACACCAAGATCTTTGGGATCTGGTAAGACCATTCTCAGTTAGCGATTTTTAGAAACAGAGAAAACACAGCTGTCAGATTTGAGGCATGAGCCTCGAATGTGGTAATGCTATCCTACGGGAGAAACACACACTGCATAGGGTCACTGGACCGTTCATCTGGGCTTAAGGTAAATAGGGGCCAAAGTCAAAGAGAGCACCAACAGTTAAAGTTTTACCTGCCAGGGTGTGTCCGGGTGCAGAGGTGCTTCCAGCGGTGGTATCCTCGAATGCTACACTAAAGTCAGTGGGGCAAAGTACCTGTAACAAAAGGCTGCAAATGGGGACTGGTGAACCAGGCCAACAGAACCCAAAGGGGGCTCAGCTCTTGAGGGTCTTAGGACCAGAGAGTCACATTTGGCTTCAATGAAATCGGACTGGGGGGGCTCAGGTGCCTAGGTGATTTGTCCAGCGGGTCAGAGAGTTTGAGGCTCTCACAGTTCTCGTCAAACCTGCAGAAGAGGGAAGAGAAACCCAGCAAGATGACTTCCAGCATGGAGCTGGCCTCTCTGAAGTCCCTCAATGTGCAGGTACATTTTGGCATCTGTGGTGTTCCGAATGAACACAAAGAGGCCTTGGTGCTTGCAAAGGTCCCGGGTATTGGTGTGTGTAGGGTGGGTCAGCATCTCAGAATGGATGGATCGACGGGGCTGACCTCCTAGACACTCAGTGACCACCTCTTGGGCTACTGCTGTATCGGGGGACCAAATGGTCAGTAGATCGCTGAACCGGACTGCGTGGGCAGTGCCTGCAGGCTGCATGGAAGTGGCTCCTCCACTTCAAGGGAAATGCTATCTGGTTGGCGAAGTGCAGGCAGCCCTCCAAGGCTCTAGGAGGATACACTGCTGCAAGACGAGTTGGTCTTTGCAACTGTAGGGAGAGGAGCAGGCTGGCAAGGTTTGGTGCAAAGTCCACAGCTAGAGCACAGTTCTCGCATCTTTGGCTCTTCTTTGTTCTTCTTCTTCTGTAGTCGGACTAATGTGAGTTTGCGGTGTAAGGGGGCCACCTGAAATCTACATTTAGAGGTATTAAGGGGAGTGAAGGGTAGTAGCCAATGGGCAACTTACTCCTGGGGTCACTACGCCCCCTAAATGACACTTCCTGTGGGGAGTGGGCATAACCCTGCCCCAGAGTTCCTAATTCCACCAATAACAAAATGGTAGAACCCTTCTTTTGTGGACCACATCAGGTAGCCCACCTTAGGGGTGTGACTAGTCTAGAGCTGCAACACGCCTATTGCATAGCTAATCTCCTGTATTTCCTGGTGCCAAATGGTCCTCGGGCAGGGGGTGAACTTCTCCAGGTCTGGAGGAAGCCAGGGTTCGATATCAAAGGCGGCAGAGGCTTTGAAGCCTCCGTCTTGGAATGCAGTTTTACTAGCCATCCAGCTGTAGGAGGTGATGATAACTTCGCCAGAACAGGCATTCTTGCCTGACCTCAGAGAGCAGTGGCTCTCACCCTCAAGGGGTGAAAAACTTGTCTGTGGTGGAAGGCTAGACGATACCAGTCAGTCAGCAATAGACGATAAGTAGGTTTCAGGGGGCACCTCTAAGGTGCCCTCTGGGTGTATGTCATAATAAATCTAATACTGGCAACAGTATAGATTTATTACCACGAGGTATTTTTTGCTAAACATCACAGGTTTCAGTAAAGCCATCATGCAGCTGGGGATCATGAAATGACCAGTGCCCTGTACATATACTTACAATGGCTTCCCTGTTCACTTGTACAATCTACTAACTGAACTGGACAGCACATATCTGCTCAGGTAGATCTGCCCTCGCATGTAATATAATGCACCCTGCATTAGGTCTATAAGGCGTGACTTACATTTATTATTTGCAGTGACTTGGGCATGGCACACAGTGAGAGTGCCATGTTGTGTTTTCGCACACCGTTTGCACAATGTCAAGGAGCCTGCGACAATAGTCTGCATGCAATTTGTAAGGGAAACTCTTTGGGTGGCATCATACATGCTGCAGCGTTCAGAGGCCCTTTTTAGTAACCATACCCTAGGTACCAGGACTACCATTTACTAGGGACTTACCGGGTGCTAAATAGTGTGCCAATTGTAACACAATTAGACCATTTTAACGTGTTACTAGGGAAAGAGCACCAGCACTGTGGTCTGGTTAGCAGGGACCCAGGGAACTTCAGTCGAAACACATCAGTACCAGTGGCAAAAATTGGGGGTGGCCATGACAAAAAGTGTCACTTTCCTATAGTCGCTAAGAGAAGAGAGACTAAGGACAGGTATGCTTTCAAAATGTTTGTTTTTCCTCTCAATAGCCACTGATATATTCGCCATTCCAAACAAATCCCAAATTTAAACGAGCCAGACACTGTGGTTGGGTATGTGCTCCCTGCCCCAGAGACCCAAGAGAACCTGTTTTGCGAAACATAGAAGATGATCCCACCCACCCGAGATTTCAGCAGGTACAATAGTCTATTAGCTGTTCCTAAGACAACACAGGTCAGCAGCCAAGCAAGTGTAACATTAAACATTACAACTATATTGTCTATTATTTCCTCACAGAATCTTCTGAGTCTGGGGCAGTGCCATAGTAAATGTAGGAGGGGAGGAGGGGGTACTACCACACCGCATCCAGCTTTCTTTGTTCTTAGGTCCGTCCCAGGTGTGAATCTGTAGGGCACTGGGTCTTTATGTAGTCGACCAACATGAGGTACACTGTGCAAAAAAGGTATCACAGAGGCACTAATGACACCTCAAGTGCTCTCTTTTTGGGTAGTGTGGTCGAGCAGTTAGGCATATTAGAGGGTAGTGCTAAGCATTAAGGCACACATTCATGCAGTAAGTGAGACACACTCAAAGAAATCCTACATCAATTTATAAAAAAATAACAGACACTTTTATGTAAACTTTTGTCAGGTGAGTACTTTCAGTTATGAGTTTCAGATGCAGTAATGTTATCCTATGGGGAAGAACAAGCACTGCATACAGGTATAGTACAGCGACTTATGGGACTAATCTCCTGGACTTAGGGTCAGTATGGGGCTAGGTCCAAGGCCACACCAACAGGTCACCTCGGGCGGCAAAGGAGCAGCCAGGTACAGTGGTGCAGTTCAGTGTTGGGTGCCCTGTGTACGTCTATGGGGATCGGTCCAGTCACAAAGTTGCTGTGGGGGTGGACTGAGTGTCCAGTCTGGGTGAACCACCGAGGGGGTTCAGATCTTGTGGTGCTCAGGGATGTAGGGACACCAGTGGTCCTGTTCTCCTTGGTCCGGGATGTAGGAGGCTGGACTGGCTTGTAGTGAATACCAAGGGGTACTTGCACCTTGCACCAGGCCCAGTTATCCCTTATTAGTGTATAGGGTGTCTAGCAGCATAGGCTGATAGATAATGGTAGCTTAGCAGAGCAGCTTAGGCTGAACTAGGAGACGTGTGAAGCTACTACAGTACCACTAGTGTCACTTGCACAATATCATAAGAAAACACAATACACAGATATACTAAAAATAAAGGTACTTTATTTTTATGACAATATGCCAAAGTATCTCAGTGAGTACCCTCAGTATGAGGATAGCAATTATACACAAGTTATATGTAAACAATACCAAAAATATGCAGTATAGTCTTAGAAAACAGTGCAAACAATGTATAGTTACAATAGGATGCAATGGGGACACATAGGGATAGGGGCAACACAAACCATATACTCCAAAAGTGGAATGTGAACCACGAATGGACCCCAAACCTATGTGACCTTGTAGAGGGTCGCTGGGACTATTAGAAAATAGTGAGGGTTAGAAAAATAGCCCACCCCAAGACCCTGAAAAGTGAGTGCAAAGTGCACTGAAGTTCCCCAAAAGACAAAGAAGTCGTGTTAGAGGAATAATGCAGGAAAGACACAAACCAACAATGCAACAACTGTGGATTTCCAATCTAGGGTACCTGTGGAACAAGGGGACCAAGTCCAAAAGTCACAAGCAAGTCGGAGATGGGCAGATGCCCAGGAAATGCCAGCTGTGGGTGCAAAGAAGCTTCTACTGGACAGAAGAAGCTGAGGTTTCTGCAGGAACGAAAAGGGCTAGAGACTTCCCCTTTGGTGGACGGATCCCTCTCGCCTTGGAGAGTCGTGCAGAAGTGTTTTCCCGCCGAAAGAACGCCAACAAGCCTTGCTAGCTGCAAATCATGCGGTTAGCGTTTTTGGACGCTGCTGTGGCCCAGGAGGGACCAGGAGGTCGCAAATTGGACCAGGAGAGAGAGGGGACGTCGAGCAAGACAAGGAGCCCTCTCAGCAGCAGGTAGCACCCGGAAAAGTGCCAGAAACAGGCACTACGAGGATGCGTGAAACGGTGCTCACCGAAGTTGCACAAAGGAGTCCCACGTCGCCGGAGACCAACTTAGAAAGTCGTGCAATGCAGGTTAGAGTGCCGTGGACCCAGGCTTGGCTGTGCACAAAGGATTTCCGCCGGAAGTGCACGGAAGTCGGAGTAGTTGCAAAAGACGCGGTTTCCAACAATGCAGTCTGGCGTGGGGAGGCAAGGACTTACCTCCACCAAACTTGGACTGAAGAGTCACTGGACTGTGGGAGTCACTTGGACAGAGTTGCTGGATTCAAGGGACCTCGCTCGTCGTGCTGAGAGGAGACCCAAGGGACCGGTAATGCAGCTTTTTGGTGCCTGCGGTAGCAGGGGGAAGATTCCGTCGACCCACGGGAGATTTCTTCGGAACTTCTAGTGCAGAGAGGAGGCAGACTACCCCCACAGCATGCACCACCAGGAAAACAGTCGAGAAGGCGGCAGGATCAGCGTTACAGAGTTGCAGTAGTCGTTTTAGCTACTATGTTGCAGTTTTGCAGGCTTCCAGCGCGGTCAGCAGTCGATTCCTTGGCAGAAGGTGAAGAGAGAGATGCAGAGGAACTCTGATGAGCTCTTGCATTCGTTATCTAAAGTTTCCCCAGAGACAGAGACCCTAAATAGCCAGAAAAGAAGGTTTGGCTACCTAGGAGAGAGGATAGGCTAGCAACACCTGGAGGAGCCTATCAGAAGGAGTCTCTGACGTCACCTGGTGGCACTGGCCACTCAGAGCAGTCCAGTGTGCTGGCAGCACCTCTGTTTCCAAGATGGCAGAGGTCTGGAGCACACTGGAGGAGCTCTGGACACCTCCCAGGGGAGGTGCAGGTCAGGGGAGTGGTCACTCCCCTTTCCTTTGTCCAGTTTCACGCCAGAGCAGGGCTAAGGGGTCCCTGAACCGGTGTAGACTGGCTTTGCCGGGTAAAGGTTAGACATATAGGTGACTTATAAGTTACTTAAGTGCAGTGTAAATTGGCTGTGAAATAACGTGGACGTTATTTCACTCAGGCTGCAGTGGCAGGCCTGTGTAAGAATTGTCAGAGCTCCCTATGGGTGGCAAAAGAAATGCTGCAGCCCATAGGGATCTCCTGGAACCCCAATACCCTGGGTACCTCAGTACCATATACTAGGGAATTATAAGGGTGTTCCAGTAAGCCAATGTAAATTGGTAAAATTGGTCACTAGCCTGTTAGTGACAATTTGAAAGAAATGAGATAGCATAACCACTGAGGTTCTGATTAGCAGAGCCTCAGTGAGACAGTTAGGCACCACACAGGGAACACACACATATAGGCCACAAACTTATGAGCACTGGGGTCCTGGCTAGCAGGGTCCCAGTGACACATAACAAACATACTGAAAACATAGGGTTTTCACTATGAGCACTGGGCCCTGGCTAGCAGAATCCCAGTGAGACAGTGAAAATACCCTGACATACACTCACAAACAGGCCAAAAGTGGGGGTAACAAGGCTAGAAAGAGGCTACTTTCTCACACGGGACATCTCAGTGCAGAGGTCTTTTGGACCATCGGGTTTACCATCACTGGAGGCGGTCACAGTGCAGAGGGTCCACAAAACAGCCGGCAGGTGTGGACTGGAGGGCCAATCGAGCCGAAGCAACAGGTGGGCTTGGGTCTCATGAGCCAGGGGGAACCTAGGGACACCAGTGGTACTCTTCTCCTCGGTGCGGTCATCTGGGTGCAAAGGTGGTTTGGACCGTCTGGCTTACTGTCACCGGAGGCGGTCGCAGTGAAGAGGGGTCTGCAGAATCAGGCTGCAGACGTCATTGGTAAGTCTACAGGGGCAATCTCGGGGTAGGCTTCGTCTCTGGAGGGTCTGGGGACCACGCTGACACTGGTGGCCCATTTCAGCTCAGGCTAGGCGGCTCAAATGCAGTGGTGATGTCCGGCATCAGGTTTTTGGCAGTCCCAGCCCTCACAGTTGTTTCTTGGGTGCCTGCAGATGCAGGGGAGCAGCTCCTGTCCTCCAAGGGAGTCCTTCTTGGCGATTTGAGAAGCACTTGCAGCTCTCACAGTTTCTTGGAGCCTGCAGCGGCAGGACAGGTCAGTTGCTCCTCGAGGGTCGGGTACTGCAAGCAGGCCATAGGGGTTGGTGCCAAGTCAGTCGTGCTCCTCAGTTCTCAGGTTCACCACGCTTCTTTCAACTTCTTCTTTTGTGTCAAGCAAAGATCTGAGTATCTAGTATCAGGGGGTCCTCTAAATTCTCAATTTAGGGGGGTTTTAAAGGGAGTGAAGCATAGTAGTCAACAGGCTACTTACCCTTTGGGTCACTACACCCCCCTAGATGACAACTTCATGTGGGGAGTGGGAATCATCCTGTCCAGAGTTCCTAAATTCTACAACATGCAAGATGGGGGAATTTCCTAAGTTGTGTCCACTTCAGGCTGGCCAATCTAGGGGTGTTCCCAGTCTGGAAGTTTGACATGCCTCCGGCCTGTCCAGGTGCCGGATGGGCCCTGGGGCAGGTTGGCATCTTCCTCTGAGGAAGTCCAGTTCTGCATATCAAAGGCGGTGTTTTTCTTTAAGTTACGGCCTTGGAATGCATGTCATCCTGTGGGGAGGAGTCCAGACAGGCATTTTTTTCTGACCTCTCAAGAGGTCAGATTCCCGTCTGTTGGCAGCAGGCTGGCCAGAACCGGTCAGTGAGCTCACAAGCAAATGGGTTGTTTTTCAGGGGTACCTCTAAGGTGCCCTCTAGGTGCATATATTAATAAATTCATCACTGGCATCAGTGAGGGTTTATTAATATGAGATATTTGATAGCAAACATTTCTAGGTTCAGAGAAGCCATCATGTAGCCGGGGAACTCGTATTGACCAGTGTCCAGCGCATGTATTCAAAATGGCCCGCCTGCACACTTACTATGTCTAAGAATCGACAAAGGCATAGAAGGTGCATATGCCCTCACTTGTAATATAATTCACCCTGCCTTAGGGCTGAAGGCCTGCTGTAGGGGTGACTATAATATAGATATTACGAGCAGTGGTTTAGGGAACACGGCACATGTTGTGTTTTCAATTGTGGGAGCACTTTGTCACGCAGCCTGCAATTGCAGTCTGCATAGGGCTGAAGGGCCTCATCACTTGAGGACCAAGTCACCACTTGACTCATTTTAGAGAAAGAACACTGGCTCTAGGGACCTCGTTAGCAGGAATCCAGTGCACTTCAGTCAAAATTGCATCTAGAAACCAGGCAAAAAGTGGGGGTTAGGGGGTACTGCAACTAGAACCCAGCTCCCTACAGTATCCTTTTTAGTATGTAATACCAATATGTGCATTTTGTGAGAGTTTCTCTTTATTAGCTAACGCCGATTTGCTCGCTTGTGGTCTAAAAAACATCTCTCTCCATTCTTTGTCTGTCAGGGTTCACCATAACTCTGCTTCACACTTTACTGCACCTATATTCCAGCTGTGAAATAACTAAGAAACCTATAAATCTCAGATAGGATGTCCTTATAGTCTGCCTCAGAGGGGAAACAAATTCTTCAAAGGAGGTTAACAGCTTGATTTCCAGTTCCCTAATGTAGGAAGTTGGCTCTGTATGCACTATTTCAAAGTAAGGAATAGTATGCACAGAGTCCAAGGGTTCCCCTTAGAGGTAAGATAGTGGCAAAAAGAGATAATACTAATTCTCTATTTTGTGGTAGTGTGGTCGAGCAGTAGGCTTATCAAAGGAGTAGTGTTAAGCATTTGTTGTACATACACACAGGCAATAAATGAGGAACACACACTCAGAGACAATTCCAGCCAATAGGTTTTTGTATAGAAAAATATATTTTCTTAGTTTATTTTAAGAACCACAGGTTCAAATTCTACATGTAATATCTCATTTGAAAGGTATTGCAGGTAAGTACTTTAGGAACTCTGAATAATCACAATAGCATATATACTTTTGGAATAAAACACATATAGCTATTTTAAAACTAGACACTTAGTCTAATTCTTAACAGTTCCTGGGGGAGGTAAGTTATTGTTAGTTCTTGCAGGTAAGTAAACCACCTACGGGGTTCAAGTTGGGGTCCAAGGTAGCCCACCGTTGGGGGTTCAGACCAACCCCAAAGTTACCACACCAGCAGCTCAGGGCCGGTCAGGTGCAGAGTTCAAAGTGGTGCCCAAAACGCATAGGCTTCAATGGAGAAGGGGGTGCCCCGGTTCCGGTCTGCCAGCAGGTAAGTACCCGTGTCTTCGGAGGGCAGACCAGGGGGGTTTTGTAGGGCACCGGGGGGGACACAAGTCCACACAAAAAGTACACCCTCAGCAGCGCGGGGGCGGCCGGGTGCAGTGTGTAAACAAGCGTCAGGTTTTCAATGGGAGACCAAGGGGTCTCTTCAGCGATGCAGGCAGGCAAGGGGGGGGGGGGGCTCCTCGGGGTAGCCACCACCTGGGCAAGGGAGAGGGCCTCCTGGGGGTCACTCCTGCACTGGAGTTCCGATCCTTCAGGTCCTGGGGGCTGCGGGTGCAGGGTCTTTTCCAGGCATCGGGATTTTGGATTCAGACAGTCGCGGTCAGGGGGAGCCTCGGGATTCCCTCTGCAGGCGTCGCTGTGGGGGTTCAGGGGGGACAACTTTGGTTACTCACAGTCTTGGAGTCGCCGGGGGGTCCTCCCTGTAGCGTTGTTTGTCCACCAGTCGAGGCGGGGTCGCCGGGTGCAGAGTTGCAAGTCTCACGCTTCTGGCGGGGATTGCAGGGGTCTTTAAAGTTGCTCCTTTGGAAACAAAGTTGCAGTCTTGGGTGAACAGGGCCGCTGTTCTCAGGAGTTTCTTGGTCCTTTTAGAGCAGGGCAGCCCTCTGAGGATTCAGAGGTGGAGTTGCCCGTCCCCTCTGGCCACGGCCCCACTTTTGGCGGCAAGGCCGGAGGAAAATAATGAGAATAACAAGGAGGAGTCACTGGCCAGTCAGGACAGCCCTTAAGGTGTCCTGAGCTGAAGTAACTCTAACTTTTAGAAATCCTCCATCTTGTAGATGGAGGATTCCCCCAATAGGGATAGGAATGTGACCCCCTCCCCTTGGGAGGAGGCACAAAGAGGGTGTACCCACCCTCAGGGCTAGTAGCCATTGGCTACTAACCCCCCAGACCTAAGCACGCCCTTAAATTTAGTATTTAAGGGCTCCCCTGAACCTAAGAATTTAGATTCCTGCAACTTACCAGAAGAAGAGGACTGCTGAGCTGAAAGACCCCTGCAGAAGAAGAAAAGAAGACACCAACTGCTTTGGCCCCAGTCCTACCAGCCTGTCTCCTGCCTTCTAAAGAAACATGCTCCAGCGACGCTTTCCCCAGGACCAGCGACCTCTGAATCCTCAGAGGACTGCCCTGCTTCAAAAGAAACAAGAAACAAGAAACTCCCGAGCGGCCCTGTTCAACAAAGACTGCAACTTTACCTTTTACCCTTTACTTTCAAAGTAAGGAATAGTATGCACAGAGTCCAAGGGTTCCCCTTAGAGGTAAGATAGTGGCAAAAAGAGATAATACTAATGCTCTATTTTGTGGTAGTGTGGTCAAGCAGTAGGCTTATCAAAGGAGTAGTGTTAAGCATTTGTTGTACATACACACAGGCAATAAATGAGGAACACACACTCAGAGACAATTCCAGGCCAATAGGTTTTTGTATAGAAAAATATCTTTTCTTAGTTTATTTTAAGAACCACAGGTTCAAATTCTACATGTAATATCTCATTTGAAAGGTATTGCAGGTAAGTACCTTAGGAACTTTGAATAATCACAATAGCATATATACTTTTGGAATAAAAAACATATAGCTATTTTAAAACTAGACAGTGCAATTTTCAACAGTTCCTGGGGGAGGTAAGTTATTGTTAGTTCTTGCAGGTAAGTAAACCACCTACGGGGTTCAAGTTGGGGTCCAAGGTAGCCCACCATTGGGGGTTCAGAGCAATCCCAAAGTTACCACACCAGCAGCTCAGGGCCGGTCAGGTGCAGAGTTCAAAATGGTGCCCAAAACGCATAGGCTTCAATGGAGAAGGGGGTGCCCCGGTTCCGGTCTGCCAGCAGGTAAGTACCCGCGTCTTCGGAGGGCAGACCAGGGGGGTTTTGTAGGACACCGGGGGGGACACAAGTCCACACAAAAAGTACACCCTCAGCAGCGCGGGGGCGGCAGGGTGCAGTGTGTAAACAAGCGTCAGGTTTTCAATAGTTTTCAATGGGAGACCAAGGGGTCTCTTCAGCGATGCAGGCAGGCAAGGGGGGGGCTCCTCGGGGTAGCCACCACCTGGGCAAGGGAGAGGGCCTCCTGGGGGTCACTCCTGCACTGGAGTTCCGATCCTTCAAGTCCTGGGGGCTGCGGGTGCAGGGTCTTTTCCAGGCGTCAGGATTTTGGATTCAGACAGTCGCGGTCAGGGGGAGCCTCGGGATTCCCTCTGCAGGCGTCGCTGTGGGGGCCAGGGGGGGACAACTTTGGTTACTCACAGTCTTGGAGTCGCCGGGGGGTCCTCCCTGTAGCGTTGTTTCTCCACCAGTCGAGTCGGGGTCGCCGGGTGCAGAGTTGCAAGTCTCACGCTTCTGGCAGGGATTGCAGGGGTCTTTAAAGTTGCTCCTTTGGAAACAAAGTTGCAGTCTTGGGTGAACAGGGCCGCTGTTCTCTGGAGTTTCTTGGTCCTTTTAGAGCAGGGCAGTCCTCTGAGGATTCAGAGGTCGCTGGTCCTGGGGAAAGCGTCACTGGAGCAGTTTTCTTCCGAAGGGGGGGGAAGACAGGCCGGTAGGGCTGGGGCCAAAGCAGTTGGTGTCTCCGTCTTCTCTGCAGGGTTTTTCAGCTCAGCAGTCCTCTTCTTCTTAGGTTGCAGCAATCTGAGTTCCTAGGTTCAGGGGAGCCCCTAAATACAGAATTTAGGGGTGTGTTTAGGTCAGGCAAGGCAGTAGCCAATGGCGACTAGCCCTGAGGGTGGCTACCCCCTCTTTGTGCCTCCTCCCAAGGGGAGGGGGTCACATTCCTATCCCTATTGGGGGGATCCTCCATCTGCAAGATGGAGGATTCCAAAAGTCAGAGTCACTTCAGCTCAGGTTGCCTTAGGGGCTGTCCTGACTGGTCAGTGACTCCTCCTTGTTTTTCTCATTATCTCCTCCGGCCTTGCCGCCAAAAGTGGGCCGTGGCCGGAGGGGGCGGGCAACTCCACTAGCTGGAATGCCCTGTGGTGCTGGAACAAAGGGGGTGAGCTTTTGAGGCTCACCGCCAGGTGTTACAGCTCCTGCCTGGGGAAGGTGATAGCATCTCCACCCAGTGCAGGCTTTGTTACTAGCCACAGAGTGACAAAGGCACTCTCCCCATGTGGCCAGCAACATGTCTTGAGTGTGGCAGGCTGCTAAAACCAGTCCGCCTACACAGGTAGTTGGTTAAGGTTTCAGGGGGCACCTCCAAGGTACCCTCTGGGGTGTATTTTACAATAAAATGTACACTGGCATCAGTGTGCATTTATTGTGCTGAGAAGTTTGATACCAAACTTCCCAGTTTTCAGTGTAGCCATTATGGTGCTGTGGAGTTCGTGTTTGACAGACTCCCAGACCATATACTCTTATGGCTACCCTGCACTTATAATGTCTAAGGTTTGGCTTAGACACTGTAGGGGCACAGTGCTCATGCACTGGTGCCCTCACCTATGGTATAGTACACCCTGCCTTAGGGCTGTAGGCCTGCTAGAGGGGTGACTTATCTATACTGCATAGGCAGTGAGAGGCTGGCATGGCACCCTGAGGGGAGTGCCATGTCGACTTACTCGTTTTGTCCTCACCAGCACACACAAGCTGGCAAGCAGTGTGTCTGTGCTGAGTGAGGGGTCCCCAGGGTGGCATAAGACATGCTGCAGCCCTTAGAGAACTTCCCTGGCATCAGGGCCCTTGGTACCAGGGGTACCAGTTACAAGGGACTTACCTGGATGCCAGGGTGTGCCAATTGTGGATACAAAAGTACAGGTTAGGGAAAGAACACTGGTGCTGGGGACTGGTTAGCAGGCCTCAGCACACTTTCAATTTAAAACATAGCATCAGCAAAGGCAAAAAGTCAGGGGGTAACCATGCCAAGGAGGCATTTCCTTACACCTAATATCTCTGTGGGAGACAGTGTCATAACTGCAGATACCTTAGTCCTTCAGTCTGTGGCTCCCCAAATATAAGTATTTTAAGGCCTTCGGTATCATGGAAACCCCCACTCTCTTGCATCCTGTCTCCTGCCACTCTGTGTATTGTCCCCGCTGCATAGATGTGAAGTAGGAATTACCTGCAAAAGTTTTAAGTGGAGATGGATAAGTTCAGAGGCCTTTACTGATTATCTCTAAGTCCCATGAAGATAGGGTGCCCCCTATAACAGGAGAGGAGTGTAGCCCCCAGGATCTGTGCTTTTTTTTAGGCAGCCATGCTGCTTCTCACGTTTAATCAACAGCAATTTGTCTGTAAAACACCAATACTTCTCACTTTCCATCCTGCCCCATTGACCATATACTGCAGTTGAACTGCATGATAGCAGTCCAATAAGTGGGGCATTCCAAGTCCTCCTTCCCCCACTTGTCAGAACATTGTCTGCATGACAAGTCTGGATTTCTTTCTTCCAAAAGCAAAGTTATTAATTGTTCAAGGACTTTCCTCAAAGTGCACCCTGAAGGCTGAAGAGAAAGGGTATGTGCAATTTTAAGAAATCTGGGTACAGACATCATTTGACAGCTGCAATTTTCCTAGCCAGGACAGACCTCCTATATGCTATATCTGAAGGTGCCACTTCAGGCAGCATACAAGTTCGTTGTAGTTTTCATGTGTTGTTTTCTGTAGTGAAGGAAATATTTTAGCCCCTAAATAAGTTATTTGCTTGTTTGCACTTTCTAATGGGAACCTCAACTGTATGAGGACTTTGTGGATCACAGAGTCAGAATCAGTGAATTCTGCAGTTTAATTTTGAAACCTAGGGCTAGGGCAAACCTCTCTAGCTCTTCCAAAAGAGGCAGCACCGAGGGGGTCTGGCCCATTAAGCAAGCAGCACAACATCTGCGTACAAGCAGATTTTGGGCTCCTATCTTCCTACCTACAGCCCCTTGATTTCTTCTAGAGCTCTCAATCTAATCACCAGAGGGCCCATGTATAAAGCAAATAGGAGTGGCGAGATGGGGCAACTCTGTCAAGTACTACTCTCAATTTGAAGCACATCTGAGACCTCACAATTGACAAACTCTAGCTAACGGATCCCTATATCCACTGCATATCCACGTATGGAAGGTGGGGGCAAATGCAAAAGCTTTCACATCCTTCATGAGGAATAGCCAATGTACTCTCTTGAAAATTTCAACATCGAGCAAAACTTCTAATCTTTTAGGACTGTCTAATGCGCTGGCTGCTAGTTCAAGCCCCATGACCCTTACATTATTCTGGAACACAGAGAGTTGGGACACAACTCAACTGTACAAAAATACACAGATCCATTGTGAGTGCACTGCACAGGTTACTTTCAACTTTTAAAATGCCATTGACTGGGGAGTGTCAGAAGCAGAGGTCAACTGTAATGCCAGCTTTGTCTTTGTGATGCGCCAACATAGCTCCTTTATGCAACTTCAAAGCATCATGCATACTTTCAAATACAATCTTAATAGACATAGGTATGAATGTACTATTTGTATGGATATATTAATTGTTAGGAAACAAAAAAGTGATCATCAAAATGCTTGACAACAACAGTTTCAATGGTCAAAACACAACCCTTCAATGAGGGAAGCAGACAATATTTACATCCAACTTGTACAGCAAGAATCTGGCCATCCCATGTGATTTAGCACTGCGACTTTGGTGTCACCCATATGACTGTCTAAACAGTTCAGATTTCTGCAGTTTTCCGGAGACTAGAGTGTGATGCTGCACACTCATGGCTGAAAGAGACGTTCCAGGCAAAAAATCCTATACTCAAATGATCTCATCAATATTTTAATCTTGCTGTTTGGTTGCTAAGTGGTCTTTCCTTGATACATCAGACGTTCCTTAGTATGAGACCTGCTTCTGCATGTACTATGGTCTTTTTCCATAACGTTTTGTGCACTGTGCATAGCAGTTTCAAGAAGACTTGAACAGGTTTCCACCAAGAACCAAAGGTGCTTTTTAGGTGGTATTTTTCATTCAACCAAGAGCTGATGTTGTTGCATGGGTTTGTGTATGTCCTAGTCTATCATTTAGCTTGAGATGTCCCATGCAAGCACAATATAGCTCAAATGAGACACCACTAACAATCTTGTTAGCTCCACTCCAAACTCTACTTTTATCAAGCATCTTCCAGTAAAATAAAATGTATTTTGTTTTTTATTAACATGTGGTATGATACTGGTGATGTTATATTTTAAGTGTCTTGTCAGTGGATGCATAAATAAGGAGGAATACATGTTTGCACTATAAGATGCCATTGTACAGTTTTCCATAAAGACGCAAGAAACATTTTAATCTATCAAATCTATGTGAAAATCATAGTTTGGTGGTCTGTTGTATTCTAGGGGTTGGGGGCACTGGGTTAGAGCTTCACAGGACACTTGGGGACAGCGGGCATTTTGCCACTGAAAGAAATTTACACAGAAGGATGTCTGAACTTCTAAAACTAAGTGATTCTTATGTTGCAAATGGGTTGGCTCATCTACCTTTTCAGACCTCCGTGCATTTAGTTATGTTATTTTCCCTTTTATTTTATTTACTTGTAAACAGACATATTTAAAACAGGTAAGAAAGTACTCACTTCACACATTCAGTGTAGCCCTCACGTGCAGCAATGTGTAATGGCGTGTCCCCGTGGAAATTGACAGCATGGATGTCACACATTGCGTTAAGAAGCTCTTCAGCAATTTCCGAGCTACCAGTGAAGGAGGCCCAGTGCAGGCAAATATTTTGCTCCTGTGAGTATACGGACAGGGTAGCATTAAAAAAAGAGTGGAAGAATAGAGTGGAAGGGTAAAAAAAAAAAAGAGAATGGGAGAAAGACCGAAAGAAAGGGCGTGTGGGAATGTGCAGGTTGAGGGAAGGAGAGACAAGGGTTTGGGAAAAATAATAGATGGGTTAAATAGGAATTTGAAGGGAGGGATATGGGAAGTGGCCGGGAAGGTACGATGAAAAGGGCAGCAAGAGCAAAAGGCGGACGAAATGGAGTAATGGGATCAAGGAGACAGTAAGAGTAGGAGTGGATGGGGACAGGTGGGAAGAGAAGGAAAAAAACACAGAGGGGGGGGTGCAAAGAATAGGAAGGAGGACATCAGCACAGCAGGGAGCGGACAAGATGATGTAAGATGGTAGGAAAGAGGAATGAAAAGGATACGTGGACGTGGGGCAGTGAGCCGGTAGAAAAAGTAGAAAGGAAGAGTGCGAATGGGAAGAAGGGTGAGGGACAGTGTAAAGGGGGAGGGAGAGAAGAGAGCAGGAGTAAGAGAAAGGAGCATAAGAAATGGAAGTGAAGAGGATGAGAGTCGAGTACAATACAAGATGGAAATTGGAAGTGGGTGAAGGAGAGAGTCAGGGAATTGAGGTGGGGACGAGAAGGACAAAGAAAGGTAAAGGGCAGAGGAAGAGGAGATGCGTGCAAGAGACATGGAAGGATAGCAAATTAGAGAGGGAGAGGAGAGTGATCATAGAAAGGCAACAGGTAAATGTAACAGGAGAGAGATGGGTACATAAACAATATCAAGTTAATAGACAAGCATTAAATTGAAGACATAAATACAAATAGATTATTATGGTATGCATACAGCATGATCACTGACAGAGGCTGACACCAGCTGTCCAGCATGCTAGTCACTTAAAGGGTAGCGAGTCGAGGGGGAAAGGTGTTGAGAACCTAACACAAAGGCGCTGGACTCACATTATCTTGCAATGTAACATCTGCACCCCTAACCAGCAGCAGCCGGATAACTTCAATGTGCTTGTGCTCTGCTGCCCAGATGATTGGAGTCCAACCTCCATTATCCTAAACAATGGAAGACAAGCAGATAGCGTAAAAAGCAAGACAGTGAGAAATGGGACAAAAGAGACAGGGAAATATAAGCAGAGAATCGGTTGACAGATATTAATGAGGCATAGGTGGGAAAGAAAAAACATTGCAATCGTTAGGAGCAAGTGAGGATGAAAGGGTCATATGGGACCCCAAGATGTGCAGACACATAATTAAAGTGAGCTTTTGTGAGTCCAGGAACCACAGAGGAAGAAGACATGCAAAACTATCCCGGCTCTAAACCAAGGACTACTCACAATGGATGCCACCAGCCACACTCAAAAGAAACCAGACATAAACACTGCCTAAAATGACTCTTAACTCCATACTTCAAACCCCAGACACATCCCAATGCCGACAACCCTCAATTGAACACAAAACTACTGACCATGCCAGGACAGATCCACTCCAAATCTGGGTCTACAGTTCAAACCCAACCCCCTGCCTACTACTGACACACATCCTGCACCAAATCCAAAGCTTACTATCAAGCCGCACTCCAAACTCAATGCCAGATACCCATACTAACACAAGAGTCGTTCCTGGGCAAATATAAACCCACCATCACACCTCTCTGATAACAATATCACACCTCATTCATAACAATATAAGCCTCATTCCATACGAAAGACTCCTCATTATGTACATACTCTTGAAACTCCCTGAAAGCTGACATCAGCCTCATTCACAACCCGAGACTCCTTACAGAGACAAACTATGGCCCCAGTCCATACCCATAAACTTGTTCTAATAAAAACATCACAATCTAAAAAAACAAATATGTGCAACGAAGTGCTGGACAGTTGCTCCACTGTAAACCCAAATCTCTTCCCAAACATGAACACTGTTTAAATCTTGCCATTCCAAGTGAAACACTGTCCACTGCACTCTGAAAGTGAGGATGCTAAGGTGAACAATGGCCCTACTCCACAACAAGGCTTCTTATAGAGACACACAACAAATCTAACCTAAAAGCAAAGTTTCTCTCAATATCAATAATAGTTCAACTCCAAACCCACTTACCCCTAATTGCAAACTTAGCAACACGTAAGGTTTTTACCCTCTTTACAGTGTTACGTTAATAGATATTTAATATAGCGCAGCGACTCACCCCCAAAGGGGCAGCTTGGTGGTGTAGCAGAGTCAGTTCGGAGCGGTAAGTCAGAACAGCCAAGTTTTAGGATGTTTTATTAAAACTTGTGAAGTTTGTGCATGAGCGAATGTATAAGGGGAGCCTATTCCAGTGATAAGGGACAAGGAAAAAGAAAAAAAAAAAAAAGAAGAAGATTAATTGCCATATTTTGACGTACGTCTGCGGCGGAGACATAGCAACAATTTGTTTTTAGATCGTATGTTTCTGTCATAACAGTAGTGGCCGAGTTTCTCCTGTAGGTATACTGGGCCTTTGCCAATCAAGGGCTTATAGGTCAGGCAAAGCAATTTGAACAGATATCTTTTCCTGATTGGGAGCCGATGAAGTGGTGTAAGTGAAGGAGGTGATGGCATGCCTGGCAGCAGTTTGTAAACTAGGCAGGCAGCAGTGTTCTGAACGTCCTGCATTTTGGAAAGCAAGGATTTATTGGATGCTAGTAATAGAGCATTTCCATAGTCCAAGCGACTAATTAATAATGCCTGAGTAAGAGTGGAAGCCACTGAAATACTCAAGTACCACAAGTAGCTATAACCTGATCCTTCATGGATAGGTTTTAGTCAAGAAGGACACCTAGATTTCTCATCATTCTACTAGGAGAAGGTGCAGGGCCTACTCAGAGGACCACCATTCCTCCGACAAGCTTAGCTGAGCTTTTCCAAACAGAAGGATCTCTGTTTTGTCCTCATTTAGCTGAAGACAGTTGCGGGTCGGCCATGTACCAATTTTACTCATGCAGACAATTAATCTACGTTTGACATTTTCTGTCATGTCCCAAGGAGATGACTAGTTGGGTGTTGTCAGCAAATGAAAGTATGTCAAAACCACAGGACGTAACTATGTGGGCAAGGGGCACACATAGATGTTAAGAAGAATGGGCTCAAGAAAGAGCCTTAGGGGACCCCCTTGCCCAGAGAAAGAATCTTTGAAAGGTGCTGAAAGAAACCATTTAGGTCCTTTTGTTAAAATAAAAAAATAAATCCAAAATTAAATAAAAATATTTGAGCCAGTCCAGAGCTGTTCCCTGAATGCCTAGCTCGTAGAGACGTTCAATCAAGATGGAGTGTGAGACGGTATCAAATGCCGCTGACAGGTCAAGAAGGACCAACATGCTGGGGATCTGACATCTAGAGATAGTCTAATTTAATAAAATCAACTACTACCAGTAAGGCTGTTTCAGCACTATGGAAGGCTCTAATGCCAGATTGTGAAGGATTCAAAAGATGATGGTCCTCCAAGTAATTAGAAAGTTGTTTAGTTACATATGACTTCAGAACTTTGATCAGCAAAGGGAGACAAGAGATGGTGCAATAGTTGGCTGGCTCATTTGGGTCTTCGTTCAGCTTTTTTAAGATGGGCATAACCTGTGCAGATTTCCACACCGGAGGTACTGCAGCTAGAGTTAACAATAGGTTACATAGTAATGTAACAGTGAGCGTGAGAAGAGTGCTGGGCATAAACATTTCTTCAGAGTCTTCCCTGGACACAAGGTGCTTGCTATACTGCAAGCATTAGTGTCACTGCACTGTTCATATTACCCAGGTTCCAAACCTAAGCCTATTCCAAAAGTGTAGGTACAATCTACATTCCAAACTACAGATTCTTCTCTATGTGGAAACCTGCACCATGCAAAGCCGGAACTCAAACAAAATGTCTGAGACTCACTTCACTGAAAACATAAGTCTCCTCCAGAGCCCAAGAACAAACCCACCTGGGCACTGAATACCTCCCCATTCAAACTTGATGTGCCGCCTGACGCCAACCTCAGCAACATTCAAAATGTGAACCTCATTTCAATCCCTACGCTACTTCAAAATCAAAACTCTACCCAAAGTAGACAAGCCTCCTTATGAGCCCATGACACAGCCTTTGACCCACTCTACATTTAAGACTCTTACTAATAACAAATCAACATTTCACCTGTTGTGGGAGAGGGCGGTGGGTGGCTTGAGAGGGAATGAGATGGAGAAAACTCACCTGAGCATTAACGTCCACCTGCCCTGTGGACAGCAAATATTTCAGCATTTCTAGATTCCCACTCTTGGCAGCATGGTGTAGACAAGTAGACCCATCTTCTTCCTAACAGTAAGAAGGTTGAGATAGAAGCATTTGCGACTGGTTCGACAGAAAATGGACACCACTGCGTATGTGCAAAGTCATTGTGGAAGAAGGATTGATGAAACAGAAGCAACAGCAAGCAATGCTCCATCATTATAGCACATAATTCAGTTGAATCTCATCAGTGCCCAAAAATGAGCAATGCCATCCATGGAATGTTGATCACACAGTGGACAAAAGGCCCTTATCTGAGAGTGCCCCATCATCAACAATAGAAATACAACAAAACCATAGCAAGTTTAACTTCAGCTGCTTCTTATTTTGCTATGTTTTACTTACAACTATTTAGCTGCAAGTCCCTATCAACTCAACAAGAAATGTAGTAACTGTTAGCAAAAACAGCACAAAAGAGCAAGGCTGAGCAGAGGTCAGTCATGGATGCTTTGAGGATAAGGCTCAAGAACATGAACAGGACCATATTCTGAGTAGAGAGGAAGCCTGCTTTGTTAAAAAGGGAGGTTAGGTTAGATCAGGGCAAATTGAACAGGCATGGCATAGTTGAGGTTTTTACATAGCTGACTCCTTAAACCACTGCACAGCTGAAGGCTTCCTGGTGTGAAAGGAAATTACATCAACTGGATAAATAGGTGGCTCAGTTACAGTATATGAACTAAATCTATTGCTAGATTCAAACTATACAAATCCTATCACATAAGTTTAATTTTTCAGCTTTACATACATCATTTGTACATAGTCCTCCACCTTCACTTTAGTAAAATCAGAACGTAATAATTTCAGCATAGGAAAATGTACTCATCTGTGCACCGGAGTGGATTTGTTGAATTTACATTAGATCTGTACAATACATGGGTTCAAAGAAAACGCAAAACTGGAAAAACAAATCAAAGCAGGTTATTCATTTTAGGTCCATTAAAACTGATCACCTGAAGGGAGGCACCTTAGCATTTCTGGTTTTCTGTGAGATGAGGTTGTGGAAGGCTCTCAGAAAGTACATTAGGTGGCCCTTCAGCAAGATGGAAAACCAAACCAGGGAGCTGCATGTAATGTGCTCAGACCAGCCTCTGTGGTCACACACTCTTTCAGGGTTGATAATTTCCTCAGCTGCTTACTGACCAGATGCTCTCAAATCATTTTCTTCAAAGTGAAAAATAGGGTGACTATTAAGTCTATGCTTGGTAAACCTTTGTTAGTGAAAGCTTGTAGGAACCCTGCATGCTCAGTCTCAGGGGCTATTATTCTTTTCGGGGGAGATAGAATACAGTCAGTTTGCCTCTTATGTTTTTTAACAAGACCATTCCTTCTGTGGCTCTAGTTTTTCCAGAGACGACACAGACATAGAACCACTACTGATCTGGTACCCTCATTCAAGTCTGAGAAGCCTGTGTGAAACCCTGAAGTTGGGCTCAGTGAAGAGAAGGGAAGGCAACCTGCCTGCATGAAAAGCTGGACTGCACTGCCAGGAGGGTTCCACTTTATCCATAAGGCAACCTGCACATGGCCCACTTGCCTGGCAGAGATGTGGAGAATTTCTCTGAAGGATGCAGGTCACCCAGAAGGAAGGAGGAAGAAAAAGATGGCACTCCTGTGAAGCAAAAATATTGTCCCCTCTTAGCTGCAGCTGAGAACTTGCATCGTCCCTGACCAATCATGTGTGACTTACATGCCTGTATCCCTTATTCAGCCCTAGGTAGACCAGGGACTAGCCTGCCTTCACAACCATAGCTCTGTTTACGTGCCCGACTGTACTAGCCGCAATATCTCCAGAACTTACGCCTAAAAAACCCAGATCAATCTTTTTTGGACCAATGACTCTTGTGAGTGCCCAAGATTCTATTGATGCCCTCACAACCCAAGCAGCTTCACTGCCATAGGTGGATTCTGAGACACAGACTATGAGTATCGTTTTTGAAGTAATTAAATAGTAGCCACCACAACTGCATAGGGCAGAAGCAACCCCATCATGCGCTGCTTTCATGAGATCTAGTCTCTGATCTTAGTTGGGGATCACAGATCACCCACCCCGGGTATTGTTGCAAAGACAATATTTCGGGCACTTAAGTGATGGGAGTATTCGCAGGATATGCCTTTGCTAAGGGATTGCTGTCAGCCAAAGACTTCACAGTAGCCAGTGTTTCATCACCCAACCATGTTTGAGAATGAGTAATCGCAGAAACAGAAGCAGTGGCTACAGCTGATTTGGCTGTCTCATCGGCCAAAGTGTTTCCTACAATGTGTACTCCAACATGTTGGTGACCCAATGCATGGACTACATGGGCCTTTGGTAGCTTGTCTTCAAGATCTGCTACCCCACCCCACAAAAAGTTGTCTTTTATTAAAAGACTTGACACAGTTATATGAATTACATACAATCAATGTAGAAAGTTTAGGCTCTGTGTGATCCAGTGCCAAGATTAGAGGCTTAAGCTCTGCAAGTTGTGCAGTGCAGTCCCCTAGGGTCTGTGTGTAGGTATTCTAAGGAAGGAATGGACCATCCCTCTTTACCCTGCTCACAGCTGCGAAAGCGTGGAGTACTGGTGTGTTTAGTACCTACTGCTGGTTTGGCTGAACCATCAGTGTAAATGATGATCCAGTACTTTGAAGAAGCAAATTATTTGTAGGCATTGAGTATTCAAGTTCATATTTGAGGAATTGGTCATCAGTGGCCATCAGCGACATTGCCCATTGGACCCAAAGTGGATGTAATGCTTTTGCGTTCTGAACGCCCGCCTTGGTAACAGCTTCTAGGGCTGGTATTGGGGTAACAACAATAATGCGTTTGCCCAAGGGCAGAGGTCTCTTTTTTTATGAAAACCATATGAACAGCAGTCAGACCTTTTCAGTGGGAGCAAATCGTTGTTCAGTGTTTGACTAGAAGTGTCATTTGTACGCTATGGGTAAGGTGTCACCTTCATTGAATGTTACATAGGTGACCCCGATGACAACAGTAATTACTCTGTCGAGCAAGTTTGCTTTGCTGCACATGTAAGTGTTTAGCTTCAAGCATGTCCTGTTGCAATGCTCTAAGAATGTGTGTGTGTGTTTAGGTTTCCAATGTTTGCCTGAAAAATCTGGACGTATTATGTTATAAAGTGGTTTTATGCGTTGTGAATAATCTGCCAAAAGTACTGCCAAAATTGAAAAAGCCAAGCAATGACTGTAGCTTTGTTATGCTATTAGGAGGCTGTAACTGTGCACACGTTCCTAGAAAGTGGGGTGCCAGACTCTTTTCTTCATCTGATAACTTGTATCCCAAAAAAAGGACACAGAGAAAAGCAATTTTTGTTTTCTTCGAATTAAATTTGTAGCCTAATTCGACAAATCCCACAACAATGCGCATTTTAGGTGTACAATGCCTTGGGGTCAATAGCATGTAGTATTGATGTTACATGGGCAGAGAACAATCCTGGACTGTTTTTATATACCTGTGTGGGTCAGCAAAATTTTCTTTGAGAGCCAAGCGCATTGAAAGCACTCAAATCCCGACTTTCAGGCGCTAGATTTTGGCAGGAAAAAAACATTGGAAGGTACGAGTATGACTGGTGTCTGTAATCTAAGGCTATTCTGTATGAATGGTCTGGCATAGCTACAGGAAACAAAGGGTTATTCATTGGAGCTGCGCATTGTTCAATTATT
The DNA here is from genome assembly GCF_031143425.1 of Pleurodeles waltl. NCBI lineage: Eukaryota > Metazoa > Chordata > Amphibia > Caudata > Salamandridae > Pleurodeles > Pleurodeles waltl. Next base: position 42,652,387 of record NC_090445.1, read on the forward strand.
CCCTGGAACTAGTGTTGTGGGAGTATTTCCAATTTTGAATCAAGGGTATGCCACAGGTCACATGGGTCAGTTTAGAGAGACAGTTCCCAAATTTAACACTTTAATGCAGGTCCGCAAAACAGGATTAAAACCATTTTAGAACCAAGACATTTATTACAAGACTTTTTTTTTAGGGTTTTGAGAGTATTTTATGGTAGCAGCATCACGGAAAAAAGAAGGGACATACATTGTAATCTAAACTTTTTTATCACCTATTAAATCTACCAATTATGTTTTGAGGACGTGCCCTGTACAGAATTCTGATTGGAAGTTGTCAGTAGGGATGTTTTCTTTCAGATAGTTCTTGAGCTGAGATGCAATCCCTGACCTCTATCATTTTCATAAGAAATTATAAACCTGCAATGGGGTGTAAAATCTAAAATCAGTTTAGTCCAGCAGATGTTTTTATGTAGTTGGAAAAAGAGAAAGTAAAGAAGGGGAAGTTGGTAAAAAATTAATGAATGAGAGAGAGAGAGAGAGGGAGGCAGAACTGAAGAACGACTGGATGGCAGGCTATTGTCATTTAAATTCTTTCGATTAAAGTTTGAAAACCTCTGTACGTGAAATTTTCGTTTCCACCATGTTAGACCTGACAACCTTAGGGTGGTCATCCCCCAAATTTTTGCCTGCCTCCCTCCACTTTTCTGATACTGCATTTGCTAATTTTAGGACTCTGTGCACTTTACCACTGCCAACCAGTGCTAAAGTACATATGCTTTCTCCCTTAAACATGGTAACATTGGTTCATCCCCAACTGGCATATTTGATTCCCTAGTAAAGTGCACTACATGTGCCCAGGGCCTGTACACTAAATGCTGTTAATGGGCCCGCAGCACTGATTGTGCCACCCACATAAGCAGTCCCTCAACCATGTCTCAGGCTTCCATTGCAAGGCCTGTGTGTGCAGTTTCACTGCCACTTTGACTTGGCATTTAAAAGTACTTGCCAAGCATTAATCTCCCCTTTTTCTACATATAGGTCACCCCAAAGGAAGGCCATAGGTAACGCAAAGGGCAGGGTGCTATGTAGGTAAAAGGCAGGACATGTTCATGTGTGTTTTATATGCCCTGGTAGTGAAAAGCTAAATTTGTTTTCCACTACTGTGAGGCCTGCTCCATTCACAGACTAGAACTAGGACTGCCCACATCTACTTTTTGAGTGGTAGATTCTGATCTGAAAGGGGTAACCAGGTCTTATCTAGTATGGCCAGAATGGTAATAGAAAATCCTGCTTATTGATGAGGTTTGATTTTATATGACTATTTTAGAAATGCCACTTTTAGAAAGTGAGCATTTCTACGCACTTAAAACCATCTGTGCCTTACAGCTTGTCTCCAATCAATGCCTGGTCTGTGCTGGTTGATAGCTCCCTTGTGCATTGCACCCAAACAACCACAAACACAGGACACTCAGTCACATCTGCAATCATCTGCATACTGAATGGGTCTTCCTGGGCTGGAAGGGCGAAGGGCCTCCCACTTACATTTCAAAGGCCAGTGGCCTCCCCTCACACAAAGGACTGATAATCCCCCCAAAGGGACCCTGGCAGACAGGGCTGGGCTGAAAGGGGAATTTGTGCACTTTAAAACCACTCTTTGAAGTTTCCTTTGTTGTTATTCAGATAAATATTATCATTTTTCTAAACCTGTGTGGTGTATTTTTGTTGTGCTTTCACTGTGTTACTGAATGATTTATTGCACAAACACTTTATACATGGCCTTCTAAGTTAAGCCTGCCTGCTCAGTGTAAAGCTAACAGTGGATGGGTTTAGATTGTGTTGTGACTTACCCTGACTAGGACTGTGGTTCCTACTTAGACAAAGGGTGTATACCTCTGCCAACTAGAGACCCCATTTCTAACACACCAGTATTCTTTTATTTTTTTTAACAGAGGACAAGTAGGATGGCTTTTGCTGGTAAATGCCTTCGAACGTGAATAGGAAAGTTTACATTTAATTACAGCTTCTATAGGTAGTGGATGCATTTCACAAAGGATCAGCGAGATTTGGTGAAATTTGTTTGCATTAGGGACATGTCTTGTAGCTGTGGCCATTAATGCTTTAAGCGGAGCCAAGAAGGACTTCCATGTACCTATTAGTGTCCAACTGCGATTGCTTGAAAGAAGGGCCTGGCTCATCATGTGAAAGTCCTTAGGTGAAAGCCGAGGTTTTATCTATTTAATTTCCAAGCAGAGTAGAGGTATCCTCGAGGACCATTTTTGGGGTAAGTCATCAGTGTGAAGCCCAGAGAGCCAGGAGTGCTCATATCCGGAATTATTTTAGCAATAACGCAGGATGAATTTCATTTTCTTCATGTTTAATAGAAGAACAATGTTTGATATTCAATTATGGAGCTTAGGCAGTTTCCCAGAACATAGATGTCAGCAAAGAAATGTGAATTTTGATGTCATCTGACTACTGGTGGACTGCCACACAAGAGGTTCTCATTAAAACTCTGAACAGATCCAACTATAACTTGAAGTCAGAGGCTGGACAGATCCTTGTAAGGGTCCACAAGTGATAAGATCAGGAACAGTAGCAAAGTTCCACACACTTTGCCACTTTCTAGTTATGATATGAGGTACACTTTAGTTTCAAGGGTAAAGACCAGCTGCTGATGCTCGAGAAAGCAAGTGAGACCTAAATTAATCAGGAGACAAGCCTTACCCTCACCAATAAGATAATGAAAGTCAGAATTGGTAGCAGTTAGAAGGAGCAGACAAGCCAATGTTTAACAAAACTGGAAAATGTCTTCTTGTAAGGAGAATTATTTGGCACCAATGTTTGCAGAAGTGCTGGAAGCTCTTTGATTATGTGGGGCTGAATTAAGTCATCAAAGTAAAATGTGGTTTCAGATCTATGATGGTCCTAATTGTTCTTTAGACACCAAAGAAAATTCTGACCAGGACTTGTCCAGGGGAGAATGAAAATGTCACTTACCCAGTGTACATCTGTTCGTGGCATCAGTCGCTGAAGATTCACATGTTGTGCATAGCCCGCCATCTGGTGTTGGGTCGGAGTGTTACAAGTTGTTTTTCTTCGAAGAAGTCTTTCGAGTCACGGGACCGAGGGACTCCTCCTCTTTGTCTCCATTGCGCATGGGCGTCGACTCCATCTTCGATTGTTTTCCCCGCAGAGGGAGAGGTAGGAGTTGTGTGTGTTAGTAATAATGCCCATGCAATGGAGTGAATAAGTATGTACCTATTTTAAGGTTTAAATAATATATATTTACAAATGTACAAAGTTGAAGATGACTTCTAAACGGCTACAGGCTCCCGGGGAGGTGGGTGGGCACATGTGAATCTTCAGCGACTGATGCCACGAACAGATGTACACTGGGTAAGTGACATTTTCAGTTCGATGGCATCTGTCGCTGTAGATACACATGTTCTGCATAGACTAGTAAGCAGTTATCTCCCCAAAAGCGGTGGTTCAGCCTGTAGGAGTAGAAGTAGTCTGAAATAAGGTTCTTAGTACGGCTTGACCTACTGTGGCTTGTTGTGCGGATAGCACGTCTACACAGTAGTGCTTGGTAAATATGTGAGGCGTAGACCATGTGGCTGCCTTACATATTTCGTGCATTGGAATATTCCCTAGGAAAGCCATGGTAGCGCCTTTCTTTCTGGTTGAGTGTGCCCTTGGTGTAATGGGCAGCTGTCTTTTTGCTTTAAGGTAGCAGATTTGGATGCACTTAACTATCCATCTGGCTATACCCTGTTTTGATATTGGGTTTCCTGTATGAGGTTTTTGGAATGCAATAAACAGTTGTTTAGTTTTCCTGATGTTTTTGGTTCTGTCGATGTAGTACATTAGTGCTCTTTTGACGTCTAATGTATGTAGTGCCCTCTCCGCTACGGAGTCTGGCTGTGGGAAGAACACTGGTAGTTCTACCGTCTGATTTAGGTGGAACGGTGAAATAACCTTTGGTAAAAATTTTGGATTGGTCCGTAAGACTACTTTATTTTTGTGTAGTTGTATAAAAGGTTCCTGTATTGTAAACGCCTGAATTTCACTTACTCTTCTTAGAGACGTGATGGCGACGAGAAATGCAACTTTCCAGGTTAGGAATTGTATTTCGCAAGAATGCATGGGTTCAAAAGGTGGACCCATGAGTCTTGTTAAGACAACGTTGAGGTTCCATGAAGGAACAGGTGGTGTCCTTGGTGGTATAATTCTTCTAAGGCCTTCCATAAATGCTTTAATGACAGGTATCCTAAATAGTGAAGTTGAATGGGTAATCTGCAGGTATGCAGATATTGCTGCAAGGTGTATTTTAATTGAAGAGAAGGCGAGGTTTGATTTTTGTAAGTGTAGTAAGTAACCCACTACATCCGTTGGAGATGCGTGTAACGGTTGAATTTGATTATGATGGCAGTAGCAAACAAACCTTTTCCATTTGCTTGCATAGCAGTGTCTAGTGGATGGTCTTCTAGCTTGCTTTATGACTTCCATACATTCTTGGGTAAGGTTTAAGTGGCCGAATTCTAGGATTTCAGGAGCCAGATTGCTAGATTCAGCGATGCTGGATTTGGATGCCTGATCTGTTGTTTGTGTTGAGTTAACAGATCTGGCCTGTTGGGCAATTTGACGTGGGGTACTACTGATAGGTCTAGCAGTGTTGTATACCAGGGTTGCCTTGCCCATGTTGGTGCTATTAGTATGAGTTTGAGTTTGTTTTGACTCAATTTGTTTACTAGATATGGAAGGAGAGGGAGAGGGGGAAAAGCGTATGCAAATATCCCTGACCAGTTCATCCATAGGGCATTGCCTTGAGACTGCCTGTGTGGGTATCTGGAGGCGAAGTTTTGGCATTTTGCGTTCTCTTTTGTGGCAAATAGGTCTATTTGCGGTGTTCCCCAAATTTTGAAGTAAGTGTTTAGAACTTGGGGATGAATTTCCCATTCGTGGACTTGTTGGTGATCGAGAGAGATTGTCTGCAAGTTGATTCTGTATTCCTGGAATAAACTGTGCTATTAGGCGAATGTGGTTGAGAATTGCCCATTGCCATATTTTTTGTGCTAGAAGGCACAGCTGTGTCGAATGTGTCCCCCCCTGTTTGTTTAGATAATACATTGTTGTCATGTTGTCTGTTTTGACAAGAATGTATTTGTGAGTTATGATTGGTTGGAATGCTTTTAATGCCTGGAAAACTGCTAGCAGTTCTAGGTGATTTATATGTAGGTTTGTTTGATGAACGTTCCATTGTCCTTGTATGCGGTGTTGATTGAGGTGTGCTCCCCACCCTGTCATGGAAGCATCTGTTGTTATTATGTATTGTGGCACTGGGTCTTGGAAAGGCCGCCCTTTGTTTAAATTTAAGTTGTTCCACCATAGAAGCGAGAGGTATGTTTGGCGGTCTATCAACACCAGATCTAGAAGGTGACCCTGTGCTTGTGACCATTGTGATGCTAGGCACTGTTGTAAGGGCCTCATGTGCAGTCTTGCGTTCGGGACAATGGCTATGCATGAGGACATCATGCCTAGGAGTTGTAATATCATCTTTGCTTGTATCCTTTGTTTGGATACATGCGTTGTATGATCCTGTTGAAATTTTGAACCCTTTGTGTACTTGGAGTGGCTATACCTTTTGTTGTGTCTATTGACGCTCCTAGGTATTGCTGTAGCTTGCACGGCAGAATGTGTGATTTGGCATAGTTTATAGTGAACCCGAGTTTGTAGAGGGTTTGTATGACCTGATTTGTGTGGTGTGAGCACTTTGTTAGTGAGTTGGTTTTGATTAGCCAGTCGTCTAGATACGGGAATACGTGTATTTGCTGCCTTCTGATGTGTGCAGCCACTACTGCTAGACATTTTGTAAAGACTCTCTGTGCGGTTGTTAAACCAAACGGCAATACTTTGAATTGGTAGTGTATTCCTTTGAATACAAACCTTAGGTATTTCCTGTGCGACGGATGTATTGGTATGTGGAAATACGCGTCTTTGAGATCTAAGGTTGTCATGTAGTCTTGTTGTTTTAGCAATGGTAACACTTCTTGTAGCGTGACCATGTGAAAGTGTTCTGATTTGATGTAGGTGTTTAGTGTTCTGAGGTCTAGGATTGGTCTCAGTGTTTTGTCCTTTTTTGGTATTAGGAAGTACAGTGAATAAACTCCTGTGTTTATTTGTGTGTTTGGTACCAGTTCTATTGCGTTCTTTTGCAATAATGCTTGAACTTCTATTTCCAGAAGGTCTGAATGTTGTTTTGATATATTCTGTGTTCTTGGTGGTATGTTTGGAGGGATTTGTAGAAATTCTATGCAATAACCATGTTGGATAATTGCTAAGACCCAAGTGTCTGTTGTTATTTCCTCCCATGCTTGGTAATACTGACCTATTCTTCCCCCCCACTGGTGTTGTGTGGAGGGGATGAGTGACATGTGAGTCACTGTTTGGTTGTAGGGGTTTTGGGGCTTTGAAATTTTCCCCTATTCCTAGGGAATTGTCCTCCTCTGATTGGCCCCGAAAGCCTCCCCTTTGGTACTGTCCCTGGTAGGTGGACGGTGTTGCCTGTGAGGTGCTGGCTTGTGTGGCCTGACCCCGAAACCCCCCTCTAAAGGTTGTCTTGCGGAAGGTGCTGTAAGTGCCCCTGCTCTGCGGGGAGTAGAGTGCGCCCATGGCTTTTGCAGTGTCAGTGTCCTTTTTTAGCTTCTCAATTGCTGTGTCCACTTCTGGTCCGAACAGTTGTTTCTCATTGAATGGCATATTGAGCACTGCCTGCTGTATCTCTGGTTTAAAACCAGACGTTCGTAGCCATGCGTGCCTTCTTATAGTCACAGATGTGTTAATTGTTCTCGCAGCTGTGTCCGCTGCATCCATAGAAGAGCGTATCTGATTATTAGATATGTTCTGTCCTTCCTCAACCACCTGTTTCGCCCTCTTTTGTAGCTCTTTGGGTAGATGCTCAATGAGGTGTTGCATCTCGTCCCAATGGGCTCTGTCATAGCGCGCAAGTAGCGCTAGAGAGTTAGCGATGCGCCACTGGTTTGCAGCTTGTACTGCGACTCTTTTTCCGGCTGCATCGAACTTGCGGCTCTCTTTATCTGGGGGTGGTGCATCCCCAGATGTGTGGGAGTTGGCTCTCTTGCGAGCTGCTCCTACTACGACGGAATCTGGTGGCAGCTGTGAGGTGATGAAAACAGGGTCTGTGGGAGGTGCTTTATATTTCTTTTCCACCCTTGGTGTTATTGCTCTACTCTTGACCGGCTCCTTGAAGATTTCCTTTGCGTGCCGAAGCATTCCTGGGAGCATAGGCAGGCTTTGGTAGGAGCTATGGGTGGAGGAGAGGGTGTTGAATAAGAAGTCATCCTCGACTGGTTCCGAGTGTAGGGACACGTTGTGGAACTCTGCCGCCCTAGCCACCACTTGTGAATATGCTGTGCTGTCCTCTGGTGATGAGGGCTTTGTAGGATACGCCTCTGGACTGTTGTCCGACACTGGGGCGTCGTATAAGTCCCAAGCGTCCTGGTCCTGGTCACCTTGGCTCATGGTGGTGTGAGCCGGGGAATGTGATGGAGTTAGTGCCGGTGAAACGTTAGTTACAGGTGGAGGAGAGGGTGGCGGAGTTACCTTTTTCACCAGTTTTGTTTGTGGAGCTTGGTCTGACTGAAACTCCAGTCTCCTTTTTCTCCTAATAGGGGGAAGGGTGCTTATTTTCCCTGTTCACTCTGTATAAAAATACGTTTTTGAGTGTGGTCCACTTCGGTGGATTGTAATTCTTCCTCAAATCTATGCTTTCGCATCTGAGAGGACAGTGATTGCTTCTCTGAATAGGAACCGGTAGTTGGCTCGGTTGCGGGTCGTTTTGGCACCGAAACCATGTCTGTACTCTTTTTCGGCTCCGAGGCGACCTTCTTCTTTTTCGGAGTCGAACCCTCTCGGCGTCGATCCTCCTCGGTGCCGCTGTCTCTGCGTCGAGCAGTTTCGGCTCCGCTATCTCGGCGTCGATCTTTTTCAGCAGCACTTTCTCGGTCCCGAGATGGCTGCGTGCCTGTGTCTCGACCGGAGTCGGACGATCTCGGCACTATTTCAGCCTTTTTCGGTGCCGATGGTCGGTCACCGAATTTATGGGTCGAGCCATGGCCTGGTGGCAGTGGCGTCCCCTGGGCCTTGTCACTTTTCTTGTGTGCTGGCTTCGACGTCTTACTCACAGTTTTTTGGTTGTCGAATTCCTCCGAGTCCGATTCATGGATCGAGAAGGTTTCCTCTCCCTCTTGTTCCTCGAACTCTCGGTGTCCTGTCGGCGTGGACGCCATCTGCAGTCTTCTGGCTCGACGGTCACGGAGTGTTTTTCGGGACCGGAACGCACGACAGGCCTCGCAAGTTTCTTCACTGTGCTCAGGCGACAGGCACAGGTTACAGACCAAATGTTGGTCTGTATATGGGTACTTGTTGTGGCATTTAGGACAGAATCGGAACGGGGTCCGTTCCATCAGCGTTGTTTTACACGCGGTCGGGCCGACCAGGCCCCGACGGGGGATCGAAAACTACCCCGAAGGGCACCGGAGCTCTTCACGCTTCGATTCGGTGTCGATTCTATCTAACCCGATCCCGAACGCAACAATACCGACGTAATTTTCCGATTATTTAGCTAACTTTCCGTTCCGAAACCCGGAGCGAAAGGAACACGTCCGAATCCGATGGCGGAAAGAAAACAATCGAAGATGGAGTCGACGCCCATGCGCAATGGAGACAAAGAGGAGGAGTCCCTCGGTCCCGTGACTCGAAAGACTTCTTCGAAGAAAAACAACTTGTAACACTCCGACCCAACACCAGATGGCGGGCTATGCACAACATGTGTATCTACAGCGACAGATGCCATCGAACATAAGGTTTTCTCTGTAAGAGTCAGCATTTGATGAGTTTTCATACAGAGTTCCCTTCATATGATAAACTTTCAAAATTCTTGCCACTTATCCCAGGATTGATTTGGAAGTAATTATACCTTGGTTTTAGAGCTGAACTTAACAATTTCAAATTATGCTTTGAGTTTGTTGACAAACAACTGTCAGAAAGAAGCTAGCTTATATTTTCATGTTAATGACGTTTATTTTAATGACAAAAAGAATGTGTGTTAATCAAGTCACCCCTTTCCCAATGTGTGCACAGAAGAGAATATGAAGGGGTTGAACCTTGGGTACGGAGGGTAGTATTTTGAAAATGGGGAGAGCGAATCAAGGCTTCAGCAATGCACCCAGTCCCTACACGATGGCAAATCCATACCCACCTCCCTAGTATTGTATTGTATTGTATTGTAATGTAATGTTTTGTATTGTATTGTAATGTTTTGGTAGAGCGCATTCCGGCGGAAGCATCAAAGCGCTAGTCCAAATGAGCTAGAAGTAGACCAGTAGTTACCGGTCAGAGAAAGGAAAACCAACCTAGTTGGCAAAGAGCCAAGTTTTTAATTTTTTCCTAAAGACCAAGTAAGTCTCTATTTGTCTGATCGTAAGGGGTAAAGAGTTTCATAATCTGGCTGCCTCCACAGAAAAGGCTCTGTCCCCTCACCTGGCCCTGTGACTGTGGGTACCCGAATAAGTTGGCTAGACGAGGATCTCAGCGTCCTAGATGGAAAATAGAGTTGTAGGGCTGAATGCAAATACGCACAGCCCTCTTGATGGTAGGCCTTGAAAGTAAGGCATAAGGATTTAAACTTAAACAACTTCATTGGCTACCATTCGATAAAAGGATTAAGACAACAACTGGCAGAAAAAGAGAGGGGTACATTCAAAATAAGACGAGCCGCCGCATTTTGAATAAGTTGTAGTTTATAGAGGACTAATTTGCTGACATTTAACAATAAGGCATTGCAATAGTCCAGTCGAGGTATTACAAGGGTCAACACCACCGGAACCTTCAAATTGTCATGTAAAAATGGGAGGATTTTCTTCAGGGTTTTAAGCGCCCAAAAGCAGCTTTTAAGTGTCTGATTTACATGCTGCTCAAAGGAAAGAGAACTGTAAAATATAGTCCCCAAATTTCTGGCTGAAGTACGTGGCACCGGGCACACACTGCAGGCTGCTGGCCACCAGCTTGAGCTCCACAGTTTACTGTCTAAGCCGAAACATAAGATTTCTGTCTTGTCTCTGTTTAATTCGAGCCAATTATTGCTCATCCAGCTATTAATCGCCTTCGTACAATCCAGAAATCTGTGCCTAGTTTCTTCCCAGTTACGCAGAACTGGGACAATCAACTGCATGTCATCTGCATAGGACACCATATGGAAGCCAAAGGAGCGCACCAAACTGGCCAGTGGGGCCACATAAAGATTAAATAAAGTGGGACTGAGCGAAGATCCCGGAGGGACACCACAAGGTAGTTGAAAAGGAGTGGCCCTGTGGTCTCCGCAAGACACTGTGTTAGATCTATTGGACTTAAGTATGTCCAGTGCTTTGTCTCTTACTCCTGCCTGATATAGTTGCTGAACTAAGAGTTGCGGAGATATAGTATCAAACGCAGCTGACAAATCAAGCAGAACAAGGATCGTGTCCTCCCCCTGATCGACTCTACGGCGAATAATATCCGCCGAAGATATCAGTGCAGTTTCCTTGCTATGAGCACAACGGAATCCATGTTGGGATGTGTAGGAAGTTGGCTCTGTATGCACTATTTCAAAGTAAGGAATAGTATGCACAGAGTCCAGAGTGCCCCTTAGAGGTAAGATAGTGACAAAAAGAGATAATACTAATGCTCTATTTTATGGTAGTGTGGTCGAGCAGTAGGCTTATCAAAGGAGTAGTGTTAAGCATTTGTTGTACCTACACACAGGCAATAACTGAGGAACACACACTCAGACAATTCCAGGCCAATAGGTTTTTGTATAGAAAAATATCTTTTCTTAGTTTATTTTAAGAACCACAGGTGCAAATTCTACATGTAATACTTTGCATGAAAGGTATTGCAGGTAAGTACTTTAGGAACTTTGAATAATCACAATATCATATATACTTTTCAAATAAAACACATATAGCTATTTTAAAACTAGACAGTGCAATTTTCACAGTTCCTAGGGGAGGTTAGTAATTGTTAGTTCTTGCAGGTAAGTAAACCACCTATGGGGTTCAAGTTTGGGTCCAAGGTAGCCCACCGTTGGGGGTTCAGAGCAACCCCAAAGTTACCACACCAGCAGCTCAGGGCCGGTCAGGTGCAGAGTTCAAAGTGGTGCCCAAAACACATAGGCTTCAATAGAGAAGGGGGTGCCCCGGTTCCAGTCTGCCAGCAGGTAAGTACCCGCGTCTTCGGAGGGCAGACCAGGGGGGTTTTGTAGGGCACCGGGGGGGACACAAGTTAGCACAGAAAGTACACCCTCAGCAGCACGGGGGCGGCCGGGTGCAGTGTGCAAACACACGTCGGGTTTCCAATGAAAATCAATGGGAGACCAAGGGGTCTCTTCAGCGATGCAGGCAGGCAAGGGGGGGGCTCCTCGGGGTAGCCACCACCTGGGCAAGGGAGAGGGCCTCCTGGGGGTCACTCCTGCACTGGAGTTCCGATCTTTCAGGTCCTGGGGGCTGCGGGTGCAGGGTCTTTTCCAGGCGTCGGGATCTGGGAGTCAGGCAGTCGCGGTCAGGGGGAGCCTCGGGATTCCCTCTGCAGGCGTAGCTGTGGGAGCTCAGGGGGGTCAACTCTGGCTACTCACGGTCTCGTAGTCGCCAGGGAGTCCTCCCTGAAGTGTTTGTTCTCCACAAGTCGAGCCAGGGGCGTTGGGTGCAGAGTTGCAAGTCTCACGCTTCCGGTGGGAAACGCAGTTGTCTTGAAGTTGCTTCTTTGGAAACAAAGTTGCAGTCTTGGGTGAACAGGGCCGTTGTTCTCAGGAGTTTCTTGGTCCTTTTAGAGCAGGGCAGTCCTCTGAGGATTCAGAGGTCGCTGGTCCTGGGGAAAGCGTCGCTGGAGCAGTTTTCTTCAGAAGGGGGGAGACAGGCCAGTAGAGCTGGGGCCAAAGCAGTTGGTGTCTCCGTCTTCTCTGCAGGGTTTTTCAGCTTAGCAGTCCTCTTCTTCTTAGGTTGCAGGAATCTGAGTTCCTAGGTTCTGGGGAGCCCTTAAATACTACATTTAAGGGCGTGTTTAGGTCTGGGGGGTTAGTGGCCAATGGCTACTAGCCCTGAGGGTGGGTACACCCTCTTTGTGCCTCCTCCCTGAGGGGAGGGGGGCACATCCCTAATCCTATTGGGGGAATCCTCCATCTGCAAGATGGAGGATTTCTAAAAGTCAGAGTCACCTCAGCTCAGGACACCTTGGGGGCTGTCCTGACTGGCCAGTGACTCCTCCTTGTTTTTCTCATTATCTCTCCGGGACTTGCCGCCAAAAGTGGGGGCTGTGTCCAGGGGGCGGGCATCTCCACTAGCTGGAGTGCCCTGGGGCATTGTAACACGAAGCCTGAGCCTTTGAGGATCACTGCTAGGTGTTACAGTTCCTGCAGAGGGGAGGTGTGAAGCACCTCCACCCAGAGCAGGCTTTTGTTTCTGTCCTCAGAGAGCACAAAGGCCCTCACCACATGGGGTCAGAAACTCGTCTCTCAGCAGCAGGCTGGCACAGACCAGTCAGTCCTGCACTGAACAATTGGGTAAAATACAGGGGGCATCTCTAAGATGCCCTCTGTGTGCATTTTTTAATAAATCCAACACTGGCATCAGTGTGGGTTTATTATTCTGAGAAGTTTGATACCAAACTTCCCAGTATTCAGTGTAGCCATTATGGAGCTGTGGAGTTCGTTTTTGACAGACTCCCAGACCATATACTCTTATGGCTACCCTGCACTTACAATGTCTAAGGTTTTGCTTAGACACTGTAGGGGCATAGTGCTCATGCCCTCACCTGTGGTATAGTGCACCCTGCCTTAGGGCTGTAAGGCCTGCTAGAGGGGTGACTTACCTATGCCATAGCTAGTGTGAGGTTGGCATGGCACCCTGAGGGGAGTGCCATGTCGACTTAGTCATTTTCTCCCCACCAGCACACACAAGCTGGCAAGCAGTGTGTCTGTGCTGAGTGAGGGGTCCCTAAGGTGGCATAAGACATGCTGCAGCCCTTATAGACCTTCCCTGGCATCAGGGCCCTTGGTACCAGGGGTACCAGTTACAAGGGACTTACCTGGGTGCCAGGGTTGTGCCAATTGTGGAAACAATGGTACATTTTGGGTGAAAGAACACTGGTGCTGGGGCCTGGTTAGCAGGGTCCCAGCACACTTCTCAGTCAAGTCAGCATCAGTATCAGGCAAAAAGTGGGGGGTAACTGCAACAGGGAGCCATTTCTTTACAGGATGCATCCAGGCTCCCGTTTGCCCGTAAAAAGTCTGAAATTCCTTGTTCATATGCCTTTCCAGGTTGTTAGCTGGGGTGGGTAATAGAGAGATTGGTCGGAGATTTGTCAGGTCAATGATGTCCCTGCCTGGTTTCTTAATTAGTGGAATTACAATGGATTCTTTCCAGGAATCCGGAAAATGACCTTTATGCAGGATGTCTGCATGAACAGGTTCCAGGGCGGAGGAGATCAGGTCAGGCACTAACTTGAGAATCTGCAGAGGGCAGGGATCATTTGGAGAGCCAGATTTTACAGCAGCTAGACATTCTGAAATTTGTGTGACCAATAAAGGCTGAAAGCTATTCAGCCTATTAACAGCTCGGGGGGTACAAAGTCCTCCCGTAAATCCTTCTCACACTCATGGATGGTTTGTGGAAAATGTGCCTGTATTTGTAAGATTTTGTCTTTGAAGAAGTCTGCCACTTTTTTGCAGAAAGTCTGAGTTCCCCAAGCTGGAAGGTGGAGGCGGAATAGGAAGTGAGCGAATTATTTTGAACAGTTCTTTCTGTTTGTTCTGTGCTTCTTTAATCGTGCGAGAAATGTATTCTGTCTTGGCTGATCTGATAGCCTGTTTGTAATTCGCCAGAGTACTCCTCAATTTATCCCTCTCCGTACTGGTCTTATTGAGCTGCCATTTACGTTCCTGTCTGCGATAGATTCATTGAAAACTTTTAAGTTCCTTCGAAAACCAGGGAGCAGAGAGGCAGCGTCCTGGTTTAGGCTCAGATGGAACCATGGATGCTATAGTGTCTATAGCTAGTCTTATTCCTAAGTCAAAGATCTCCAAAGTAGAATGGACCGGTGCTTTCGCCTGATCCCAGCCTGACTGGAGAGCCCAGGCAAAATTTGTCTCCTGGACCCTGTGCCATGGTCTAATAATTCTAGACACAGGGTGAATTTTAGTGGCTGCCTCTGTGCCTACTAACCTAAAAGACAACAAATGATGGTCGGTCCAGTCCAGGGCCATGTTGTCTGCCCTAACGCCATTTTCATGCCGAAGGAAAATGCCGTCCAGCATGTGCCCTGCACGATGTGTTACAGTCAAATCCCCAATATACCATTCCAGGCTGCTCATCAAACTTAGGAAATCACAGATAACTGGATCAGACTGGTCTTCAAGATGAAGATTAAAGTCGCCCAGGACAATTGCTTTGGGGCCAGTATTAAGTGTTCCAGTAAAGTGGGCCAGGACGATAAGAAATCCTTCCTGGGGCTGGGGGGCCTGTATACCAGTAGTCCCTCCAACAACACTGTACACTGTAGGTGGATCTTGAAAAAGGCTCCTTCACAAATGGTCTGGCTGATACTAAGCCCATCCAGCGTGCAACCAAAATGATTTCTAAAAATGATGGCCAGCCTACCTCCTCTCTTCTCTAGCCTATCTAGCCTGGAAAAAGAGTACTCTGGAGGTGAAGCAGCTAGGAAATCTGGGTTAGAAGCTTCTTTAGCCCAGGTTTCAGTAATGAAGAGGCAGTCCAAGTGGGCTGCTTCAATCAGTTCCCTGATTTCAAACGCATGTTTCCCCAGAGAGCGAACATTAACTAAGCCACAGTTAATGTTAGAATGCTTATTGTCTATCACAGTATCTTTACTCCCCAACTCGTTTATTCGAAGCACAGGACTATCTTTCTTAGGAGATATAATAGTGTTCCAGCCACAATCAATTCTTACAGCAAGGAGTCCCTGAATGGGCAGGATCAATCTGCGTACAATGCATACCAGGAACTTCTTCTTTAAAATCAAGGAGCGCACGTTTTGAGAAGTTCTTGGGGTGGGGGTGGGGGGGGTCGCTCTTGGGAATAACCAGCCTGGCCCACGGACCCATCTGGACTCAGGCAGGCGCAGACTGGCTTGCCTGTGGCGCGCCCCGCTGTGGGGCGCCTCTCCATCCGTTTAAATGCGGAAATGGATGGCGTCTGCTCTGTCCTCCCCAAGAAACACTAGACTGTCGTTAGGTCGATTCCCCAAAAATGGCCGACGCCGTACAGCAATGCAAACGAGGAGGGCTCTAACCGGCCCAAACCACGTGGATGGCGGCTTGGAAGTGACGGCGTGTCCCCCGGTTAAAAACAAGAAAAGAGCTGCCTAAGAGCGCAAGTGGAGTTTAATACATAAGGCATCAGGCACCGGCAAATATTTACTCCATGTGGTCTTAGAAACTTCCTCACCTTGTGATAGATGCATGCACCACGATTCACCAGATACTTGGCTGCCTCCAGCTGGTTGCTTACAACTGCCTCCATTAGCGGAGTCCGTAGGACCTTGTCGTAGGCATTAATATAAGCTCCAGCCTGGGAAAAAGAACAGAGACAAACTAATGCCTGTCAGGCATTCAGAAGCTTTTAGATTTAAGGCAGGATGCTTTTAGATTCAAGGCAGGATGACTTTAAATTTAAGGCGGGATGGCACACATCACGCAGCTAATACTGTGACAAACTAGGGTTAAGAGATAAGTGTGCAGTGGGACTCTAGGCCATGTAGGCCAATTTTAAAAGCAGAACTGCTAGGCCATATAACTAGCTCAGGACAGAGAGGCCATGGTGGATCGGAAGGTGTTCAAGAGCATGCAACCCATAACACACTGGGGAGCCCCATCTGCAGGAAAAGGACATCACAGCACAGAAATCATCAGGGATTGCAGGAACCTCTTTTGTTACTACAGAAGCTCCAGAATACAGCCTTAATGGAACAAACTAATCATTTTAAAACAGGGGCCACAAGACTGGTCAACATGAAGAAAGGATAGCAGATTTTATTTCATCTAGCTTCTAGGTGTCATTAGAAGAGTATATGTAGTAAGGATGGGATGTAACAGTCTCACCTGTAACAGAACATGGCAGATCTCCAGGTAACCCTTCTGTGCTGCAGCGTGCAGAGGCGTCCTCTTGCTCACTTGCTCAGCCAAAAAGTTAGGGTCCAGGTTGTCCACTTGTGGGGCAAACAAGAGGTAGATTGAAGCAAAAAGTAAATGAGGAGTTTGTCATCTTTCTGGCCAGCATGTTAGCTTTTTTTTTTTTTAAACTCCCCTGTACACCAACCCACATCTATATTATTATAACAGTACTAAGTTCACAGACATCAGGTGAGCAGTTCCGAAACACAGCACTGGTCGTTCCCAAGCCAAAAATAAATCATATAATGGACAACACAAAGGCATTTTTTCTTCCATGTCTCTAGCCTGCTGCATGCATTACTGTGTTCAGGCTCATATTTCCCCAACTTTATGCAGTGCAAATTTTTCCTGAAAGTTACTTCGGTGCTTGTTTGAGTTTTAGGAAATTTGAGACCCATATCACCTATAACAAAAGGCTGTATTTCTCTCCAAAACACACTGAGGATCAATACTGTTTACACTTGCAGTGGATGGTTCCAGAGGCTCTGCTATTTCCACAGCCTCAGAATTGGCAGGAGGAATCTTATGGATCAGAGATTGACTGTCTCACTCCACAACACAACTACAATTACCAAAAATCGAAACCAAGATCAATAGAACACAAGATTATCAGAGCAGGAGGTAAATGGTAGTGTTAATGTGCATAGAATAGGGATTAGGATTAAGAACTGCACCTGAAAAAAATGCATCCATGTTGTTGTTCCACGTTCAATGAAGATTAACTTAGAATAGGCAGATTTAGGTGCACAGGTACCATCGGGGATAATTACTTCCAGATGCCCAGTATCGCAGCACCTATAGTCACCTAAATTGTAATCCTAACCAACATAAGGATTGTTTATCTTCTTTTAGATCAGATATACCCAAGAATCAAACAAGATCAGATGGGTATTAGTTATTGTGCACTTCAAGAAATGTAAGGCCACTTTTTTTTTTTTAATTTGTTTTAAAGAACCCAGAAAAAACAACGAATTTTCTCAGTCTTTCTTTACCTCCACACAGATGCCAACCTATTACTAAAGTCTCATGGGCTTGAGGGGTCTAGCCCATTAGGAACTAAAACCTATGAACTGAACAAATAAGATAATACTGCTGCTGACGCCACTAAGAGGGCTACTAGGAAGTTGTTCATTTCAGGTAGGATTGGTTGTTTTGTGACCTACCATGGTAGATATGTTTTTATTTTTACAATACATGTGAAAAGGGTGGTGGGTTTTAGTGTTAGATCTAATACCATTAGGAGTAAATAAATCAGCAGAGCTCACTACAGTGCTATGTGGAAACAAATTAAAAGAGAAGGTCTCCATAAAGATCTTTACATCTGATCAGATGAAACAGCGTAAAACTTTTATAGACATTGAGGAAAGAAGTGATTTAAACAAAGCAGGAAATACCTGCTGCAACAGTGACTGGGGTGATACAATACTGCAAAAATTGAGACCAGCAAATCAGCATAATTACAACATGAACACAACTCATTTGGAGTAGTTTTACCAGTAAGTAAGGGAAATAAAAAGGAGTGCGCAGGTTCAGCAATATTTAGGCAACTGAGCATGGCACCTAAATTATGGTTCATTGAGACAACAATAGTTGCTTTCATCAAACTATGCTCACACAAACCAATGAAGAGAACCACTTCATGATAGCCTCCAATGGACTACAAAATGTTCAGCAATGACTCCTAACATACATATTATCTAGTGGTAAGCACCAACTACAACTACAGCAATATTGATCTTCTCCATCCTTGACTTACAAAGCATATGCACAATCTTCTGGAGCTCCCCATGCTTCACTGACAAATACAGCTGCCGCGGGTGATAGCGCACCTTCTTTCGTCGGTCACGTTTTGATGGAGCGGGTCTGGAACAAAGGTGCAAAGAAAAAACGTTTAGAAACAAGGAAGGTATGCAATAATGTACCTTGTTGGGCCTAGCTATGGTATACGTTTTTAACATTATGCTTATGTGCAAACATGAGTGTCTAAAACCTCAATGGGTTGGCTCTCTACCTCCCCTCATCGCAAGTACGTGAGCCTTCAGCTAGGTGCCTCGCCCCTATGGCAACTCCTTTAGCTTTTAACTAGTTATCAAATTCTTTTTCAAGGGCTAAGTGAAAAACAATCACAAGCAGGAAAATACTCACAACCCCACAGATCCACTTGTAGAAATATACCCTAAAATCTCTCAGCTGAACTGTCCAGGCCTTGGTTATTTTCCATAGGGTTATAACCATATGGTTATTTTCCACCGAAAGCCATCCACAATGCAGCCACAGTTTCATTACCAACCATATCAAATTCTAGCATGGAAGGTCAAGTGCCTACTTTGCAAATATACTAAAAAGAACGGGAACTCAGCGTAGACCCAGATACATGTCCAAATTCCAGAATATCCACATAAGGTAGAGCACAGCATACACTCCAAGACTTCATGTATGTGAGATCATGGACTTGTCGAAATGGATTGTCGCTCCAGAGTATGGGTTCCAAATATTCAAACGAGCAACCACCTTCACATGAGCACCGTATGTACAGAATATGAAACAGGGCAAGTCTTCCTGAGTGCAGTCCAC
Organism: Pleurodeles waltl; assembly: GCF_031143425.1. Taxonomy (NCBI): domain Eukaryota; kingdom Metazoa; phylum Chordata; class Amphibia; order Caudata; family Salamandridae; genus Pleurodeles; species Pleurodeles waltl. The sequence continues at coordinate 42,671,180 of NC_090445.1, forward strand.
TTCAGTGATCCTCTGTAAGACAGAAGATCCAGGGAGAGGAGCACTGTGGTGCACAAGTTGATATCTTCAAGGGCCATCATTACAGAGATGCCCACATTAAGAACTTTTTTAAACAGATTGCACTTTTTTTCACCAACTACTAAATGGCAGAGGTATGCAAAGAATATGAATCGATAAAGATCAATGCTGCAAAATAATGCACATATGTACCCACAGACTTATGTAAACCTACCCACATACACTGTGACTTCCTGTAATTCCCATGGCATAGGCTCTGCCCTACAAGGCCACAGTCATGCTACCTATAAACACTTAATAAAATACAAATGTAACAACCTGTCTGCCATCTCCATCTCCTGACTCAGCAAAGCCTTCTCAAGTCCTTCCCGAATGGGCCCCACAGGAAGGCCTGCAGCAGAAAGTACTATACCAGATGGAAGGGTGACTGAGGGACCAGAGCTGTCCACATCGTTTGTATCGCCCACTGCACGACATGCTTCACCATTTCCTCTCATTCTGGCACTGCAAAAACGAGTGAAGAGCAAGAGAGAATAACATAAGGGACATGTGAGTACTTTTTGAGGCTGATAATCAGTAAAGGCCACTAACAACAACTAATCACAATTCACTGCTTCATTGTCATTACCCATAAATAAAACGTTGAACACATACTGCGAGGTTTTATCTATGTTGGCATTTTCCTGGGCTGAACAGTTTCCCAGTACAGGAAGCTGGCTCTTTATATGGTATACCAAAATGAGGTGTAAAGAGTTCAGGGGTTCCCTAACCAGTGGACAGGGGCGAGCTCTAGCAATCCCAAGGTGCTCTTTTAGAGGGTAAGGCAGTTAAGCAGCCTAAGGCTTATCAGAGAGGAGTGTTAGACATCTGCGGATATGTACACAGTTAATAAATGAGATACACGACTCAAGGACTTCCACACTAATTTACAAAAATAGTATCCTTATATATATTGTAGGAAGCTGGCTCTTTATGGGGTTATATCAATAACTAGATACACTGTGTAAAGAGTCCAGGGGCTCCATAATGAGTGGACAGGGGCATGCTATGCAATCACAAAGTGCTTTAATTGCAGGTAGAGTGGCCGAGCACCCTTAGCGCTCTACACTGAGGAATGCAAGACATCCACAAATAAACACAATAGTCAATAATTGAGAGACACCTAAAACAGAATTTGAGTCGCAAGCCATTAAAAAGTTAGACTCCTAAGTAGGATGATAACTTATTCACAAAAGGGAACTGGGGTGCAAGTTCCAAAAGGAATAAGCAGTGGTCAATGAGACCACTGCCAACTCCCACTGAAACTTTAGAAAACACGATTTTTAAATTAAAACAAAAAACAGTCTGGTTTCCTTGAAGAAAGAAAAAAAAAGTTAATTTAAGAGAAGCAAACACAGGGTAATCTGCTGACCCTTGCAGGCCACAGTCTGTGTGATTGTAGCAAACCAGTGAGAGTGGAAATTTGCAACCTGCTTAATGAATACTCCTTAGGAAGATTGGAATGCAAATTATAATTGTATAAATCAACATATTAGTACATAGGTTGGTTCGCACAATTAGATACTGGTCGCAAAAGGACTGTTAAATTGCAAGCACTTTTAGTGAAAGCTATCTTGATACATCCGGCCCAAATTTCATCTTGATAAAGCAAGCACTTTCGAGAACCCAGAACCTGGTTAAAACTGAAGGCCGATCATCACATACCTGGGATGTGTAGTATCAGCTCTTCCAGTGGCCTCGGTCCCCTGACATGGAGGTGCAGGCACCGGTGTTGAGGTGTCTGCTTTGGCAATGGTAATTTCCTGGGCCTCTGAGGCATCCTCACCGCAGTGCGGACAGAAAAGCATGCCATTGAGCTGCGACACGCAGGACTTGTGGAAACGGTGGGTGATTCGGAAGTCTGGATGGCATTCCAGAAACGTCCCCTAAGAGGAAAGGAAAGAGAAATCAGTGGAGCACATCAAAGGTCCCACAGATCAATTTCGCAGAGCAGTAAACACAAACGATGTGAGGCTTGGTATACTCAACGTGATCCTGCAACAACGGATCTATCACCACCAATATTTAGAAAGCACAGCAACTGCTTGACGCTATCCTGGGATGCACTCTTCTACCTTAAAGAGTGGGGACTATAGATTTCACTGTGCTAAGTGTACTCTCAAGTTACAGTCTTTGTCCTGAGACCCTAGGCAGTTGAAGACATAGGAGCCTGTCCATTTTCAGATGACCAACTGTCGAGACCTGGGGATTTATTAGGAGGTGAGAACAGAAATCTACCTTTATAGTGACTATGTAGTGCTAAACTGCTGCATTACACCAGATCAATGCAGTGTAAATTACAGTACATTCATGAATGATAGGGTCCTAGGATTTATTAACAGCATTTGTATGTTTATTAGCAACATATTTATTTTGTACATTTATTAAAAATTTTCCTAGGGAGAAGAGACCGCTAAAACTGTGAGGGGGAGGGGTTATTTATTTGGGTGGGTGAAAACAATAAATTTCAGAGTCTTTCTCTCCCCCCCCCCAAATTTATATAGTCCGAGGGCATTAGCTTTACAAGATCAATAGTTTACACTAAACATTTTGGTACAGGAGAATTACTACTGAGGATAATAATACACTTGAATAATGTCTAACCACACTTTGTCACTAAAACACAGCAGAAGTCACCAGATTATGAGTGTGAGCATCAAGGCACAACCTCCTATAATGACTACACACTCACCAAAGTGGGGTGTTCACATTTCATTGTTACAGTCAGTGAACTTGAAATAAAAGACTCAATCCCTCCTAGCCCTCATCTTTTAATATCTAGCACTAATCTTCACTATCCCTTCTGTGGGAAAGTGCTCCTTTTGACATGGTCACAGTGGTTTTGCCACTGCTACTGATGTTTTTCAACTGAAGATGCACACTGGTTGCCTGCAAACCAGATCCCCCGTGCCAGTGCTCTTTAACCAAAACAAGGTAAAAGGTCTAATTGTGTTTAACTGGCACAACCTTAAGCACCCCTGTAAGTCCCTAGTAAATACTACCCCTGGTAGCTAGGGCATGGGTACAAAAGAGAGTTCCTAAGGGCTGCAGCATGTACTGTGCCACACTCGGAGATTCCCCTACAAATTGCATACAGCCTGCCATTTCAGACTGCATGTCATCGTGCGAACCATGAGTGAAAGCACAGCACGCCACACCCATTGTGGGCCATGTCCAAATCACTGCACATAATATATGTAAGTCACCCCTACAGCAGGCCTTTGAGCCCTAAGCTAGGGTGCATTATATGTGAGGACATATCTGAATGAGCAGATATACCCCTTTGATATCTAGTTGTATCACTAGATATTGAAAGTGACAGTGAAGCCATCTTAAGGAACGTACTAGGCACTGGTCATTACGAGCTACCCAGTTACATAATGGCTTTGGTATCAAACACCTTATACCAGTAACTGATTTATTATAACATGCACCTAGGGTGCACCTTAGAGGGGCCCCTTGAAACCTATTAGTCCTCTAGTGTGTTAGCTGCAGAGTATCGACCAGCCTGGCACCACAGAAGAGTTTACTCACCCTCTGGGAGGTGATAACTCACACTCTGAGGCCAGAAACAATGCCTGCTCTGGAGGAAGGTGTTATCACCTCCTCCAGCAGGGTGGCTGCTAAATTTACATTCTAAGGACAGGGACTTCTATGTCTATGCCGCCTTTGATACGCAACACTGGCTTCTCCCAGACCTGGGATATGCCACCCCCTGCCCGGAGGCCTATTGGGCACCAAGACAGGGGGATGTTAGCTATGCAGTTAGGTGCGTTTCACTACCAGGATTGTCACCCCCTCCTAAGGAGGGCTGCCTGATGTACTCCACGAAATAAGGGGTCCATTATCTTGTTTTTGGTGGACCTAGGAACTCTGGGACAGGGTTATGCCCACTTCCCACAGGAAGTGGTCATATAGGTGGAGCAGTGACTCAAAGCGGTGGTAGCCAATTGGCTACTACACTACATTCCCCTAAACGCCCCTAAATTGAGTATTTAGGTGGCTCCTTGGTACCAGGAAATCAGATTCAACTGACTAAAGAAGAAGGACAAATAAGAGATGACCAACGCAAGAACTAATGACTAGCTAGGACTTTGGCACCAAACTCTGCCCACCTGCTCCAGTCCCAATAATTACAAAGATCTGACTAGTCCTGTAGCTGTGCATCCTTACCAAAGCATCTGAGGCCTGCCAGCCCTTTGCTAACCAGCTCCTTTGGAGTGGAGAAGCCACTAGCCTGCAGCAGCAGGCCCCAACTGCAACTGTCCAGTTCTCCACTGTGCTGACCATTTGATCCACTAAGGGAGCATCTCGCCAGGAAGAGGATTCTGAGTGCCCAGGAATGCAACCCCATCGATCCATCTAGTCTTCGAGACGCTGAGCCTAGCTGGAACCTCCCTGCACCAATACCGGGAGTACCACCACCAAGGCTTGTTTGTGTTCAGCCGGAACACCACCACTGCAAAAACGTACCTGCATGTCGAGGGACTTCAACAGAGGCCAGCTCCACACCAGAAGTCATTCGGCTGTGTTTCTTTCCCCTCTCCTGCCAGTACCCCAAGCCCAGTGAAAGTCTCTGACTCCACAGCCCACCAGACAAAACATCTATGCACCTGAGCTCCCCAGCCCGTGGCCACTGAAACCGTTGGTGTGTCTGTGGTGCTCAGACACTCAAGAACCGAGACCCCCAACTGCCCCGCCACCCCTCCCACATTTGAGTTCAACTGGACTGGTCACCCAGTCCCCACTTACAGCCCTTTTCTTCTAGGTACGGCTCCCACTGACTAACACAAAGGCCCTCATTTCAACATTGACAGTCAGCCAACCACCAATATTGGACCGACAGTCGCCCGCCTTTGCGGCCAGGAACCCTCCGGCTGCATTTGGACATCCCCGCTGGGCAGAAACAGAGTTTCCGCCCGCCAGCCCAGCGGGGAGCAGGGCTGTAACATTGCAGCCGGCTCCTAATGGTACCCATTGCGATTTCCACTGTCCCCTTACTGCCAGCCTTTCCATGGTGGTTTTCATTGCCATGGAAAGGCTGGCGGTAAAGGGAGTCGAAATCCCTAGGGCAGCGCTGCCCTGGAGGATTACGACCGCCGGGACCACCACAGCAGTATTCCGCCGGTCCCGGCGGTATGACCGTGGTGCTTTCGCCACGGTCAAAATAAGCTGTGTAGTACCGTCAGCCTGTTGGCAGAACTACCGTCACATTTACCCTGGTCATCACCGACTGCCAGGGTTGAAATGAGGGCCATAGTGTCCGAGGAGAACCTCTGCACCTGGACACACCAGGGTATGTAACCAGAAAATGCTGGTGGTTTTAGAGACCTTGACCCCTGCTTACCTTAATTCCAGAAGAACAGTCCTGTAGGTCGATTGCAAGTGACCCTGTGCAGTATATGTTTTCCCCATCGGATAACATAATAGGATAACATTACAGCGTTTGAGGCTCATACCTCAGAGTTGATAGTTGTATATTCTGCATTTCTTGAAATCGCTAACTCGAAAAGTACTTACCTGATCTTGGTGCCTAAATTAATATAAAAATATGTATGATTTTCCTAAAATTGGTCTCGAGTTTCTTTTTGAGCGTGTGTCTCATTTATTGACTGTGTGTTTGATAAAATGCTTAGCAATACCCCCTGATAAGCCTAAATTGCTCACCCACCTACCACAAATGAGAGCATTTAGGTTTATTATATTAACCTCTGTCAGCCAATAAAGGTCACCTGTGCTAACTGCATAGTGTAACCCTACATTGGTGCACTGCGTAGATGAACAGCTTTCTAAACCTTCCTTAAAATTGAATGATTTAAAATGACACAAACATGCTTCTTCTGTGGCACAACTAGCATGAGTTGTGCTGCCATAAGATTGAGAAACTGATGATGCACTATCCAGGTACTGGAATGGGGAAATTTAACATGGGAAATTAAAACAAGAAATAAGATAAATGGGCAAACATCTTACCATAAATGCTACTTTTATTTCAGGTGAGTAAAGACAGCAACACCTAATACTGATTTTATACACTTTAGGACCTAGTTGTGTGTACAAGGGAATATTTAGCTCTTGAAAAGTAAATCTCTTAGGACATCATCAAGTACACTGTGGGAAGCAGTCCCCTTTTTAGAAAACTCTTGCTTATCATTCAGCTGAATGTACAAAAGGTAAATGTATTTGTAAGCCTAGTTTCCCATCATGGGTATCTTCATTAAATTCCTATAGATAGAAAATCTTTATCTACTCGCAGGATCCCAGAATCCCCACACAGAGGTGGAGATATTCTATGTCTATAAAGATCTTGGGTGGAGAAACATTTTTACTGGACACAAAAACAAGGACTGATTACCCTGCAGATTTGTGTAATGCCAATCAAAAACATCAGTAGGGGTTTCCTGTCTTTTGTATTGCAACGTAATTTTCTTTAATGAGTAGCTTTTTGCTTCCAACTTTTATTCTGTGAGCAAATAAGGACACAAAGAGCTTTAGATCTTTCACAAATCAATTTGATGAGGTGATTCTATGCTAAATAAACAGATGTTTTAGTACTCATAAGCCTCCATCCATCACCAAATATATTTTGCTCCTGTGAAACGCAGGAATGTCCAAAACCTCTAGCAACACCTGGAAGCACCTACTGAAACAGTAAACAGTTGAACACTGCCTGAAGTGAGAGTTGGGGGCCGGAAAAAAAAAGCTAAAAGAACTTATACTTGCCTTCTGGTTTTAAACCGGATACCATGTACATCTATTGAAGTGCTTCACAAGCAAATACGTCGATGCTTATGTTGACAGTAAAATAAAACACAATACTTCAAATGGCCTCTGCGGCGGTGCTAGGGGTGGGGGGGGGTGGGGGGAGGGGGGTCTAGCATCTCTCCTTTGAGTAAAGTGATCTGCATACCAAGGGCAGTGGGCTTCTCTGAAACCCCCTGCTTTGGAATGCGGATTTGCAGGTCATCCTGTTGGGTGGATATGTAAAGACCTCGCCCAGAGCAGGTTTTGTTTCTGACTGCTCAAGAGCAAAGGCTGTCACCCTAGGGGGCCAGAATTTTGTCCGGTGGTGGCAGGCTGGCTAAAACTAGTCCGTCAGCACACAGGTAGATGGGAGGTTTTCAGGGGGCACCTCTAGGTGCATGTATTAATAAAACCATCACTGGCATCAGTGAGGGTTTATTAATACAAGATGTTTGATAACAAACATCCCTATTTTCAGTGAAGCCATCACGTAGCTGGGAAACTAGTATTGACCAGTGTCCAGCACATGTACTTAAAATGGCTTCCCTGATCACTCACTTGTCTAAGAATCGACAAAGACATAGCAGGGGTATATCTGCTCTTGCAGATATGCCCTTGCATGTAGTATAATGCACCGGCTTTAGGGCTGTAAGGCCTGTTGTAGGGGTGACTTACATATACTGCATGCAGTGTTTTGGGGACAGGGCACACAGGCTCTGTGCAATGTCCTGTTTCCACTGTTAGCTGCACCAAGACACGCAACCTGCAATGGCAGATTGCATTTGTTAGGTGAAGGGTCCCTGAGGGTGGCACAATACATGCGCAGCCCTTGGGAACCCTCTTCGGTACCCAAGCCCTAGGTACCTAGGACTTACAGGCGGGCCAAAGATATTGCAAACTGGGCAACAATCGTACAATTTTAGGGAAACAGATCTGGCACTGGGACCTGGTTAGCAGGAGCCTAGTGCGCGTTCAGTAACAATTGCATCCAATACCAGGAAAAAAGTGGAAGTGACCAAGTCAAAAAGGGGCACTTCCCTACACAAGATATCCACTTACTGCTTTAGTAAACAATTTGAGTATCTGGGAGTTCGAGAACACACTATATCATACTTTTGCCCTCTCTTACTGCCCTGCAAGGTCTGAATACACAACCAGTTTCACTGGAAATTAACTTCACATACTTTTCTGACGTAGAACAACTGGTTGACAATTGAAAGAGACAACTATTCCCAACAGATTTACAACAGCAGCTGAAAACACTGTTGGTGCATGGCTAAGGAAGATAGTGATGACAACACATCAGTTTCTTTGCATCTGTTCAAGTTGAGAGGCATTCTCTTACAACACAAGTATGATCAGTACGAAATGGCATTACTCGTGAGGGGAAAGACTGTTTGCGATTGGGTTGAGTGTGTGATAAAGAGTGGGAATTCAAGCCGATTTCCAGAGCTGGACGGTTTCTCTATACTGAACTTGAAATGAATGAATGAAATATTAGATTACTGCCATTGTGGGAGCAACAGTTCCGTTTACACTGTCCTTGTGGCTTCTCATTTGCCTCTGTAACCCATTGTGTTGGAGACACTTTTGATCATCAGTAAATCAGGGCCTACATTTTGGTTTGTTACAGTAATTTTGAACAAAGCAAGGTGCGGCTTGTTGGTCATATTTGTGTCACTATTTTCAAAGGGGCTAGAAATAAGACCCTCAGCAGATCTAATCTATGTAACATGAGAACGTCAGTAGCCTATGTAACACACAATTTAGGCCAGGAAAGTGTAGAATAGGCAAAATGGTGAAGGCAATCTATTTAAAGCAATACTTACAGCAGTGCAGAAGAAGCCACAACCTGGACAACAGTAATGCTTCACCATTCGAGCACGATGCGTCTCACAGAGCACCATCAGTGGCACCCGGCTGGAGGGTCTCATTGTCTCACGCTTTAGGATGGGGTTACTGCAGCCACTCAGCTATGCAAGAGATGGCAGAATAAGGCCCATGAGAAGCCAAAACCATTGAGAAAAAAGAGAAAGAGAAAATAGAAATCACAAGTTAGTAACAGGAACCGTTCGCTACAGTAAAACCCCAACCCAGTAAATAATTCTTGCAGCTATATTAACAGCAGCAGGATCTCACCTCGCCATCCACACTTTCAGTTGCCATGCATTTGTTGTTCGCAAGCTCACTAATACGGTCGATCTTTGGCGCCTCCATACGGCAACTACACAATGGAAGCTCTTCAAAGCGATCCGTATCCATAGAGCTGGTATCATTTGACACCCCTGAGGTGATATAAAGTACCAAAATATTTTAAAAAGAACAATACTCATATCAAATCGCCTGCCATAAACACACTCACACACAATCTAAACACACCAACTTCTGTCACTTAAAAACAACGCCATAAACCTTTACATGTCAGTCTGAAAAACAGGACACCTTGTCAGTAAAATGAAGGGCTCAAATGTTAGATGCCTGGGAGAAGAAGCTAGGCCTGTATAGTATGTGCACACGGCAGACATCACTTGCCCCAGAAGGTTGACCTGAAAATTGAGTCTCAGCAGAGCAGTCAATCTTCTAATAGTTCAATGCCGAACAGCTCTTCTGCTGATGCCTAAACTACACCAGCTATAAAGATTTTCAAAATTACACATGGTGAGAGAATGAAATGCTCCAAGTGCAGTAAAATATATTGCTGGCACTGGAAATACTAGCTGGCTTCAAGCAACAGCAGGAGAACTTGTTGCTTATGATGGCTGAAAAAGTTAAAATTCCAACAAACAGAAGTTGCTATCAGAGGGAGATATAGACTCATTTTCGTATACTTTCCTGTGACAAAGCAATGTAAAGCGAGCCATTTACAATTATATGAAAAACCGGTGAGAACTTGAAATTTGGGAAGCAAAGCCATGATGTATGGCATAGTTCTCCAGCACACATATTCAATTAACACAAACATATTGCAGTATTTTCACCCGGGAATAAACCAACGTAATAGAAATAAATATATGTAGGTTTAGTTCAAAATGAAAAATGAAAGCACTATATAAAGTTGAAGCCATACCAGAAGAAAATCCCTCATTCACAGAAGGACTTGCTTAAAAACTAGTCAGCAAAACCAGACCTAGCCCGCAGGGTTAATTTCTCATTGTACAAGTCTGGGGTTAGACCTTCCATGGCTGCACTTGAAGCTTCCATTTTACATCCAGTTCAGTAGCAATCTGAGGACTGTGTGTCTGAGGATCCACTTTTATGCCATCTTCTCGTTTGTGGAAAGGGAGGACTCACTAGCCAATGAGGGCAGTAGCTGCCACCAGGCACCTCTTCCCACTTTATCAATCAATCAAACAGGATTTGTAAAGTGCAGGAAATCACTGTCGAGGGCATCCAAGTGCTTGCAGGTCTCAGCTTCTCATTCAAATAGCAAGGTCTTGAGAGCTCTACGAAGGTCTGGATGAGAGGTGATGGTACAGAAATGCGTGGTGGGCTGTTCCAGGCTTTTGCTGCTATGTTGAAGAAGGTACAACCTCCACTTCCACTTCAAAGGATGCGTGAAGTGTGGGCAAGCGATAGGGAGGCAGAGCGTAAACTTCTGGACAGTTGGTAGAAATTCAGGCGGTGATTAATGTAGGCAGGTCCCTGGTTTTGTAGAACTGTGTGTGCGTGGGTCAGCAGCTTGAATACACACCTCTTCTGCACAGGGAGCCAGTGGAGTTGTCCGAGGTGTCATGTAAAGTAGGATTATTCGGACAGGTCAATGATGAATCAGGCTGCGACATTCTGTATGGTCTGAAGTCTTTGTAGGAGTTGCAAGTAGATTCCTACATAGAGGGCATTACCATAGTCTAGTTGACAGGTGATGAGGGAATGTGTCAGGGTGTCTTGTGTGCGGGGGCAGCCACTTGAAGATCTTGGGAAGAGTGAAGAGATGGAGGAGACAGTTTTAATCTGTGATTCAGAGGTTTCTAGCATGTTCTGAGGGAGTGGGTGCAAGTCTTAGTTCTGAAGGTCAGCAGGAGTCATTCCATTTGTTGCTGCTCTTGCTGAAGATCAGAACTCCAGCCTTGTTCCACTGTGAGGAGCCATGAGAATACCTATGGGGTGTACCCAGCACAGTGAACCACTCCTCCAGGAAAACCAGTTCTGCTACCGGTTTTGCCCCTGTGGAGGAGATGCAAGCTTGTCTTCCAACACATAGAGCAAGTGAAGGTGTGACTTGCATTTGCTTCACTGAGGTAGCCTCTTTGAAGCTGGCCATGTGTGTCTACAGCCCGGTAGCCATTGGGGAAAATCCGTAAAACATGCAAATTAGTAGGTTTGCAGACTCAAAAGGCATTACAGCCCTGGAACTACTGCCGCTTCCTCCAGCCCCGGTATGAATCTCTGCAGAAAGGTGGCATAATAAGGAAATTGCTATAGTAGGGGTTGAAACTGCAAGTATCCAAGCCCTACTATAGTAGTAGCCCTGGCATAATCAGAGGCTATTTTCAGAGTGCTTACATAATGGGATTGCTGCCTAATTTGTTGCCACACTACATGGCACCAAAAGGACAAGTAGATTTTTTTTTTTACAGGACAAGTAGATTTAAGAAGCAACCTGTCCAATGGACGAGTAGATATTTTATTAAAATTCCACACCCCTGAACCGGACCAATCCCCATAGACTGGATTGGGACACCCAACACCATTACACACACCTGCACCCGGATGCACAAAAGCTCTCCGAGGTGACCTGTTGGTGTGGCTTTGGACCTTGCCCCAAAACCCCCTTAAGTCCAGGTGACTGGTCCTGTAAGTCATTGTACTCTACCTGGATTGCAGTCTTCAATTTCCTCCACAGGACTGCATTGCAGCTTTCTGAAAAGTGCACGGTCTACTTTTAAAAACTCTAAAAATTAATAACTGGAAAAGTACTCATAGGACTCTGTTGATCTTGGTTGCAAGTTTATATAAAAGTATGTGTTATTTTTTATAAATTATTGTCAGATTTCTTTGAGTGTGTGTCTCATTTACCTCATGAGTGTGTGCCTTACATGCTTAGCACTACTCTGACATGCCTAGCTACTCTACCACACTACCCAAAAAGAGAGCATTTGGGATGTAATTTTTGTCCCTGTGATACCTCTAGGGATTGTTTGGACTCTTTGCACTGTGTACCTCATTTTGGTCCACTATATGAAAAGCCGATTTCCTACAGTAGGCTTCAGTAGCAGACCTAGAGCCATCTCTTCCTTCTGTCACAGCAGTGGTGGCACAAGTGCTGCATTACACGGGTGACATTTAACTTACTCAGTACACTTTTGTATTGTGCTAGGGACTTGCAGGTCAGTTAAATATGCCAATGGGGGATTAGCTAATCATATACACCTGGGGATTGGAAGGGGGGGGGGGACGGACTTGAAGCACACACACACATTGGGGTCTAGAAAGCAGCACCCAAAGCACTACAGTCGAAAAACCAGCAATATCAGTCCAAATTCTTGGGGGGTTTGAGTGGAGATTGGGGGGCGGGAGAGGACTGATCATACAAAAAAGTGGCACTTTCCTACTCTTCTCAAGTGTCTCATCTTTAATAAAGATGTTGCTCTGTACATCTTTCTTCCTTTTATGAAGCTACATGTGACAATGTCAGCCGAGCAGGCTCAGTATATTAAGCTGTACTTGGTACATAATCAGCCAGCGGGTACTTGACAGGCAAGTACAGCATAGGGGCAGGCAAGTTGAGTTGTCCTTCTCAAATCAGATCAGGTGTAAGAAGAATTTGAAGGCTTCCCAGGTTTGGCCCAAGTTTGAGGGAGGATAGAAATCCTACACAGATTCTTCCCCTGGTAATATTTTATCTCCTACTGTTTTGTACAGATGACCAAGAACAACCTCAGTATTCAAGAGAGGCCCAGTACTTATACCACTTAGTTAGTCAAGGCTAAGTGTCAGATCCAGCCAGACTATCTGCAATATTCAAATATTTGTGTGCTCCTCCAATCCTAAAGGCATATCCTTTCTTGTCACTGGCTAAATTTTATGGGATTCAGAGCCCAGGGTCCACGGTCAACTGACTAAATTAGAAGTTACTGGTGGCAGTCTGAGTTCTGCACTTGCTCTAGCCACCTCGAGGGACATCATATGTGAAGTGGGTGAAGTTGGGGGAGGGAAGGAATTTGGTTAAACCCAAGGAGGGGAAACCTCACGAGACAAAGGGAAATGCCTGAAAGGTCCCATGGAAACCAAGTAGGAAGACACAAGGAATGTGCTTGATGACTGGAAAGTCAGAGACCGACAAAACCACCTCAAATACAAATGTCACCATCACCATTATGGGCAGTACCCACCCATGGGGTCCAAATGAACCACATCCTTTTCCAGTCCTTATTGTCGGGGTATTAGTAAAAAGATATGGGCCTCTGCTCTAGAATAAAACTGCCACAACTGCACAGTCACAACTCTGCCCAAGTTAAAAAAGACAGCAACTATTCTCATTCAAAAGAGGGGTACAGTTGAATTCACATCACAGTACTGATGTTGACAAAATATGAGCACCATGAGTCGAGTAGCATGCCTGTTGATCTACTACAGGAAAATATAGGGAGAGTCAGAAAAATCAAAAGGAATGTGGTGGTACTGTTTCCACAGCCATACATAGGGCTTTCACTTATGGAAGCATATGTGGCTCCAGTAAGAGAGCTCAATAGATTTAGCACCTCCCCACCTCCACGTACTGACCAATATAGGGCACAATCACATTGGGGATGTCTGGTCACTCAAGAAACATTTCACCCTTTGACGCTTCCCTATCTCTACACCTTGCAATTTACACCATGAATCAGAGTTCAACTCTACCTGCTTGATGCGGAGAGAGGGTTCCCTCAATCGGGAGCTCTAGCGATCCCAGCGGGACCTCTGTGTATTCACTAGGGATTTGGTGGTCCGCTGCAATTCCATTCACACCTGCTGTAGACAAAAGATGGGGAAGGTGGGTACAAGAGTTAAAAGTGATCAGCAAAGAGGCATAAACATCACTATCTAAATTGTCCATAACTTGCTTCATAAGGTGAGTATATATGCAGGCTGTTCATGATTTAAAACACAAAGTTTCAGAAGATTAACCTATAAGCACCTCAACACTCTTGCAGGTGATAGTGAGTTTCAAAAACCCACATAACATAGCCTCCAATCCAAAGGGGGTTAACAGCTGCAGAAGATATTCCAAAGTAGAGCATAAATAAAGGAAAGCATAAGCCAGGCTACAGGGTGGAGCCTCCATTAAAGCGTGCAGAGCGCACCAAGACACACACCCTTAGGAAGCATTATGCACACTACAGAGTGTACTGCTGATTTCACAGTCACAGACCGTTGCTGACACCAGCAGCTTTGCAACCGAATGCCTGCGTGGGACTCAAAAGCATGGATCAAAAACAAACCATGCATAAATCAATGCAGGAGCCACTGCTTTGACCCCACTCCCCCAAACAAATCTCCCACCCAACAATGAACTGGGAAGCACACGTTTGCCTGCCGCCACCTACAGGCACCTCAATTTATCACCATGATCAGCAGCATGGTCTAAGACTACCTATATTACAACATGTTCTTAAAGGAGGCACTATAAATATTTTCAACATCAGTGTCCGTAAACATTCCTCACCTCCAATGTGCAATCTAGTCATAAATTATGCTGCAACAATATAAGTCTACCCATTTGTAATTACTAATTACCACCAACAGCAGACCTCACCCTTCCAAACATTGAAGTCTGATCTGAAAATCTGTCTGGGGTTAGGTTTGCATAAAAAAATTGACTACTAGCTCCTTTCTTGAGACTGTATAAATAGATATGCTTTCACATCACCATGTGCTGTGACCATCCTTAATTCCCCATAGCCTCCTACCTTGACTTGGCTTTGGTCTGTCCTTTTTTTTCCGCTTGCGGGATGGCCGAACCCAGGGGCTGTCGCTCTTCCACTTCTTCTTGCTCTTCTTCTTTTGGCTGGCAGAGCTCTAACAGGACAAGCAGGATGGTAAGAAGCATTCCAAATCACATGCCAGCAAAATGAGGTAGAAAATCACAAAAATTTACCTGACAGCTCTCCAAACATTGTGACCGGTAAGCCACAGCAAGTGCACTGCTTTATAGTTTTGTCTCTTTGTGGAAGAGAATACCTTCAGTATAAACCCAGGGCCGTCTAGAGAGACATCTATTAAATCTGAATCCCCAGCACTAACCAGTTGTATTCTGTGGATAGCTTCTGTTATTTATTTTTGTACAGTACAGACACCAAATATTCATGGTGCTATTAACCAGGAAGAAATACAGCAACCTGATCTCTTACCTTAGACTATCTCCAGTGTGACTAAGTGCTTCAAGGAAAGCCAACTTAGTTGTCATGCTTCAAAGAAGTCACTGCTGAGGAACTCTTGTTAAAAGTGGCTTACTCCAGTTCCAGAGGCTACATTTCCAGATAAATATAAGACATGGTCTAAACGACGGCCACCAGTTATAAGCAAGGTTTTAAGTACAGGCCTTGTAGAAAGAACTGTGAATCCAGCCAAGATGGATGGAGGCAAGAAGGCAGGATTGTACCAAGGATTTTCGAGTGGAAGAATACCCCTAAAGCTAAAGGACAAGCCGGGAAACTGAAAGGAACAGGGCAGCTTGAAAAAATAAGCTAATTTTTATTAACACATGAAGATACATTTTATTGCTACCTGGGTACCTGTGATGCTATTTAAATTTAACCATTGTTTGACCATCAACTCCATTTTCCTTGAGTAACTCTATTTTGTGCCCTGCTGAAGCCGCAGGTTAGAGCATGTATTTTTCCTTACAGAACATGTTTTTCTCTTCACCTGCAAAGAGCTGGACAGTGCTGAAACATATTATGTGGGATGCAGACTAGATACGAGTTCACAACGCTTAGACTGTTTTTATTAGAGGAATGTACAAGTCTGCCTCAGAACAAACTTTGGGAGCCTGGCTAGCATTTATGGGTGTTTTCGATGCAGACGAAATACAGCCAGCATTCAATTTCATAACAGAGAGAATGTGGGGTTCCTAGAGCCTTCTTCTTGAGGTGATTTAAGTTATAAAAGACAGGCAGACTTGGCACTAAGACAGGAGCTCGTCTGTGGTGCGGACGCACTGCCCAAGATCTGATTTGTGATCCCTATTGGGGGGGTCTCCTGCCTTGGCTGATCAAGAGTTCCCCTGTCACACTGGTGAGGATGATGTCAATAACCCCCATGGTGATGTATTTTGAATCTTAATTATTTAGCTTATGTATACATGCTCTATTAACACACTGCACATTTCTTATTCAGCTTTGACCTCTTGGTATATGCATTTATCTTTGTATATACACATGTTCTGCTGCACTTGCATTATGTGCTTTTTCTCATGTATTTGTATGACTTATTTGATATTTGGGAAGAGCCTTAATAAATTCATTATTTGGACTAAGAGTGCTGCATTCATTTTGCATTGTGTCCTCTTAGTTTAAGTGAGAGCAATACAGAACCACTTAAACAGATACCAGAAAGAGGCATCAATAAAAGGAATACATTCAGAGGTAGAAATCTACATTTATGTTTACGTTTGGGATAGACATATGTCTTACAGAGTCATGGGATGTCCATAAACATAAACAAGGTGGGAAGTGTTGGTGAGATAACTGATGCAGACAGGGTAGCAGCCCTATCTGCATGGGAGCTGGAAAGTCGGAATCTTTGTTGGTAGAGAGAATGGTTCACAGACTATTTTAGGGACAACGCAGCCCTGTTCACAACATACAAGTATGCACCAGTAATGCATACAATCTCCAAGCGGCCCAAGGTAGCAGGGTTCACAACATACAAGCATGCACTAGTGCACAAAGATGGCCAAAAACCTATTTCCCTCAACACTGTACTGTTCTCACTGTGGCAGTTGCGTCAGCCCACAGATGTTTCCAAATGCAGGCCAATGCCACAAGACAGAGATGACTCCACAAACAACCCCAGCCACGTACCCTATCAGACAGGTTTCCAGATCCTGCATCTGCTTCATCATCTTCATCCTCCTCTTCTCCTGCCTCCCCCACCTCTTCCTCCTCCTCTTCATCGTCCTCTTCTTCCTCATCCTCTTCTTCCTCCTCCTCTCCACTCATCTGGTCAAGGGGCACCTCTTCATCAGACTGAATGGAATACAAGAGAGAAGTCAATCAGTGATCTATTGTGCACACTTCCCAGATTTAGCATCTCCTCTGTGCACAAGTCGCTTGTTCTGGGTCAAATTCTACCACAGCTTGTGAGATTGTCTGAAGAACACAATACTTCACTTCCATTTCCAAGGTCAAATGTCAATTTCTTCCAGACCCCAACCACAAGCCGGGCCCCGTAAACATGACATTTAAGTGATTATACATGGCACTGCCGCCACTTGCATGCTGAACAGTATTTTAAAGTAAACGTCAAATCCCAGAAAAGCTTATGGTTTTGCTAAGCAAGCTCAGTTTGTTGATTAAATAGGTTCTTGGATGTTTGCAATCCAAACACTACAAGCTGAACAACTTCTAGGCAAAGCTTTAGAAGGGTAGATGTCTTTGTGGAGGCACACGTGTAGGGCAGTTTATATGGGAGCAGACAGATGGTGATTAGTGCCCTTTACAAATTCTTTGATTGATTGTTTAATTGACTGATGCATGTGCATGGCAGTGACTACTGTATTCTAGCCGAAAATCACTGATCGGAGCTCAGATTCTTAAAGGTCCATCACAAAGGGTCTAAGTAGTTTTGTGTAAGCAAGGAGTTCAAAACAATTCAGGCTTCTGAAACAAAATCTGCAGATCAATGAGTATATACAAACTCATTTGATGTTTATAGCAGCAGCGGTGCAGCCTAACAGGAGACTGAGTGCCGTTCCTCTACCTGGGCGTGCCACAACATATTTGATAGCTGCATTGTATTCTTTTTAATTTTCAATACCCCCCACCTAAGTCACTCGAAAAAACATTCACAAAATGTTATGTGGATCACCACCCAGTTTTGTACTTATGAAAGGAGGACCGCGCTTCATGCAGTACGTGACTATAAGGTCTATTTAGGTGACAGGGCTGCTGTGAATTAATGTGTGCATGTCAGCCTGGACAAGACCTGGATGGAGGTCAATCTGACAAGTGCACTTTGAAGGCCCCTAAACCCGCGCCGTAAAACAGAGCCTGGGGGACAGAAGTGGCAGGTCTCAGACTGAGCAATGGAGTGTACTGCTCAAGGCAGTCCCAACGCTGCTCTGAAACACTTTACTGAACGTCAGATATTCTGTATTTTTAAGAGCAATGTTGGTGTTGGCGGGACTTATAGGAAGCAACCTGCGCCACAGTGAATGTCATGCAGGGCAGGGGCTGGCTTCCCGAGCATGCCCGGAGAAGGGAACAACACTAAGCGGACATCGCAGAAGAATCTTGCTGAGCAGCAGTGCAGAGGACAAATAAACATGCATGAATTCCTCCACAAATCCTAACTGGATGAACAGTAAGGATTATGAAAAGTCTGCACTGTGGAGCTGCTATCGCAGAAAGAATAAGTGGGTTAACATCTCTACTGCAATGAGTACCATTACATTTTGAGTTTTCAGTACCGAATCCAGTTAGAGTTCCAAAGATGCAAAGTGTCCTCTTTTCACATGTAACACAAGCACATGTTTAGGAGGATAACACAAAGTAGAAATCCTCAGCATACACTTTACTGTTAGTAGGAAGGTGGCTCTTTATATGCTATATCAAAATCATATACATCATGCAAAGAGTCCAGGGGTTCCCTTACAAGTGGACAGGGGTTTGCTTTAGCAATCCCAAGGAGCTCTTTTAGAGGTTAGTGTGGTCGAGCAGCCTTAGGCTTATCAGAGAGGAGTGTTAGACATCTGCAATTACACACAGTCAATAAATGAGACACACAGCTCCATAAGGCGAACAGGTACATTACAGTGACTTAAGGGACCAATCTCCTGGACTTAAGGTAATTATTGGGCAAGTGTCAGGACAACACCAAAAGGTCAAACTGGGCAGCACTGGGGTGGCCAGGTGCAAAAGTGAAGTACGCTGTCAGGTGCCCACTATTAGTCAATGCAGATCGGACTAGTTGAAGAGAGGCTGCAGGTTTGGACAGGGAGTCAAGTAGATGAGAACCAGCAGGTGGGTTCAAGTCCTGAGATGCTCAGAGATGTAGGGACACCTTAGGTCCTCTTTTACATGGGACAGGGCAACGGGTGCAGAGGTGTCCTTCGGGTTTTCTTTATTGGGCGCACACGCGGTTAAGAGGGCCTACGGTCAGAGGCTGAAGGAGGTGTTGGGGAGTTCACAGCGGGCAAGGTACTGCCAAAGCTCACAGATCATTAGACCAGAAAGGTTGTAGGTGTCAAACACACTTAAACTTGGCAACTAAGAGACTTTTTCACCTGCTAACATTTTTACCTTTGACCAGAAAATTATAAAATGCACTTTTAAACAGAGCATTTTCAATTTGAGCATTATACGAAGTTGCCAAAATAGTTTCTCAATGTATCTCTCACATTCGAAAGGTACTGAAGATGCTCTGTCTCTGACATCTTATTATTCAGGCAGGCTAGGGGCTGCAGCATGCTACATGCATGTAAGGATTGAATTGGAGTAGACTACCACAGCTCTGGACAACAGCAATTACAAGGAAGAGGGGTCCCATGTTTACACAAAGACATTTTATTCATAGCAGCCGAGGTTTCACTGAGCTTGATTAAAATTTGCGAGTCTGATGTGTGCTTGTGTCACTAATCCTCAAATTTCGAGGATGTTTCACGTCCTAGTGAAATTAATGACACGGCTTAGAGCTATCAGATATCCTTAAAGTAAACAATACAGGTCACCGAATTACCATGAAGCAAGTCCATATCACCCTCCCTTATCTCTCTTGAGTGGACAGCAGGATCCAGATAAACAAACTACACATAAACTTAGCACTTGTATAGCGCACAACTCACCTGTAAGGGTCTCAAGGCGCTGTACGCATACCGCTGTGGAACCCCTCCTGGCTTTTCCCTGTGAGGCGCCCACTCCTGGGCAACCCCCAGGGTGAAGCCAGGCATCGAAGCGCTGTCAGGGCCGTTGTGGAGATTAAGCAAGCTATTGCCCAGAGTTACAGAGTGGGACCCATCAATTAGATTAGGCACCGAGGCGAGAATTATCTGGTCCAAGGGAATTGAGCCCAAGACCCGCCGAGGCAGGAATTGAACCCTGGTCCCGGGCCAGATCTCTGCATCAGGGTCTGCCGCTCTAACCATTATGCCACACTTCTCCACATTGATATTAGGACTTAGATCGCGTTGATGTTGTTGTCAAGAATCCCTGAATTATACTACAGCACCCCACATACTTTTTACACTTATGCACACATGTACACTTTGAAATTATCCAGTCAAGCTCCATGGTTCCAACAATTCCCCATCATTTCCATGAGCAGTGTTGAGCTCATGTGATGACAATTTGTAAATTGAAAGTTATGCATTGGTGTTTCCTTCCCCAGTACAATTGCACAAAGCAGGACCCTTTGTGATACACAAGGTCCTTGCATTGAGCAAACCGGTTTATTTTGTAATGTTTGGTCAGGCACAGAAGTTCCAGCTGTGCAGAAAAGCAGCTGCCACTTTTTGTCTACTGAGACAATGATGACGGGGACAGGAGGCCACTGCAGCTCCACCCACTTTTGGATGTCACTTAGACATGTCACAATTTCATACGTTTTATTCAACGTAACTGAGGTGCACTCCAATATTTCCACATTATCTCTTTAGGAAAACCTTTTAAACCTGTGCTGTAAAATGCATTGTAATTGACTATTTTAAAAATTTCTACTGATTTATGGTATTTAACAGTATGTTACAACGCCCTTTACCCTGTTCCCCCACCCCCTTTTCCTCCCGATACACCCTTTGAATCACAATGCGATTGTGTTTTTTTTTCTCTCTCTTCATAGTGCCTGGTAAAGGGGCAAATGATTTGTGTCATGCACTATTATACTCATAAAGGTATCTCTCACTATCTGTGTAAAACACCTTAATTCCAAACTGGTGGAAAGGGTGGTATATAAACCAATTAAATACACAAAAGGAAACAGACATGTAGGAAGTTGGCTCTGAATGTGCTATTTAAAGTAAGGAATAACATGCACAGAGTCCAAGGGTTCCCCTTAGAGGTAAGATAGTGGCAAAAAGAGATAATACTAATGCTCTATTTTGTGGTAGTGTGGTCGAGCAGTAGGCTTATCAAAGGAGTAGTGTTACGCATTTGTTGTACATACACACAGGCAATAAATGAGGAACACACACACTCAAAGACAATTCCAAGCCAATAGGTTTTTGTATAGAAAAATATCTTTTCTTAGTTTATTTTAAGAACCACAGGTACAAATTCTACATGTAATATCTCATTTGAAAGGTATTGCAGGTAAGTACTTTAGGAACTTTGAATAATCACAATAGCATATATACTTTTCACATAAAACACATATAGCTATTTTAAAAGTGGACAGTGCAATTTTCACAGTTCCTGGGGGAGGTAAGTTATTGTTAGTTCTTGCAGGTAAGTAAACCACCTACGGGGTTCAAATTGGGGTCCAAGGTAGCCCACCGTTGGGGGTTCAGAGCAACCCCAAAGTTACCACACCAGCAGCTCAGGGCCGGTCAGGTGCAGAGGTCAAAGTGGTGCCCAAAACGCATAGGCTTCAATGGAGAAGGGGGTGCCCCGGTTCCAGTCTGCCAGCAGGTAAGTACCCGCGTCTTCGGAGGGCAGACCAGGGGGGGGTTTTGTAGGGCACCGGGGGGGGGGACACAAGTCAGCACAGAAAGTACACCCTCAGCAGCACGGGGGCGGCCGGGTGCAGTGTGCAAACACGCGTCGGGTTTTCAATAGATTTCAATGAGAGACCAAGGGGTCTCTTCAGCGGTGCAGGCAGGCAAGGGGGGGTGGGCGTGGGGGGGGGGGGGGGGACTCCTCGGGGTAGCCACCACCTGGGCAAGGGAGAGGGCCTCCTGGGGGTCACTCCTGCACTGGAGTTCCGATCCTTCAGGTCCCGGGGGCTGTGGGTGCAGGGTCTTTTCCAGGCGTTGGGATTTCAGAGTCAGGCAGTCGCGGTCAGGGGAGCCTCGGGATTCCCTCTGCAGGCGTCGCTGTGGGGGCTCAGGGGGGACAACTTGGGTTACTCACAGTCTTGGAGTCGCCGGGGGGTCCTCCCTGTAGTGTTGTTTCTTCACCAGTCGAGTCGGGGTCGCCGGGTGCAGTGTTGCAAGTC
Organism: Pleurodeles waltl; assembly: GCF_031143425.1. Lineage (NCBI taxonomy): Eukaryota > Metazoa > Chordata > Amphibia > Caudata > Salamandridae > Pleurodeles > Pleurodeles waltl. Next base: position 42,693,272 of record NC_090445.1, read on the forward strand.
TCACGCTTCTTGCGGGGATTGCAGGGGTCTTTAAATCTGCTCCTCTGGAAACAAAGTTGCAGGCTTTGTTGAACAGGGCCGCTGTTCTCGGGAGTTTCTTGGTCTTTTGGAAGCAGGGCAGTCCTCTGAGGATTCAGAGGTCGCTGGTCCTGGGGAAAGCGTCGCTGGAGCAGTTTTCTTCTGAAGGAGGGAGACAGGCCGGTAGGGCTGGGGCCAAAGCAGTTGGTGTCTCCGTCTTCTCTGCAGGGGTTTTTCAGCTCAGCAGTCCTCTTCTTCGTAAGTTGCAGGAATCTAAATTCTTAGGTTCAGGGGAGCCCTTAAATACTAAAGTTAAGGGCGTGTTTAGGTCTGGGGGGTTAGTAGCCAATGGCTACTAGCCCTGAGGGTGGGTACACCCTCTTTGTGCCTCCTCCCAAGGGGAGGGGGTCACATTCCTATCCCTATTGGGGGAATCCTCCATCCGCAAGATGGATGATTTCCAAAAGTCAGAGTCACCTCAGCTCAGGTTGCCTTAGGGGCTGTCCTGACTGGCCAGTGACTCCTCCTTGTTTTTCTCATTATCTCTCCTGGACTTGCCGCCAAAAGTGGGGGCTGTGTCCAGGGGGCGGGCATCTCCACTAGCTGGAATGCCCTGGGGCTTTGTAACACGAAGCCTGAGCCTTTGAGGCTTACTGCTAGGTGTTACAGTTCCTGCAGGGGGGAGGTGTGAAGCATCTCCACCCAGAGCAGGCTGTTGTTTCTGTCCCCAGAGAGCACAAAGGCCCTCACCACATGGGGTCAGAAACTCGTCTCTCAGCAGCAGGCTGGCACAGACCAGTCAGTCCTGCACTGAACAATTGGGTAAAATACAGGGGGCATCTCTAAGATGCACTCTGTGTGCATTTTTTAATAAATCCAACACTGGCATCAGTGTGGGTTTATTATTCTGATAAGTTTGATACTAAACTTCCCAGTATTCAGTGTAGCCATTTTGGAGCTGTGGGGTTCGTTTTTGACAGACTCCCAGACCATATACTCTTATGGCTACCCTGCACTTACAATGTCTAAGGTTTTGCTTAGACACTGTAGGGGCATAGTGCTCATGCACATATGCCCTCACCTGTGGTATAGTGCACCCTGCCTTAGGGCTGGAAGGCCTGCTAGAGGGGTGACTTACCTATGCCACAGGCAGTGTGAGGTTGGCATGGCACCCTGAGGGGAGTGCCATGTCGACTTAGTCATTTTCTCCCCACCAGCACACACAAGCTGGCAAGCAGTGTGTCTGTGCTGAGTGAGGGGTCCCTAGGGTGGCATAAGACATGCTGGAGCCCTGAGAGACCTTCCCTGGCATCAGGGCCCTTGGTACCCGGGGTACCAGTTACAAGGGACTTACCTGGATGCCAGGGGTGTGCCAATTGTGGAGACAAAGGTACATTTTAGGTGAAAGAACACTGGTGCTGGGGCCTGGTTAGCAGGGTCCCAGCACACTTCTCAGTCAAGTCAGCATCAGTATCAGGCAAAAAGTGGGGGGTAACTGCAACAGGGAGCCATTTCTTTACAAGACATTTTTCATCTGCATAGAGAAATCCAATAATTTATCTCCTTGGCCACATCTGTAAGCTCACATGTTGCCAATCTTACTAATTAGATGGGTTTCAATAACAACCCAATGGTCAAAAAACATTTAACTGAGAAAAAGGCAGAAGGGCAGACTTCCTGAAGACAGAAGTATACAATTGTTTTCCAAAGGAGTAACATACTCTAAACACTTGCAATTTTAAGCAGAAATAGTAAGAACCTCTGACACAGGTCCTGTAAAGCCTTTAGAGTCTTGCGCTCTGTGAACTACTATTATGTGCCACTTTATTTTACGCAGGCAAGGGGAGCTCTACTGGTGGTACAGTGAGGCCACAAGGATGAGTCTCAATGGCAACTCAGCCTTTCACCCTCCTAAAACAACTGATGAACTGAGTGCCCTTTAATTGAGGGTTCTATTATTTCTACACCACTCAGAAATGGCAAAAGAATGTATTTAGTTCACATAGAAATTACTTACAACTATCACTGTTTAGAGCTATCATTTATGGGCCGCCATCTGCAGTGAATGTTTTTATTCTTGTAAATAAATTGCATAACACTCATTTTAACTCTGTCCTGAGGAGGGTGTTGGTCTGCGCTACATTCAAGTAAGTGCAATACAACATCATCCACATGACCTCTCTCCCAAAAGACGCCACACAATATACCCGGCCCTTGACCCTAGGTGTCCCGGATGCCTGGCCCTAGAGGCCGACTATAGGAAGTTGGCTCTGTATGTGCTATTTCAAAGTAAGGAATAGCATGCACAGAGTCCAAGGGTTCCCCTTAGAGGTAAGATAGTGGCAAAAAGAGATAATACTAATGCTCTATTTTGTGGTAGTGTGGTCGAGCAATAGGCTTATCAAAGGAGTAGTGTTAAGCATTTGTTGTACATACAGACAGGCAATAAATGAGGAACACACACTCAGAGACAAATCCAGCCAATAGGTTTTGTTATAGAAAAATATATTTTCTTAGTTTATTTTAAGAACCACAGGTTCAAATTCTACATGTAATATCTCATTTGAAAGGTATTGCAGGTAAGTACTTTAGGAACTTTGAATAAGCACAATAGCATATATACTTTTCACATAAAACACATATAGCTATTTTAAAAGTGGACACTGCAATTTTCACAGTTCCTGGGGGAGGTAAAGTATTGTTAGTTTTTGCAGGTAAGTAAACCACCTACGGGGTTCAGATTTGGGTCCAAGGTAGCCCACCGTTGGAGGTTCAGAGCAACCCCAAAGTTTCCACACCTGCAGCTCAGGGCCGGTCAGGTGCAGAGTTCAAAGTGGTGCCCAAAACACATAGGCTTCAATGTATTTTGCTACCCTCAGGGACCCCTCACCTAGCACATGCAGACTGCCAATGCACAGTGCGTCTTGGTGCAGCTAAAGGTGAAAACATGACAAAGCTTACAGCCTGTGTGCCCTGTCCCCTAACAATGCATGCAACATATGCAAGTCACCCCTACAGCAGGCCTTACAGCCCTAAGGCAGGGTGAATTATATTACATGTGAGGGCACATCTGCAAGAGCAGATATGCTCCTGCTAAGTCTTTGTCGATTCCTAGATATTGTGAGTGAAAAGGGAAGCCATTTTAAGTAATGTGCTGGACAATGGTCACTACGAGTTCCCCAGTTACATGATGGCTTCACTGCTGGTATCAAACATCTCGTATTAATAAACCCTCACTGATGCCAGTGATGTATTTATTAATACATGCACCCAAAGGGCACCTTAGAGGTGCCCCCTGAAAACCTACCAGCTACCCATGTGGGGACTGACCAGTTTTAGCTGGCCTGCCACCACCAGACAAGATTCTGTCCCCCTAGGTTAAGAGCCTTTGCTCTTGGGCAATCAGAGACAATGGCCCTAATTAAGAGTTAGACGGACAGGAACACCCGTCTGCCAAACTCCTGACAGTTTAGCCACCATTGTAGTGGCGACCTCTCCGCCGGACCTATTATGATTGTCCCCAGCTCGTAAATCGAGCCAGCGGCAGTGCTGCAGCTCACAGGGGGCCCCAGCACCCTCATACTGCGCACAGTCTGCACAGCAGATAGTGTGCATTACGCATTACAGGGGTGCTGGGCAGGGGGTCCCTTGCACTGTCCATGCCACGGGAATGGGCAGTGCAGGCTCCCCACTGTGGCCCCCTACACATGTTCTCTGCCATACAGTGCCTCCCCGGCTAATTACAACTGCACCCGCCATCTCCGATCCTGGTGGAAACGGCGGTACCCTGGCAGTTGGACCACCAGGTTCAGAATGTGGCAGTCAGACTGCCACAGCAGCGGAGGACCAGACCACAACTGCGAGTCTGGCGGTGTAGTGACTGCCAGACTCTTAATTAGGCCCAAAGCCTGCTCTGGGTGAGGTGTTTACACACCCCATCAAACAGGATGACTGGCGAATCTGCATTCCAAGGCAGGGGGTTTCAAAGAAAAACACTGCCCTTGGAATGCAGATGTGGCACTGGGACAGGCAGTAAATTTAATAGTCTGAGTCCCATCAGGTCAGTCCCATCACTAAGGTGAGCTGCCTGATGTGGACACCACATTTAGAAATCTGACATATTGGTGTTGGCAGATTTAGGAACTCTGGGGTAGGGTCACACCAATTTCCCACAGAAAGTGGTCATATAAGGGGTGCAGTGATCCCTGGGGGGGGGGGGGGGGAAGAGTCTTGACCACTTTTATTCAGAAAGTTCAAATTGTGTCCCAAAGTACATTTATTCTTGCCAAACCCCGTTGTAACTCAAAATATAATCTTGAAAATATGTGGCATTACTTACAACCCCAAACAAACAATCCAATGCCCTCTGTAATGGCACTGATGAAGACGCTAATCCAACCAGCATACGGAAACCTACAGGCTCTTTCCTGGAATGACAAATTAAGTTAAAGGTCTCAAACTTTGCTCTACAACAATCTGGTGGCAAGCCAAGAGTGATTCTTAGTGAACAATACAGTTGTCCAGTTTAAAGTACTCAACATAGCACTGATGTTTGTTAATATTTGTCTCTCCATTCAAATGCAATGAATTAAGTCTGTAAAATCCAAACAGTATTTAATTCTCTCCAGCATCACATGTAAAACAAATGGAGCCTTACAAGCCTGAGGCTTCAAATGCTTCTATGATGCCCTCTCTACATAATCTCTCCAATCCCTACTTCAACTATTCCTTCAAAGGCAATGATCTTACTTAGTGCATGTAGGTTTCACTAATTCACACAATCTATTTCTGGCTTTAATCTTATTTATTAAACCCAGTGTAAGAAGTAGGCTCTCTATAAAGTGTACCAAAATGAGGTGCAGTGTGCGGAGAGTCCAGGTATCCCCTATTAGTGGACATAAAAAAGTCAGAAGTCAGGGCACTCGTGAATCAAAAACCAATTAAGTATAGAGAAATGTAAAAGTCCTTGTTGTGCCGATAGGGAATCATGTGAAGAAACTGGCGATCATGAAGAAATTTATTCTTGGAAGACAGATTACATCACAGTAATAGAGAACAATCCTTAAAATCATGTAGCAACCAACGCCAACACGTGTTTCGTCTTGATAGAGAGTAAAATCTCTAAAGACTTCATCAGGGCTGTGCTAATATCTATACATCAGTCAGTATTATGAATCCGGGAAAATTCCTGGATAACCAACTAGTGGTGGCTGAGAATAAGAGAAATTCAGGAAATCGTGGCGCTTATAGCATCGAGTATCCTTATTGGTACCCACAAATTGAAATATATATCCAGACAGTATGGCGCCTGTAACTTTGAGTATCCTATTTGTACGTAAACGAATATGTTGGAGCGGGAAACCGCGTGTGTATCTAAGCGCGGTATCTCGTAGTACCTGTTCCAAATTGCGATCACAACGTACAAACGGCAGGCCTCCCCTATTAGTGGACATGGCTTGCTTTAAAAACCCCAAGGTTCTCTATTTGTGGTAGTGTGGTCGGGCACTCTTAGGCTTATCAAAGGGGAGTGTTGGGCACTTGCTGCACTCACAGAGTCAATATATGAGACACACACTCAATAAGGAAATCTGACTTGAATTTGCAACAAAAAAAATAAAAAATAAAAATATATATTTTTATATTAATTTAGACACCAAAATCTTTAGAATCAGGTAAGTACTTTAAGCTGGCAATATTAAAAAAAGTTACAGAAAATACAGCTGTCAGATTTGAAACATGATCTTCGAACACCTTATTTTATCCTACGGGAGAAACAGAAAGCGCATAGGAATACTTGCTATCAGGTTACAGGGTTGATCTTCTGGCCTTAAGGTAAGTAGGGGCAAAGTCCATTAGAGCCACCAGCAGTTTCGGTTTACCTACCCTGGAGTGTCCAGCTGCAGAGATGCTGTTCGCAAGGGTAGCCTTGAATGCTACCACTAAAGTCAATGGAGAAACATATAACAAGAAAAAGGCTGCAAGTGTGTACTTGGCACCAGTCCTTCAGAACCCAAAGGTGGCTCAGCCCCTGAGGGTCTGTGGAGCAAGGGTGCATCGTGAAAAGGCTTGGATTCGGGCTGTGGGGCTAGGTTGCAGAGGTGTTTTAAATGGTGGGACGCTTGTGTTGGAGGCTCTTTCTTTTTAGGTCGTCCTTGAGATGGGGACAAAACAGAACAACAGGGTACTCTCAACGATGGCTTTGTGATGCTGATGTCCCACGTTGGTAGGTCTGTCTTGGCAGTGTTGGTGTACGGGATGGACACTTAACAACCCTAGTTTGCTGCAAATGCTCAGGTACCCAAGGTATTGGTGCTGGGTGACTCCCAAACTTGGGAAGGAGACAGATCTGACCTCCTAGAGCAACACAGTCCTCTTTCTCAAGTGCTTCTCCCGATGGCCAGAAACAAGAAAACCAGGCAGAGCCTTGTCGTTGACTGCAGCTGCAGGGGGATGGCTCCTCAACTAAGGGAGATGCTAACCAGTTGTCGAAGTGCTGGGCAATCCTCCAAGCGTTGGAGAGGGTGCACAAATTTTGGACAAGCCGGGTCTTTATAATTGTCGAGGATCCAGCAGTTAGGCTGGGTTTTGCGCCAAGTTTGTGGTCAGCCTTCACTTCTCGCAGGGGAAGATATATCCTCACAAATTATAATGTACCCTGCTGTAGGGCTTCAAAACCTGCTGTAGGGATGACTTGCATATATTATATGCAGTGCATGTGGCATGGCACATAGCGAGTGTGCTATATCGGCTTTTTCCTCATGGTTTGCACCATGACACGCAGTTTGAAATGGCACACTGCAAGCAATTTGTATGGGAGTCCCTTAGGGTGGCATAATACATGCTGCAGCCCTTAGGGACTATTTTTAGTACGCAAGCCGTGGGTACCAAGGGTACCATTTACCAGGGACTTACAGGGGTGCTGAAGTGTGTGCCGATTGGGTTACAATTTTACTATTTTACCTTGTTTTTAGGGAAAGAGCGCTGGCACTGGGGCCTGGTTGGCAGGGACCCAGTGCAAATCAGTTGAACAACGTCAGTGCCAGTGGCAAAAAGTGGAGGTGACCACGACAAAAAGGGGTACTTCCCTACACAAATCAAGGCTGTTCCAAGAAATGTGCCAAGATGTTGGGGCACTAAATGGAACATCATGGTCTTTTATGAATTCAAAGACTGCGCCCCGAGAGTTGTGCTATGACATCGTATATGTATGTGTTTCTCATTCATACAATAATGCAAATGGTTGGTTCACCTTTTCAGTTCCTCATATACACATAAGGTTTATGTTCTGGGACTTCATACTGGCTCCTCATCTACAATTTGAAAGAACCCCTTCTTTTGGGTAGATCATGATGCTGCACACCTGATAATACTAATTGTTTCTGTTAAGGAAAAATCAATAAAAAATGGTTTATGATGCAATGATCACCTCTAGTGACAGTCGCTACACTGCCTCTGCAGAAAACGTAAATGAACTGCCTTAAGAAAAGCCAGTCACAATATTAAGAGGGAGAAAATCACCACTCTTTATTTAATAGATAGTAAGCCGAGGTTGTTAAGCACAAAAATAGGGTGATCCTCATTGTTTGTAATCATTCTCAGCTACCTAGGAGTGTAAGAGGATTTTTACCTGCAAGATTCGCTGAGAGAAAGAGGTTTAGCTGGTAAAATGACATGTTAAATTTAGGGAGCTTGTCCTACCTCATTTAGGCCATGGCAGACTGGACCATGTCCACTACACTTGGTATCGAATCTGCCTATTTGTCTGTCTGTCTTATGTCTGCTTAATGCTAATGAACAAAAGAGGCAATAATGTCAGGCTAACAGAAGAGCTACCTTATGAGTATCATCAACACTGGGACAAGACAGGAAATGAAAACACCCATCTCAGTTTATCTGAAGGCTCTTGGTAAGAGGCCAGACTACAGAACAGTGAATGCCTAGGTGTTTAAGCAGTGAGCTCCCAAGACACAGGCTCTCAATTCAAGAGATTAATTGGAATTGTGACTAAAAATATTTAGATTTTTGCTAGACTCCTCCAACTCGCTGAAGGGTTGTTTTTTTTGTTTATTATGCAATGCAAAGTCATCTGCTCTCATTTGTGTTTGAATCTGTCTTGCATTCCAGTGGTGTTTTTGTGTAAGAAGCAGCTGCTGTGATTCTGCATCTCATCACAGCTGTATACAGTACTAAAATACCTAAAGCTTAATCCTGAGAGTGTTACAGTTAGGCATGCAAAATTGAGGCTACCTCTTGAGATGTTTCAGTAAATATACAGCTGATTCTCTAAGCAGTAATTCCTAGATACCCCAGCACTGCGGTAACATAAGGGCATTTTGTGATCCAAGTTCATGATAAGAAAAGTACAGGTCTATTATTGATTGATGGAAATCAAAAGCCATTAAAACAAAATGAACAGCTTTAAAAAAAAAAAAAAAAAAAAACTTAAGGACAGCTGTTGGTTCTATTGCTACAAGAGAGAAAAAAAAAAAAAAAGTAAAAACTAGCTAGATTCCCAAATGAGAAAATAATATAAATAAATGCATTCACCAGAGGCTGAGGAGCCACAAGTTCTAACTTGACTCCATGAAAGAGTATCTTACAGAATGTAAACAACATAGTGCTCAGGTTCGTTTGTCTATAAAAGTAACTCTTGGAGACTCGGTGCTGGTCCCCATCGCATTGGAACAGAGAAACACTCACCTTACTGTCAGACTCGATAGTCTCCTCCACAGTGTAGCTGTCGTAGAAGAGGTTGAAGTTGGCTCCCACCTCAGGCACCCATTCTGCTGTTACAGATGTAGCTGTTGCTTCACCTTCTTTACCCAACGCCTCACCATGTGGTGAGATGTGCGCAACAGGTGTTGTTGAGGAGGCACCACGGGCAAAAGACATGTCTTCTAAAGGCTGAAAATAGATAAAGAAATAAGATGTTCATTAAATATTGTATTCCAGTATAATCCAAATAATCAGATGTACCCATGTCTCAGAACTCATTCAATGACTACCTGACTTCAATGATTTTGGTCCTCCTGTACCTTTGGAGCACCTTTTTAACCATGCAACTCCATTGTGCCAACTTTAGAATTTACATTGAATTGCAGTTTGCTAGTCTTTTCAGTCCCTACGTCATATATCATATTATATTATATTTAACTCTCTAGAATCTCTAAATTTTCCATACCCCCCCCCACAAACGTTTACCTTTGCTGACTGCTTCACATCTATTTTCTTTTACCCCAATACAGCTAATCTCCAGATCACTTCTCCTTGAATGTACTTCCAAGCTCTCTTCATCTCTTTCTAGGCACTTTGCTCAGTCATTGGCCTAAACGGTCTATTCAGAGAAGACGACGCAGTCATGTTTTAGGAGAGCTTTGCCTTTTTTCAAACTAATACGAAAAAAGGAGGATTTGTGTAAATGAGAAATAGTAAAACTGATGTTTTTCTACAAACAGTCTCAAACAAAAGCAAAAACATTTTATGACTGATGGATGCTTTGCTTACAGTCTTAAGGACATGAGCCTTCCTCAAATCGATACCGGCCCTGCAATCACTTCAACACCAGAACAAATGCAACACATTTAAATCAAAAGAACAACTGGTCAGACCTCTAAGAGCCATAGATGTCCTACAAAACACACTGACACCTTAAGCAGGAAGCCCCTCATACCTGCAAAGTTCTCTTAACAGGTATGTCTCCACCAGCAGAAGAATCCATTTTCCTTTTTCTTACACCTCCTGGAAGGGGCCATGAATATAGAAAGAATTTTGGTGAGCATCAATTGCATAGTACACATTCAAATGTAAAAGATGTACCCATATTCCGGTTTTTAGCCCATGAACTGCCCCTGCTAAGAATAATGTATGCTAGATCCATTCTCAGCCTCAGGTCTGTCTGGTCTCCCACTTTATCTTGTCTCATTCTCAGTTTAGTGGGCCCCATTTTTATCGCGATTACCAAAGTGTGGATTTCACTTTTGAAAGCAGCACCAGATGGCTGTAAAAAGCAAAGCACTGCGGAAACTTGCAGATCATGCTGGATAGTTTGGAATGCAATAATAAATACAAGACACACTTTTTGTGCTGCTTTAGTAGAAGTCCATCTTGGATTGCCAAAGCTAACTTCAAAGTGATGCCCACACCACAGGATCATCAATCAGAGCCTTTTTCTTTCAACAAAGAAGCAAAAATATGTTTTATCAAGACCATTTAAGTCTTTTAGCTATAATAAATGCAACACTAATGTACCTGCTGAATGCTTGCCATGAATTTGCGAAAACAATCTGAAACAGCATGCACCTCTGGAGGCAATCTTTAACTAACTGTGCTGGGTTCAACAAAAGACACAGGCCTATCAGGACATCAGACATGCATGTATGATGAGGATTAGGAATGAAATCTTACAGAACACACTAATACAGACGGGGGTCCCGTGCTCACTATGCCACCAGATTCAAGCTAGCCTGGCTGAAGAGGGGTGATACCCCGAAACCGGTCCCAGGATGCTTGTTTCTGGTCCAGGGAGGATCTGGTCTGGCAGTTCCCATGGGGAGCAGGGTCAAGACTGATTTGCATATGGCTAGGTCCAAACTGGGGTGGCATGATGAGCAAAAAAACTGATGGATTAAACCCAGATATGTGACTGGGGGTGAATGTTTGATTTGGTCTACATTCCATTCATTGTAGGAGGCTGGCCTGGTTTGTAGTGGTACCAAGGGGTACTTACACTCTGCACCAGGTCCAGTTATCCCTTATTAGTGTAGAAGAGGTGTCTAGCAGCTTAGGCTGATAGAAAAGGGTAGCTTAGCAGAGCAGCTTAGGCTGAACTAGGAGACGTGTAAAGCTCCTACTATACCACTGGTGTCATATGCACAATATCATAAGAAAACACAATACACAGATATACTAAAAATAAAGGTACTTTATTTTTATGACAATATGCCAAAAGTATCTCAGTGAGTACCCTCAGTATGAGGATTGCAAATATACACAAGATATATGTACACAATACCAAAAATATGCAGTAATAGCAATAGAAAGCAATGCAAGCAATGTATAGTCACAATAGATTGCAATGAGAGCACATAGGTATAGGGGCAACACAAACCATATACTCCAAAAGTGGAATGCGAATCACGAATGGACCCCAAACCTATGTGACCTTGTAGAGGGTCGCTGGGACTGTAAGAAAACAGTGAGGGTTAGAAAAATAGCCCACCCCAAGACCCTGAAAAGTGGGTGCAAAGTGCACCTCAGTTCCCCAGAGAGCACAGAAGTCGTGATAGGAGGATTCTGCAAGGAAGACCAACACCAGCAATGCAACAACGATGGATTTCCAGACGAGAGTACCTGTGGAACAAGGGGACCAAGTCCAAGAGTCACACTCAAGTCGTGAGTGGGCAGATGCCCAAGAAATGCCAGCTGAGGGTGCAAAGAAGCTGCCACCGGATGGTAGAAGCTGTGGATTCTGCAAGAACGAAGAGGGCTAGGAACTTCCCCTTTGGAGGATGGATGTCCCACGTCGTGAAGAAGCTTGCAGAGGTGTTTCCGTGCAGAAAGACGGCAAACAAGCCTTGCTAGCTGCAAGGGTCGCGTTTAGGGTTTTTGGATGCTGCTGTGGCCCAGGAGGGACCAGGATGTCGCCAATTGCGTGAGGAGACAGAGGGGGCACCCAGCAAGACAAGGAGCCCACTCAGAAGCAAGCAGCACCCTCAGAAGTGCGGGAACAGGCACTACGAAGAAGAGTGAACCGGAGCTCACCCGAAGTCACAAAGGAAGGTCCCACGACACCGGAGGACAACTCAGGAGGTCGTGCACTGCAGGTTAGAGTGTTGGGGACCCAGGCTTGGCTGTACACAAAGGAAATCCTGGAAGAGTGCACAGGAGCCGGAGCAGCTGCAAATCACGCGGTACCCAGCAATGCAGTCTAGCATGGGGAGGCAAGGACTTACCTCCACCAAACTTGGACTGAAGAGTCACTGGACTGTGGGAGTCACTTGGACAGAGTTGCTGAGTTCCAGGGACCACGCTCATCGTGCTGAGAGGGGACCCAGAGGACCAGTGATGCAGTCTTTTGGTGCCTGCGGTTGCAGGGGGAAGATTCCGTCGACCCACGGGAGATTTCTTCGGAGCTTCTAGTGCAGAGAGGAGGCAGACTACCCCCACAGCATGCACCACCAGGAAAGCAGTCGAGAAGGCGGCTGGATCAGCGTTACAAGGTTGCAGTAGTCGTCTTTGCTGCTTTGTTGCGGTTTTGCAGGCGTAAAGAGCAGTCAGCAGTCAATTCCTTGGCAGAAGGTGAAGAGAGAGATGCAGAGGAACTCTGATGAGCTCTTGCATTCGTTATCTAAAGAATTCCCCAAAGCAGAGACCCTAAATAGCCAGAAAAGGAGGTTTGGCTACCTAGGAAGGAAGATAGGCTAGCAACACAGGTAAGAGCCTATCAGAAGGAGTCTCTGACGTCACCTGCTGGCACTGGCCACTCAGAGGAACTCGGCTGAGCTCATGCATTCGTTATCTGAAGTTTCCCCAGAGACAGAGACCCTAAATAGCCAGAAAAGAGGGTTTGGCTACCTAGGAGAGAGGATAGGCTACTAACACCTGAAGGAGCCTATCAGCAGGAGTCTCTGACGTCACCTGGTGGCACTGGCCACTTAGAGCAGTCCAGTGTGCCAGCAGCACCTCTGTTTCCAAGATGGCAGAGGTCTGGAGCACACTGGAGGAGCTCTGGGCACCTCCCAGGGGAGGTGCAGGTCAGGGGAGTGGTCACTCCCCTTTCCTTTGTCCAGTTTCGCGCCAGAGCAGGGCTGGGGGATCCCTGAACCGGTGTAGACTGGCTTATGCAGAGATGGGCACCATCTGTACCCGTCAAAGCATTTCCAGAGGCTGGGGGAGGCTACTCCTCCCCAGCCCGGACACCTTTTTCCAAAGGGAGAGGGTGTAACACCCTCTCTCTGAGGAAGTCATTTGTTCTGCCTTCCTGGGCCAAGCCTGGCTGGACCCCAGGAGGGCAGAAACCTGGCTGAGGGGTTGGCAGCAGCAGCAGCAGCTGCAGTGAAACCCCGGGAAAGGTAGTTTGGCAGTACCCGGTTCTGTGCTAGAGACTCGTGGGGATCATGGAATTGTCTCCCCAATGCCAGAATGGCTTTGGGGTGACAATTCCATGATCTTAGACATGTTACATGGCCATGTTCGGAGTTACCATTGTGACGTTATACATATGTCGTGACATATGTATAGTGCACGCGTGTAATGGTGTCCCCGCACTCACAAAGTCCGGGGAATTTGCCCTGAACAATGTGGGGGCACCTTGGCTAGTGCCAGGGTGCCCACACACTAAGTAACTTAGCACCCAACCTTTACCAGGTAAAGGTTAGACATATAGGTGACTTATAAGTTACTTAAGTGCAGTGGTAAATGGCTGTGAAATAACGTGGATGTTATTTCACTCAGGCTGCAGTGGCAGGCCTGTGTAAGAATTGTCAGAGCTCCCTATGGGTGGCACAAGAAATGCTGCAGCCCATAGGGATCTCCTGGAACCCCAATACCCTGGGTACCTCAGTACCATATACTAGGGAATTATAAGGGTGTTCCAGTATGCCAATGTAAAATTGGTGAAATTGGTCACTAGCCTGTTAGTGACAATTTGGAAAGAAATGAGAGAGCATAACCACTGAGGTTCTGGTTAGCAGAGCCTCAGTGAGACAGTTAGTCATCACACAGGGAGCACATACAGTGCACACTTATGAGCACTGGGGCCCTGGCTGGCAGGGACCCAGTGACACATACAACTAAAACAACATATATACAGTGAAATATGGGGGTAACATGCCAGGCAAGATGGTACTTTTCCTACATTCATCAACTGTTCTTTTTGCGTTAATGAACTTTCAGGGATCATGTGTATCCTATACGCAACTAGATTTGTACTATATAGGGAGCAAACATTTATTTAGTCTATTAAACAAGAGTTTTTTTTGTTCAGTAGACATGCAGCACTAACATTTAAAGGTGATATCATATGTGAGAATGAAGAAAATGGCGGCTCACTGAATTGAAATATTTGCCTAGGATTACATAATTTAAAACTAGTTTAGGGGTCAACAGCATTACAGTTAGGTCGAGTAGATTATTTAAGACACTAGACCTGCAGGTCTGGTAACATTTGTATGATTTTTTGAGGCTTGAAAATTTACTTCTGCATTTTAGGGAACAGAAGAATGCACCTAGAAGAACTAAGGGTACAAGGAGGTACATACGGAACAAGTTCAGATTGCATACTATTAGAAATCGGGTCTCTAGCTGGCAGTGGTTTGCACCCTGTCCAAGTAGGGACCCTCATTCTAGTCAGGGTAAGGGAGTCACACAGCTAAGATAACCCCTGCTCACCCTCTTGGTAGCTTGGCACAAACAGTCACGCTTATCTCAAAGGCAATGTGAAAGTATTTGTACACATACAGAGTAACACAGTGAAAACACCACAAAAATACTCCACACCAGTTCAGAAAAATAGCCAATTTTTTATCGGACTTAAACAGGACCAATACAACAAAAAACCAACATACAAAAGCAACAATACGAATTTTCAAAGATTAAATCCTAGTATAGAGCCTAGAAACACAACAGCTCTCACTGGGGCTATCACAGTGTCTTGACACAGTCAGTTCTCACAGTCCAACGCCACTGGTGAGGGATTGCGGGCCAGTCACGGAGTCGCACACACCCCGGGTACAGCACAGTGGAAAACAAGGAAACAAAGACGTTGCACAGAGTCAGGAAGGCAAAGCGTCACTGGAGCCGATGCGGCGTCGGTTCCTTCCTGCTGCCGGGGAGGTGAGGAGTTGGTTCCTGAGTGTCATGCAGGGGAGGTGAGGCGTTGATTCCTTACAGTTGCAGGGGAGGTGATGCGGCGTCGGTGCGAGGTGTTGGTTCCTTGCGACAAGGCAGGATAGATAAATCCAGCAGGTCAAGATGCAAGGCGCCGACTTTGCGGTGTCACAATCACACCATGGGGCCACAGGTGCTGAAGCAGAGTCCGAGTGGAGTGTCACGGACATCAGGGACAGAGCACTCGGGACAAATGCGACTTCGGAGGCGCTGTGGTGGCATCGGGCCTGCACTGTAGGTCGCGGTCATTGCACTCAGTGGGAACCATGGCTCCAGTGCAGGCAGTGGCGCAGGGCCAGTGAGCAGCACCAGTTTGAAAGTCGTTCTGGAAGTCAGTGTGCTCGTTTCTTCCTTGTTGCACCAGAACTCATTTCCAAGGCCCCAAGAACTTGATTTGGGACCACCTAGCAATTCCAGGGCTCTCAGCAAGAGAGCCCAGGTGCTGGCAGATTAAGTCTTTGAAGTCCCTGAGACTTCTTAAGAGGAGGCAAGCTTTGTACAAGCCCTTGTAGGACCTTTGGAAGCAGGATGTAGAAAGCAAAGTCCAGTCCTTTCACTCCCAGTACAATCAATCAATCAATCAATCAATCAGTGCATGTATAGCGCAACTACTCACCCGTTAGGGTCTCAAGGCGATGACGGTAGGAGGGCGGGAGGGGAATAAGTGTAGCGTTTACCAGTGAGGTGGTTCTTAAAAAAGCCAAGTCTTCAGATCCTTCGTGAAGCTGAGGAGGGAGGTGGTTTGTCTCATGTGAAGAGGGAGGGCATTACAGGTGGTGGCTGTGAGGTAGGAAAAGGAGCATCGTCCTGTCTTGGTTTTCCTGATGTGAGGTACTTCTTCGAGAGAGAGCTGGGCTGAGCGTAGGGTTCTGTGGGGTACGTGGAGGTTGAGTCGCTGGTTCAGGTAGGCTGGTCCAGTGTTGTGGAGGGCTTTGAGTGCATGGGTGAGAATTTTGAAGGTGATTCTTTTCTCTATGGGAAGTCAGTGCAGTGTACCCAGGTGTTGCGAGATGTGGCAGTGTCGAGGAAGGTCACGGACCAGTGTTGCAGCGGCGTTCTGGATGTTTTGTAGTTTACCTGTGAGTTTCTTGTTGATTCCGGCGTAGAGTGCGTTGCCATAGTCCAGTCTGCTGGTGATGAGGGTGTGTGTGAGACAGTCTTTCTATGTTCGAGGGGGATCCACTTGAAGGACTCACCTAGGAGGCGGAGGGTGCGGAAGCAGGTGGAGGTGACTGAGTTAATTTGATGGTTCATGCTGAGGTTGGAGTCCAGGATGATACCGAGGTTGCGGCTTGGCTGGTGGGGGTGGGCGGGTTTCCAAGGGTGGGTGGCCACCAGGAGTCGTTGGGTTGAGGGCCCATGATGTTTACTTCTGTCTTGTTAGCGTTGAGTTGAAGGCAGCTGTTTCTCATCCAGACGGCGACTGCTTCCATGTCTTTGTGGAACTTGTGTCTGGCTGTGTTGGGTTTGTTGGAGAGGGAGAGGATGAGTTGGGTGGCATAGGAGATGATGTTGATTTTTCAGCTTCTGACAAGGGTAGCTAGCAGGGCCATGTAGACGTTATACAACGTGGGGCTGAGGGAGGATCCCAGGGGCACTACGCAGGTGGTGGGAGTGGGGTCTGCGAGGAAGGGGGCGAGTCTCACTCGTTGACTTCTGCCGGAGAGGAAGGATTGGATCCAGTCGAGGGCCTGGTCACTGATGCCAGCTTCGTGGAGTCTTCTTATCAGGGAGAGATGGGAGACTGTGTCAAAGGCCGCTGAGAGGTCTAGTAGGATGAGTGCCGTCGTCTCTCCCTTGTCCAGCAGGGAGCGGATGCCTTCCGTTTCTGCCAGGAGGGCTATTTCGGTGCTATGGTTTTACCTGAATCCGGATTGGAAGATGTTGAGGATGTTGTGGTCTTCTATAAACATGGCGAGTTGGCTGTTGACTGCTTTTTCGATGACTTTCGTAGGAAATGGGAGTAGGGAGATGGGCCTGAAGTTTTTGAGGTTGGTGGGGTCTGCAGAGGGTCTCTTGAGGAGGGGGTTGATCTCGGCATGTTTCCAGTCGTCAGGGGAGGTGGCGGTTGATGGTGAGGCGGAATGTGGTATGGACCTCATTGTTCTCAGCGTATCTTCAGTGGTGAGGTGGGGATTGTTGGTTTGTTGGTGTCGGGTTTTGGAAGAGAGGAGTTCTGCGCATGGATTGTCCTTGCTGAAACCGTCGTAAATGGTCTTGATTTTGTGGTGAAAGTAGGTGTTGAGTCTGTCACAGAGGTCCTGTGAGGGTGGGATGTCCGTAGTTTCACTGTTGGGTTGGTTGACCTCCTTGATGATGCGGAGGAGTTCCTTGCTGTTGTGTGCGTGTGAGGGGATTCTGTCTTGTATAGCTTCCTTTCTGGTGTTTCTGATGAGTTGGTGGTGTGCGGTGGTGGCGGCTCTGAAGTTGCTATGGGCTTCTGTAGATTTAGTGTTTCTCCAGATTTTCTTGAGGCGGCGACAAGTGCGCCTAGATTCTCTGAGTTCTGGGGTGAACCAGCTGGCTTTCTTTGTGTGGGTGCTGTTCTTTTTTTTTGGGGGGGGGGGGGCTATGGTGTTGGCACAGTCGGCGATCCATTTGTGGAAGGTGTGTCCTGTGGTGTTTGGGTCATCGTTGTGTGCGATGTGGGGGGCGGTGAGCTGATCAGTTATTCTTGTCCAGTTTCTATGTGATGGTTGGTTTTGGGGTCTGATGACGGTGGGTGTGTTAAAGGTGAAATGGATGCACCGGTGGTCTGTCCATGGGAGTTCTTTGGTGTGACTGAAGGTGCCGGAGGTTCCTGTTGTGAAGATGGGATCGAGGGTGTGTCCTGCTAAGTGTGTTGGCTCTGTCACAATCTGTCGGAGTCCTATGTTGTAGAGGTTGTCTAGGAGGGATGCAGTGTTGGGGTCTTGAAGGTTTTCGAGGTGGAAGTTGAGGTCTTCCAGCAGGGTGTAGTTGGTGGCTGCGATGGCTTGTGCAAAGATGCAGTAGATGCATGTAGATGAGGGCAGTAGATGAGGGTTCCCCTGAAGGTGGATCTCGGGTTGGTATGTATCTTGAAGTGGAGGTGTTCCATCAGGCTTGTGGATTCTTCGAAGTGTGTGTTCCGGTGGAGGTTGAACCTATGGATGACGACGATTCCCCCCCCAGGGTGGCTAGGGCAGCCTTTCCGGATGGTCTTGTATCCCTGGGGGATGGCGATGTCGATGCCCGGGCCGGAGGTGGTGTTGGTCCAGGTTTCTGTGTGGAACGCGACGTCCGGGGTGGAGCTGTCAAGGGGGGTCCCAGATTTCGGTAGCGTGTTTATGGAGGGAGCGGACGTTGAGGAGTATGCACCTCAGAGTTTTCGGGGTCGGAGTGTTGTTGTGGGTGGGTTATGCTGGGTCCAAGGTCTTTGTGGTGGTGTAAGTTTGGGGGCAGGGATGAGGCGCAGGCAGAAGCCTGTGGGTGGAGGAGGGCCTCAAACTTCTGACCGAGGTCAGAGTTCGAGTCCGACGGGCTCACTTGCAGGTGGAGCTACGCGATGGCAGAGCAGTTCACTGACTAGGTCAGTGAGGTTGCTCTTCCTCCCGTGCAGCGGCCACCATTAAGTAGGAAGTGGGGGAGGAGGGGACACCTGGGAGGCGGGAGTAGGTAACGCTGCAAAAAAGAGGGGGGTTGGGAGGCAGCAGCGGCGGGGAGAGAGAATGAGAGAGAGGAGGGGTGGGGCTGCAGCGGCGGGAGAGAGAGAGAGAAGTGAGGAGAAAACAAGGAAAAGATAGAGGAAAGTGCAGAAAGCGAAAGGCACAAAAACAGCACACTAGAGAACAAAAAACAAAAAAACAAAAAAAGGAGGAGAGAAGAGAAGAGAAAAGAGGCAAAGGGCATTCCAGCTCTCCCACTAGACACCAGGGATGAGGCGCAGGCAGAAGCCAGAGGCTGGAGGAGGGCCTCGAACTACTGACCGAGGTCAGAGTGCAGGGACAGAAGGGCTTCACTTGCCGGTGGAACTACGCGGTGGCAGAGCAGTTCACTGACGACATCAGAACCCTGATGGACAACGGTGAAACAGTCGCCCTCATCCTCCTCGACCTCTCGGCTGCCTTCGACACCGTCTGTCACCGCATCCTAATAACCCGCCTCCGCTCCACCGGGATCCAAGGCCAGGCCCAGGACTGGATCGCCTCCTTCCTCGCCAACCGCTCTCAAAGAGTCTACCTCCCACCTTTTCGCTCAGACCCCACCGAGATCATCTGCGGCGTCCCTCAAGGCTCCTCGCTCAGCCCGACACTCTTCAATGTCTACATGAGCCCCCTCGCCGACATCGTACGCAAGCACAACATCATCATCATCACCTCCTACGCCGACGACACCCAACTTATACTCTCCCTCACCAAGGGCCCCGCCAGCGCAAAGACCAACCTACAAGATGGTATGAAGGACGTCGCAGATTGGATGAGGCTCAGCCGTCTGAAACTGAACTCAGAGAAAACGGAAGTCCTCATCCTCGGCAACACCCCGACCGCAGGGGACGACTCCTGGTGGCCCACGGCCCTTGGCACCGCACCGACCCCCTCTGACCACGCCCGCAACCTCGGCTTCATCTTGGACCCTCTTCTCACCATGACCAAACAAGTCAACGCCATGTCCTCCACCTCCTTCCTCACCTTCTGCTGGATTCCCGCCGACACCAGAAGAACCGTGACCCACGCCCTCGTCACTAGCCGCCTGGATTATGGCAACACCCTGTA
This sequence comes from Pleurodeles waltl, assembly GCF_031143425.1. Lineage (NCBI taxonomy): Eukaryota > Metazoa > Chordata > Amphibia > Caudata > Salamandridae > Pleurodeles > Pleurodeles waltl. The sequence continues at coordinate 42,712,909 of NC_090445.1, forward strand.
TGCTGGGACCACCACAAAACTCCAAAAACGTCTGCAACGTATTCAAAACACCTCCGCCCGCCTCATCCTCGTCGTACCCCGCAACAGCCACATCTCCGCCCACCTGAGACACCTGCATTGGCTCCCAGTCAGCAAAAGGATCACCTTCCGACTTCTCACCCACGCACACAAAGCCCTCCACGACAAGGGACCAGAATACCTCAACCGACGCCTCAGCTTCTACGCCCCCACCCGCCTCCTCCGTTCCACCGGCCTCGCTCTCGCCGCCGTCCCTCGCATCCGCCGCTCCACGGCAGGTGGGAGGTCCTTCTCCTACCTGGCGGCCAAGACTTGGAACACCCTCCCCACCAGCCTCAGGACCACCCAGGACCACTCCATATTCCGGAGACTCCTCAAGACCTGGCTCTTCGAGCAGCAGTAACCCCCTTCCCCCTAGCGCCTTGAGACCCGCACGGGTGAGTAGCGCGCTTTATAAATGTTAATGATTTGATTTGACTGACCACTGAGCAAGCAGCAGGCCAGCACAGCAAAGCAACAGGCAGAGTGGCAAGCCCTCCTACAGCATCCAGCTCTTCTTCCTGGCAGAATGTCCTCAGTCCAAAAGGATTCTAACTTTGTGGTGTCAGGGGTCCAGTACTTATACCCATTTCTGCTATGAAGTAGGCAAACTTCATAGAGAAGACTTTGTAGTGCACAAGACCCTGCCTTTCCCTTCCCTGGCCCCAGACACTTCAGGGGTTTGGAGCCTGCTTTTTGTAAGGACAGGCACAACCCTATTCAGGTGCAAGCGTCAGGTCCTCCCACCACAATAGCTCAGGAAGACCCATTAGACTGGTGGTGGCTCATCAGGATATGCAGGGCATTTTCAAACCTACAATTCAAAAACCAACAGATGTATTTTTAAATTGTAGGTTCGGGGAACCCAAACTCCAAGTCCCTATCTGCTCCCAATGGAAAATTATACTTAAACGATATTTCAAGGCAATCCCCATGTTACCCTATGGGCGAGATGTGTCTTGCATAGTGAAAAACTAATTTAGCAGTATTTCTCTATCAGGACATGTAAAACAACAGTACATGTCCTACCTTTTAAATACACTGCACCCCGTCCATGGGGCTGCCTTGGGCCTATTTTAGGAGTGACTTACATGTAGTAAAAGGAAAGTTTTGGGTCTGGCAAGTGAGTACACTTGCCAGGTCGAAGTGGAAGTTTAAAACTGCCCACACAGACACTGCAGTGGCAGGTTTGAGACATGTTTACAGGGTTGTGGGTGACAAAATCAGTACTACTGCAGGGCCACTAGTAGCATTTGATTAACGGGCCCTGGGCACACATGGTGCACTATACTAGGGACTTACTAGTAAATAAAATATGCGACAAAATGGAGAAACCAATCAACAATACATTTTAAACAGAGAGCATATACACTTTAGCACTGGTAAAGCACCAGAGTCCTAAAGCCAACAAAAACAAGTCAGAAACAATAGGAGGAAGAAGGCTAAAAGTTTGAGGATAAACCTGCAAAAATGACCAGGTCCAACACATACAGACAGGGCCCTCCTTAAGGCCACGCTATGAAAGATAATGAGGACCACAAGCCTGCACTGATTTACAATGGGAAGCTGATTAGGCTGCCAGAGATGTGGAATCCTGAGAAGTCTGGCTGTGCAGACAAACATATAGCAATGCAAAAATATACTTGGGGGAGGGGACTCCTAGTAATGTTGCATAGACAAGTCCAGAGAGGATAGCAGCTTCTACCACCATTTTTGACAGTGATAAGGGAGGAGAGGAAAGGTTTTTTTGCGTATACTCAAGTAAAAGAAAAAGAAAACACCTTATTATGTATACTGAGAAAGAAAGCTGGAATTTGAGGACAAAACCTAAATTTTAACAGTAGATGTGGGAGAGGGTAAAGAAATCAGGCCCAGGTGTCAAGAGTTGCTGATGATCAGGCACTGTTTTTCTATGTATTGCTCTATAAAAGGTCTACTTAATAACACAATTCTACCATGTTAGTTACATTTAGGAGAAATTAGGACAAAAATAATTAACTTCTAGGGCAAAATAGGACTGACACAAAGGATGGATCAGTGTGAAATAATCACGGCCAGCACTTACTTAAACAGTGTTTTTATTTTTTTTAATTCTAAAGCACAATGTACATAAACTACTTTGTGTATCAACCTGTACCTTGTCATCCACCTTTAACCACACCTCACTCTTCTCACCTGTGCAATCACTACTGCCCAAACTCCTTGCCATCTTTTTCTGATGCTACTGCTTCTGCCAGCTTGTCCCTCGCCAATATTGGCAAAGCATACACAGGCCTGCAAGGTGTGCAGAGTGCACTATATATTTCAGCAAGGTCATTTGTCTTCCAATATCATCTTCATGAAAAGTATTAGTAGCACAAACTTTAAATCAAAACTCAAAAAGCTTCACTTTTTTAATTTACATTTTACAGTTTATTACAATGGATGAGTACACTGTGTTACGAGCTAATACGTGCACAAATAAATTGAATATTTATTAACAGTGGGAGCCTTATTGACGGAAGGTAGAAGAAAGTCTTTGATTGTTTACTGCCAGCTGTAGCTTATTTTTAAGACATAGCTGTGCTAAATATGATAAGAAAGAATGCAGGAAAAAGAAATCAGAGAGAAGCAAGAAAATCAGGAATGAGGCCAATAAAATGGTGCAAATTGGAAAAAGAAGAGGGAGAACTTCTGTAGCATATTATTAAGAGGCAGTTATACTGAATATGATAAGAAATAGTGCAGGGAAAATAAATCACGGAGAGGCAATGTAGGAAGTTGGCTCTGTATGCACTATTTCAAAGTAAGGAATAGTATGCACAGAGTCCAAGGGTTCCCCTTAGAGGTAAGATAGTGGCAAAAAGAGATAATACTAATGCTCTATTTTGTGGTAGTGTGGTCGAGCAGTAGGCTTATCCAAGGAGTAGTGTTAAGCATTTGTTGTACATACACATAGACAATAAATGAGGTACACACACTCAGAGACAAATCCAGCCAATAGGTTTTTGTATAGAAAAATATCTTTTCTTAGTTTATTTTAAGAACCACAGGTTCAAATTCTACATGTAATATCTCATTCGAAAGGTATTGCAGGTAAGTACTTTAGGAACTTCAAATCATCAAAATTGCATGTATACTTTTCAAGTTATTCACAAATAGCTGTTTTAAAAGTGGACACAGTGCAATTTTCACAGTTCCTAGGGGAGGTAAGTATTTGTTAGTTTAACCAGGTAAGTAGGACACTTACAGGGCTTAGTTCTTGGTCCAAGGTAGCCCACCGTTGGGGGTTCAGAGCAACCCCAAAGTCACCACACCAGCAGCTCGGGGCCGGTCAGGTGCAGAGTTCAAAGTGGTGCCCAAAACACATAGGCTAGAATGGAGAGAAGGGGGTGCCCCGGTTCCGGTCTGCTTGCAGGTAAGTACCCGCGTCTTCGGAGGGCAGACCAGGGGGGTTTTGTAGGGCACCGGGGGGGACACAAGCCCACACAGAAATTTCACCCTCAGCAGCGCGGGGGCGGCCGGGTGCAGTGTAGAAACAAGCGTCGGGTTTGTAATAGAAGTCAATGGGAGATCTAGGGATCTCTTCAGCGCTGCAGGCAGGCAAGGGGGGGGTTCCTCGGGGAAACCTCCACTTGGTCAAGGGAGAGGGACTCCTGGGGGTCACTCCTCCAGTGAAAGTCCGGTCCTTCAGGTCCTGGGGGCTGCGGGTGCAGGGTCTCTCCCAGGTGTCGGGACTTTGGATTCAAAGAGTCGCGGTCAGGGGAAGCCTCGGGATTCTCTCTGCAGGCGGCGCTGTGGGGGCTCAGGGGGGACAGGTTTTTGTACTCACAGTCTCAGAGTAGTCCTGGGGTCCCTCCTGAGGTGTTGGATCGCCACCAGCCGAGTCGGGGTCGCCGGGTGCAGTGTTGCAAGTCTCACGCTTCTTGCGGGGAGCTTGCAGGGTTCTTTCAAGGCTGCTGGAAACAAAGTTGCAGCCTTTCTTGGAGCAGGTCCGCTGTCCTCGGGAGTTTCTTGTCTTTTCGAAGCAGGGGCAGTCCTCAGAGGATGTCGAGGTCGCTGGTCCCTTTGGAAGGCGTCGCTGGAGCAGGATCTTTGGAAGGCAGGAGACAGGCCGGTGAGTTTCTGGAGCCAAGGCAGTTGTCGTCTTCTGGTCTTCCTCTGCAGGGGTTTTCAGCTAGGCAGTCCTTCTTCTTGTAGTTGCAGGAATCTGATTTTCTAGGGTTCAGGGTAGCCCTTAAATACCAAATTTAAGGGCGTGTTTAGGTCTGGGGGGTTAGTAGCCAATGGCTACTAGCCCTGAGGGTGGGTACACCCTCTTTGTGCCTCCTCCCAAGGGGAGGGGGTCACAATCCTAACCCTATTGGGGGAATCCTCCATCTGCAAGATGGAGGATTTCTACAAGTTAGAGTCACCTCAGCTCAGGACACCTTAGGGGCTGTCCTGACTGGCCAGTGACTCCTCCTTGTTGCTTTCTTTGTTCCCTCCAGCCTTGCTGCCAAAAGTGGGGGCCGTGGCCGGAGGGGGCGGGCAACTCCACTAAGCTGGAGTGCCCTGCTGGGCTGTGACAAAGGGGTGAGCCTTTGAGGCTCACCGCCAGGTGTCACAGCTCCTGCCTGGGGGAGGTGTTAGCATCTCCACCCAGTGCAGGCTTTGTTACTGGCCTCAGAGTGACAAAGGCACTCTCCCCATGGGGCCAGCAACATGTCTCTGGTGTGGCAGGCTGCTGGAACTAGTCAGCCTACACAGACAGTCGGTTAAGTTTCAGGGGGCACCTCTAAGGTGCCCTCTGTGGTGTATTTTACAATAAAATGTACACTGGCATCAGTGTGCATTTATTGTGCTGAGAAGTTTGATACCAAACTTCCCAGTTTTCAGTGTAGCCATTATGGTGCTGTGGAGTTCGTGTTTGACAGACTCCCAGACCATATACTCTTATGGCTACCCTGCACTTACAATGTCTAAGGTTTTGTTTAGACACTGTAGGGGTACCATGCTCATGCACTGGTACCCTCACCTATGGTATAGTGCACCCTGCCTTAGGGCTGTAAGGCCTGCTAGAGGGGTGTCTTACCTATACTGCATAGGCAGTGAGAGGCTGGCATGGCACCCTGAGGGGAGTGCCATGTCGACTTACTCGTTTTGTCCTCACTAGCACACACAAGCTGGTAAGCAGTGTGTCTGTGCTGAGTGAGAGGTCTCCAGGGTGGCATAAGACATGCTGCAGCCCTTAGAGACCTTCCTTGGCATCAGGGCCCTTGGTACTAGAAGTACCAGTTACAAGGGACTTATCTGGATGCCAGGGTCTGCCAATTGTGGATACAAAAGTACAGGTTAGAGAAAGAACACTGGTGCTGGGGCCTGGTTAGCAGGCCTCAGCACACTTTCAATTGTAAACATAGCATCAGCAAAGGCAAAAAGTCAGGGGGCAACCATGCCAAGGAGGCATTTCCTTACACAACCCCCCCCCAAACGAAAGAGGATGAGACTAACCTTTCCCAAGAGAGTCTTCATTTTCTAAGTGGAAGAACCTGGAAAGGCCATCTGCATTGGCATGGGCAGTCCCAGGTCTGTGTTCCACTATAAAGTCCATTCCCTGTAGGGAGATGGACCACCTCAACAGTTTAGGATTTTCACCTTTCATTTGCATCAGCCATTTGAGAGGTCTGTGGTCAGTTTGAACTAGGAAGTGAGTCCCAAAGAGGTATGGTCTCAGCTTCTTCAGGGACCAAACCACAGCAAAGGCCTCCCTCTCAATGGCACTCCAACGCTGCTCCCTGGGGAGTAACCTCCTGCTAATGAAAGCAACAGGCTGGTCAAGGCCATCATCATTTGTTTGGGACAAAACTGCCCCTATCCCATGTTCAGAGGCATCAGTCTGCACAATGAACTGCTTAGAATAATCTGGAGCTTTTAGAACTGGTGCTGAGCACATTGCTTGTTTCAGGGTGTCAAAGGCCTGTTGGCATTCCACAGTCCAGTTCACTTTCTTGGGCATTTTCTTGGAGGTGAGTTCAGTGAGGGCTGTCACAATGGATCCATATCCCTTCACAAACCTCCTGTAATACCCAGTCAAGCCAAGGAATGCCCTGACTTGAGTCTGGGTTTTTGGAGCTACCCAGTCCAGAATAGTCTGGATCTTGGGTTGGAGTGGCTGAACTTGGCCTCCACCTACAAGGTGGCCCAAGTAAACCACAGTTCCCTGCCCTATCTGGCATTTGGATGCCTTGATAGAGAGGCCTGCAGATTGCAGAGCCTTCAAAACCTTCTTCAGGTGGACCAGGTGATCCTGCCAGGTGGAGCTAAAGACAGCAATATCATCAAGATAAGCTGTGCTAAAGGACTCCAAGCCAGCAAGGACTTGATTCACCAACCTTTGGAAGGTGGCAGGGGCATTCTTTAAACCAAAGGGCATAACAGTAAACTGATAATGCCCATCAGGTGTGGAGAATGCTGTTTTCTCTTTTGCTCCAGGTGCCATTTTTATTTGCCAGTACCCTGCTGTCAAGTCAAAGGTACTTAAGAATTTGGCAGCACCTAATTTATCTATGAGCTCATCAGCTCTTGGAATTGGATGAGCATCTGTCTTGGTGACAGAATTGAGCCCTCTGTAGTCCACACAAAACCTCATCTCTTTCTTTCCATCTTTGGTGTGAGGTTTGGGGACTAAGACCACTGGGATAGCCCAGGGGCTGTCAGAGCGCTCAATTACTCCCAATTCCAGCATCTTGTGGACTTCCACCTTGATGCTTTCCTTAACATGGTCAGACTGTCTAAAGATTTTGTTTTTGACAGGCATGCTGTCTCCTGTGTCCACATCATGGGTACACAGGTGTGTCTGACCAGGGGTTAAGGAGAAGAGTTCAGGAAACTGTTGTAGGACTCTCCTACAATCAGCTTGCTGTTGGCCAGAGAGGGTGCCTGAGTAGATCACTCCATCTACTGTGCCATCTTTTGGGTCTGATGACAGAAGATCAGGGAGAGGTTCACTCTCTGCCTCCTGATCCTCATCTGTTACCATCAACAGATTCACATCAGCCCTGTCATGGAAGAGCTTAAGGCGGTTCACATGGATCACCCTCTTGGGGCTCCTGCTTGTGCCCAGGTCCACCAGGTAGGTGACCTGACTCTTCCTTTCTAGCACTGGGTAAGGGCCACTCCATTTGTCCTGGAGTGCCCTGGGAGCCACAGGCTCCAGAACCCAGACTTTCTGCCCTGGTTGGAACTCAACCAGTGCAGCCTTTTGGTCATACCAAAACTTCTGGAGCTGTTGGCTGGCCTCAAGGTTTTTGGTTGCCTTTTCCATGTACTCTGCCATTCTAGAGCGAAGGCCAAGTACATAGTCCACTATGTCCTGTTTAGGCTCATGGAGAGGTCTCTCCCAGCCTTCTTTAACAAGGGCAAGTGGTCCCCTTACAGGATGACCAAACAGAAGTTCAAAGGGTGAGAATCCTACTCCCTTCTGTGGCACCTCTCTGTAAGCGAAAAGCAGACATGGCAAGAGGACATCCCATCTCCTTTTGAGTTTTTCTGGGAGCCCCATGATCATGCCTTTTAATGTCTTGTTGAATCTCTCAACCAAGCCATTAGTTTGTGGATGGTATGGTGTAGTGAATTTATAAGTCACTCCACACTCATTCCACATGTGCTTTAGGTATGCTGACATGAAGTTGGTACCTCTGTCAGACACCACCTCCTTAGGGAAACCCACTCTGGTAAAGATACCAATGAGGGCCTTGGCTACTGCAGGGGCAGTAGTCGACCTAAGGGGAATAGCTTCAGGATACCTGGTAGCATGATCCACTACTACCAGGATATACAGATTTCCTGAGGCTGTGGGAGGTTCTAGTGGACCAACTATGTCCACACCCACTCTTTCAAAGGGGACCCCCACCACTGGAAGTGGAATGAGGGGGGCCTTTGGATGCCCACCTGTCTTACCACTGGCTTGACAGGTGGGGCAGGAGAGGCAAAACTCCTTAACCATGTTGGACATATTGGGCCAGTAGAAGTGGTTGACTAACCTCTCCCACGTCTTGGTTTGTCCCAAATGTCCAGCAAGGGGAATGTCATGGGCCAATGTTAGGATGAACTTCCTGAACAGCTGAGGCACTACCACTCTCCTAGTGGCACCAGGTTTGGGGTCTCTGGCCTCAGTGTACAGGAGTCCATCTTCCCAATAGACCCTATGTGTTCCATTTTTCTTGCCTTTGGACTCTTCAGCAGCTTGCTGCCTAAGGCCTTCAAGAGAGGGACAGGTTTCTTGTCCCTTACACAGCTCCTCCCTTGAGGGTCCCCCTGGGCCTAAGAGCTCAACCTGGTAAGGTTCAAGCTCCAAAGGCTCAGTTCCCTCAGAGGGCAGAACTTCTTCCTGAGAAGAGAGGTTCCCTTTCTTTTGCTGTGTTGCAGTTGGTTTCCCAACTGACTTTCCTTTCCTCTTGGTAGGCTGGGCCATTCTTCCAGACTCCAGCTCTACTTGTTCACCCTGTGCCTTGCATTGTGCTCTGGTTTTCACACACACCAGTTCAGGGATACCCAGCATTGCTGCATGGGTTTTTAGTTCTACCTCAGCCCATGCTGAGGACTCCAGGTCATTTCCAAGCAGACAGTCCACTGGGATATTTGAGGAGACCACCACCTGTTTCAGGCCATTGACCCCTCCCCATTCTAAAGTAACCATTGCCATGGGATGTACTTTTTTCTGATTGTCAGCGTTGGTGACTGTGTAAGTGTTTCCAGTCAGGTATTGGCCAGGGGAAACCAGTTTCTCTGTCACCATGGTGACACTGGCACCTGTATCCCTCAGGCCCTCTATTCTAGTCCCATTAATTAAGAGTTGCTGTCTGTATTTTTGCATGTTAGGCGGCCAGACAGCTAGTGTGGCTAAATCCACCCCACCCTCAGAAACTAGAGTAGCTTCAGTGTGGACCCTGATTTGCTCTGGGCACACTGTTGATCCCACTTGGAGACTAGCCATACCAGTGTTACCTGGATGGGAGTTTGGAGTGGAACCTTTCTTGGGACAGGCCTTGTCTCCAGTTTGGTGTCCATGCTGTTTACAGCTATGACACCAGGCCTTTTTGGGATCAAAGTTTTTACCCTTGTACCCATTGTTTTGTGAAGAGGCTCTGGGCCCACCCTCCTGTGCAGGTTTTTGGGGGCCTGTAGAAGACTCTTTACTATTTTTAGTTTTGGTTGTCTCATCACCCTTCCCCTGGGGAGTCTTTGTGACCCCTTTCTTTTGGTCACCCCCTGTTGAAGTCTTGGACACCCTTGTCTTGACCCAATGGTCCGCCTTCTTTCCCAATTCTTGGGGAGAAATTGGTCCTAGGTCTACCAGATGCTGATGCAGTTTATCATTGAAACAATTACTTAACAGGTGTTCTTTCACAAATAAATTGTACAGCCCATCATAATTACTTACACCACTGCCTTGAATCCAACCATCTAGTGTTTTCACTGAGTAGTCAACAAAGTCAACCCAGGTCTGGCTCGAGGATTTTTGAGCCCCCCTGAACCTAATCCTGTACTCCTCAGTGGAGAATCCAAAGCCCTCAATCAGGGTACCCTTCATGAGGTCATAAGATTCTGCATCTTTTCCAGAGAGTGTGAGGAGTCTATCCCTACACTTTCCAGTGAACATTTCCCAAAGGAGAGCACCCCAGTGAGATCTGTTCACTTTTCTGGTTACACAAGCCCTCTCAAAAGCTGTGAACCACTTGGTGATGTCATCACCATCTTCATATTTTGTCACAATCCCTTTGGGGATTTTTAACATGTCAGGAGAATCTCTGACCCTATTTATATTGCTGCCACCATTGATGAGTCCTAGGCCCATCTCTTGTCTTTCCCTTTCTATGGCTAGGAGCTGTCTCTCTAAAGCCAATCTTTTGGCCATCCTGGCTAACAGGAGGTCATCTTCACTGAGAGCATCCTCAGTGATTTCAGAAAGGTGGGACCCTCCTGTGAGGGACTCACTATTTCTGACTAACACAGTTGGAGACAGGACTTGAGGGGTCCTGTTCTCCCTATTTAGGACTGGAGGAGGGACATTGGCCTCCAAGTCACTAATTTCTTCCTCTGTGAGGTCATCATCAGAGGGGTTGGCTTTTTCAAACTCTGCCAACAGCTCCTGGAGCTGAATTTTGGTAGGTCTGGAGCCAATGGTTATTTTTTTGATATTACAGAGAGACCTTAGCTCCCTCATCTTAAGATGGAGGTAAGGTGTGGTGTCGAGTTCCACCACCTGCATCTCTGTATCAGACATTATTCTGCTAAGAGTTGGAATACTTCTTAAAGAATCTAAAACTGTTTCTAGAATCTAATTTCAAACTTTTAACAAATTTTTAAACTCTAAAAGACAATGCTAAACAGGGACTTAACACACAAGGCCCTAGCAGGACTTTTAAGAATTTAGAAAAATTTCAAATTGCAAAAAATGAATTTCTAATGACAATTTTGGAATTTGTCGTGTGATCAGGTATTGGCTGAGTAGTCCAGCAAATGCAAAGTCTTGTACCCCACCGCTGATCCACCAATGTAGGAAGTTGGCTCTGTATGCACTATTTCAAAGTAAGGAATAGTATGCACAGAGTCCAAGGGTTCCCCTTAGAGGTAAGATAGTGGCAAAAAGAGATAATACTAATGCTCTATTTTGTGGTAGTGTGGTCGAGCAGTAGGCTTATCCAAGGAGTAGTGTTAAGCATTTGTTGTACATACACATAGACAATAAATGAGGTACACACACTCAGAGACAAATCCAGCCAATAGGTTTTTGTATAGAAAAATATCTTTTCTTAGTTTATTTTAAGAACCACAGGTTCAAATTCTACATGTAATATCTCATTCGAAAGGTATTGCAGGTAAGTACTTTAGGAACTTCAAATCATCAAAATTGCATGTATACTTTTCAAGTTATTCACAAATAGCTGTTTTAAAAGTGGACACAGTGCAATTTTCACAGTTCCTAGGGGAGGTAAGTATTTGTTAGTTTAACCAGGTAAGTAGGACACTTACAGGGCTTAGTTCTTGGTCCAAGGTAGCCCACCGTTGGGGGTTCAGAGCAACCCCAAAGTCACCACACCAGCAGCTCGGGGCCGGTCAGGTGCAGAGTTCAAAGTGGTGCCCAAAACACATAGGCTAGAATGGAGAGAAGGGGGTGCCCCGGTTCCGGTCTGCTTGCAGGTAAGTACCCGCGTCTTCGGAGGGCAGACCAGGGGGGTTTTGTAGGGCACCGGGGGGGACACAAGCCCACACAGAAATTTCACCCTCAGCAGCGCGGGGGCGGCCGGGTGCAGTGTAGAAACAAGCGTCGGGTTTGTAATAGAAGTCAATGGGAGATCTAGGGATCTCTTCAGCGCTGCAGGCAGGCAAGGGGGGGGTTCCTCGGGGAAACCTCCACTTGGTCAAGGGAGAGGGACTCCTGGGGGTCACTCCTCCAGTGAAAGTCCGGTCCTTCAGGTCCTGGGGGCTGCGGGTGCAGGGTCTCTCCCAGGTGTCGGGACTTTGGATTCAAAGAGTCGCGGTCAGGGGAAGCCTCGGGATTCCCTCTGCAGGCGGCGCTGTGGGGGCTCAGGGGGGACAGGTTTTTGTACTCACAGTCTCAGAGTAGTCCTGGGGTCCCTCCTGAGGTGTTGGATCGCCACCAGCCGAGTCGGGGTCGCCGGGTGCAGTGTTGCAAGTCTCACGCTTCTTGCGGGGAGCTTGCAGGGTTCTTTCAAGGCTGCTGGAAACAAAGTTGCAGCCTTTCTTGGAGCAGGTCCGCTGTCCTCGGGAGTTTCTTGTCTTTTCGAAGCAGGGGCAGTCCTCAGAGGATGTCGAGGTCGCTGGTCCCTTTGGAAGGCGTCGCTGGAGCAGGATCTTTGGAAGGCAGGAGACAGGCCGGTGAGTTTCTGGAGCCAAGGCAGTTGTCGTCTTCTGGTCTTCCTCTGCAGGGGTTTTCAGCTAGGCAGTCCTTCTTCTTGTAGTTGCAGGAATCTGATTTTCTAGGGTTCAGGGTAGCCCTTAAATACCAAATTTAAGGGCGTGTTTAGGTCTGGGGGGTTAGTAGCCAATGGCTACTAGCCCTGAGGGTGGGTACACCCTCTTTGTGCCTCCTCCCAAGGGGAGGGGGTCACAATCCTAACCCTATTGGGGGAATCCTCCATCTGCAAGATGGAGGATTTCTACAAGTTAGAGTCACCTCAGCTCAGGACACCTTAGGGGCTGTCCTGACTGGCCAGTGACTCCTCCTTGTTGCTTTCTTTGTTCCCTCCAGCCTTGCCGCCAAAAGTGGGGGCCGTGGCCGGAGGGGGCGGGCAACTCCACTAAGCTGGAGTGCCCTGCTGGGCTGTGACAAAGGGGTGAGCCTTTGAGGCTCACCGCCAGGTGTCACAGCTCCTGCCTGGGGGAGGTGTTAGCATCTCCACCCAGTGCAGGCTTTGTTACTGGCCTCAGAGTGACAAAGGCACTCTCCCCATGGGGCCAGCAACATGTCTCTGGTGTGGCAGGCTGCTGGAACTAGTCAGCCTACACAGACAGTCGGTTAAGTTTCAGGGGGCACCTCTAAGGTGCCCTCTGTGGTGTATTTTACAATAAAATGTACACTGGCATCAGTGTGCATTTATTGTGCTGAGAAGTTTGATACCAAACTTCCCAGTTTTCAGTGTAGCCATTATGGTGCTGTGGAGTTCGTGTGAAACAGACTCCCAGACCATATACTCTTATGGCTACCCTGCACTTACAATGTCTAAGGTTTTGTTTAGACACTGTAGGGGTACCATGCTCATGCACTGGTACCCTCACCTATGGTATAGTGCACCCTGCCTTAGGGCTGTAAGGCCTGCTAGAGGGGTGTCTTACCTATACTGCATAGGCAGTGAGAGGCTGGCATGGCACCCTGAGGGGAGTGCCATGTCGACTTACTCGTTTTGTCCTCACTAGCACACACAAGCTGGTAAGCAGTGTGTCTGTGCTGAGTGAGAGGTCTCCAGGGTGGCATAAGACATGCTGCAGCCCTTAGAGACCTTCCTTGGCATCAGGGCCCTTGGTACTAGAAGTACCAGTTACAAGGGACTTATCTGGATGCCAGGGTCTGCCAATTGTGGATACAAAAGTACAGGTTAGAGAAAGAACACTGGTGCTGGGGCCTGGTTAGCAGGCCTCAGCACACTTTCAATTGTAAACATAGCATCAGCAAAGGCAAAAAGTCAGGGGGCAACCATGCCAAGGAGGCATTTCCTTACAGGCAATAATATCAGGAATGAGGCCAATAAAATGGTGCAAATGGTAAAAGGAAGAAGGCGAACTATGAGTAAAACCAACAGATAAAGAACCATTACAGACAGGAAAATCAGGATCTAACAATAAAACCAACAAAATTAGAATAACAATGTCCGTAACTCCAGGAATACAACTTGAAGCTGGAGGGGCTTGCAGAAGCCCACAACATTCTTTTCAATGATTCTGTAAGGCTAACCCATCAAAGTAATATAGCAGCTTCATAGCCACCTCCCAGTTCCCCCCAACCTACCTGTTGTCACTTCAAACTCTTTATCCAGGAGTGACCGATCGCTGGCAACCAGTCTCTCAGGCTCAGCATCAGGATCCCTCCTCTCGATGATCCCCACCTGCTGAAGGAGAAGAAATTAGGGCCTCCTCTACTTGCACAAAACTACTGGCACATACCAAAAGAGAGACCCAGGGCACTGCCAAAAATAAAATAATATAAAGATGGTGATGCCAGGTGGCTCCACAACCGCAGGACGCCAAATCCAGTACCTGTAAATACTTCCATTCAGTCTAATTATTAGATATCTTAGCCCAATGCATTTGTTTAAAACACAAAGGGGGTGATTCTGACCCCGGCGGACTTAGACCGCTGGGGCCAGGGTCGGCGGGAGCACCGCCGACAGGCCGGCGGTGCCCCGCAGGGCATTCTGACCGCGGCGGTAAAGCCGCGGTCAAACCGGCAACACTGGCGGTCTCCCGCCAGTGTACCGCCGCCCTGTTGAATCCTCCAAGGCGGCGAAGCTCGCTGCGCCGCCGAGGGGATTCCGACCCCCCCTACCGCCATCCAGTTCCCGACGGTCCGCCCGCCGGGAACCGGATGGCGGTAGGGGGGGTCGCGGGGCCCCTGGGGGCCCCTACAAGTATTTCACTGTCTGCTTGGCAGACAGTGAAATACGCGACGGGTGCAAATGCACCCGTCGCACCTTCCCACTCCGCCGGCTCGATTACGAGCCGGCATCCTCGTGGGAAGGTCGTTTTCCCCTGGGCTGGCGGGCGGCCTTTTGGCGGCCGCCCGCCAGCCCAGGGGAAAACTTGAAATACCCGCTGCGGTCTTTTGACCGCGGCGCGGTATTTTGGAGGGTGGAATTCTGGCGGGCGGCCTCCGCCGCCCGCCAGAATCAGAATCACCCCCAAAGTCTGAAAAATCAAGTTTTTGTGAAATAGAGACCCAGGACTGCACAGGCCTGGGAGTTGAAAAATGCAAACTCTCGCTCCCTGATGCCGCCCTAATTAATCAGATATTTATTCTGGCAACCAGTAAAATAAATAGTCATGTTATGAACACGCAGTATGGCAGTACATCTGGCAGACTACAAGCACATTAAGAACGTGAAGGTAGGTACGCATATCTTTACTGGACCAACACAGCATTGGACCAAAAACCTAGGCTGGCAGATCAGAACAGAGAAAATGTGTTCCGGAGCTAAAGCTAACTCCATCACAGAAAAATGACAATGACAAAGGATAGGTACTACTAGGTTCCCAACAGTCTGCCCAAGTCCTGCTTTCTCTATAAGGGTCCTGTATAGCCTACAATTAGCTCTGAAATCATTATCCAGCTACGACTTTTTTAACAGCCACCATAGTCTAATAATTGCCAGCAGCTTATTTCATGCATCACTAGCACTCTGTGTTTGCACTGTTAACACTTTCCAAATCTTTGCAGCCTTCGAATTAAAGATGCATTTTATTGTTTTAGACTGCAATACAAGCCAAAACAGCGCAAATCACACATGCCATCAACATCCCCTAGCAGACTAACTGGAACACACCTCTAATCACCATGACCGGCATACTCCAGTTTTGGTGTGGCGATTTTAAATGACAAATGGAGACTAGCACCAAATTAAACTAAAGATCCAAAGCTACAGAAGCAAATGTGACGAATAACACCTGGGTTTTCCCGCACATATGGGTTTCTCAAGTAAAAATAACTTGTGTGGCAGGCCTTAAGTTACCAGTAGCCCATATTGTCCATGGTGGCTTCAAATAGAAAAGCAGCAACCCCTGCAGCAAAACTCATACGTGTACTCATGCACCTTAACAGCTCTTCACTGATCATGCATCCAGAACTTCCTTTATCTCCCTAAGCATCACAATTCCTCAGTCCTTTTCTAGACCAACCATCTTCTGGGGAACAGATATATTCTAGTTTACAAAGAGGAAAGGGCTCTAGAGGGACAATGTTGCTGCTTTAGCCCCATGTTTCTTTTGTATTCTCAGAAATGCCTTCGTGAAAAACAGGCCTTCAGTGAGCAGAATCTACCTACACACCAGCAAAACAAGCGACTGCATGAAAGTGTCCTTCAAACCAGACAATCAAGCCCTAGGCCTAGTGCAGCCTGCTGTAGAACTTGCTATAGGAGGAAATCCCGGCAGAGTCAGGCACTGTCCTCTATCCACCTCAGAAAGCCAGAGACATCAAAGAAAACCTAAAATGCAGGGTTCCAGCAGATCTGGGCAATCACCCCTACCGGCAAGCAGACTTGCCAATAGTGAAAGTGGCTTGGTATGCAGAAGCACTCAGCAGACAAAAGAACTGGCAAGGGACAAAGCAGCTTGAAAGGGGAGGCCTCAGTCTTGGGTAGCAGAGATGCAGCACTACCTGCTAGACTGCTGTAAGAGGAAAGAAGATGAGAGTTTCTCCCAATGAATGCTGGGTCTGTGCTTCACTCTCGTACTATAAGTCTCAGTACACCAGACTGATGTTGCAGGTGATGTGATCTGTAGGGGCCAGTGTCTGGGATGGGGTGCCTATTCAAGTCTCTCCTACTGGTTACTCCATCACCCACACAGAGGCCTACCCACAGCAAGAAGTCTTATTTCCCAAAACTGAGGCATCCTCTATAAAAAGGAAATAAGGAACCTATCAGAGTCCAAAAATAGAGAGCTTTTCAATCTCATTTGGCAGCTTTTGGTTGAATCAGTTGCTTGTACTGATACTACTTTTTAGGCTAAGTACTTATTTTGATGATGAGGCTAATGTCAAAGAAAATATTGTTGGCACATAAACTGGAAAATATCCAAAATAAACATAAGCTGCACAAATAAATAAAATACTTGTTAAGCAACAGTTTGGCAATCTGTACCTAAAGCACGGAAACCTGTTTTTTTTATTTCAAATATTGTTATTGAGTATAATGCAGTTTGCAATGTTAAGAAAGTCTTCACATCCACACAATTCTGTAATAAAGCAAATAATATATTGCATGCTGGAACCAGCATGCAAACAGCAAAGTACATGTGAGGGATATTAGAATTACAACTATAAGCTCTGAGCACCAGATACAAAATAATCATTAAAAGGCATTTGTAAATAAAACGGTGACTGATTTTTTATAGGTCAATCTCCAGGATAGATTGCAGATGCAGACATTCCGTGAGCCATTTTGTCTAAACCAGAAATCTGCAGATTTTTAAGAGACATGAAACTAAAAATTAGCATTATTATGCGAGGAAAACATCAAAGTCCATATTCTAAGATTCCTTACAAACAGACTGAATATTGCTATATTAATATGGCTACAAAATTCACATAATGCAAATAACAGATTTTATTAAAAAAGTGTTTGCACTGTGGCTACCTGGACCACTATATCAACAGTGTGCACATACCTCCACACTCAGGGTTTCAGGACTTCTAAAGAAACCAAATTTAGATCCTTTGGACTAGTGGATCAATAAAGAGCATACTTGTTGGTACACAATATCAGAAAAGGCAACTGGTGAGCGGTCTTGGTTTTCAAAGACCAATGGGATTTCATTTGACCAGAGTAAAGTTTACTGTCAGATGAGGGAAGTGGGTGTCAAAAAACTAGTACGCCTAGACATCTTAAGGGAGCTTGAAAATGTAATCTTCAAGTGGACTGAGTTGAAACAGTTCCTATTGACTTCTGCCCGGGTTGATTTGAATACTATATAAAATGTGCAGATTGTTACAAGAGCTTCGTGCTACCTTAAAAGTTATTGAGGGGTTCCTCTCCTTTGTAACAGGGTTGCAATCTGAACCATTTCTGACTGGAAACATGTTTCCTCCAATGTTATTAAATGCCGGTTACCAAGCAGGATGGCTATTTCACATCATATATTTAACATTTTTTACATCCATGAGCAAATTTGTATTTAAATTGTGATTTTTATATCCAAAGCAGAGACCCTACTCCTAATAAAGTCCCTTAGTATTCAACATCAAAACATTACATTTCATAGGAGAGCCTGACTTCAGTCCTAGTCTGTAGTGAACACCACAAGGAGGAAAGACAGTTCCTTAGCACTCAACTACTGAGGAGGAGACATGGAAATGACAATACTCAGGTGATGAACTATAGCATGGGAAGAGTAAAGACGTAAATGTAATAATGAGGATGACTGGGATTTAAAAGATCCACAAATTTGAGAATACATCTCTGGTTCTAGCAAGAAGGGTTGACAACAACTCTAGGAAGAAAAACATACAAACCATGTAAGTGGAAGAGCATGGCAAAAGTAAACATTACTCCTCGACTAGGTTCATAATAGTAGTCACTTGTAGGGGAGAGACAGCAGTGGATTGGGAACAAGAAAACCAGTCAGGGTTTCAGAGAGCAAAGTTAGGTAGGGAAAACAACCCAGATGTAATAAACAAACTAGATCTCATCTGTACAGGGAATCCATATATAGAGTAGTGGTGTGGATGGAGAACACACCAGTTCTTGTCTGTTGTGGTGCACACAAATTGGAAGGGAGAATCTAATCTGAATGACAATGAACACAGATAGTAGCCATAGACAGAAAGAGACTTCAGAGAAAAGTATGTTCACTGAGATTCCTGCAGTTACAGAAGGGGAGTAAATACATTCCTGACCCTTGACCAATGGGGTTGGCCAAGACCTATGTGGCAATGCAAATGCTACATACCTGACCACTGCCGGGTCGCGCCATAGTCTTCCGAGCTCTGTGCACCTTGGGTTGGGGCTCCTGCCCTGACGAGGTAGTAGTTGCTACAGCAGCAACAGCACCAGACATCAAAGACTCTCCTCCACCCACCATTGCCGATACCTCCACAGATGTCCGCGTGCCCGGCACGCTCAGCAGTTTCATCGTCAGGCTTTGGATGGAATTAGGAGACTTAGTGGTCCCGGTAAGAGACATCTTGGCTCTACTGGTCCCAGTCACTCTACTGGGAGATGTTGGAAAGCTTTTTGTAGCATGCCCTGCAATGAAAAAAGCAATAAAAATAGTTCAGATCAAGCTATTACTATTGTATTTCAAAATGCCATAGAATAAATTAGCTGTTGAAGCATAAAGTCAGTACATATGTGACTGGAAATGCAGTACTGTACCCCAACACAATCAGGCCCTCATTCTGACCCTGGCGGTCTTTTCGCAAGACCGCCGAGTTACCGCCGCGGTGAAGACCGCCGACCGCGGCGGTATGCCGCTGTGCGCATTCTGACCGCTGGGAGCGTTCCGCCGGAAAACCGCCAGCAGCCACACTGGCGGTCGGCGGGAAAGTGGAGACTGGTCAACCTCCACCGCCACGCCAGCAGAACACCGCCCACAGAATTACGACCCACATTTCTGTGTGGCGGTCTTCTGTTGGCGGTCTTCTGTTGGCGGTCACCTCCCCATGGCTCCCGTCGCCTCCCGGAGGACCAACACACAAGGTAAGTTGATCGTCCGTGAGGGGAGGGGGTGGGGGGGTGTTGTGTGATGTGGGCGTGCATGGGGGTGTGCGTGTGAGTGTGTAGAGGGGGTGTGTGAGTGCGTGTATGCGGGCGGGGGGTGCTGCTGTGTCTATGGGTAATGTGTGCTGTTCGGCAGGTGCGCATGTCTGCATGTATGTGTGCGGGTATGTGTCCCCGTTGTGTATGTGTGTGTAGGGGGTGTGTATATGTGCATGTTGGGGGTGTGTGCATGTCGGGGTGCATGTATGTGCATGTCGGGCTGGGGGTGGGGAGGGGGTTCGTACCACCTCTGGGGGGTGGCAGGGGGGTGGAGGGTGTGGGGGGAGGACTCGGGTGGGTAGTGGGGGGTGGGGTAGACCCCTATCAGTGCCAGGGAAGGAATTCCCTGGCCCCGATAGTGCTTACCGCCATGGTTCGCACGGCGGTTCCCGCCCGCAAGAAACCGCGGCGGTAGGCAGGGTCATAATACCCTTGGCGGTCTTGGGACGACCGCCGGGCCGGAGTGCGCAAACTCCAGCCCGGCGGTCATGACCGCCGTGGCGGTCGGAGTGGAGAAGTGGCGGTCGGTCGCGGCGGGGACCGCCGCGGTCAGAATGCCATTTTTAATACCGCCGGTCTGTTCGCGGTCCGACCGCCGTCTCTCCGCCGACCGCCAGGGTCAGAATGAGGGCCTCAGTGTTCTCTTACTTACCCAAAGGTCCTTGCTGACATGCTCCTACCATACATAAATAGTTAGGAGATATATTATTCATACTCAAACTATTTTACTCAGTCAGATCAACTTTCAATATGTCAAGATTTTTTTATAAGTCACCTAACAGTGCCCATTAGCTACTTTGCGTCTGGCACAAAATGACATCGAGACATGGGGAGATAAAGTGGTTTGCAAGCAAGCACACAATGTCTTAATGAATTAAACCAAAGATTAGAACTCTGACTTCTTGGGTTCACAGCAGATAACTATGCAATAAAATGCATCTGACGAGGAAGAGGAAAACCTGACCACATGACCATACAGTGTATTTTCTGCATGATGTCTTTCAATGCAGTTGTTCCACATTTTCATTGCTCTTACTTGTTCATGACTTTGAGATTTATTAGTTTAAGGGGCCAGATCAGCAGAGAAGGTGGAGCTCTGGGTTTGTACTCGACTCACCCAGCAACAAATACAGAAGGAGGTCAGGCAGAGGAAAATATATCAAATATTTCTACATGGGCCTGCAGTTGTCCATTTGTCTGTTTTGGATCCTAATTTAATAAGTTTTCTATCTCTTTGGATGGGCAGAGAAGCCTCTCTCATAGTATCATAAAGCCTTCCCTTTTAGAACAAGTTAAATATTCCAGTTCAGCAGGCATATGTATAATAGAGACTGAAATTTTATCGAGAAGGTATGTTGGAGAATTGAAATTGCACCCATTTCTCATTTCTCTGATATTGATAACATACAAGTGCTATGAATGCTTGAAGGCACAGGAGTATATTGAAGGTAGTAGGGTGTCCAACACACACAACAGATTCTAGGACACTTCAAGACTGGGGACCAGTACATTTCAAGGAGGCTGCTCAAACGCATGAATGGGAGAAATGGGTGCAAATTCCATTTTGTGACCTAATATTTCAAGAAGCAAACAGTCTCTGACAGTCACAACTGTAGTTGCACTTTCTTGCAGCAGCTTAGTAAATGAAATAATGAGGATGACTGGGATTTAAAAGAACCACAGTTAGAAGTAAATCATGGCTCCGGTACAGAAGACTGATCACTGTGGGTTATCTTGCAGTGGGCAGGTTTTATAGTCGATGCCAGTTTGATGCTGGATGCTGCAATTGTATTGTTCCTACACTGAAGTAAACAACATGTACTTCAGAAAGTGTAAAACAATCTACAATTTAAAAAAATGCTGACTGCAATTATAAATAAAACCATTTTGTGGGAAATCTGCCTTTTGTGTGCGGTCACCCTTCATCAGCCAGCCCAATCACATGCAAATCAGTCTTGACCCTGTTGCCCATGGGAACAGTCCAGCCCGAACTGCCAGGCCAGGCCCTCCCTGGACTGGAAACAAGCATCCTGGGACCCGTTTCAGGGTATCACCCTTCATCAGCCAGGCTAGCTTGAATCCAGTAGCACAGTGAACACAGGACCCACGTCTGGGCATACCCTTCCCACTTAGGGCAACTTTAGCAACACAAAACTATGATAAACAGAGTGCTGAAACTTTTCAAACACTCACCCTCAGACCCAGATCTGGGTTTAATCCATGATTCTTTAGTTCGCCATGCCAACCCAGTTTGGACCCACCCATATGCAAATCAGCCTTGACCCTTCTCCACATGGGAACAGTCCAGCTTGAACTGCCAGGCCAGGTCCACCCTGGACCGGAAACAAACATTTGACCGGTTTCCGGGTATCACCCTTCATCAGGCAGGCTAGTTTGAATCCAGTGGCACAGTAAGCACAGGACCCACATCTGGGCATACCCTTCCTACAAAAGGATGATGGATGGAGTGATGAAACTTATCAAACACTCACCCCAGCCACAGACCTGAGTTTAATCCATTGTTCTTTTGCTCACCATGCCACCCCAGTTTGGACCCAGCCATATGCAAATCTGTCTTGACCCTGTTCCCCAAGGGAAGAGTCCAGCCCTAACTGCCAGGCCAGGTGCTCCCTGGACAGGAAACAAACATTTGACCGGTTTCAGGGTATTACCCTTCATCAGCCAGGCTAGCCTGAATACAGTGGTGCAGTGAGCAAGAGACCCACATCTGGGCATACCCTAGCCACTTAGGACGCACTAGGAAGCTTTGTGAAAGATATTTTGACCCCTACAACTAAAGATAAACAGTCAGCGTGTAGTACAGATTGTGTAACTCTCATTGTGGTCTACTGGAAGGGGCTGGATAGTATTTCTTAAGGTGCACTGCAGCTGAAGCTGTAAGCTGCTGAGCTACTTTGTTGGCTTAAGTGCTTAGTTTTCCTTTCCTGAATGTCCACCATCTTCAGGTAGGCATCAGGATAAAATATAAGGAGGAGGGTGTCATACTTAAACCACAAAGTCAGAAATGTCTCTGCAAGGTCATGGCCAGTAGGAGAGGGTACATAGCCTGAGATTTCTGCAACAGGTGCATTCACAGACTCGGCTCTCAAACCAACTTACACAGTGTGGTCCCCATCACTTACAGGTTTGCCTGCCCTGGCACTAGAAACAGTCATTTGACTCAGCTTCAGGCTCTCATTTTCCTAGCACTACCGGTCACATTTGCTTCTTTTGATCTTGAACCAGTGCACGGCTTCCCACGCAGGTGGAAAGTGGGAGAGCGTTAGAAGCCAGCAGGAAGGTACTGCTAAATGAGTGCCAGCCTACCCGAGGTAGAAAGGTTGATTTTTTTATGTGGTGCAGAAGCCACGTTCCTTTTATACATCCCATCATTTGAACAATTGCTGTAAGAGTCTGGGAAGTATACAGAAAGCTGCAGTCCACATAATGTTAGAAAGTCATAACCACCGGGGGCTGTCTTGCTTGGAGGGACAAGGGGCAGTTTGGGCCTGCAAAAACAGATCTCCAGCACATCAAAAGGGCAGAACTAAGAGCTCAGGAAAAGGGGTGCTAAGAAATGTTAAAAGGAGCCCTGTGGTTGTTAAAAGGAGCCCTGTGAGAGGTAATGGCTCAATGCAGGGAGGAAGAAGAGTACCCCCCCCAATCCCAGCCCCATGTCACAGAATGCTGGAAGTCTACTGTACGGAGCTGCTCCATCGTGTGCAGCATCTTTTGGGCCAGCAATCTCAAGCTGTGCAGGTGCAGGATTTCTTCCTTGCAGACGCATGTCTAGTCTATCAGACAAAATACTCATAAAAACATGTCTTGGGTGCCAAGGGATAGAAATCCCTCATCCTTGCAACTGTAGCACATCTCTAATACACTATAGTTATCTCCATGGACAACTGGGCACTACATTACAGTGCAAGACCGTCACAGGGCCACACCAATAGGAGCAATGAACTATATAAATGACAATGAATAGGGACATACTTCGGCAAAATATTTTTTGTGTGCAAAGTTGGCTCAACATCAGCCCAGAACAGTCACAATACAGGTAAAATAATTGATAAATTATAAATGAGGCAGATGGATCTCTAGAACATGCACACCGAGATCATGTCTGTTCAATTCAAAGATCTGATCAGCTTTTCCTTCCCAGTCCCTTTATTCCCAACTCTTACATGAAGTGACATGCCTCTAAAAATCTTAAAGATTTTACTAGACCCTGCAGGTCGAGTAACTTGAATAATCTACTCTACCATAACTGTAATATACTTGACCTGTAAATGGGTCTTAATTGTGTGACCCTAGGCTACGGAGTCGCCTTTTTCTTCATTCTCACAGAGCGTACCTTCAAATATGTGAGCCCGGCATTTCTGCTGCACAAAAAAACTTTGTTTGATTAAATTGACTAAATGCTTGCTCCATGTATAAAACAAATCTAGCCCACATATAGGGGACACATGATCCATTATTTGTCTCTTAGTTTACTAATAGCATTGCTACCAGGGCAGGAATGTTTACAGGTTTATGTTTAAACACTCATTTTTAATAAATATATTACTAAAGCATGATGTGGTAGCACACTGTCATTTACAGAGAGAAAATTTCAATGGAATGGCCAAAACCCTTCCCACTAACTTGCAGCTTTACTGATAAAACTATATAATGTATTAACAAACCTGTGAAAATCGAGTTTCAGAAAACATTTATTCTTTGCATATCAGAAAGTGTTCTGATTTGTTTTAATCCTATTAAAATATTTTTATATCACACAGAAGTACAAAAAATTGTATTTCACTGCTGAAAAATATATTTTGAAATGTGCATACAGTTGACTTAGCTATTCAAATGTATGTTAGGAAAAAACTGACAAAATCCTGGAACTCTGCAGTCAGAAGGAAAATTTATTGTAAGACAACCTGTCTTTTTACCTCTGTCTCCGAGCACAGCGCAAATGTGACAAGAATAAGATTTAAAGGCCTCCTTCACTTTCTGACTGAACAGAACACCTGTTCTTTGTCAACTCGCCAGAAGGGTCGAGTAGGTCCTAAAAATAGCTCAACCTGATAAAATATGACTCACCATAGCGAGTAGGCAAGTAGAGTTTTTTTAGGCCTGACTGAATATTATCACTCACATCTTTGCCATCTTGGTAGCACGTCTTTCTCAATTCCCCCTGTCATTTTCTCTGTATTCCCAGAACGCTCTTGTTTTTGTTTTTCGTCCAGTACTTAAACTCTTTACTTATGTGTTCTTGAATTTTTTAAGATTAGAAAAACTGGTACATCTGAAGAAAGGACCAATGTGGTCTCTACATTTAACGTGCAATTCTATCATTATATGTGTTGCCTACAAGATGCACACTTTCATTATGATACTGTTTGTGATTAGGAAACAAATAATCAAGAAAAAATAAAACACTGACACTGGGTATGTAAGGACATATACCCATCAGGGAGATTTCACAACAGCAAACAAATTCCAATGGAGCACTGCAGTGGGGTTTCGGAGGGATGTCATCTGTGGTATGCTTTTAAAACAGCTATTGTTATGATCACATGAATTTTCTTTATCAGCAATTATTTCAATAGTGTGGCACACACCGGGGTGGTGGCAAAAAGTGTTCTTTCCACAATAGGGAACACTAAACAGGTGCCAGATGAGGAATTACTTTCCAAGTGAAAGATTGGATGTAGCTGCTGGAAGCTACTTATTCCCATATTGCCTCCACATTCAGGATTGACAGAGTACTTTTCCACTGTCCCACAAGAGCCAAAGAAATTAAAGGAATAACACCAAAAGTAGGAACGGTATAATGCCTTATAATTTGTGAGGTACCTTTTACTGGAAGTCTAGTGACTGTAGGTAAAGTCTTGAGGAGAGGAAAAGGGAGGTTACTCAAGTGCAACAGGGCTTGTAAATAAATACAAATGAAAATGCAAGTGAAACAGATTTCTGAACCTTGAGAATGCATTACAATGTGGCACATGCTTTCCTAAAGGCTCCAGTACCAATACCATATACTTTTTTATCAGAACTTTATTGTCATAACTTTAAGCAAAACTTGCCAAATTGCCAATTTTACTTCAGGTGCCTGGCACTGTCTGGAGACATGTGTGCTTTTCTTACCAACAAGTGCCTTGGAAACCGGGGTGCCAGCACCTGTGACTGGTGCCATGGAAGCACCATCACTATCAAGGCTGACACCTAGCTCGGCAGCGGAAGTCGAAGGTACCAAGCCAGTTTGGTCCAGAAGAGGGTTCTCATCTTCTTGGTCTGTTGGTGAAAAGAAGGCACCTAAGGCCTTTGAAGCTTCGTGCTCAGACATTGCTTTGGGTACAAGATGCCTTTCTCCCTCTTGGCTGGATGGCACGAAAAAAGCACCCAGAGCCTTTTCTGCTTCTCGCTCAGACGTCTCCTTGGAGACGTGAGGCTCTGGAAAATAAAAAAACAGAACAATGAGAAAGAAGTTAAACTTGAAAACTACAATTCTCAGGCAATTTAGCTATTGATGTGTATGTGTGTAGCTCAACAATGCCTGTCACTTCCAGCGCTAGAAGGGGGAATGGCCATTTACACAGGGCATTGACTTTGGGCTGCACTGCCAGACATTAAGGACGGATCACTTGGAATTAGGAAACTGGTGAAGGGCTACAAAACATCCCATTTAAGAAGACTTGTTGTTATTAATTTAAAGGAGCACCACAAGTTATATAAGGTTGGGTGACAAAAATACCTGAGAAAATATACACAGGCCTCGAAAACTCTACTTGTCCACTCGCAATGGTGAGCCATATTTTATCAGGTCGAGCTATTTTTAGGACCTACTCGTCCCTCCTGGTGAGTTGACAAAAGAACAGGTGTTCTGTTCAGTCAGAAAGTAAAGGAGCAATAAAGACACATTTAAATCATGTTCTTATCTTGTCACATTTGCTCTGTGTTCAGAGACAGTGGTCAAATGTCAGCTTGTCTTCTTACAATTAATTTTCCTTCTGACTGCATAGTTCCAGGATTTTGTAAGGTGAACTGTCTGACCTGCTGTACAAAGAGTGTGAAACAAAAGGCTGTAGAGTGTCAGGTTTTTCCTAACACACAACATTTAAATAACTAAGTCAACTGTACAGACATTTCTAAGTATATTTCAGTAGTTGTGAAAGACCATTTTACGTACTTCTATATGATGAAAAAATATTTTAATATGATGAAAAGAAATCAGAACACTTTACTTGGTGAGGTGCAAATGATAAATTGGTTTTCTGAAACCTAATTTGCACAGATTATTGTAAATAGACTCTATATTTTATCAGTAAAGCTGCAAATTAGTGGGAAAGTTGTTGGATATTTGTAGTCTGTAAATAACAATGTGCTACCACAGCATGCTTTAGTAATATATCTATTAAAAGGTAATGTTTGAACATAAACTGAGAAACAATCCTGCCCTAATGGCAATGCTATTAGTAGATGAATAGGCAAGTCATGGATCATGTGTCCACTATACGTGGGCAAGAGTCTTATAATACACAGAGCACACTTTTAGACTATTTAATCAAACAAAAGGTTATTTTGCACATCATAAATGCTGAGCTCACATATTTGAAGGTGCATTTGTGAGAATGAAGAAAAAGAGGACTCTGTAAACTAATATATTTACCTAGGATCACACAAATTGAGAGCTGTTTACGGGTCAAGTACATAACAGTTGAGTAGATCATTCAAGTTACTCAACCTGCAGGTCTAATAAAATTTTTATGATTTATCAAGGCCTGATACATGAAAACTGGGGAATTCTTCTTCCTGAAATATGTGATCTTACTTCTCAACACACCTTGAGAAGCTATCCAACACAAAACGGTTGTCAGGTTAGTGAATTCTAAAGATTTAGGGTCTTATTAGGGGTTTGGCGAACAGTTTTGGCCATCCCCCAAACGTCCGATGGGGAGGTTGCCGCCATTGTGGCTACCTCCCCACAGGGCCCATTAAGAGTTTGTTGCTAGGTCAGCGGGCGGAAACGTGAGTTTCCACCCACTGGCCTAGCGGGAAACAGCCTACAGCATTGTCGGCGATGCTGTAGGATGCACCAGCACCCTCGCAATGTTCACTGTCTGCCAAGCAGACAGCAATGTTCACTGTCTGCAAAGCAGACAGTGAACATTGCGAGGGTGCCAGCCAGGGGGGCCTCTGCACTGCCCATGCAAAACGCATGGGCAGTGCAGGGGCCCCCTCTGGGGCCCCATGAACCTGTTCTCCGCCAGCCTTTTCATGGCAGTGCTACCGCCATGAAATGGCTGGCGGAAAACGAGGCCGTAATCCCCAGGGACTGCCGGGATCTTTGAACCTGGCAGAGCTGGTGGTCACTGAGTTAGGAGTCAATGAAGTAAAGTTATTCAATTTGATTATTCTAGGCATTATTTGAGAGTGGAAGTCAGTAGACATTTTGCAATATGTAAAAGTTGGAAAACCCTATAGAGGCAAGAGAAGAGGTATGTGGCAGCACAAGAGCACCAACACAAGGAAATAAAAATGCCAGTCTAACCTACTAAAATTAGCACAAACAACCAGCTAAGATCACTTGTGAGAGGGGTGAGAAAAGAGAGCAATCTATTATTTCAAAGGCAGATGATAAATCCATAAATATATGAGCCAGCTCATTCACTTTCAACATTAAGGAATACAGGGGGATCACAAGCACAACATTCAGAACTCTTTTAACACCCCTGGACAATAAGAAACTTAAACTGATGTCTTCAACCATGTTTTCACAGGTCCACTTAATAACCTCTAAAAGTTGCCCATTATTTGATGCTAAGGAAAGTTTCTCAGTGATAATTTACCAGAGCACTTCAAGAGATAAAACGTGTGAAGATTTTTTTTTTATGAGCAATTTTTTTTCTACAACTAGCAATGTATTGTGGCCATGATGGCTTTATTACGGCCCATCACTTGCCCTGATTATACATATGAACACGTAATAGCTTTATAATATGAGCTCATGACAGTTATCTTACACACTTATGTCTTACTAACTCCTAACTATACTGACAATCCACATTTCATTGTGAATCTGTACCTTCTTACTGGAACAGAAAAACTTGGGATATATTATCTATGCACATTTGACAAGCACTTCCATTAGCTTGTGTTTAAAAATTGCATATGCATTCAAAGCCACTGCCTGAACTTAGACAGAAGCAACCTTTAAGTGCGCTGACCAGAAATACTCACCTGCGCCATCTGATGCAACACTCAAGTTGGACTCTAATATGGCCACTGTTGCTGCCTCTATTGAAGGATCCCCCTGAGAAACAAAAAGAAGAATCTAGCATTAAAATCCACAGCGATGCATGCAATTAATGAGAAGAAGACAGGGGGGGGGGGGGGGGGACCAGAGGGATGAATGAGAAGTGTTGGGGGGTGGGTAGCAAAAGATGGGCATGCATGAGGATGAAGTAATGAGGGACAGGCTCAGCTGACTCAATAAGGGGGTGGAGCAGAAGCACATGACTGAACAAAGGGGTAGGGCAGAGATGTGGGACCTAGTGAGAGGAGTGTGGCACAATAGTAAACCAAGTTGGGGGGGGGGGGGGGCACAGGGTGGAAGGACAAGCGACGGTGTGGGCAGAGTGGAGGGACCGAGCAAGTGGCAGGACCAAGCAAGTAGGTGAAGCAGAGTGGCAAGACTAACCTGCGAGAAGGGCAAAGTGGGAAGCCCATATGGCAGGAAGGGTAGAGTGGCAAGCCCCTATTTCAGGAAGCGCAGAGTGGAGAGACCATATGGCGAGAAGGGCAGAGGGGGTTTTCTATCTATGAAGGTACAGATACTTACATTGATTTATTCTGCATCTTTGGTATTATTGGATTATTTGTAGAATTATTATAGTTTACAACACATCAGTTTACATAGAGGTAAATATTATTGAATGGTATATTTTTTGTATTGTTTGTGTTTAGATGAAATACTGTGTTTCTAGTGTTTTTTTCTGTATATACATGCCCTGATGAAGGTGATGAAGGTGGCTGTGAAATTATAAATTTACCAGGAAATTAAAATCCACCGAAACGCACGTTGGCAATGGGGCACCAAGGCGGACAACGGAATACCAGAGTTTCAGAAATCAACGGATGAATTATTATACTTGGATTAGACCAACCTGGAAAATAGACGCACTTTTCTTGGCTGGAATATGTTATATTAAAATTGGAATTCAATGTGAAATAGGATTAAAGGCGTTTACGTTTGATTTGTTTGCCATTTGTACTATTTGTTCATTAATTAGACAGGAGAGTAATTTTTCTTTAAGAATTTGTGTCGACTTCCATGAGTTTCTCTCCTTATCATTTCAGGGACCCCTTGTGGTGTGTTTTTTCAGAAAGGGTAGAGTGGCAAGCCCCTATTTCAGGAAGCGCAGAGTGGAGAGACCATATGGCGAGAAGGGCAGAGGGGCAAGACATAGGACCAAGGGGCAGTATGTGCGAGTCGCAAGACCAAGGGGCAGGAGGGGTGAGCCACTAAGCAGAGGAGCTGGAGCAGTAAGATATAGCAGCATGTTGTAAGACCGAGCAATAGGAAGAGCGGGTCACGAGACCAAGCAGCGAGAGGGGCGAGAAACAGGAAAGGCCAGTCAAGAATCCAAGAGAAGGAAATGGCAAGTTAAGAGAGTAAAAGTAATGGCAAGTGCAAAAGTTGGGAGAATCATGAGTGCAAAAAGGATGGGTGAATTGTGAGAGTGTGAAGGAGTGAGCCTAAAGAGGGAGAAGGAAGGGGAGATGTGAGACATAGTGAAGGAAGGATGAAGAGTTAGAGCAAAAAAACAAAAAAAGAAGAAGAAGAAGAAGGACTGCTGAGAACAAGGAGGGGTAAAAGAAGGAAGAAGATTGTCAGGGAGAAGGAAAGGGGTGCTGTGGTGAAGAAGGGGCGTGCAGAGTCTAGGAAGAGAGAAAGCAGGCAGCCATGGCAGGCCCGGAAGAAAGAACTTTGTAACTAGGCGGAACGAATGAAGACTATGACCAGGCAGAAGAAAGAGGATGTGGCCTGGAAGACACAAAGGAAGGTTGTGAGCTAGCAGAAAAAAAGGGCAGTCCGTGGCCAGGCTGAAAAAAAAAAGGGGATCCGTGGCCAGGTTGAAAGAAAGGGATATCTGTTGCCAGGCTGAAAGAAAGTGGGGGGCAGTGGATGTGGCCAGGCTGAAAGAAAGGGGAGGAAGGGGGGCATGGTCTGGCAGAGAGGGGGGGGGGTGCTGTGACTATGAGGTAAAAGGGATAAATCCATCACTGAATTTCTTATCATCCACCTTCCAAATCATTTCCTGAATTCTCCTTATTTCAATCAACTCTTCTGGGAGTCCAACTGCCAATGCATCCCCAGTAAAGGATGGACACAGACAGGGTATCACCTCTTTGGGCATGATGGGGTCATAAAGGGCCTTGGGCAAGAAATACTATTTCACTGAAACATATAAAATCATGTGGCTCACCCACACTAGCAATACCCACAACTACACTCCGATCTAGGCGACCAAAACACTAGCATTGCATTCACATTCTATCACCACACACCCTCAAACTACAGAACTTAAATTCCACCTCATGCTCATTAATGTGCGCCCTGCAGTACTCTATGCAACAGACAACACAGACCTCACCACTTATCACAAGCTTGACTCCCTTTTCATTACCGAAGCACTGTCAACCTCCACATCCTGGCACATCTTAGATGTCCTTCTTCCCAGAGGCTACAGCATCCATTGTGTGGACCACACACATAAGAAGGGAGGAAGCCCCATTTCAATTCATTAGTTCTCCTGGTCCTGCATGCTGAGTAAGCAAGTAACACAACTACATGATGCTGCTAAAATGCCATTTCCCATTCTCTGCAACTCAGACACTCACTGTCCAGCTCATCTATGGGCCTCCCAGAAAGAACAAGGACTTGATAAATTCTCAGATCTCTTCACCGCCTCATCTACCAGACGTGCCCATAGTACCCTCTTGGGTGGCTTCACAAACAAGAGACACTCCTTTCAACCTCATCATCAGCCACAATCTAATGCACACCACTCATAACTCTGGACTGGACCGACCACTCTGCTGTCCCTATCTGCCTTCTATGCGTCCTGTGTACAAACCAAGGTCAATGCAAGAAGAATACAATGCAAACCTTCAAAGACCTCTCAATAGACAACCTAATGCATGAACTCATCTATCACCTCCACATCGGACACCAACACCCTTCTAGACAACCTCAACACTTGTTTGGAAAACTATGTGAACATACACTCCTCAATTAAAAAATAAAAGTGCAAGACAAAGCCTTCACATCCCTCGTACTTCAAAGACCTTGCTAACAATAAACCATCCATCCACAGTCAGGAAAGAAAATGGAAGAAAAACTGAACTCCAGATGACCTTGTGATATGGACGTCCCTCTGTGCAACAAACAGACAGCTCATTTAATAAGCCAAAGTAAATTAACATATCAACACCATCAAAAGCAGAACAATCAGGAATTGCAACAATTCCCTGCCATGCCCACTTATTCCTCACGCCACAGAAAATGCAAAGCCATCAACCTCTTCTTCACTGAAGAAATATAGAAGATCCAACAGCACATTGACAACATCAACCCTGCTTTCTCTCTTATGCCCATCAATTCATGCATAATCCTGCAATGTTAAGTCTTCAAAGCCCTATCTCTTGCAGATCTCACCAACATACTCAACTCCATTTCTTATGAAGACGATACCTTACCTTGTCTTTCATCAAAGTTCTCTCTGACAACGCTCTCTCACTTTGGTATAAAAAGATAAGGTAGTAGGATTTGCACTACCTCAATTAGAGAGGTATGCCTGTCGTAAAACCACTTTTTGGATGATTTATTCGAAGAAATATGTGTAAACATGGGTCCAGCTCCTTGATGAACATGTGACTACAGGAGTGACCCAACCCTCTATTGAGTCCCGTGGAGCCCAAGCTCCTAGAATGTGGATTTATATTAGACAGTCTGAGGAGGCACGGCCTTCCCACCTTGAGCATGGATCTTGTTAGTAAAAAGACACACACAGGATCCTAGTTACCCTGATGAAGGCCCATGTAGGCTATAGAACGAGCCTGAAACATGTTGGTAGAAATTAGGATGGGAAAATATCTCTGGTTTTAATCCTGCCTGGTATACCTACGAAATAAAGAGATATCTTTTGGGTTTACACCAAGGTAGTGTTAACATTTTATCTGAATTCCAGTTATATCCAGCACAGACTACTTAGATTTCCCTCACCTTGAAGTTGAGGCCATCTTGGCGGTATCATCCAGTCAAGACAGGACGAGATTGCCCACGATGACACATGCCACAAGGATGTGGGTGAGGCTTACCCCTCCAGTCTCCTTATATGATCTCAGTAGGACAATGGTAGTTGAGGCAGAACAAATACTACTACCATATCTTCTTTGGTGTATACATATTTGACTGTGAACGACATAAGGTAGGTTAATTCTGCTGCCTCTCTTTTGGTATTGAGCTTTCTCAGCTTTTTCAATGCCTCCCTCATTCACAGCATATTCTCAGAAGCTCTCAAAACAAGCTAGAATCCTCATCTCCTAAAGAGACCTACGCTAAACCAGGATGACCTCGCCAACTGCAGGCCCATCACTAATCAGGACTCGAAAAAATCTACTCGACCACTCACTATGGCAAGTTTTATTTTATGAAGTCGAGCTATTTCTAGATCCTACTCATGTCTTCTGGTGAGTGGACAATGAACAGGTGTTCTGTTCAGTCAGAAACTGATTTAGCAATTAAGATGCCTTTAAATCTTATTCTTGTCACATTTAGGATGGAAAAAAGTCAGAACACTTTACTTGGTGATGTGCAAATGATAAATGTTTTCCGAAACCCAATTTTCACAGATTATTGTTAATACACTATATAGTTTTATCAGTAAAGCTGCAAGTTAGTGGGAAGGTTCTGGGTCATTTGTTGGAAATCTACTGTCTGTAAATGACAGTGAGCTACCATGTCATGCTTTAGTAATATATTTATTAAAAGTGAGTGTTTAAACATAAACTGAGAAACACTCCTGCCCTGATGGCAAAGTGTAGGAGGCTGGCCTGGTTTATAGTGGGTACCTGATGGTACTTACACCTTGTGTCAGGTCCAGTTATCCCTTATTAGTAGATTAGTAGTGTTCTAGCAGCTTAGGCTGATAGAGGTAGCTATAGCAGAGCAGCTTAGGCTGAACTGGAAGACATGCAAAGCTCCTACTATACCACTTCTATCATATAGCACTATATCATAAGAATCACAATACTCAGTTACTAAAAATAAAGGTACTTTATTTTAGTGACCACGTGCCAAAAATATCTCAGAGGATATACTCCCTTAGGACGTAAGTAAAATACACAAAATATACACACAAACCAAAATAAGGTAAGTAAACAGTTAGAAAAGTAGTGCAAACATTGTAGAATATTATAGGATGCAACAGGCCTAGGGGCAACACAAACCATATACTAAGAAAGTGGAATGCAAACCACTTAGGGACCCCTGGCCTAGTGTAGTGTGTAGAGGGTCGCTGGGAGTGTAAGAAAACATTAAGGGTGTCCAAGATACCCCACCCCAAGACCCTGAAAAGTAGGAGTAAAGTGATACTACTTCCCCAGAAACACACTAAACTCATGATAGGAGATTCTGCAAAGACCACAACAGTCTGCAAAGCACCGAAGACGGAGTCCTGGACCTGAGGACCTGTAAAGGAAGGGGACCAAGTCCAAGAGTCACGAAAGTGTCTGGGGGGGGGGGGGGGTGAGAGGGCAGGAGCCCACTAAACCCCAGATGAAGGTGCAAAATGGCAACCTCCCGGTGAAAGAAGCTGAAGATTCTGCAACAATGAAAGGTGCTAGGAACTTCTCCTTTGTGCAGAAGATGTCCTACAGAGTGCTGGAGGATACAGCGTTGTTTCTTTGGAGAAAGACCGCAAACAAGCCTTGCTAGCTGCAAAGGTTGCGGTTGAAAAAAAACAAAAGGGTGCTGCCCAGGCCCAGGTAGGACCAGGAGGTCACCACTTGGAAGAGGAGACAGAGGGGGCCCTCAGCAGCACAGAGAGCCCACACACAAGAAGGCAGCACCAGCAGAATTACTTGAACAAGGGTTCAAGACAACTGAGCACAGCAGTTGTCTCAACACTACAAAAGAGGGTCCCACGAAACCGGTGGTCAACTAAGCGAGTTGAGCAATGCAGGACGGAGTGCTGGGGACCTGGGCTAGGCTGTACACGAAGGATTACTTGCAAAAGTGCACAGAAGCCCTAGCAGCTGCAGTTCACGCAGTACACAGGATTACTGTCTGGATAGGGGAGGCAAGGACTTACCTCCTCCAACTTTGGACAGATGGACCACTGGACTGTCGGGTCACTTTGATCCACCACCTGTGTTCCAGGGACCACGCTCGTCACGATGAGGGGACCCAGATGACGTGTGAAGCAGAAGTTTGGTGCCTGCAGTAGCACGGGGAAGACTCCGTCAACGGAGATTTCTTCGTGGCTTCCGGTGCAGGGTGAAGGCAGGCAGCCCCCAGAGCATGCACCACCAGGAAACAGTCGAGAAAGCCGGCAGGATTAGGCACTACAATGTCGCTGGTAGTCTTCTTGCTACTTTGTTGCAGTTGTGCAGGCGTCCTGGAGTAGTCAGCAGTCAATCCTTGGCAGAAGTCGAAGAGGAAGATGCAGAGGAACTGTGGTGAATTCTTGCAAGTCGTTATCTGAGGAATAGCCCACAGGAGAGACCCTTAATAGCCCTCAGAGGAGGATTGGCCACCTAGTCAGGTAAGCACCTATCAGGAGGGGTCTCTGACGTCACCTGCTGGCACTGGCCACTCAGAGGCCTCCAGAGTGCCCTCACACCTCTGGATCCAAGACGAAAGATGTCTGAGACACACTGGAGGAGCTCTGGGCACCACCCCTGGGGTGGTGATGGATAGGGGAGTGGTCACTCCCCTTTCCTTTGTCCAGTTTCGTGCCAGAGCAGGGGCTGGGGGATCCCTGAACCGGTGTAGACTGGCTTATGCAAGGAGGGCACCATCTGTGGCTACTCCTCCCCAGCCCTTAACACCTATTTTCAAAGGGAGAGGGTGTAACACCCTCTCTCAGAGGAAATTCTTTGTTCTGCCTTTCTGGGACTGGGCTGCCCAGACTCCAGGAGCTGCCCTGTCTGTGGGTTGGCAGCAGAGAGCTGGTTTGGCAGTACCCGGGGTCCATAGTGGAGCCTCGGGGATGCATGGGATTGGCACCCCAAAACCAGATTTGGCATGGGGGGGGGGGGGGGGAACAATCCCATGATCTTAGACATGTTACATGACCATATTCGGAGTTACCATTGTGAAGCTACATATAGGTATTGACCTATATGTAATGCACGCGTGTAATGGTGTCCCCGCACTCACAAAGTCCGGGGAAATTGCCCTAAACTATGTGGGGGCACCTTGGCCAGTGCCAGGGTGCCCTCACACTTAGTAACTTTGCACCTAACCTTCACTAAGTGAGGGTTAGACATATAGGTGACTTATAAGTTACTCAAGTGCAGTGTAAAATGGCTGTGAAATAACGTGCGTTATTTCACTCAGGTTGCAGTGACAGCCTGTGTAAAGATTTGTCTGAGCTCCCTATGGGTGGCAAAAGAAATGCTGCAGCCCATAGGGATCTCCTGGAACCCCAATACCATGGGTACATAGGTACCATATACTAGGGAATTATAAGGGTGTTCCAGTGTGCCAATTGAAATTGGTAAAAGTGGTCACTAGCCTACAGTGACAAATTTAAAGGCAGAGAGAGCATAAGCACTGAGGTTCTGGTTAGCAGAGCCTCAGTGACACAGTTAGTCACTACACAGGGTTACACATTCAGACCACAAACTATGAGCACTGGGGTCCTGGCTAGCAGGATCCCAGTGAGACAGGCAAAAACAAACTGACATACATGTAAAAATGGGGGTAACATGCCAGGCAAGATGGTACTTTCCTACACAAAGCTATTAGTGAACTAAGAGGCAAGTCATGCATAGATCATGTGTACCCTATATATGGGCCAGATTTATTATAAATGGAGCAAGGGTTTAGTGTATTTAATCAAACAAAAGAGGATTTTTTTTTTACAGCAGAAATGCTGAATGAATTCACATATTTGAGGGTGCACTCATATGTGAGAATGAAGAAAAAGTTGACTGTAAAATACAATATTTGCCAAGGATCACACAATTTTAGACACATTTCTGGGGTCAAGTACATTACACTTAGGTCGAGTAGATTATGCAGGCTACTTGACCTGCAGGTCAAGTAACATTTTTATGATTTCTCGAGGCCTGCTAACCTACCCTTCAGATCACGCTGCAGCACAGACAGCGCTACAGTACACATTGTAATCATTGCCAGTTGAAGATGACCCTATCTTTCGATACTGCTGGACCTCTCAGGTGCCTTTGAAACAAATCGATCATCCCACTCTCATAAGCAACCTGGAGTCTTGAGTAGGTGTAATGCTATCAGCATATAACCACCGGCTCCATCTCGACAACTAACTCCATTTAGCTTCAAATGCCGGCACGTTGGAAGGGCAGGTATTTTTCGCGCACAGCTTGTTAATGTGTTTTCGCTTTTTCTCACCAAGGATGGGAACATAACATGGCGGAGTAGTAGAGATAAGGATGTACCAGGATGAGAATGTTCATGGTAGAGCAGGGTGCAGCTCGATCTTGGAAGTGCACCTTGGGATCTGGCCAGTCTCTAGCATGTTCTTTCAACACTGACCTGGTACGGCCAGCGTTTGAACAACAACTAACTCGACGGGAGGGGGTTTCTAGAACCTTCCTCTTAAGTTTGTTTAAAGTATATAAGGTGGGGAAGCTTGACAACTGGGAGAAGAAGGTACTCATCTGGGAATGGACGCATTGCCCAGAAAATAAATCACATTGAGGTCAGTCTCCCTCTTGTTTCGGATGTCCAGGGTTCCACAATCTGCAGTTGGTAGACAAGGGATGATGTCGGAGTCAAGCCCCACAGTGATGCATTTTTAATTCTTATTTTTTAGCTTTCCAGGTGTGCACGTATAAATATGTAATCACTATATATATATTTTTTTTTTTTTTTTTTTTTTTTTTAACTCATTGTTGAAGTATTGCATTTTCTTTGATCATTATTATCCTGCTGCTGTGATTATTTTGAGTATTGTATGTGTGTTGCTGCATTTGAAATAAAGGCTCACGTTATTCTGTTTGTTTATGAAACTTGGGAAGTGCCTTAATAAATTCATCACTTAGACTAAGAGTGCTGCATTCTTTGCATTCCTTTCATTTGGTTTCCTCTCAGTCCGAAGCAGACCAGTTGGATTCAACAGCAATTTATGTCCTTCATCCTTTACTAGTTCTCATCCTGCCATTCCAACTAAAACCAGGCCAAACAGTTCTGTACCACCTGCAGAGCTTCCCATAGTTCCATACTGATTACCCTGTCATCTTCAAACTCTACACAGAGCAAATAACAGCATCAAAATTCACCAACATGCCAATGATACACAACTCTACACGAGTCTCTCAAGCTTCAGCCATCTACCTCCAACTCTGCCTACACATCATCTACACATAGATATCCAGCGCCCACTTAAAGCTCAACCCAAACAAAACAGAATCCCTGGTTTCTGCCAAGAATGACAAACAAGAACAGTACAAACCTAGCTCATTAACCAGAACCGTGACAGCTTTAAACATCAACTTTCACCAAATGCCAAGTACCTGGATTCACCCATGACACCAAGCTCACCCTCAAGAAACACTGCCAAAAACATAAAGAGGGCCATGCATCAGCTCTCTCTAGCTCCACAACAGAAAGTGAAAACATTTCTCACAGAAAGAAACTTCAGAACTGCTGTGTAAGCACTCAGACTCTTGTATCTGGATGGCTGTAACCCTTGTTTTATGGATCCCAAACTCCACAGTGGGATCACTTAAAAGGTATACTACATGCTGCAGCATGTCTCACCCAGAGCCTGCCTGAAGAAATATGATCATATCAACTCTTGCATGATGGAACTTCATTGGCTTTCCCCGAGGGTCTGCAGCATTTTCAAAACCAGCATCATCATTTACAAAGCCATCAAAACCAGTACCCTTGCTTTTCTTGCAAACTCACCATCTCTGCTGATTCTCGGCACACCTGCAGCCAGGACACCAACACACTGCAGACAAGGTAGTTTAAAGAAGAAAATACAAGACAACAGGCCTTTTTCCATCCATGCAACCAGGATATGTGACAATATCCCTGAATCCATCTGGACAGCCCCACAGCTGCTCCAATTTAGCATCTTTGAAAATCCACTACATCACATTTCGTTAAGCGTTCACAACCCAGCTACCTCTGCTGCTAATCATTGGCTTTATGTCTTAAGTATGGTCTTTGAACTGTACAGTGCTCCAGACTTACGACTATATCATAACATGTTGTAAACAGAAGTGGCACTAGAGAGCAGTCAAGGTTTACTCAAGAGGTGGTAATGTCACCTGAGTGGCGTTAGTGGTTAAGCTGCCAACCCTACTCTTACCTACGATCTTCAATGATAATCTTCTTGCCACCCACTATGCTCACCCTCCGCTGCCTCTACTCATACAGCCTCGACTTCCTACATTTTGCAACTCTAGTTGCCTCACTCCTCTTTTTAAACCTACTTTTTTCCTGAAACAACGTTTTCAGACCTTCTTAATTCCGCTCCCCTACTCTACAGTCCAAAGACACCACCTCTCTTACTGTGCATCTTTAATAACTACTTTCAACTCCTTCTAACCATTCATCCCTACTTTTCTCGTGGCACAATTCTCTCACCTCACAGCAGCCCACCCCTCTCCTCATGTCATCAGCACGCCTAATCTTGACTTCTCTCTCCATTACATTGTCATGCATATCCCTTTCTTCCCTCTCACCTCTGGTTCTAACCTCTCCATCTCTCCTCCCTGTATCCAGACTCCGCTGCCCGCTCCGTTGTTTCTCCGTCCCTTGCCGATGACGTCCCTCTGCCTGTGCGTTTCACGCCTGGTTCGTTCTTCCACCCGGAAATCCGCTTTGCGTGCCAGGCCTCGCTCTCACTGTCCATTGTTGTGTCTGGTCGTGTCTGCGACATGTTTAGGGTTAGCGAAACTTTATTGACAACAATAGAGGCGAAGAAAGATAATTGGATTTTCTCGATTGGCTCCGAATCCGTGACGCAAAAGCGCGCCGCGTGTCAAGCCTCGCTTTAATGGGAGTTCGACTGGTTTGTGCTTCAGCTTTTTTGTAATTGCTAATAAATTACCAAATGACTGTAGCACACAAGCGTATCCTTTAGATTGTGAACGAAAATTGTACACTTACCCCATTTTAATTTTAATTTTGTATGGTGAATAAAACGCAGAATTATAGGTGTAAACACCAAGTGCCAGGCAGCCAGTTGCTCTCTAACTCAGAACGTCAGTTAAAAAACACAGGCGTACTAACCAATAACATACAATAAAACATAAAGCAAAAGAAATTCCAAATACAGAGCACTTCAGTTATAAATGTATATAATGCATGTCCTTATACCTTACTACACAACACCCCCTTCAAAAAAACGTAATGAACAAGTCATAACAACATTTTCATTTTTTGGGAATCCTAATATGACTTGAAATTGTGTCTTTTCTTACATTCATATTTTGTCTGTGAGAACCCTTGTCATGATGAGTGCGGTATGTACAGGTACTTTTGCCCATCAATTGCTACATAAACCTTGCCTAAAATGGACCTGTGCAGAAATCTAAAGTCAGAAATGAAATTGCCAATTATATTATCCTCTTTTTTTTTAACCACAAGCACACACTAACATTATTAGTTTCCAGTTTCTTGTTAATCGAATTCTTAGAAAATATGTATCTGATTGAATTGTGAATGGATACCCACAGCACGTCATGACTTCTGTTTTTCTACCATCTATAAATATCCCATACTGCGAAGAAAAATGTATGTGCCAGATGACCATAGGAGTGACAGACATTAAAATAGTTGCACATTCAGGATCACTATATACACTTTTAACAATGATGTGGGTCGGAAGAGCTTTATGCCACAATACAGGAAGAGTTATTACCACCAGACTTTTTTTCTGAAAAGTTTTTGTCGGAGAAGATATTGAAATGGTGGCTTTAGGAAATTGATTTCCAGGTTCAAAGGTAGAGAGGCAGAGTGCACATTTTTTGTTTCTGTCTTTGGACCCTCTGTTTTAGGTTGGAAGGATCACAAGGAATTGGGAATGTAGTTTGACCCAAACAACTCTGAGCTTGGATTATCTTTGCAGTCTGAAGTCTGAATAAGGTTTGTGACAAGACATATTCAAGTCTCATCCTAAACATTTTTCAGGGACAATTTGCAAAATGGGGGGATTCCAACATAAAATTATTTTAAAACCTGGTGTTGTACCGTGTGTACACAACACAGGACTATTCCCAATAACAGGTGAAGTCCAAAAAGAACGTGAAAAATTGTGATCTGCTGGTATTATAGAACCTGTGGAATCTTTGTAATGAGTTGCCCTGCTAATTGTAACAAGACGTGCAAATGGTAAGTTGAGGTTATATGTGAGTTTGATGGAATTCAACAAGATTATTCAGGTTGGTCATTTTCCATTTCCCAAGATTAATGTAATGCTATCTTTGACCAAAGGGATTAAATGGTTTTCCACAATGGATCTCACAGCGGCATTCAATCAAGGGCCTTTAAATTCTGAGAGTAAAAGTCCTGTTTCTTTCGTAACATCATTTGGATGTTTCAGATTCATTAGGGTGCCTTTTAGTTTTGGTTTGGCATTTCTATATCTGCTGCTATGTTTCAAAGGCAGATGTTTGAGTTGGTCAAGGATGTGAAATACTCAATGTTTTTCCAAGATGACTTATTAACTATGGAAAGAAACAAAGACGAGGATGATGCTAAGCGTGTACAAGTGTTATATATCTTGGAAAAAAAGGTTTTACTGTAGAGTATTGAGTGCACATTGGCCAGATGCAGTGTGACATATCTTGGCCATAAAGCCTAAGAAAGCAGTAATAGAGGCTATCAAGACTCTTGTCCCAAAAAACAAAAATGATGTAAGTGCATTTCTTGGCCTAGCAGAATTTTATTCCAAATTCATTACAACTTTTTTATGCAAAAGATATCCCCATCACCAACCTTTGAAACTTAAAAACAGGTTTGAGTGGTCTGATGAGTGTCAGTCAGCATTTCAAGAAGTGAAGGGGGATATTTGTTCTGCTCCACCACTGCAATGGTTTCCTTTCAAGCTACAGGGTGTAGTTACTGAAGACACCAGTGCCAAGGGCGTAGGTGCAGTGTTAATTCAAGTGAATTAAATGAAGAGCGTGTTATTGGTTTTGCCTCATGTTTCTTGGATCCAGTACAGAAAAAGTATTCAGTTATAGAACGAGAAGCATTACCTTGTGTATGGGGATTGGAATATTTCAGGCAATACATTTGGGGGACCCATACAGCGATCATAAACCTTTAGCTAAGATACTAAAAATAAAAGGATTGTGTAATGCATCTCCACGGTTGACCAGAATGTCAGTTATGAAGTCTCACACACTCCAGGTGTAAAGAATAAGGTGGCAGATTTTTAAAGTCAATTACCACTTCTCTTAAAAAGTACACCAGTTGATAATGTCAAAGAATGCTGTGTGAGAGACTGCTTTTAAGGAGAACAAAGTTCTTCAAGATGTGAGGGGAATGGTAACTGAGGGATGACCAGACAAGAGATTGCTAGAGAAGAATTCACAGGTTTCTTTGGGAATTGAGGAACAAACTGTCTGTTGAATAAGGGAATATTATGAGAATCAGTGAAGTTGTACCATCGTACAATTTCTGTATTAGACAGAAATCGATATTTGCCACAAAGGTCATCTTGAGATAATTAAAACAAAGGGTAGATAGAAAATATCATAATGTATGGCAAGTTTAAACTTAGCTATTGAGAAGAAAATAAGGGGTTGTGTTGTGTGTAACAATTCAGACAAGATGCAGATGTTATGGGTCCTCCTCTAAAGGACATGAACAAACATATCTCATTGTCATTATCGATGATTTTTCTAAGTGACCAGAGGTGGAGATGGCAAGTAAAACTAATACAAGGGCAGTGGTGAAGATTTTGGGTAAGTCACTTTTGAAGTATCGTAATTGAAAATGGTCTGCAGTTTATTTCAGATGTTTTCAAGTCTTTTTTGAAGAGGAATTGCATCGTGCATAAGATCACTTCTGTTTATCACCATACTGGAAATGGTAGTATAGAATGCTTTAATCACATTATTAAAGGATCGATGCAGTTAGCTGTAGGAAAGTATCCTCTTTTTGGCACGGTTACCCCCACTTTATGCCTGCTGTCAGTGTGTTTTGACTCTGTTCACTGGGATCCTGATAACCAGGACCCCAGTGACTGTGCTCTCTCCCTCTAAATTTGGTTGTGACTGACTTTACACACCTCACAATTGGCATACTGGTGCCCTCATGTAAGCCCCTAGTATATGGTGCCTAGGTACCCAGGGCACTGGGGCACCAGGGGTTCCCCATGGGCTGCAGCATGTTTTATGCCACCCATGGGAGCCCATGCAAAATGTGTCTGCAGGCCTGCCATTGCAGCCTGAGTGAAAAGGTGCATGCGCCCTTTCACTACAGGTCACTGCACCAGGGGCCAGATGTAGGAAGAGTCCAAATTGCGACTTGCAATTTGCAAGTCCCTGCGACTCGCAAATTGCAAGTCACAATTTGGAATGCAGAAAGGTGTCTCAGACACCTTCTGCAACTCGCAATGGGGTCGCAAAGACCCACCTCATTAATATTAATGAGGTGGGTCGCAATTTGCGACCCCATTGCGAGTAGGGGCATTCACGGGGATGGTGGCCTGCTGGAGACAGCAGACCACCATGTCCGTGACTGCTTTTCAATAAAGCAGTTTTTTTTTTCAAAGTGCAACCCGTTTTCCTTAAAGGAAAACGAGCTGCACTTTGAAAAAAAAAACGAAACCTTTAGTTTCGGTATTTTTCAGGGCAGGTAGTGGTCCATTTGACCACTGCCTGCTCTAAAAAACTATTTTTTTTTCCAGACACAAAGGGGAAGGGGTCCCATGGGGACCCCTTCCCGTTTGCGCCTGGGTTACCATCCACTTCAAGTGGATGGTAACTGCGCTTTCATTTGCGACCGCTTTCGCGGTCGCAAATGAAAATGAATAGCATTGCGAGTCGCAAATAGGAAGGGAACACCCCTTCCTATTTGCGAGTCGGAAATGCATTTTGCGAGTCGGATCCGACTCGCAAAATGCCTTTCTGCATTCCGTTGAGACTTTTGCAACTCGCAAACAGCGTTTTTCGCCGTTTGCGAGTCGCAAAACCCTTGCTACATCTGGCCCCAGGTCACTAGGAGTCACCCCTATGGCAGGCCCTCCAAGCCCAGAGGGCAGGGTGCAAGTACCTGTGTGTGAGGACACCCCTGCATGAGCAGAGGTGCCCCCATGAACTCCAGCTCCATTTTCCTGGCCTTCGTGAGTGCGGGGAAGCCATTTTACCCGTGTACTGGACATAGTTCACTACCTATGTCCAGCTACATAATGGTAACTCCGAACCTAGGCATGTTTATTATCAAACATGTCAGAACCATACCCCAATACTGTTGCCAGTATTAGTTTTATGATTACATGAACTCTGGGGGCTCCTTAGAGGACTCCCTGCTTTGTTCCTATCAATTTGCAGGGTTTTCCTGGGCAGCCTGTGCTTCTGCCATTTACGGACAGGTTTCTGCCCTCCTGCTGCTTGAACAGCTCAAGCTCAGGAAGGCAGAACAAAGGATTTCCTTTGGGAGAGGGAGGTGATACCCTCTCCCTTTGGAAATAGGTGTTACATGGCTGGGAG
The DNA here is from genome assembly GCF_031143425.1 of Pleurodeles waltl. Lineage (NCBI taxonomy): Eukaryota > Metazoa > Chordata > Amphibia > Caudata > Salamandridae > Pleurodeles > Pleurodeles waltl. The sequence goes on from NC_090445.1 coordinate 42,756,855, forward strand.
GGGTGGCCTCCCCAAGCCACTGGTATGCTTTGAAGGGCACATTTGGTGCCCTCCTTGCATAAACTGGTTTGACCAGTCCAGGGACCCCAGTCCTTGCTCTAGCACAAAACTGGACAATGGAAAGGGGAATTACCACTCCCCTCTCCGAGCTCCTCCAGATGGCTAGAATGATTCTGCCCTCTTGAATCCAAGGTGGGCAGAGGCCTCTGGTATCCAAGTGGCCAGGTCAGGCAGGTGACGTCACAGCCCCCTACTGATAGGTGGTCAACCTGCTAGGTGACCAATCCCCTTTTTAGGGCAATTTAGGGTCTCCCTCTTGGGTAGGTCCTCAGATTCGAATGTGCAAGATTCCAGCAGGACTCGTTTGCAACATTTACTTCAAATTCTGGCCACTGGAACTACAGCTGGAGTTCACAGGAACCTACAATCTGCAGCTACAGCGATGACTTCACTCTGCAACATTGTTTCTCCGGCTCCCTCCAGCAACTGCAACATTTACCTGGCTGTGCATCATCTGAGGGCGACAAGTCTTCAGTCTGCACCAAGAAGCAAGAAGGAATCTCCCTTGGAGTGAAGGAGTCACTTCCCTGCATCTGCAGGCACCAACTGCAACGACGACCGGCTGCATGGATCTCCTCTCTTCCAGAGCTGCGTGGATCCTGCATCACAGGTGGTGGTCTGGAGCAGTCACCTTGATCCTCTCTACCAGCTGTCCAACTTGGGAGACTGTAAGCCCTTGCCTCTCCACTCAGGACTGTACCTCGTTACACCAGGTCTCTTGTTGCTACGAAGACTTGTTGGCATCTCCTCCAAGGGATCTCCAGGCTCCTTGTAGCCCCAGCCCCTAGCACTCTTCTCTGCAATGCACAGCCCTCTGCATGCTTCTCCTGCGATATAGGTCTCCTTCCTAAGTGTGCTGCGTGGGCCTCAGCTCAACTCCTGTGCTAGCTGCCTATGGGTCACCTGTGGGGGCTGCCTCCTCTTCCTGTGACTCTCCTCACTGCTGAGCGTCATCCAGGACTCCCCTCGATGGGTTGAGTCCTCCTGGACCTTGCTGGTCCCCGGCAGCTCCAAATTTCTCCTTCCACGACATTTGCCTTTGCCAAGGCTTGTTGGTGGTTTTTCCACACCACTGACTAACTGCAATCCTTCTTCTGGTGTGGGACATTGACTGCATCACTTCAGGAACTCTTCAGCTGCTCCAGTGCTGCACTGCTGACTGTCTTTGTCCACGTCGACCTGGTCGTGCATCCACAGACGGGTGGGTAGTGGCTCCTTCCACCACCGGACACTCCAACGTTAACTGGACTTGGTCCCCTTCTTTTCCAGGTCTTCCTCTACCAGGATCCACATTTGGTTTCTTGCAGTCTTGTCTGGGTCTTGCATTGTCCTTTTCTGAAATCCTTTTGGTGGGTTGGGGAGAACCAGGTACTTACCTCTCTTCTCCTGGTCGCTGGGGGGCACTCTAGTACTTACCTTTTGGGGTTCTTAGTTCCTCCAGCTCCCCTCTATTGATTCCACTTCCTTGGGTGGGGGCCCAACTTTCGCATTCCACTTTCTTAGTATATGGTTTTGTCCCCCCCCCCCCCCCCCCCAGGGCCTTCAGTACTTTCTATTGCTTTCACAGTTTTCTATTGCCTTTTATGCTAATCCTGACTTCTAATGTACGTATAATAGTGTGTTTACTTACCTCCAGTTGGGGTATTGCCTATCTAGTATTTTGGTGATTGTGTTACCATAATAAAGTACCTTTATTTTTGTAACACTGTGTGGTTCTTTCATGTGTGAAAGTGCTGTGTGACTACAGTGGTATTGCATAAGCTTTGCATGTCTCCTAGATAACTCTTGGCTGCTCATCATCAGCTACCTCTAGAGAGCCTGGCTTCCTAGACACAGACTACACCTCACTAATAAGGGATACCTAGGCCTGTATATAAGGTGATAACACCATAGGTGCTCACCACACACCAGGGCAGCTTCCTACATTAGCCATTAGTAATAAACTTGATTGGAAGAAAGAAGGCACCTTTTGTCAGAGATGGGTATCTCAGGAAAAATCTTAAGGTTGCTAATTTTATTACACACTGGAAACTCCATAAGGGTTAGATATAGTACACGAAATGAGCTCACGGCGGAGATACCAATCCAACAAAGGGTTAAACAGGGGTGCGTTCTTGCCCCACTTTTATTCAACTGCTACATAAACAAGATGGCCCAAAAACTGAAGAACCTAAACCTTGAGGTGCTGAAACTTGCAAACGAAAGTAAACCAATACTGCTTTTTGCGGACAATGCTGTGCTACTAGCACAAACTGAGGTAGCAATGCATAATTTACTAAAGGGCCTAGAGGACTTCTGTGCATCAAAGAATCTGACGATAAATGTATCTAAAACAAAATATATGATCCTTAACCAAAAACGGAAAATGCGATCAACTTTTAAGGTTTAGAAACAGGCCTCTGGATCGTGTTATGACCTACGAATATTTGGGCTGTCGGGTCGACGACAAAATGAACTGGAACCCTCAGGTATATAAAAACAATGTCTCCTTAACACAACAAGCTGGAGCTGTATCAAGATTTGCTAAACCCGTGGGGAACCATTCTGTAAAAACTGCAATACTAGCCTATAAAATGAAAGCAAGGGCTGCAGCATTGTATGGCGCGGTGATCTGGGGATTTAAAAAGATCCCAGTTATACAAATAACTGAAAATAATTTCATTCGTCGCCTACTTTGCTAAGGCCGTGGCACTCCAATGGTCGCCATAAGAATAGACTTACAAATAGAGAAAATTGAAGACCATGCGGCACTGGCACCAATAAGATACTGGTTTCGGGTTTGGTCCAAGAAGGATCTAACACCATACAAAGACGCGCTGATAGACATCATGAAACTACAAAATCACCAAAAGTTATCTTGGTATAATCATGTCTCAAAGACACTGGCGGCCTTAGATTTAGAAGATTTCTGTTTACACCCAGATAAAATTAGGACGGACAGTCTTTCTGCAGTAATAAGGGCTTACTGGGTCTATAAACACAGAGGCTCCTCATTTCACCTGGCCTTTGTTAAGACATTACTTATCCTTTAACCCAGAATGTAAACCAGCTACCTTTATTGACACTATGTACACAGCGTGCAAAAGATCTCTTTATCTTAAATTTCACATGGGCACGCTGCCAGTGACCTCAGTGACTAATAAATGGCACATCGCTGAGAAAGGGAGGTCGGGTGCTGTCCCTGCAACTTGGGGGGCCAAGAAACACTTGTCTACTTTCTTCTATTATGCCACTTTACAATTTCACTGCACCGTCGTTTTTTACGTCCACTTTTTAGAAAGTACGGTGTCAGGACTTGCAAGGAAGCTGAAGCCCTGTGTATGAGCAGTGACGACAAAGATATAGGCCCTCATTACAATAATGGCTGTAAATTACGCCTACCCCCGCAGCAACGACCACCAAAAGACCGTCGCTGCGGCTACCATCCGTTCGCCAAATTATGACCACAGCCGGATTTCCGCCACAAGAAGGGCGGAAATCCGGCTGTGGCCATACTGTCGAATGGTGGTAAGGTGGCACTGCTACCACCAGCAGTGCCACGCCAGTAGATCGCCGCCAGCTGTATTATGAAAAATAATATGGCCTGGGGGTGTTCTGCTGGCAGGCGCTGGTGGTGGTAGCAGCGCCCCGTCCAGTCCCCTGCCGGAAGTCCCCCTGGATGCAGGTAAGTCAGGTTTCCGACAGGGGAGGTGGGAGGGGGGTGTTGTGTGTATGTGTGGGGGTGTGTGCATGTATGTGTGTGTGCGTGAATGCGAGCGTTTGTGTAGTGTTGTTTGCATGCATGTATGCATGTGTGTGAGTGCATGTATGAATGGAAATGTGAATGCGTGTCAGTGTGAATGTGTGTATGGATGTGTGCATGAATGAATGTATGCATGCGTGTATGTATGCATGTATGTCTGTGTGAATGAGTGTGTGTGTGTGTGTGTGTGTGTGTGTATGGGGGGAGGCTGGAAGGGAGGGGGAGCGTGGATGAAGGGGGGTGGCGGGTGTCTGGGGAGTGTTGGGGGAGGGGGCCTCCTATCAGTGACAGGGAAGGAATTCCCTGTCACTGATAGGGCCTACCGCCATGGTTTTTGTGGTGTTATGAACGCCACGAAAACCATGGCGGTAGGCAGGGTCATGATACCACCGGCGGTACAATAGCGGCTGCCAGGCTGGAGATTCTTATCTCCAGCCGGCAGCTACTACCGCCATGGCGGTTGGAGTGGAAGCCAACCCGCCAATGTCATAATGTGGCGGTAAGTACCGCCAGCCTGTTGACGGTACTACTGCCACATTATCTCCGACCCCCATAATGACCCCCATAGTGTTGGCTGTCTCAGCATATATTCATGAGGCATGGAATCTAAGAGCCTTAACTTATGTATAGTTTTACCGTCTCTAGTTCACCAAGACTACAGATTGTTAGTACAGCTGGGCTAACAGATCCTTGCTGAGAGTTGTTTGGGGCCACTTCTGTTCTCTACCAACAAAGCAATTATTGCAGATGGGAAACATCCTTTTTTATGACTTTTTTTTAACGAAAGTCGTGGTTAACGAAAGCGCAACAACACTTTTTTTAACCACGACTCTGTTTTTTTGTGCCTTAACTACGTATGTTCTGAACAACGAACATGTGTGGTTAAGGTACAAAGAAGGGAGTTGGCGAAGGAGGATGACGCAGGTGACAAGGGGTTGACTAAGGTAAGTGGTGGGTTTAGGTTTTGGGGAGGGGGTGGGGGGGGTTTAGGTTTTGTTGTGGGGTTGGGGGGTGGGGCGTTTTTGGTTTTGGGGAGGGGGTGGGGGTTAGGGGGTTTTAGGTTTTGGGGTGGGGTTGGGGGGGTGGGGCGTTTTTGGTTTTGGGGAGGGGGTGGGGGTTAGGGGGTTTTAGGTTTTGGGGTGGGGTTGGGGGGGTGGGAGTTTTTGGTTTTGGGGAGGGGGTGGGGGTTTTAGGTTTTGGGGTGGGGTTGGGGGGGTGGGGCGTTTTTGGTTTTGGGGAGGGGGTGGGGGGTTAAGGGGTTTTAGGTTTTGGGGTGGGGTTGGGGGGGGTGGGGTGAGGGATGTAGGGTGAATGGTGCCTATTAGTAATGGTTTTATCAGGAATGCCTTTACAACAAAATATCGTTGTTAAGGCATTCGTGGTAAAATCATTAGTAGTAAGAACGAGGTCGGTGTTCCGACCTCGTTGTTAAGGTTAGTAGTTGTTTTTAAGTCGGTGTTCCGTCGTATAGTCATTGCAGATAGGGTCAAAGTAGTTAAGACAGAGGAAGTACTTGCAGGATGTTAGCCGCATAGGGGCCAAGTATATGATGATACATGGTAAGCCTCAGGACAATTAGACCCAATTGCTTAATAGTCTTATGAGTGACAAGGGAAGGTTATGAGTATCAGTAGCCATTTTCTACAAATGCTTCAGCTGTGTATGGTGCCGCAAAGACTGTTTGAACAAAAGTTAATTATAACTAACTATAGATGTTACTAAGATATATTGCATATTTTTTAATATTGTGTTTTAAATGTTTTTAACTTGTAATTTTGAAATTGTTATTGCTGGACAGGCTGACAACAATAAAAGGTTTGGTTTGGTTTGGTTTGGAAGAAAGAAGTATTTCATATGAAATGGGCATATATGATTTTTCTATGTGGTACCACAGGTTGCAGTCCTTTTGAATTAATGAGAGGACGGATACCATTTTCCAAAGACAATATGGGTTGGATGCTTAAGTCTAAGAAAGTTGATTAGTCCCCAGAAGTGGTCAGAAAGAAAATAGCAATTAAGTAATGCTATTCCTATCCAAAAATAATCTGTATAATTTGCCTTTTCTTGTAGCATAATTTACTCTACCCTGCCTCATATTTTAGCCCTACCGTGCCACATAATTCCACTGGCCCTGGCTGTTGTATATAGAATTACGTTTGGTTGTCAGCATCAGAATGATTAACACTGCTCTATCAGTGGACATTATAGCAACCATCTCATCTCCAACATATGCAAAGCTGTGAACAAGAAAACCAACTACAACATATAACCTAAAGAAATTCATGACCAGTAATAGGTGTTGTGTGAGCCATGTGGTGCTCCGATAGGTGAGGGAGAGTCGCTGGACCCTTTCATGAAGGTCCACCTCAGGCGTTTTCTGGTCCATGATGGTGCAGGCCAACTGTGCCTCTAACCTGACTTTGCGCCCCACATATCTCTCTTCCACAGTGCTGGTAGCACAGGGGCAGGCGAGCAACCCACATCAGCGGGATGGTGTCTAGATCTCACAGTCCCTAAATCTATACAATCACCTTCACACATAGATCCACGATTATTTTTTTCCAGAGCCCTTATATTCCTTCGCACGCAGCTCTGCTCCCTCCACAGCCCTCCACAGCCCCCCCAGTTCGCCACTTCTATTTGCCACCTGCTATGAAAGGGGCCTTATCGGCACTTCCAGTGATGGGCAATATCCCTGCAAGCTATCCCCAATGCCAAGTCCAGGAATCTGTTGCCAATGTTTTTTCCAGGTTTCTCGGCATACAGTCCCAGCAGGCAAATTTCTACTATGTGCAATAGGTGTCTTCCCAGGGTGCACTCCATGTCCAATGTGACTACGCATCAAAGGCATTTTATAAGAGGGCAGTTCCTTACCATATGGAGAAAGCCTACATCAGTCAGGGCAAATATAGGGTAGCTAAGGTCCGAAGTGTGAAGCATGACATTGAGTCTGTGGTGTGTGAGATATGTACAATGTAGATAGTTAAATTGCATATACTTAAATCTGGTGTTCCATGTGAGAGTATATGCGCGCTTCAGAGTCTGGTCGCATTCCTTCTGAACAAATGGTCTGCCAATAAATCATTCACATGTGGGTTTCAAGGTTGGCATGTTATCCATCCGCATAGCCAATGCTGTTTTTTAAAACCAAGACACAAAGGCCCTTATAACATTGGCTGTAAGTTCCGCTTACCGCCATGCCGACTGCCACCAACATAAGGCTGCTGCGGCGGTTTATCGCTACCCATATTATGATCCACACATAGCAATCCGTCACTATACAGCCACACACACAAGTCCGACAGCCCACAGTTCAGTGATAAACTGGCGGTACCAAAACCCACACCGTTACGCCAACAGAACTACGCCGACAACATTATGACCCATGAATCACCGCAGCGGACATTCAACCGCGGTAAACCATTGGCGGTACATAGACCAGCATGCTCCCAAGACAACACACAGTAGTGGCTCAGGCAAACACAAGCACCACACATCATCCCACAGGCACTCACACAAACACCATCCAGATGCAGATATACCAACATCCACTGCCTCCACTGTGTCCCCCTCCTTCATCTCGTCCACCTCCCTCCCAGTAGCGTCTACACACACACCTGCATGCAATACATCCTCACCCACTACCTCCATCACCCCTATCACTACACACCCCTCACTGGTAGTCACCACCCCCACATCCATGCAGACATCCCCTGTGTCCTCTCCCACTGTGTCTGTGCCCCCTCCTCCCAAAGTACACAAACGCAAGCACTCAGACACCCAACAGCCATCCACCTCACAATAGCATCCAGCCCATGCACCTGCACTCAAACACAGCAGACAGACACCTCCTACAACCACTTCATCTTCCTCCACTCCCAAACCTTCCCCCTCTTCCTGCCCCAGTGTCCGTAAGAAGCTTTTCCTCTCCACCGTTGACCTCTTCCCTACCTCTCCCCCCATCCTTCACATCGGGTCTGGGTGGTCAGAACCCAGGCGAGCACCTCAGCCACCCAGTCCATGGCCACAGTAGTGTCAGCAGCTACTGCAGGTGGGAGAGGCTCCAGGGAACCAGCCATCAGCACTGAAAGTGTGCCTGCACCAGCTGCCAAAGGGAAGGGCAAGGAGGCACCACCAGGTGCCAAGGGGAAGGGCAAGGAGGCAGCACCAGCTGCGAAAGGGAAGGGCAAGGCACCAGCACCTTCAGGCAGGAAGGACAGGAGGCCTGGTGCTGGGACTGATTGTGAGCCCCCACCACCAACCATGGCGGTTCAGCCATCCGAGGCTGCAGGGGAAGGGCTGGAGCCTCCCCCACCACTGCCTGCACCGCCACCAGCACCGCCACCAGCACCACTACCAGCAGCAGCAGCCCCAGTGGGCAGCCGCCCGACCGCTGTCGGGGAAGCCCACCACTGGCATCCCCAACACCAGTACCTCCACTGCCACTACTGAACAGCCGTCACCGCCGGAGGGCAGTGTGTAGTCCTGCCTCCATGGGCTGTAGTGCGTCCAGGACCCTGCAAATCTTGTAGGTGTGACACCCAGGTGAGAGACTGTGACTTTGCACTCCCCAAGTGCTGCATGACAGGGCACAAGGCCCCCTCCAGAGCCAGTGGAAGAAGCCATCCACTCACCCCCTCCTTGCCAGGATGAAGCACATTGGGCACAAGGCCCCCTCCAGGATCAGTAGAAAAGCCATCCGCTAGAGAGACTGTGGCCTTGCACTCCTCAGGACCAAGCAGTGGGCAAACCACCCACTTGAGAGACTGTGGCCTTGCACTCCCCAGGACCAAGCAGTGGGCAAACCACCCACTTGAGAGACTGTGGTCTTGTACTCCCCAGGGCCGAGCAGTGGGCAAAACCACCCACTTGAGAGACTGTGGCCTTGCGCTCCCAGGACCAAGCAGTGGGCAAACCACCCACTAGAACGACTGTGACCTTGCACTCCCCAAGACCAAGCAGTGGGCAAACCACCCACTAGAGAGGCTGTGGCTTTGCACTCCCCAGGATCAAGCACAGGGCATGTAGACCCCTCCAGGACCAGTGGTGTTGTACCATCTTCTGGCTGAGGTGCCCCCCCATTCCCCGTCCCCCTGAGGTGTCTGTGTATTTTCGACCTGATGCCCCTGCAGTGTTCTCTCTGTGTTGTTGCAGGAGTGAGGTGGGGCCTTGGCTTTTGTGATGCGGCCCTGTGGCCCACGGACATTGAGGACTGGGCAGTGTCCCTCCATTTCAATATAAGTATATTGTGTTTTGATTTTGAAGCACGTATTTCTACTTATTTATCTTATTACACTCACTTTAATCAATTCTGTTTGTCCTTGCATTATTCCTGAGGGGTACGGGGTAGATATGTGATGTTATTGCATCTGTTTGTGTGTATGGTGTTGGGGGTGGAGGTGTGTGTGTTGTGTGTGTGTGTGTCACTCTCTTTTTCCTCCCCCCTCCCTTGTGTGCTAGGCGGCAGTACTCACCGTGGTCGTCTTCGCCAGCGTTGATGTTCGTAATGCATGATGAGGTATAGCAGCATGGGGAAGATGTGCAACTCGGGCTCCATGGCGTCGTGGTTCATCCTTGAGTCTCCAGAGGTGAGTCCTTTGCCTTCTGTGTACTGTTTCCACCGTGCTTTTGATGTCATTGGTGCCGCCCTAGAAAAGGTGGCGGAGAGGTGCGTCATACTACTGTGGGCGGAACATTGTCTGCCTGTTGGTGATTACCGCCGAGGTGCTTGTTGCTACCACCCTGGTGGTCGGTGTGTTAAAGTGGCTGTCTGTCTGAGCGGTTTCTGTCATGGTCATAATTCAGTTTTTTTACCGCCGGATTGTTGGCGGTATTACTGCCGCTTTATCACCGACCGCCAGGGTTGTAATGAGGGCCAAAGTGTCCACCTTCACTAAAGGTAAGCAAGAGCTGCAGTAGAGTATGGATTGGGGGCTCAGTTTCCAAAGCACCTAGAAATTGCTGTATTGCCAGGTCCTTGCCCCATAAGGTAAGAATTGAGTACAAGACAGATGGTCCTCTGTCATTAGTTTCTCATAAGTGCAAAAGGAGCCCTCTGAATAACAATCTCCCAGTTTTTCCATGCCCACCTCCATCCTTGGCCGTAGTCGGAGTGAAATGAAGTACCCTCCTGTAGTGGTCTGTAATCCTAACAATGAGGTGGTGGGGGTGTATAAAGTGGTAGTCAGCAGTGCATCCCCTCCCAACACCTGAGAGTGATTAGGAGAAACTTTGGGTTTGTGCAGCAATGTAAGCCTGACTCCCAGAACTGTAGCCCGCCCTCCCTGTACAGATCACCCAACTCACTCATTGTGGCCAGATTATGGGCCCCCAGTCAGCCAGCTATCACCTGTATCTGCGTTGCCAGATAGTATAACTCATAGTCCAGGACACCCAGCCCGCCCCTAGTCATCGGTTGCTGAAGCATACCTAATGCCAAACTGATCCGTTGCACATCAGTTCTCAGGTCAGGGTATCCAGGGAGCAAAACCACACTGTAGGGATCTAAACTGGGAGGTTCACAAAGTAATAAAGTACTCTGGGGAAGATCACCAGTTTGGTCATTGCTATTTGGGCCATAACAGGAAGCTGTAGAATATGCCAAAAGGCCACACTGCCCATAAGACAGAACAGCACTCGCCCAAGGTTGCCCTCTTGAATATCCACATCTGTATAGTATATTCTGATCCTCAAGTACTTTAGGGACCTGGATTCCCACTGGATTCCGAGGGTCTGCATCGGTGCTGGGGGCCTTGTGCAGTGGACAGAGATTAGGAAGGCACAGGAGTTTTTTCAATTCATTTGGAGACCAGACACCTGTCCAAACTCATCCAACAACCAAACACTCCATGAGATGCCCGTTTGGGCATTTCACAAGAAGACCAGAATGTCGTGCAGGAACTGTGAGCAGATGTGGTCTCCATCTTTTAGTAGGTTGCCTTTGTCTCAACCTCTTCAGTCACACCACCTGGGCTAGGCAGAGGGTCGCCTGGGGGTCAATCCTGTGCTGAAGTTCAGTTCCTTCAGGTCCTGGGGGCTGCGGGTGCAGTGCTGATTCCAGGCGTTGGGTCCCTTGTTACAGGCAGTCGCGGTCAGGGGGAGCCTCTGGATTCTCTCTGCAGGCGTCTCTGGGGGGGATTCAGGAGGGTCGTCTCTGGCTACTCACGGGCTCGCAGTCGCCGGGGAGTCCTCCCTGTGGTGTTTGTTCTCTGGATCTCGAGCCGGGGGCGTCGGGTGCAGAGTGTGAAGTCTCACACTTCCGGCGGGAAACGTGCGGTCTTTGAAAGTTGCTTCTTTGTTGCAAAGAAGTAGCTGGTTTTGAGCAAGGCTGCTGCTCACAGGAGTTTCTTGGTCCTTTAGTCCAGGGCAGTCCTCTGAGGCTTCAGAGGTCGCTGGTCTCTGTCGGATGCGTCGTTGGTTGCAGGTTTTCGAAGTTGGAGACAGGCCAGTAGGGCTGGGGCCAAAGCAATTGTCGTCTTCCTCCTTCTCTGCAGGGTTGTAGGTCAGCAGTCCTTCTTGTTTCTTCAGGTTGCAGGAATATGATTTCCTGGGATCTGGGGTGCCCCTAAATACTGAATTTAGGGGTGTGTTTAGGTCTGGGAGGGTAGTAGCCAATGGCTACTGTCCTTGAGGGTGGCTACACCCTCTTTGTGCCACCTCCCTGTGGGGAGGGGGGCACATCCCTAATCCTATTGGGGGAATCCTCCAAACTCAAGATGGAGGATTTCTAAAGGCAGGGGTCACCTCAGCTCAGGACACCTTAGGGGCTGTCCTGACTGGTGGGTGACTCCTCCTTGTTTTTCTCATTATCTCCTCCAGCTTTGCTGCCAAAAGTGGGGGCAGTGGCCGGAGGGGCGGGCATCTCCACTAGCTGGGATGCCCTGGGGCGCTGTAACAAAAGGGGTGATCCTTTGAGGCTCACCGCCAGGTGTTACAGTTCCTGCAGGGGGAGGTGAGAAGCACCTCCACCCAGTATAGGCTTTGTTCCTGGCCACAGAGTGACAAAGTCACTCTCCCCATGTGGCCAGCAACATGTCTGGTGTGTGGCAGGCTGGCAGAAACTGGTCAGCCTACACTAGAAGTCGGATTGGTATTCAGGGGGCATCTCTAAGATGCCCTCTGGGTGTTTGTTACAATAAATTGCACACTGGCATCAGTGTGCATTTATTGTGCTGAGAAGTTTGATACCAAACTTCCCAGTTTTCAGTGTAGCCATTATGGAACTGTGGAGTTTGTGTTTGAGAAACTCCCAGACCATATACTCTTATGGCTACCCTGCACTTACAATGTCTAAGGTTTTGCTTAGACACTGTAGGGGCATAGTGCTCATGCACATATGCCCTCACCTGTGGTATAGTGCACCCTGCCTTAAGGCTGTAAGCCTGCTAGGGGGTGGATTACCTATGCCACAGGCAGTGTGAGGTTGGCATGGCACTCTGAGGGGGGTGCCATGGCGACTTAGGCCCTCATCCTGACCTTGGCGGGCGGCGGAGGCCGCCCGCCAAAGTCCCGCCGTCAGGTTACCGTTCCGCGGTCGAAAGACCGCGGCGGTAATTCTGACATTCCCGCTGGGCTGGCGGGCGGCCGCCTTCAGGCTGCCCGCCAGCCCACCAGCCCAGCGGGAAAGAGGCTTCCACGATGAAGCCGGCTCGGAATCGAGCCGGCGGAGTGGAAGCTGTGCGACGGGTGCAGTTGCACCCGTCGCGTATTTCACTGTCTGCGCAGCAGACAGTGAAATACATTTAGGGGCCCTCTTACGGGGGCCCCTGCAGTGCCCATGCCAGGGACCGCCGGGAACTGGATGGCGGTAGGGGGGGTCGGAATCCCCTCGGCGGCGCAGCAAGCTGCGCCGCCTTGGAGGATTTCAACGGGCAGCGGGAGACCGCCGGTTTTCCTGCACTGACCGCGGCCAAAGCGCCGCGGTCAGAATGCCCTGCGGGGCACCGCCGGTCTGTCGGCGGTGCTCCCGCCGACCCTGGCCCCGGCGGTCTAAGACCGCCGGGGTTAGAATCACCCCCTTAGTCTTTTTCTCCCCACCAGCACACACAAACTTGTGTGTGTGTGTGCATGTGCTGAGTGCGGGGTCCCCACAGTGGCATAAGACATGCTGCAACCCAAGGAGGCATTTCCTTACACATCCCCCCCCCCCACAAACGTAAGAGGATGAGACTAACCTTTCCCAAGAGAGTCTTCATTTTCTAAGTGGAAGAACCTGGAAAGGCCATCAGCATTGGCATGGGCAGTCCCAGGTCTGTGTTCCACTACAAAGTCCATTCCCTGTAGGGATATGGACCACCTCAACAGTTTAGGGTTTTCTCCTTTCATTTGCATAAGGCATCTGAGAGGTCTGTGGTCAGTTTGAACTATGAAGTACCAAAAAGGTATGATCTCAACTTCTTCAGGGACCAGAACACAGCAAAGGCCTCCCTCTCGATGGTACTCCAACGCTGCTCCCTGGGGAGTAACCTCCTGCTAATAAAAGCAACAGGCTGGTTGAGGCCATCATCATTTGTTTGGGACAGGACTGCTCCTATCCCATGTTCAGAGGCATCTGTCTGCACAATGAACTGCTTAGAGTAATCGGGAGCTTTCAAAACTGGTGTTGTGCACATTGCTTGCTTCAGGGTGTCAAAGGCCTTTTGACAGTCCACGGTCCAGTTAACTTTCTTGGGCACTTTCTTGGAGGTATGTTCTGTGAGGGGTGTCGCTATTGATCCATATCCCTTCACAAACCACCTATAGTACCCAGTCAAGCCAAGGAATGCCCTGACTTGAGTCTGGGTTTTCGAAGCTACCCAGTCCAGAATAGTCTAGATCTTGGGTTGGAGTGGCTGAACTTGGCCTCCACCTACAAGGTGTCCCAGGTAAACCACAATACCCTGTCCTATCTGACATTTAGATGCCTTGATAGAGAGGCCTGCTGCTTGCAGGGCCTGCAAAACCTTCTTCAGGTGGACCAGGTGTTACTGCCAGTTGGAGCTAAAGACAGCAATATCATCAAAATAAGCTGGACTAAAGGACTCCAATCCAACAAGGACTTGATTCACCAACCTTTGGAAGGTGGCTGGGGCATTCTTTAAGCCAAAGGGCATCACAAGTAAACAGGTAGTACCCATCAGGTGTAGAGAATGCTGTTTTCTCTTTTGCTCCTGGTGCCATTCTTATTTGCTAGTACCCTGCTGTTAAGTCAAAGGTACTTAAGTATTTGTCAGCACCAAATTTGTCAATCAGCTCATCTGCCCTTGGCATGGGGTGAGCATCTGTCTTGCTGACAGAATTAAGCCCTCTGTATTCCACACCAAACTTCATCTCTCTCTTGCCATCTTTTGTGTGAGGTTTGGGGATCAAGACCACTGGGCTAGCCCAGGGACTGTCAGAGAGCTCAATCACTCCCAACTCCAGCATCTTGTTGACTTCTACTTTGATGCTTTCCTTAACGTGATCTGACTGTCTGAATATTTTGTTTTTGACAGGCATGCTGTCTCCTGTGCCCACATCATGGGTACACAGGTGTGTGCTTCACCAGGGGTTAGGGAAAAGAGCTCAGCAAACTGCTGGAGGACTTGCCTGCAGTCAGCCTGCTGTTGGCCAGAGAGGGTGTCTGAGTAGATCACTCCACCTACTGTGCCATCCTTAGGGTCAGTGGAGAAGAGATCAGGGAGCGGTTCACTCTCTGCTTCCTGGTCCTCATCTGTAACCATAAACATGTTTACATCTGCCCTATCATAAAAGAGTTTTAGGCGGTTAACATGGATCACCCTCTTGGGGGTCCTGCTAGTGCCTAGGTCCACCAGGTAGGTGACCTGACTCTTCTTTTCTAGCACTGGGTAAGGGCCACTCCATTTGTCCTGAAGTGCCCTGGGAGCCACAGACTCCAGAACCCAGACTTTCTGCCCTGGCTGAAACTCAACCATAGCAGCCTTTTGGTCATACCACATCTTCTGGAGTTGTTGGCTGGCCTCAAGATTTTTGCTTGCCTTTTCCATGTACTCTGCCATCCTTGAACGTATGCCTAGTACATAGTCCACCACATCTTGGTTTTAGGTAAGCTGACATGAAGTTGGTACTTCTGTCAGAAACCACCTACTTAGGAAATCCCACTCTGGTAAAAATACCAATGAGTGCTTTGGCTACTGCAGGGGCAGTAGTGGACCTAAGGGGAATTGCCTCAGGGTACCTAGTAGCATGATCCACTACTACTAGGATATACTGATTCCCGGATGTTGTGTTAGATTCAAGTGGACCCACTATATCCACTCCCACTCTTTCAAAGGGGACCCCCACCACTGGAAGTGGAATGAGGGGGACCTTTGGATGGCCACCTGTCTTACCACTGGCTTGACAGGTGACACAGGAGGTACAAAACTCCTTTACCTTCTGGGACATATTGGGCCAACAGAAATGGCTGACTAACCTCTCCCATGTCTTGGTTTGTCCCAAATGCCCAGCAAGGGGAATGTCATGGGCTAATGTCAGAATGAACTCCCTAAACTCCTGAGGCACTACCACTCTCCTAGTGGCACCAAGTTTGGGATCTCTTGCCTCAGTGTAAAGGAGTCCATCTTCCCAATAGACCCTGTGTGTTCAACTGCAATTCCTTTTTCTTGTTCAGCTGCTTGCTGTCTTAGGCCTTCAAGAGAGGGACAAGTTTCTTGCCCCTTGCACAGCTGTTCCCTTGAGGGTCCCCCGGGCCCAGGAGCTCAACCTGGTAAGGTTCTAGCTTCATGGACTCAGTTCCCTCAGTGGATAGAACTTCTTCCTGAGAAGAGAGGTTCTGTTTCTTTTTCTGTGCTGAAGCTGGTTCCTCAGTCTTCTTTCTTTTTCTCTTGGAAGGTTGGGCCATTATTCAAGACTCCAACACTTCTTTTTCACCCTGAGCACTGCACTGTGCCCTAGTCTTGACACACACCAGTTCAGGGATACCCAGCATGGCTGCATGGGTTTTGAGTTCTACCTCAGCCCATGCTGAGGAATCCAGATCATTTCCAAGCAGACATTTTACTCGTATAGCAGAAGAGACTACCACCTATTTCAGGCCAATGACCCCTCCCCATTCTAAAGTTACCATTGCCATGGGAAGTACTTTAGTCTGATTGTCAGCATTGGTGGCTGGATAAGTTTGTCCAGTCAGGTATTGTCATGGGGAAACAAATGCAAAAATAACTGCAAAAATAACAGATGATGGACGGAATGCAGAACAAATCAAACATTCACCCTCAGTCACAGATCTGGGTTTAGTCCATCAGTTTTTTTGCTTGCCATGCCATTCCAGTTTAGACCCAGCCATATGCAAATCAGTCTTGACCCTGTTCCCCATGGGAACAGTCCAGACCGAAATGCCAGGCCAGGTCTTCACTGGACCAGAAACAAGCATCCTGGGACCGGTTTCAGGGTATCACCCTTCATCAGCCAGGCTAGCTTGAATCTGGTGGCATAGCAAGCACGGGACCCACGTCTGGGCATACCCTTCCCACTTGGGGCGACAAATGCAAAAATAACAGATGATGTACGGAATGCAGAACAAATCAAACATTCACCCCCAGTCACAGATCTGGGTTTAATCCATCAGTTATTTTGCTTGCCATGCCATTCCAGTTTAGATCCAGCCATATGCAAATCAGTCTTGACCCTGTTCCCCATGGGAACAGTCCAGACCGAAATGCCAGGCCAGGTCTTCACTGGACCAGAAACAAGCATCCTGGGACCGGTTTCAGGGTATCACCCTTCATCAGCCAGGCTAGCTTGAGTCTGGTGGCATAGTAAGCACGGGACCCACGTCTGGGCATACCCTTCCCACTTGGGGCGACAAATGCAAAAATAACAGATGATGGACGGAATGCAGAACAAATCAAACATTCACCCCCAGTCACAGATCTGGGTTTAAGCCATAATTTTTTTTTGCTTGCCATGCCATTCCAGTTTAGACCCAGCCATATGCAAATCAGTCTTGACCCTGTTCCCCATGGGAACAGTCCAGACCGAAATGCCAGGCCAGGTCTTCACTGGACCAGAAACAAGCATCCTGGGACCGGTTTCAGGGTATCACCATTCATCAGCCAGGCTAGCTTGAATCTGGTGGCATAGCAAGCACGGGACCCACGTCTGGGCATACCCTTCCCACTTGGGGCGACAAATGCAAAAATAACAGACGATGGACGGAATGCAGAACAAATCAAACATTCACCCCCAGTCACAGATCTGGGTTTAATCCATCAGTTTTTTTGCTTGCCATGCCATTCCAGTTTAGATCCAGCCATATGCAAATCAGTCTTGACCCTGTTCCCCATGGGAACAGTCCAGACCGAAATGCCAGGCCAGGTCTTCACTGGACCAGAAACAAGCATCCTGGGACCGGTTTCAGGGTATCACCCTTCATCAGCCAGGTTAGCTTGAATCTGGTGGCATAGCAAGCACAGGACCCACGTCTGGGCATACCCTTCCCACTTGGGGCGACAACAGATGATGGACGGAATGCAGAACAAATCAAACATTCACCCCCAGTCACAGATCTGGATTTAATCCATCATTTCTTTTTGCTTGCCATGCCATTCCAGTTTAGACCCAGCCATATGCAAATCAGTCTTGACCCTGTTCCCCATGGGAACAGTCCAGACCGAAATGCCAGGCCAGGTCTTCACTGGACCAGAAACAAGCATCCTGGGACCGGTTTCAGGGTATCACCATTCATCAGCCAGGCTAGCTTGAATCTGGTGGCATAGCAAGCACGGGACCCACGTCTGGGCATACCCTTCCCACTTGGGGCGACAAATGCAAAAATAACAGATGATGGACGGAATGCAGAACAAATCAAACATTCACCCCCAGTCACAGATCTGGGTTTAATCCATCAGTTTTTTTGCTTGCCATGCCATTCCAGTTTAGACCCAGCCATATGCAAATCAGTCTTGACCCTGTTCCCCATGGGAACAGTCCAGACCGAAATGCCAGGCCAGGTCTTCACTGGACCAGAAACAAGCATCCTGGGACCGGTTTCAGAGTATCACCCTTCATCAGCCAGGCTAGCTTGAATCTGGTGGCATAGCAAGCACGGGACCCACGTCTGGGCATACCCTTCCCACTTGGGGCGACAAATGCAAAAATAACAGATGATGGACGGAATGCAGAACAAATCAAACATTCACCCCCAGTCACAGATCTGGGTTTAATCCATCAGTTTTTTTGCTTGCCATGCCATTCCAGTTTAGACCCAGCCATATGCAAATCAGTCTTGACCCTGTTCCCCATGGGAACAGTCCAGACCGAAATGCCAGGCCAGGTCTTCACTGGACCAGAAACAAGCATCCTGGGACCGGTTTCAGGGTATCACCCTTCATCAGCCAGGCTAGCTTGAATCTGGTGGCATAGCAAGCACGGGACCCACGTCTGGGCATACCCTTCCCACTTGGGGCGCCAAATGCAAAAATGCAAAATTGTCTGTCACCATAGTGACACTGGCACCTGTATCCCTCAGGGCCTCTACTCTAGTCCCATTAATGAAGAGCTGCTGCCTGTATTGTTGCATGTTAGGTGGCCAGGCAGCTAGTGTGGGTAGGGCCACCCCACCCTCTGAGACTAATGTAGCTTCAGTGTGAACCCTGATTTGCTCTGGGCACACTGTTGATCCCACCTGGAGACTGGCTAGTCCAGTGCTAACAGGCCTTGTCTCCAGTTTGGTGTCCATGCTGACTACAGCTGCGACACCAGGCCCTTTTGGGATCAAAGTTTTTACCCTTGTACCCAAATGAGGATTGTGAAGAGGCTTTGGACCCACCCTCCTGTGCAAGTTTTTGGGGCCCTGTAGAAGACTCTTTACTTTTTCCCTTGGATGTTGCAACACTCTTCCCCTGGGGAGGCTTTGTGACCCCTTTCTTTTGGTCACCCCCTGTGGAAGTCTTGGTCACCCTTGTCTTGACCCAGTGGTCTGCCTTCTTTCCCAATTCTTGGGGAGAAATTGGACCTAGGTCTACCAGATGCTGATGCAGTTTATCATTGAAACAATTACTTAAAAGATGTTCTTTCATAAACAAGCTATACAGCACATCATAATCATTTACACCACTGCCATTAATCCAACCATCTAGTGTTTTGACTGAGTAGTCAACAAAATCAACCCAGGTCTGGCTCGAGGATTTTTGAGCCCCCCTGAACCTAATCCTGTACTCCTCAGTTGAGAATCCACAGCCCTCAATCAGGGTAGCCTTCATGAGGTCATAGGATTCTGCATCTTTACCAGAGAGTGTGAGGAGTCTATCCCTACACTTTCCAGTGAACATTTCCCAAAGGAGAGCACCCCAGTGAGATTTGTTTACTTTTCTGGTTGCACAAGCCCTCTCACAAGCTAACCATTTGGTGATGTCATCACCATCTTCATATTTTGTTACAATCCCTTTGGGGTATTTTAGCATGTCAGTATTTTCTCTGACCCTATTTATGTTGCTGCCGCCATTGATGGGAGCTAAGCCCATCTCTTGTCTTTCCCTCTCTATGGCTAGGAGCTGTCTCTCCAAAGCCAATCTTTTGGCCATCCTGGCTAACAGGAGGTCATCTTCATTGAGGCTGCCCTCAGTGCTTCCAGAGTTGCTGGTCTCCCCTGTGGAAGAACCAGTATCTCTGACTATCATTTGTAAACTCAGGGTTTGAGGGACCCTGGCCTCCCTAACTAGGACAGGAGGGAGGGAATCCTCCTCCTGGTCACTAGATTCCCCCTCAGTAGGGTTATCCTCAGAGGGGTGGTCTTTTGCAAGCTCTGCCAAAAGCTCCTGGAGCTTAACTTTGGTAGGGTTTGACCCAGTCTTTAGATTTTTTAGGTTACAGAGAGTCCTTAACTGTGACATCCCTAGATGCAGGTAAGGGGTGAGGTTGAGTTCCACCACCATCTCTTATGTGCTAGACATTATTTTTCTAAAAGTTGGGATACTTTTTAGGAATCTAAAACTATTTCTAAAACTTAAATCTAAACTTTTACAAACTTTTAAACTCTAAAGAAATTTACAAATTTAGAAAAATAGCTAAAATTGCAAAAATCAGTTTCTAATGAAAATTTTGGGAATTTAGTCGTGTGATCAGGTATTGGCTGAGTAGTCCAGCAAATGCAAAGTCTTAGACCCCACCGCTGATCCACCAATGTAGGAAGTTGTCTCTGTATATACTATTTCAAAGTAAGAAATAGTGTGCAGAGAGTCCAAGGGTTCCCCTTAGAGGTAAGATAGCGGCAAAATTAGATAATTCTAATGCTCTATTTTGTGGTAGTGTGGTCGAGCAGTAGGCTTATCAGAGGGTAGTGTTAAGCATTTGTTGTACACACACAGGCAATAAATGAGGAACACACACTCAAAGACCTACTCCAGCCAATAGGTTTTTATATAGAAAAATATATTTTCTTAGTTTATTTTAAGAACCACAGGTTCAAGATTTGCAGTAAACACTTTAAATGCAAGGTACTTAACTTAGATACTTTAGGAACTTTGAATAAAAGCAATATCATATACAGTTTTGTAAAAATGCCAATAAGCTATTTTCAAAGTGGACACAGTACAAAAATCAACAGTTCCTGGGGTAGGTAAGTAAAGGTTAGATTAGGAGGTAAGTAAAACACTTACAAGTCTCAGTCCTGGGGCATAGGCAGCCCACTGTTGGGGGTTCAAGGCAACCCCAAAGTTACCACACCAGCAGCTCATGGCCGGTCAGGTGCAGAGGTCAAAGAGGTGCCCAAAACACATAGGTGCCTATGGAGAACAGGGGTGCTCCGGTTCCAGTCTGCCAGCAGGTAAGTACCTGCGTCGTCGGGGGCAGACCAGGGGGGCTTTGTAGAGCACTGGGGGGGACACAAGTAGGCACACAAAACACACCCTCAGCGGCACAGGGGCAGCCGGGTGCAGTGTGCAAAGCAGGCATCAGGTTTTATATAGGTTTCAAAGGAGGGACCCGGGGGTCACTCTAGCGGTGCAGGCAGGCACGTGGGGGGGCTTCTCGGGACAGTCACCACCTGGGCTAGGCAGAGGGTCGCCTGGGGGTCACTCCTGCGATGAAGTTCGGTTCCTTCAGGTCCTGGGGGCTGCGGGTGCAGTGCTGGTTCCTGGTCCCTTGTTCCAGGCAGTCGCGATCAGGGGGAGCCTCTGGATTCTCTCTGCAGGCGTCGCTGGGGGGGCTCAAAGGGGTCGTTTCTGGCTACTCACGGGCTCGCAGTCGCTGGGGAGTACTCCCTGTGGTGTTTGTTCTCTGGATCTCGAGCCGGGGGCGTCAGGTGCAGAGTGTGAAGTCTCACGCTTCCGGCGGGAAATGTGCAATCTTTGAAAGTTGCTTCTTTGTTGCAAAGAAGTAGCTGGTTTTGAGTAGGGCCGCTGCTCACTGGAGTTTCTTGGTCCTTTAGTCCAGGGCAGTCCTCTGAGGCTTCAGAGATCGCCGGTCCCTGTCGGATGCGTCGCTGGTTGCAGGTTTTCGAAGTTGGAGACAGGCCGGTAGGGCTGGGACAAAAGCAGTTGTCGTCTTCCTCCTTCTCTGAAGGCTTGAAGGTCAGCAGTCCTTCTTGTTTCTTCAGGTTGCAGGAATCTGATTTCATGGGATCTGGGGTGCCCCTAAATACTGAATTTAGGGGTGTGTTTAGGTCTGGGAGGGTAGTAGCCAATGGCTACTGTCCTTGAGGGTAGCTACACCCTCTTTGTGCCTCCTCCCTGTGGGGAGGGGGGCACATCCCTAATCCTATTGGGGGCGATCCTCCAAACTCAAGATGGAGGATTTCTAAAGGCAGGGGTCACCTCAGCTCAGGACACCTTAGGGGCTGTCCTGAATGGTGGGTGACTCCTCCTTGTTTTTCTCACTATCTCCTCCAGCCTTGACGCCAAAATTGGGGGCAGTGGCCAGAGGGGCGGGCATCTCCACTAGCTGGGATGCCCTGGGGCGCTGTAACAAAAGGGGTGAGCCTTTGAGGCTCACCGCCAGGTGTTACAGTTCCTGCAGGGGGAGGTGAGAAGCACCTCCACCCAGTACAGGCTTTGTTCCTGGCCACAGAGTGACAAAGGCACTCTCCCTATGTGGCCAGCAACATGTCTGGTGTGTGGCAGGCTGGCAGAAACTGGTCAGCCTACACTAGAAGTCAGATTGGTATTCAGGGGGCATCTCTAAGATGCCCTCTGGGTGTATGTTACAATAAATTTCACACTGGCATCAGTGTGCATTTATTGTGCTGATAAGTTTGATACCAAACTTCCCAGTTTTCAGTGTAGCCATTATGGAACTGTGGAGTTCGCATTTGACAAACTCCCAGACCATATACTCTTATGGCTACCCTGCATTTATAATGTCTAAGGTTTTGCTTAGACACTGTAGAGGCATAGTGCTCATGCACATATGCCCTCACCTGTGGTATAGTGCACCCTGCCTTAGGGCTGTAAGGCCTGCTAGAGGGGCGGCTTCCCTATGCCACAGGCAGTGTGAGGTTGGCATGGCACTCTGAGGGGAGTGCCATGTCGACTTAGTCTTTTTCTCCCCACCAGCACACACAAGCTGTGAGGCAGTGTGCATGTGCTGAGTGAGGGGTCCCCATGGTGGCATAAGACATGCTGCAGCCCTTAGAGACCTTCCCTGGCATCAGGGCCCTTGGTACCAGGGGTACCAGTTAGAAGGGGATTATCTGAGTGCCAGGGCTGTGCCAATTGTGGAAGCAAAGGTACAGTTTAGGGAAAGAACACTGGTGCTGGGGCCTGGTTAGCAGGGTCCCAGCACACTTTCAATCAAAACTTAGCATCAGCAAAGGCAAAAAGTTAGGGGGTAACCATGCCAAGGAGTCATTTCCTTACCGTGGTACAGACCGCCGCGCTCAAAATACACACAAAACTACACCACATTGGACAATTCAAAATACACACACCTGACACACATACACACACCACACCCACACACCCAATCCAATATAAAACACATACCCACATTACCCACAACCCCTTACAACGAAAAAAAATATAGCCAACTGAGAGAGAGACAAGCCAGGAGCACCCACTGAATCCGAGCCACATAACACCATCACCCATACACCATCCACGCACCTCACAGCACACATTCCAACACATCACCCCACACACCCTCACACATACCACTCACACTACACCCATGGCACCACAAAGACACCCCAGGTTCTCAGAGGAGGAGCTAAGGGTCATGGTGGAGGAAATCATCCGGGTAGAGCCACAGCTATTCGGATCCCAGGTGTAGCAGACGTCCATTGCAATAAAATATGAAGCTATAGCGGAGAGTCGTGGACAGGGTCAACAGCGTGGGACAGCACCCAAGAACAAGGGATGACATCAGGAAGAGGTGGAACGACCTACGGGGGAAGGTGCGTTCCGTGGTTGCAAGACACCAGGTAGTCATACAGAGGACTGGCCGTGGACCCCCACCTCCTCCCCCACAACTATCAACATGGGAGGAGCAAGTCTTGGCGATCATGGATCCTGAGGGCCTCGCAGGAGTAGTAGGAGGACTGGACTCTAGTAAGTCAAATCTTTACTAATATATCCTCCACCCTACCAGCATGCCATCACAAACTCCTTCCCCTACCCTCACCCCCATCACTCCACCACCTCACATATACCCCACTATCACAACCCACCCATCCCAATACCAAGCCCTGCGTGCAACACCAATGCATGGACACCCATCACAGACCTGCATGGACACCCATCACTAAAGCATGCACATTAGAGAGAATCACCTAGCCCACAAAATCACAACTCACACAAGTCAAAGCTGACAGGTCAATCACAACCATACAAGACAACACACCCATGCAAAAGATGGAACACGCAGATACAATAACACTGCATTCACATCCCCACAGGACCCCCACTCAACGTTACCGGAGAGGAGGTGCCACCAACATCCAGTCCACCCCCAGAAGTGATGACAGCAGCTCTGCACGCCTGGATATGGATGACCAACCTGGCCCATCAGGGACCTCTGGACAGTCAGTTACCCAGGCACAGTCCCATACCACCACAGAGCCTCCCCCCTCAGGAAACACCAGCACAGCACACACCCAGCGGGCCTATACCACTGTCCTCAGGACACGTCAATCAGCAGTGTGTCCACCACTACAGGGACCCCAGGCAACCCCACAAACACAGGACGATCAGGGACCTGGGGTCAGTGGGCACACGGTTCACGGGACAGAGGCACAGGACAACAGGGACGCTGGGAGGACTGCTGTGCGACAGGGGGAGGACAGGCCCAGGGAACCCACTCTCCACGAGGCACTTGCAGGGATCCTGGGAGCATACCACCATTCCCAGGAGACTTTGGGCCAGATACTGGCCAAGTTGGAGGAGACCCAGCGCCTGCAGGAGGGACAGTACCTGGGGATCAGGGAGGACCTCAGACACATCCACACCATCCTGGTCACCATTGCAGGGATGCTGGCTGACATGGCCAACACCATGAGGGAGGCAGTGGCACGCTAACTGGGCCCTGACACTAGCCACCCCGAAGATCAGCCCTCCACCTCCGCCAGCACTAGTGGACAGGAGGCCCCACCACAGGACCGACAGGCCACCAGCACCCCATCCCCTGCAGAAGGAGAACCACCCCGCAAACAGTCCCTATGATCCAGGCAGAAGCCAGAGAACATTGCCAGTGCCCCGCCAGGAAATAAGACTCTCCTGAATGTCATCCTTGTGTCCCACTCTGTCACCCTGTCCACCTTGAACTGTCATTGCTCCCCTTCCTATGCCCCCTTGGACAATGCACCTGTGATACAAAGAGACTGGACTCTATCTGGACATTCCTCCACAATCACCCTAGCCCATTGCACATCCACCTCCACCTCTTAGCACTTAAATAAACACCCTTGGAACAAATACAAGTCTGGAGTCTGTCAACTGATTGAAATATGTATTAGTTTAACAAGATGTAAACATTGTAATTCATATGTACAGTTATATATACATAGGTATGACCTGTAGTGGGCAGCAGTAAACACACCAGGAGCCAGAGTGGGCCACAGAGATCTGAAAATA
Organism: Pleurodeles waltl; assembly: GCF_031143425.1. Classification (NCBI taxonomy): domain Eukaryota; kingdom Metazoa; phylum Chordata; class Amphibia; order Caudata; family Salamandridae; genus Pleurodeles; species Pleurodeles waltl. Next base: position 42,781,662 of record NC_090445.1, read on the forward strand.
TCGATGCCAAAGGGTACAGTAAGTGGCCATAGACATAGGGAAATCAGGCTGCCATGTCAAATGTCTAACACAAAACTGCAATGGAAAGTGAAGTTACAGTGTCTTACGTGTGTGTCACTGGAAGTACTGTTGAATGAGAGAACTTCTGTTGTCCACATCTTCATCGTCTGACTCTTCTTCGTCACTGTCCACAGGCTCCACAGCTGCCACAAGACCATCTCCAGGCTCATCCTCCTGCAGAAAAGGCACCTGGCGTCTCAAGGCGAAGTTGTGCAACATGCAACATGCAACGATGATCTGGCACACCTTCTTGGGTGAGTAGTATAGGGATCCACCTGTCAGATGGAGGCACCTGAACCTGGCCTTCAGGAAGCTAAAGGTTCTTTCAATTATCCTCCTTGTTCGTCCATGTGCCTCATTGTAACGTTCCTCGGCCCTTGTCCTGGCATTCCTCACTGGGGTCAGTAGCCATGAGAGGTCGGGGTAACCAGAGTCACCTGCAAATATCGAGGGATACCTGTTAGCCACACACTCGCCCTTAGGGCCAACCCCATACCCATACACCAACACATACTGGGTGGGGACCATGGGCTCACCTATTAGCCACACCCGATGCCTCTGGAGTTGAGCCATCACATATGGGATGCTGCTATTCCTCAAGATAAAGGCATCATGCACAGAGCCAGGATACTTGGCATTCACATGGGAGATTTACTGGTCCGCCAAACACACCATCTGCACATTCAGAGTGTGAAAGCTTTTTCTATTCCTGGACACTTGTTCATTTCTCCGGGGGGTGGACAAATGCTAAAATGGCACCAATGATGTTAGGGATATGTCCCAGGGCATAAAAGTCAGCCTTCACTGTGGCCAAATCCTCTACCTGGGGGTATACGATGTAGCTGCGCATGTGTTTCAGCAGGGCAGACAACACTCTGGTCAACACGTTGGAGAACATTGGCTGAGACATCCCCGATGCCATGGCCACTGTTGTTTGGAAGGAACCACTTTCCAGGAAATGTAGCACTGACAGGACCTGCACTAGAGGGGGGATACCTGTGGGCTGGCGGATAGCTGAAATCAGGTCTGGCTCCAATTGGGCACACAGTTCTTGGACTGTGGCCCTATCAAGTCTGTAGGTAAGGATAATGTGCCTGTCTTCCATAGTCGCCAGGTCCACCAGGGGTCTGTACAAGGGGGGGATGTCTCCATCTCCTATTCATCCTCAGCGGTTGAACTCTAGGGTGGAAAACGGTGAGCAGAGGGTCATATTCACACATATGTGAAAATAAAAATGCATTTCTTCCTTTACAGAGACAGATTGTGAATACGAAAGTCAGTTGATGTGCCAATGTCTGCTGTGAGACATTTAGGTGCCATGGACTGTTCTCCCCTGAAATGGCGGCTGCCTGACCTCTGAGGAGGGACAAGTGGAAATGAGGTAATTCCGCTGGCGTTGTGCGCCGCTGCGGTCGGCGGTCGATGACTGCCACGCAACTTCACATTGGTTATCATTGGGCCCTATGGGTTCCAGGAGCCAATGGCAATGTACGCCGGCAATGACGGTACGCACCGCTGCGGATGTGACCGCCATTTTCTATCTGTTCAATCACTTGCTACCTGACCTTCAACAGGAGAGGACCTACACTGCAAGTGCTGCTGTGACCTGTGTCGAGTGTCTGGGGAAAGGGCCCCCCCTTCACTTCGGAGGAGTTGGAGAGACTGGTGGATGGGGTCCTACCCCAGTATACTTTACTCTATGGTCCTCCAGACAAACAGGTGAGTACACTGTGAGCATGATGCGTGGGCTATGAATGTATGGATTGATGTGTGTGTGTAAGCCTCGTGTCGGGGGGAGACTGAGGGGTCCTGGGCAGAGTGCTGCATGTCTGTTGGTCAATGCCTGTGCATAAGGGGATGGGAGGGATATTGTGGGACATGAGTGTAACAGTCCGGACGGTATGACTAATCCCTTTTTTCTATGCATATTTTCCTGCAGGTCAGCGCCCATCAGAAAAAGGGTATTTGGCGTGCCATCGCCAAGGAGGTGCGGACCCTGAGGGTCTTTGACAGGTGGAGCACCCACTGCTGCAAACGGTGGGAGGACCTGTGCCGCTGGGCAAGGAAGACGGCGGAGGCCCAGCTGGGGCTGGCCTCCCAACGAGGAAGGGGTGCCTGTCGTACCCTGACCCCCCTGATGTTCTGCATCCTGGCGGTGGCCTATCCAGAGTTGGATGGGCGCTTGAAGGCATCACAGCAGCCACAATGGTTTGAGTACAGATTCAGATTCATTACTTTGCGCACGTTAAGGTTGTACCTGGGTGGGGATGTGGGCTGTGGGTGCCCCTAGGCCAGGGCAAACTGGCAGGGTTAGGTCCCTTGTTGGGCAGGCTCAGAAGCACTCCAACCCCAATAGTGTTAGTGGGCATCTACTACTGGGCAGGGTCCTGTTGGTTTCAGGTGTGCAGCCAATGGCGTTGGGCAATGTACCCCATGGGCTGGTGACTAGCTTTGTAACTGGTAGTGCATGGCCTAGTGCATAGGGCTGATCCCTGTGTGTTGTGTACGCCAACGGTAGTGTTGTTGCTGGCACTGACCAAGTGTATCCTCTGTCTACCCCCTTCTTGTTTTGTCACCCTGCCCTTGTGTGCATGAGCATCATCTGGCAGAGGAGCAGAGGCACCGGCGACAGAGAGAGCTGCATCCCACATGGGCCTGGAGACCGAATCCTCTGACGGTGAGGGCACCAGTGGGACGGAGGGCGAGGGGAGCACCACGACGGAGACAGGAGGGGACACTACAGACAGCAACTCCTCCTCCGATGGAAGCTCCCTGGCGGTGGCGGACACCTCTGTGCCCACCCCAACAACAGGTACAGCTCCCACCCCCCCTACCAGTACTGCCCTCCCAGCAGCCCCTCAGCGTGTTTCCTGAGCCCGCTCACGCAGGAGGGTGGGCATCTCCTTCGCCCCAGGCACCTCAGGCCCTGCCCCAGTCAGCCCTGCTCCCCTCAGTGGGGAGGCTTTTGACCTCCTGAGATCCCTCACTGTTGGGCAGTCAACCATACTGAATGCCATCCAGGGTGTCGAGAGGCATTTGCAACAAACAAATCAATACCTGGAGGGCATTCACTCTGGCATGGCGGCCCAACAGAGAGCATTTCAGGCTCTGGCATGCACACTGATGGCAGCCATTGTCCCTGTATCCAGCCTCCCCCCTCCAACTTCCTCTACCCAGTCCCAATCCCCTCAACCCCAGCCTATCCCAAGTACACCTTCAGACCAGCAATCACCCAAATCAACACACAGAAGTGGCTCTGGCAAACACAAGCACCACACTTCATCTCACAGACACTCACACAAGTACCATCCCCATGCAGACGCACCAACATCCACTGCCTCCACTGTGTCCCCTTCCTCCTCATCGTTCACCTCCCTCCCAGTAACATTGCCACTCACACCTGCATGCACTACATCCTCATCCACTACCTCCATCACCAGCATGCCTATCACTACACGCCCCTCACTGGCAGTCACCTCCCCCACATCCCCTGTGTCCTCTCCCACTGTGTCTGTGACCCCTCCTCCCATAGTACACAAACGCAAGCACACACCCACCGAACAGCCATTCACCTCACAACAGCATCCAGCTCATGCACCTGCACTCAAACACAGCAGACTGACCCCTCCTACAACCACTCCCTCTTCCTCCATTCCCAAACCTTCACCCTCTTCCTGCCCCAGTGTCCCTAAGAAGCTTTTACTCGCCACCCTTGACCTCTTCCCTACCCTTCCCCCACCCCGGCCTTCACCTCGGGCTAGGGTGGCCAGAACCCAGCCCAGCACCTCAGCCACCAAGTCCACGTCCGCTGTGGTTTCTGCAGCTCTGAGAGGCTCTAAGGAGGCACCCGTCAGCCCAGCCAGAGTGCCACCAACACCTGCCAAGGCCAAGAAGGTTCCGCCACCTGGAAAGGGCAAAAAGGGGAGAGCATCCAGCAAGGAAAAGGAGGCACAAGGTGAAGGCAAAGACTCCAGTTGGCAGAAGCAAGGAGGCTCACCATCTGCCAAGGGCAGGAAGGGGCACAGAACACCAGCCAGGGCACTTCGGCCGTCCTAGGCTGCAGGGGAAGGGCTGGAGCCTCCCTCCTCCACTGGCAGCACCGCCACCTGCACGCGGCCAGCGCCACCACCTGCACTGTCGCAAGCACCGCCACAAGCACGGCCACCTGCACCGCTGCAAGCAGCACCACTGGCAGCAGCAGCAGCCCCAGTGAGCAGCTGTCCGAGGCTGCAGGGGAAGGGCTGGAGCCTCCCCCCACCACTGGCAGCACCACCACCTACACCCCAGCCAGCACCGCCACCTGCACCATCGCAAGCACCGCCGCAAGCACCGCCACCTGCACCGCTGCAAGCAGCACCACTGGCAGCAGTCCCAGTGAGCAGCTGTCCGAAGCTGCAGGGGAAGGGCTGGAGCCTCCCCCCACCACTGGCAGCACCGACACCTGCACCGGCACTGCAACCACTGTACAGCTGTCCCCGCCGGCGGATGGACTGTAGTATATTGTAAATACTGTTTTTGAATTATAAACGTATTTCTAGCTATTTCCAATATAACACTCATTTGACTCCATTCCTTTTGTCCTTGCGTTATTCCAGAGGGTTACGGGGTGTATATGTAATGTTGTTGCATGTGTTTGTGTGTATGGTGTTGGGGGTGATGGTGGGGTGGGGGTGTTGCATGTTGCGTGTGTGTGTCACTCTCTTTTTCCTCCCCCACTCCCCTGTGTGCTAGGTGCAGTACCCACCGTGGTCGTCATCGCCGGCATTGGTACTCCTGGTATATGAGCAGATACACTGGCATGGGGAAGACCTGCAGCTCGGGCTCCATGGCGTCCTCGTTCTTCCTTGAGTGTAGAGAGGTGAGTTGTTTCCCTTCAGAACACTGTTTCCGCCGTGCTTTTGATGGCGTTGGTACCGCCCCGGAAAAGGTGGCGGATAGGCCTCTTGTAATACAGTGGGAGGTGCCTTGTATTCCGCCTGACTGTTGGCAGTTACCGCCGCGGTGCTTGTTGCTACTGCCGTGGCGGTCTGAGTGTTAAAGTGGCTGTATTTGTTGGCGGTTTCCGCCGTGGTCATGATTCCATTTTTTTTACCGCCGGCCTGTTGGCGGCGCTACCGCCGCTTTAACACCGACTGCCAGGGTTGTAATAAGGGCCTATGTGTGACTGAAATGAGTGAGTAAGAGGAAGCAAATAATGACCAGTCCCTAAATTGTTTAATGATAGCAGAGTGACTAAGGGAAAAGTGCTCTACTCCACTCAGACAGTACTTCTCTGACTTTACTGGGAAGGATCTAGAACGTGGCTTGCCAGCAGAATGAACAAGAGGCAGTAGGACCACAGTTCCTAGCCAGAGCTCGAGAATAACATCCAGAAGTCTGGCCCTAAACCAGAGGCGAAGTGCCAGAATAATCCCAAGGCTGTCAGCTAGGACAGAAGTCCAAGCGGAAAGGGGTACCTAGTCTACACCAGCATAGGAATGGAGGGAAGGAGATTTCTTCCCCTCCTAATGTAGTGAAATGTTTTAGGTGTCACAATGAGGGGCATATAAAAATGTGCCTGTTGAAGGACATCATACCATGCAGCGCCCTTGACAGCGACTGTCCTTTCCGTGGGGGCAGACATAAAGAGAGGCTCAACAGAACTGAACTTATGGCCAGATGCAGGAAACGATTTGCGAGTCGCAAACGGCAAAAATTGCCGATTGCGACTCGCAAATCGCATTTTCCTATGCAGAAATGCATATTGCGAGTCGGGACTGACTCGCAATATGAATTTCAGAATCGCAAATAGGAAGGGGTGTTCCCTTCCTATTTGCGATTCGGAGTGGCATGCAATACCATTTGCGACCGCATATGCGGTCGCAAATGGTGTCGCAGTTACCATCCACTTCAAGTGGATGGTAACCCACTCGCAAATTGGAAGGGGTCCCCATGGGACCCCTTCCACTTTGTGAATGGACCCAAAACAATTTTTTCAGGGCAGGCAGTGGTCCAAGGGACCACTGCCTGCCCTGAAAAAATACAGAAACGAAAGGTTTCGTTTTTTTTTTTAAGTGCAGCTCGTTTTCCTTTAAGGAAAACGGGCTACACTTAAAAAAAAAAACTGCTTTATTTAAAAGCAGTCACGAACATGGAGGTCTGCTGACTACAGCAGGCCTCCATGTTTGCGAGTGCCTATAGTCGGTATGGGGCCGCAATTTGCGACCCACCTCATTAATATTAATGAGGTGGGTCTCTGCGACCCCATACCGACTCGCAGACGGTGTCTGAGACACCGTTCTGCATTGGAAATTGCGACTTGCAATTTGCGAGTCGCTCCAACTCGCAAATTGCAAGTCGCAATTTCCAAATTTGCTACATCTGGCCCAAAGTCACCAGGGATATCTGGGAACTAAACCCCATGGCCCTTAAGCATATTCACCCAAATTGAAGGGGGTATATGAGAGTGGCAGGTTATAAATGGGAGGAAGGTTCCTTCCATGAGAGGTACTGGCGCCCGCAGGACTATGGAGTACCCTCTTGCCACAGTGGAGGTAGAGGTGTATGGCAAGAAGGCCATAGTAAAGGTGGAGGTACGAGAGAAGCAGGGTAATGATCTTGTTGAACGTGGAGGTACGAGAGAAACAGGAGAATGATCTTGTTGAACGTGGGCTGATATCTGGCCTGTCTGGCATGAGGCCTATATGGCATGAATTATATCAGCTGTGTTCACCAGAGCACAGACTGTAAACTAGCCTCCTAGTGAGGTCGGGACCTAGTTAGCTACAAAAAGAGAGGCTAGAGGCACAGAGGTCAGAAACAGAACCAAGGGCGAACTCTGAGAAAACACCTGTCCCGGTATATGTATCCCCTGCTCTGGTTAAATAGGAGGGCAAGCATTCAGAAGCGGATAAGGCATTGGGGGCCTGAGTCCCACCCAGAGCTGCAGGGCCTATTTGTGGCAGGAGGATTTTCACAGGAGGAGTTTTATAAGACACAAGTTTGAGTGCCTTACACTTGTTGGCATCCAAAAGACTGCCCCGAACAGGTCTCCACTGGAGTAGTCAGAAATGACAAAGTAGCTTGTGAAGATGAATTCTTGTACATTGAGCCCACTGACTCTGTGCCAGAAGCCAGCAAAAAGGCTGGTGGTTCCTCAGGGGCACAGACATGTCCTGTTACAGTTAGTCCATGAAGTATCCTTAGCTTGTCACTTGGGCATCAAAAAGACCAAAGACAGGCAGCACCCTTGTTGTACTGGCCAGAATCTGGCCAGGATATGGAGTGGTTTGTCCAGACCTGCCTGGCCTGTCAGACCAGCAGCAAGTTAGGTAGCCAGACCAAGGAACGTTTGGTACTCCTACCTGTGGTGGGGATACCTTTTGAGTGGATGGAGATTGATATAGCTGGGCCCTTTGACCCTCCCTCATCCTCAGGCAACAAGTACATTTTTGTTGTGGTAGACTGTGCCGCCAGGTACCCCCATATGATGAATTCGAGGAGCAATGCTGAGCTAGTGATCTCCTAAGAATCTTTTCCAGGGATGGATTCCTGCAGACTGCAGTTTCAGTCAGAAGAACAAACTGCTTCTCTTCTTCTATAAGAGCAATGTGGGAGGAAGCATGACTTACCATTTCTTGACCGCATACAACCCTCAGACCAGTACATTGGTGAAACGCTCCAATAAGACCCTAATTAGCATGATGAGGACGCTGTCTGATCCCCCTAACAGGAAGTGGGATCTCCTATTGCCATGCGTTTTGTTTGCTTGCAGGGCGATACCGTGAAAAGTAGTAAAGTTCAGTCCTTTAGAACTTCTTTTCGGGCATCATGTCTGAGGTACCCTGACTCCCTGCCCATTCCACAAGTTCCTGGTTCCAGAGACCGGGAGTAGACTCTGGACACTTAAGCATTAATAATGGAAGCAAAAAGGCCCGTAATCAGGTGCCAAAACTCCTGCACACCTTATGAAATCTTATTGAAGACAAGTTTTGAGATGATAGGAATAGTCTGCTCTCCTAAAATGCTTAAATATTGTCCCGTCCCCTGATGTGAGCCTCAGACCAGAATAGAAGGTGACTCTCTCCAACCACCCCTGGAGCCCCAGTTTGATCTCTGATGTCATACGAACCATGGATGTCAGATAATAGGAAGCTGAAGATCAATGTTTCCAAAGATGCCACAGTAATGGTGAAAGAGTCTGGCTCATTGAACTATGGACACACAGGCTGACATATGGCCCTGAAGATTTCTTTGCTGTGGCTTCCTGAAAAGTTAGTAGAGAAAGCAGTAGCAAAAGAAGTTGTGTTGCTCCTGATTCAGGAAGGGACAAAGCTCTAATTCTTGTCCCCATTTAAAGCCCATAAGTCTCAATGCAGGTAGTTGACATTTTGGAATATTCAAAATAACTATGCTGGTTCAGGCAACTAATGCTTAATTTGAGCCAGCAGTTTCTGGTGCTTGGCACCAGCACTCAGTTGTCAACACTGGCACTTTTGACAGCTGCCACATAGTAATTGTGTAATTTAGAGATAAGCAGAGCAGTTGTTTGTTAATTCAATATAAATTAAAGTACAAGTTACTTACCTTCTGTAACGATATATCTGGTAGAAACATATTCTAGTTGCAGATTTCTTACCTTAGAATTTCCCTCAGGCGTCAGACTGGACCCGGAGATTTTTCTTCGAGCAGTACTCCTACGAGCCCTTAGGTGGCGTCGGTCGACTCCGTGGGCGTTGTTGGCGTCGTGGTCGCCGTGATGACGTCCCGGTCGTGTACAGGCCCTACCCTGGCGCGGTGATGTCAGTTTCTTTTCACGACTTTGCACGCCAATAGCGCGGAGCCATGAAGATCACTGAGAATGGTGAACCAAAACTAGGGCCCTTAAAGGGAAGTACCTGTCCCTATAAATCAGTTTGCAGTGCGGGGAGGATGGGTGGGTCAGTAAGGAATCTACCAGATATATCGTTACCGGAGGTAAGTAACTTGTACATCTGATAGAGACGTCTAGTTGCAGATTCCTTACCTTAGAATAGATACTCGTGCAATACCATCCCTGGTGGTGGGCAGCAAACCAAGATCACACGAAAAAGTCCTGCAGGACCGAACGGCCAAAATAGCCGTCTCTGCGGACCTGACTGTCCAGGCAGTAATGCTTGGTGAACGTATGTAAAGGTGTCCACGTTGCGGTCTGGCAAATGTCCAGGACTGGAACTCTGCATGCTAACGCTGTGGTAGCAGCAGTTGCTCTGGTTGAATGGGTGCGCAAACCCCCAGAGGGTTGCTTTTTTGCCAAAGCGTAGCACAACTTGATGCAGAGGACCACCCATCGCAAGATGGTCCTCTTCTGCATCACCTTCCCTTTCTTCGCACCCACATAACCCACAAAGAGTTGCTCGTCCACCCGGAAATCTTGGGTATGATCTAGGTAAAACGCCTACGCTCTTTTTAGATCCAGACAGTGGAGTCTCTCCTCCTTAAGAGAGGGATGTGGGGGTGCGTAAAAAGTAGGCATGGTGATAGTTTGGCCTCAGTGCTTAATTTGTAAATTAAGAGGTGCTGGTGCTCAAAGCCCTTCTCTTAAACACGAGGCTGCTGTAATTAAATCTGCCAGCACTGAATACTGAGGCAGCGTAATCCTGAAGCCATCTCGGGCCTCTTCAATCCATTTACGGCCAACCCTGCCCCTTCAGCTCATCTTGCAACTTTCTACTTTCTCCCTTTATGACCCTTTTTAGTTTTTCCTTCTTCCGTCTTTCACATATGTGTCTTTTGGTCGCAGCAAATGCTTGAGGCAGAAGAATAAGCCCCGGCCCTCACAAATAAGTGCCGGTGCTCAGCACCAGAATCAACAAGCACAAATTAAGCACTGTTTGGCCTACGTGAAAAGGCGTTACCACTTTGGGAAGAAAGGAAACCCTGGTACGAAGCACCACTTTGTCAGGATACACTGCTAGGAATGGTGGCTTCGAAGAAAGAGCCTGAAGCTCACTCACTCTGCGAGCAGAAGTGATGGCAATCAAAAAAGCTGTTTTAAGGGTCAAGAGCCCTAGACAACAGTTGTGGAGCGGCTCGCAACAGGCACACAAGGTATGTGAGGACCAAATTCAAATCCCACTAGGGCATGATGAACGGGACGGGAGGAAACACATGAGTGAGGCCTTTAAGAAACTTCCCAACAATGGGACATTTGAAAAGAGAAGGTTGGTCTGGTAGTCTTAAGAAGGCAGCGATGGCAGACAAATATCCCTTAAGGGTGCCCAGAGCAGAGTCCTGCTGGGCAAGAGAGAGAATAAAGAGGAGATCCTCTGAGAGAGGTGCAGAGAGGGGATCAACCATGCCACAAATTTCTTCCACCGACAGGCGTATACCGTTTTGATGGAGGGACGCCTGGCTGCCAAGATGACATTACAGACTTCGGGTGGAAGGTCAAAAGCCGTCAACTGTCATCGCTCAATCTCCACGCAAGGAGGTGGAGACTGGACAGGTTCGGGTGGATAACCGTCCCCTGCTGCTGTGACAGAAGATCCTCCCGAGGGGGCAGTCTGAATGGAGGATCCATGGCCATGCTCAATAGCTCGGGATACCAGACTCTCTGTGCCCAGTCTGGAGCCACCAAGATTACTTGGGCCCGGTCTTGCCTGATTTTCTTCAGAACTCTGGGCAGAAGTGGTATTGGCGGGAAGGTGTACAGGAGGCCTGAATTCCACTCGTGACGAAAAGCGTTGCCAAGCGAGTGCTGCCTTGGAAATTCCAAAGCGCAAACCAGCTGACATTGAATGTTCTCGGCGGAGGAAAACAGATCTAACCAAGGCTCTCCCTACTGCTGAAAGAGACCTTGCGCCACCTCTGGATGGAGATACCATTTGTAATCCACCATGCATCAACGGCTCAGTTTGTCTGCTCTGACATTCAGAGAGCCCACCAGATGTTGAACCACCAGGGAAATGCCCTGGCGTTCCAGCCATGTCCAGAGGCGAAGAGCCAATTGACAAAGGGTCCACTACCCCACTCTGCCCTGCTTGTTGCAATACCACATGGCGGTGGTGTTGTTGGTGAACACCTGCACCACTTTCCCTTTGAGAGTGGGAAGGAATGCTTTCAATGCAAGTCGGATCACCCGGTGCTCCAAAAGGTTGATGTGGAGCCTGGACTCCGCCGGAGACCAGAGGCCTCTGACCTCCACCTCTCCCATGTGGGCGCCCCATCCCAGGAGTGACAGATCTGTCACTACTGTGAGATCTGGTTGGGGAAGGGAGAGGGATCTGAAATTGACCCAATCTGGCCAACTGGAACTTCATTATATGCCACCTGGCATTTTGGACCAGCAGGATGCAGGAGGCCATAAGGCCCAGCAGTCTCAGAGTCATTCTCACAGAAATCCAGGATAGAGGCTGAAACAGCAGTATCATAGCCCGAATATCCTGGACTCGCTTTTCGGGAGGATAAGCCCGAAACTGCACTGTATCTAGAACAGCTCGGACGAAAGCGAGTGTCTGAGAGAGAGTCAGGTGTGACTTCGGCACGTTTATAGTGAACCCCAGCAAATGCAGGAGGTTCGCCGTAGTCTGGAGGGGCGTGCCCGCCTTCAACAGCCAGTCGTCGAGGTAGGGGAAGACTGGAACCCCTAACCCGCGCAGATGAGCTGCAACCACTACAATCTCTTTCGTGAACACCCGAGAGGCGGTGGTAAAGGCCAAAGGGGAGCACAGTGAATCATAGGTAATGTCTGTGGACTGGCAGGACAGGAATGTGGAAATAGGTGTCCTGCAAGTCCAAGGCTACCATCCAGTCTCCAGGGTCCAGGGCAGAAAGGACCTGAGCTAGGGTTAGCATCTTGAACTTCTCCTTCTTGAGGATGAGATTGAGGGACCGGAGGTCTAGGATAGGGCGAAGGCCCTTGTCCTTTTTGGGCACCAGAAAGTAGCGGGAATAGCAAGCACAACCTATTTCTGGCACAGGGACCCTCTCTCTGGCTCCCTTTGCCAGGAGAGCCTTGACCTCCTCGTGGAGAAGTGCCAAATGATCCTCCGATAGATGATCGAATGATGGTGGCATGGCTGGAGGGGAAGTCTCGAAGGGGAGGGAGTAGCCTCTTCGGACGATCTGTAAAACCCACCAGTGGGGCAGGTGATGGCGAATCCTGCCACCAATTGGTCCTGGATGTCCCAACGGACTGGGAAGGTTTAGAGGCAGAGGAGGGGGTCGGGGTGAACTGGGCAGCCCGCTGACTCCCTGATCCACAAGCTTGTTGGATCCCGCGTCCACTCAGGGGCTGTACAGCAAGCGTGGGTTGGTGGCCGGGTGGAAATGAACACGGTTGGGTGCCCCTTCTGTAGCCATGAAAGGAGCAAAAGGTGGACTGCGGGGGGTGAGGAGCATCTGCGAGGCCAAGGGACCAAGCCGCAGCCCGGGAATCCTTAAAGTGCTTGAAATCTGAGTCTGCCTTTTCTCCGAAGAGACAAGTGCCATCGAAGGGAATGTCCATCAAAGATCCACAGACGTCTTCAACCAGGCATGGCGTCTCAATGCCACCGTCGATGCAACCGATCTGCCCCGTGAGTCGGTCGTATCTAGTTCACAACGCATCATAAACTTGGCTGCGTCTCTCCCATCTGCCATGGCTTGGGAGAGAACGTTCCGGGCCTCCTCTGGAACTCGAGGCAGCGTGTGCGCAACCGTATCCCAGAGAGTAAGGGAATAGCGGGCATGCAGTGTTCATGGACCGCAGCACTAGACTGGCAGAAGAAAACATCTTCTTCCCTAAACTGTCCAGTCTTTTTGATTCTCTGACCAAGGGGAGCGGCAGGGAAAGCACCACAGGATGATGAATGACAAGGCTCTCAGGCGTAGGGTGTTGGGTAAGGAATTTTGGGTCAGTCGGCGCAGGCCGATGGCAGCGGGCAACCGTCCTATTCACAGGCGCCCCTGTGCTGGGTTTGGACCAGGTCCCCAGTAGGACATCCGTAAGTGCTTAATTGAAGGGAAGGAGGGGTTCCGAGTTGAAGGCCCCAGGCTGAAGCACTTTGGTCAGGAGGTTAGTCCTGACCTCCAGAGAAGGAAGCTCGAGGTTCAAAACCTCAGAAGCCCTTCTAACCACCATAGAACATGACCCTCCTTCCTCTGTAGCCACGGTACGGGGAGAAAGCATGCCAGCATCAGGGGAGGTGTCAAACCCACTGGCATCACCCAAATCTTGTACCCAGTCCATGTCAGGGTCAAGCTGGTCTTCTAAAGGGTCCAGTGACCCCTCTACACTATCCCCCTACCCATAGCAATAGGGGTTAGGATCAACCCTGGGCGTAGCAGAGCCCATGGAAAATGGAATCCGCAGCGAGTGACGTCGTTCCGGCTCCAGGTCATCAGGGATAAGTATAGGGTCAACGACGATTGTGGGCCCAATCGGCACCGGGAGCATCGACGTCTAACCTGATGCTGGGGAAGGTTGCGTTGGCATGACTGGCATCGGGACAGATCCGGAAGCAGATCCTGAGGTGCCCTCCGTAGTCAGGACCGAAGTCATCCACTTGGACCCCCAGGGGGTCCTCACCGACTCCCCTGAGCCCGAAGGTGCGAGGGTGGGTCGGACTGCCCAAATACGAGACGCATGGCCTCATAGAATTCTTTAAGTTGGGCAAGGGTAGCACTGGCTCCCAGAAAGTAGGGGTGGCGTGGAGCGGACCCAGACGGAGGCTATGTAGACCAGTGGTCTCCAAGCTTTTTAATGCCGCGCCCCCCAAGTTGAAAAATAAAAATCATTGGGCCACCCCTTCAGAATGTTTCCACAATTATTTTATAAAGATGGCAATGTTTAAATATGTCTAGATGTATTTAAACATTGCAGTTAGGTACTGTTATCTTTTTAAAAATGCAATAACATGTTTTTGCTTAAAACCAAACACTGTTATTTGTGTAATGACTGTTTTGACCAGAGCTTGGCTCCCCCCCTGGGATCACTTGAGGCCCTGCTAAGGACATCCGCCCCCCAGTTTGAAGAACCCTGCTGTAGACGGAGGCCTAGAGCGTTGACGCTCTTCCCACGTCGCGTCGTACGACGTGACGGGGTAAAGCCGAAGAACATTTCGCCTTCTTCGACTTCTTTCCCGAATGTCCAGATGACTTGGACGAAGACGATTGGTGATGACTCCGCGAATGGTCTCCTGACCTTCCTCTCGGTTGGGACCAGGAACAACGCAGAGTCGAGTGTCGGGCCGCCATGAGCTTTAGGGACTGCTCCTCAAAGCTTTCGGGTTCATGGCCCGACCCTCGGAGCACAACTACAGGTTGTTATCGCACTCCAAACACCAGAGGCACACGAGGAGCAGATCCGTCACTGACATCATGCGGTGACATGAGTCGCAGGGCTTGAATCCTGTTTTACGGGACATCCCTCGACGCAAACCAAAACCCGTCAAAAACGAATTTGACAAAATGTCGTAGTTAGTCCAAAAATGACTGGGGTAGCTCTTCTCCAGATCTGCGCGTAGGCTGGCGGGGAATGAAAAGAACTGAGGTCAGCATGCGGGGGTGGTGCCTATATACGACTGCGACATCATCACGGCGACCACGACGCCCGCGGAGTCGACCGATGCCACCTAACGGCATGCAGGTGTACTGCTCGAAGAAAAATCTCCGGATCCAGTCTGACGTCTGGGGGAAATTCTAAGGTAAGGAATCTGCAACTAGAAGTCTCTATCAGATACAATCAATACCTGCTGCCCAAGCTATTCTTGTAGTTTTGTGGGCTGTGAACAGTCTGAATTGTCACACTTGTAGCAGTGTGATGAACAGTAGTTCTGTTGGTTTGTCACTGGTAGCACTGGCAGTTCCAATGGGGGGTGCAAAGCTGCAGTGGTCTCCTGACGAGGGTCCAGGCACTTATTTTTTTCTACAAACTAAGCACTGGGCCAGACAGATATTGCACAGTATTGATCTTTGATGGTACAGCCATTGATGAGATATGGATAAGTTGGATTTCCTTAAAAATAGAAGTGAGCTACAATACAGCCACCATTTATAAAGACTCTTGGGCCAACCAAAAACCAAACCAAAGAACTCTGAACTGGCAGTGTTGATTCTATGTCAGGACCCGAGGCAAGGATTAGCCTGTTCTTTCTCCATTTCTTTATTACCAGCAGCCATTTAAACACTATGCAAGCAGAAAAAGATATAAAAAAACTTAATTTCCCATGAAACACTGGGGAAAAATAGAAGAGTCAGTTCATCCAATCCGCATCCAGGAATGACCTTGAAGACCCAGCGTGCACACTCCTTCTTCCTCTTTCTTTGCTGCTCCAGCAGCCTTCAGCTAAGTCCTTTCAGATTGATGCATCTTTTCTCTTTGGTTATGTTTTAAAATTGATCGTTAAGTTGCCCTTCTGTTGTGTAAGTGCTTATTGCTAACTAACTTGTTTTCTCCCTGCAGCACGGTCGTGGGAACATTTATCGCTCTTTCTCTGCCACAATTTCACTCCAGCCCGCGGTGCAGTCAGCCGACCCTAGAGGGCCCCGCGCATAATCCCATCTTGTGCTCAGCCCGATCTACCTACTGGTGGCCGGCACGTCAATTTCACCTAGTCTCCTGTGGTGAAATGCACCTGGCCGGTCCTGTACGGGGGGCTGTACCTGACTTTGGGAGTGCCCACAAGCCCCTGCCTGGAGTACCCGTAGGTCTTCATCTGCCGTTGCTACAGCTACATATTTTGGGACATGACCAGGGCGGTATTTGGTCTATTTTCCTATCGACCTGAGGGAGTCTGGTGTCCCTGGGTCGATGTTAATGCTTGCCCTCACTTAATAACTTTACCGTATTCCTATTGTTAATACTCCTAGACTGGCCCCAGCATACATATTGCCCTCTCTTCCTAAGTGCCTTTGAGTACATCTGCTTGTATGGCTGCCTCCCCCCAGCTGAATTTATGATGGAACAACAAATGCTGGAACCACGCATGCCTGAACAACGCGGTCGGAACAACAACAGCATTGCTACCACAAATGCCTTTGCCATGCATGCATTTACAACGATTTTTTGTGGTAAAAGCATGCCTAGAATAGGCAAGTGTGGGAACGGCATGCATGGTTCTAGCATGCCACCCTCCACCTGTCCTAAGGCCCAGAAGTACCCCACCCCTAATACTAAAACTAACCTGGCCCCCCAACCCTAAAACAAAACTATCCTGGATACCTCCCACGCATTCTGAGCCCTAAATCATTCCCGACCTACCCCACCCACCCTAAAAACAACCGAACCCCCCACCCCGCCCCTAAAAACCAAACTACCCCGATCCTCGCACCCCCACCCCTAAAAATAAAAGTCCCCCACCCCCACTCTGCCCCTAAAAACCTAACTACCCCGATCTCCCCACCCCCAAAAACCAAACTACCCCTATCCCCCAACCCCAAAAACCAAACTACCCTGCTCCCACCCCCAAAAACAAAAGAAATTAACCCCCAACCCCAGAAACCAAACTACCTCGACCCCCCACCCCCAAAAACCAAACTACCCTGATCCCCCTCCCTCAAAAACCAAACTACCCTGCTCCTAAAAACCTAACTACCCCACCCCCAAAAACCAAACTACCCTGATCCTCCCACCCCAAAAAACAAACTACCCCACCCCAAAAACAAAACTACCTCAACCCCCCTAGAAACAAAACTACCCGTCTCCCCACCCCCAAAAACCTAACTACCCCGATCCCCCACCCCCAAAAACCAAACTACCACCCGATTCCTCCACCCCCACCCCCAAAAACCAAACTAACCAAATCCCCCACCCCCAAAAACAAAACTACCCGACCCCCCCACACCCCTAAAAACAGAAATACCCAGATCCTCTACCCCTTAAAACAGAATTACCCCAACCCCCTGGCCCTAAAAACCAGAACTACCCCGATCCCCCTCACCCCCATCCTTAAAAGACCAAACTACCCCGACCCGCCACCCCGCCACCCCGCCCCAAGACTTAATCCACCCCACCCCTAAAAACTACACCACAACCCTGCCTCAACCCCACTTATCTGACTGTGTCCTCTCCCGAACCACTCTGCCTTTTTCTCTGCCTTAACCATGCATATGTGTTGTTCAGCACATGCAGTTGGTGTTCCAGCAAGTGTGGTTACGCTTGCGTTGCTTGCGTAATCGTTGTTCCAGAGTCTTTGTTCCGGATGTTTCCCCCCCAGCCCATTACCCTCTCAATATGCAGGACCCTGCTGAGTATATGGAACAGGAAGAAATTACTTACCTCCCAACCTATGACAATTTCTGCAATATCATGGATGCCTCCATCCTGAAAGCAGTTTCTCAAGCAGCTGCGCCTTTGGAGAGGAAACTTCTTCAGATGGCAGCGCAATGCCAACATCCTCTCTCTCCGAGGGAAGACTCCTCTGGGGCCTTGGTCCCCATATCTCCAAGGTAGCCCATTGCACCACTGATCGAGACTAAGCACAAACACGCAGTCATCCCTGGGGTCGAACTGGACACTTTTTCCTGACTCAAAAAGGCTTTCATGAACTCCTTCCTTTTTATGTCCCCAGCTGCCCCACTCCCCAGTACTATAGAGGTATTCTCCTTCCTTTCCCAAACCCACCCCAGTATCCTGAACCCTTGGACAAAGATGACGCCCCTAATGGCTCAGATGGCAGTGTTGAATCAGCTACACCCTGGTACACTCCTGACAACCCCTCTTCTTCAGTGGGCGATTTCAAGCTAGATAACTCCCTGAGGCCCCAGACTCAAACATGCTGGACCCAGATGAGCTATTATAACCGCGCTCCACCAGTGGTCTTCAGTGCCATGGGTTGCCTCATAAGTAGTGGGCTGCTCGTGGAACCCCCTGGACAAAGTGGTCTGGGGTCTCCTTCAGGCTAAGTGTACTCGCCCCTCGTTGAAGGGCAAAGTTGCCCTCACTCCCGAAATTGATGCCAAAATGGCTACCTTCTTGGCAAAGTTTGTACAAGACTCAAAAAAGGGACTAGACTACTCCTGGTACTTATGACATAATGAGTTACTGGACATAGCGGGACCCCTTTCCAAGATCCTGGACATGGCCAAAGATGCTAAGGCATCCGGCACCCTGATTTCTCTTGAGGCACTATCGGGATGGGCTCAACCAGCCATAATTTTCCTAGGGAATGCTAGTTGCGTGATTTCCACTGAAAGGCAAAGATTCCTTCTAATAAAGATCGACCCAAAACTGGGGGAACTAGCGACTTCCAAGACAGGTCTCATTGCACAAGGGGGTCTCTTTGGGGATCCCTTCATACGTGAATTGGAAAAATTGTTGCTACAGTTAATTCCCTAGACAGGCCTCAAACCTCCATTAAGAGAATTTTTACCCTACAGGTTTTTGCCGGGGCTGGTCATGGAAGGGGGCGCTTGGCCAGATGGCTCTCCACCAAGCCTCTTCCAGACGCTCAGGAATACAATGGGGCCAGTGGCAGGACTTGTCTCACTTTGGCAACTTCAATCCTACTAGAAGCCACCCCTGCTAGCAAGGTTCGAGAGGAAACTCCAAAGGCAACAGCGCCTATACCACTCCTCAAGGAGAGTGTTCAATCCCTCTTGGGGATCCACTTAGGGGCAGATTGTCATAGTTTTTCCACACTTGGGAGGTTTCTCACATCAGACACCTGGGTTCCAAATAGAATTGTATGGTTTGCTATACCAACCACAGAGACCCAGACCCCCATCCTTCTCTCCAGTTCAAGCCGCTCTTGTGGATTCAGAGATTGCGCAACTCTTGGAGAAAGGGGTGATCGTTCAAATGCATTTACATCCCTATGGTTTATTCAGAAACCTCTTCCTGCTAGAGAAGAGGGATGTGGGCCAATGCCCCATCATAAAGCTAAGGGAATTCAACAATTGACTGTTTTTCCGCCACTTCAAGATGGAAGGCATCTGTCTCCTTAGGGACTTGCTACAGGCAAACAACTGGATGGTGTGCCTGGGTCTGAAGGACACCTATCTCATGATCCCTATCTTCCCTCCTCTTTGGCATTTCCTACAATTTCAATGGCGGTCACAGATCTTCGAATTTACAACCCTTCCTTTCAGTCTGTCGTCCTCTCCATGGTGCTTCACCAAGGTCTTTAAACACATGGTGGAACACCTCCGAGTCCGGGGTATCAGACTTATTGTATACCTGGACGACATGCTCCTCATCGATCAATGTCTGAAGAGACTGTCGGATCACCTGTAACTGACCGTTGAGCTTCTGGAGTCACTCAGCTTTGTCATCAACGAAAAGAAGTCTGTCATTACCCCAACCCAGTCCCTACAATTCCTGGGTTTTGTGGTGGATTCCGTCAAGGCCACGCTGAGTCTTCCATCTCGGAAGCTCACCAAGATAAAGCATAAACTCAGAAGGACGCTGGCCAAACCTACTACCTCCCTATGACAACTCACCCGCATCGTGGGTCTCCTGTCATTGGCCCTACAGGCCTTTCAATGCCTCAAGATCTTTAATCTTCAACAGGGCTTCACATACTCTCAGTCAATCCCTCTTTCAGAGGAGGCCAAGGAGGAACTGTAATGGTTGATCGTCCACATGGAGGCCTGGAACAGTTGGCCCATTTTTGGCTCCCACCCTGATCTGGTGATAAAGTACGATGCCAATGCAGTAGCAACAGATGTGTTTCTCAAGGATTGGAGAAAGGGTATGCTTTTCTACCATTCCTCATGATCATGAGGTTATCCACCCATCCATTTATAGACAACTAGCAGATTTGGAGGTAGTCACCCTGATTACGAGATTTCAAGTCTGGTTCCCAGTTCTGATGAAACATTCTTGGGATTCTCCAATTTGTCTACCCCTGTTTCCAGATTTCCTGGGGAATCCTCATCACCTGGTTCTGGAAGGCTCCCTCTGTCCCATTGCATGGAAGATTACCAGGAATGTTGGAAAGTTTCAGGCATTTTTCAGTAGCCTGCTTCACTGCTCTCCAAAGCCTGGGCAGATAGCATGACCAAGAGATACCGCTCGGCCTGGTCTTGATGGTTGAGTTGGTGTCACCACGACAGCTGGATCCTGTGGGGGCAGAAACTGTCCACATTGTGAATTTCCTTGCCTCTTTAGCCACAGAGGGCTTGACGGATAGGTTCATCAACAACTTTTGCTCTGCTATTTCGGCCGGTCACTCCCGGGTGGATGGAATTATCCTTTTATTCACCACTTCTGTGCAGCTCCTTTAAAGACTTATAGAACCAAATGAGGTCACAATAACAAAGAACCATAACAGCCCATAAAACTCCATAACAACAGTCCCCTTCCTCTTTTGTTTTCTCGAAATTTTCAACCTCCTTCTTCACCTTCTTCAAATTTCCCTCGCTTGAAGGATAAGCCTTCTATTTTCTCATATGTCTAGAAAAATATAAAAGCAACTTAAATACAAACTCAACATAAAAGTGCTAACCTGAAACCAAAAAAGGTAACACTTCTCATATTATTGTATTATTCTCTATATTTAAATTCACGTGAATCCTTAAATTCTCCCATGGGTGGGACTGGAGGGATAATGCTAGCCTCCTTGTCTTTAATAAAATCCCAATTCTCTATACAGTAAAACCTCTGAGAATCACCATTTTATGTCAAGACAGGAGGCTAGCATTATGCATGTTTAAAGCTTAAACTGCTAACACTGCTACATGGTCAATTGGTTTGAAATAGAATTTCCTAAACATCTCCTCACTAGACCAATCAGCTTCTTTCATAATTTCTTCCAACTTTCCACCTCTTAAGAACGTTTTTGAAGCCATAACTCCCCTTACAGAACGAGCTGTAAACATTTTCAAATTTATACTAGCCTCATCCATCACATTCTTCACCCATCTAGCAATCGTAGCTGCAGAAACCGCTCTGTATGGTCTTACATATGAAATCAAAAGTTGATTTGTTCCTTCCGATCTAAACTCACACATCCTATTCTCATACTCTTTTATACACCATACTACGTACAAATTTGGATGTTCATCAAACCTTGGATAAAATATATTCTCAGTCATTGTTTTTGTTCTATTTCTTACCTCAAATAAAACTCCTTGTGGTTGATAAAATCTGCTTGATAACTCTAGAGCTTTTACATCTGAAACTCTTTTAAAAGAAATCATACACTATAAAGGTGCAACTTTCCATGTCAACTGTTTGTTCGTCAAATATTTATTCGATGGCCATTTTCTAAACAAATCAAATATCAACCTAACATCCCATAAAGTAGTATATCTATTTTTTGGTGGTCTTTTCAATCTAATCCCTTTCATAATTCTACATATCAATGTATTCCTCCCTATAGTAGAACCATCCACCAAACAATGCCCTGCTGCAATTGCTGATCTAAAACAATTTATTGTTCTATGACCTAAACCCTTCGTGAACAATTCTGCTAAGAAATTAGCTATCATAACTTCATCCGCTTCCACATGATCCAAATTCCTCTCAGTGCACCAACGTACCCATACCTTCCATGCACTCTTATACCTTCTCCTTGTTCCTGGAGCCCATGACTCATATAATAATTCTGAAGCCTCTCCAGATAGTTCTCTGAAACTCATCTCTCCTGAAATCTTCCAAACTAGAAGGCTGAGCATCCCCGATTCTACCAAAGGATGTTCTTGATCGTTTACGTCCTTCAAAAGACCCTTGCATGCTTCAACCATAACAGCCCATATAACTCCATAACAACAGTCCCCTTCCTCTTTTGTTTGCTGCTTCTGTGCATATAAGTATTCTCTTATTTTATCTATGAATATTTTGTGCTATTTGACTTGTGTTGTATTTGAGTGGAAATTGGTAGTTTGAGACGTTTAAAAAAAAAGTTTATAACCAATTTTTGGGTAAATGTAGTGTTTTATTGTTCATTTATGTCGTCTAGTTATAGTGGGGTGTCCAGAAATGTAGCAGGTTTTGTACAAATGTCTAAACATGGGAAATGCTTAGGATGAAAATTACAAGGATAAAAATACAGTAGTTTGAGTGTTTTACCTTTCGTTGATGTGAAGGTTAACGGTAACAGTTGTTTTTTCATTAGCGTGACCTACTCACGAGCGGGAGCGCGTTCAGAAGTTGAAAATGTTGCATACGCGTCTCACTCGTTGAACAAGTGCAGCACATGAGCCGTGAGTACAGGATCGAGTGTGTTGCACTGTCGAGGCAGCGGCAGGCCAGAGCATGTGGTACGCTGAATTGAACATGTATGGGCATGTACATCTTATAGACTCTTTGCTAACAAGTATCTGTCACGAAAACAGCTTGGTATCTTGTTGCAGCGTCTCAGATGTTCGAGCCTTGGATGGAACAGGTACAGTATTCACTCTGGATAGAGTTACCTTTCA
This sequence comes from Pleurodeles waltl, assembly GCF_031143425.1. NCBI lineage: Eukaryota > Metazoa > Chordata > Amphibia > Caudata > Salamandridae > Pleurodeles > Pleurodeles waltl. The sequence goes on from NC_090445.1 coordinate 42,804,024, forward strand.
TATTTCCGGGAGAACAAAATATAATTCCAAAGTTGCTTCATACCCTATTTTTCCAGATGTTCCAAAAGTATGTGTTGGAAAGGAAATAAAAGCTTATGAAGCTATAACAGAAGATCTTCGACCTCAAGGGAACAACAACCACTTATTGTTCTCACTAAACCTCATAAAGCAGCATTCTATTCTACCATGGCCAGGTGGGTCATATGGGACATGCAAGATGCTGGCATTGACACTAAACTGTTTAGTTTAGGACTCATTCCATGAGGGAGGGGTCATGGCCTCCAAGGCTTTTTCAGTGGGAGCTCGACTAGAAGACATTCTTAATGCGGGGGACTGGTCCTTGGATTCTACATTTACATGGTTGCATGTAAATGCTTGATCTTATCTGTTGTTTGGTTGTCTCTTGCTTAGCTACGACTGTGCAAAGTTGATTTCTTCTGCTAATGGAATTATGTGGCTCATGTTTCGCTGTACTGCATCCTTTTTTTGGGGATGGAGATTTATGCGGTTGTTATTTTTCTCAGGGGCAGATTCCACAAAATAGGACTGAAGCACAAAATGATCAGCTGTGGTCGCAGGAAGAAAGAGGAGGAAGGAGCATCCACAGGGGATCTTGAAAGGTATTCCTGGATGCGGATTGGACAAAGTGATTCTTCTGTTTTTCCCATGTTTCATGGGATATGAGGTGTTTTGATATCTTGTTCTGCTTGCATACTGTTTATATGGCTGCTGGTAATAAAGAAGTGGAGATAGAACAGCCTGATCCTCACCTCCGTGTCCTTAATAGAATTTAAACTTTCTGTTACAATAGCTTTTCATTCTGGACTCAAATTATCAGCATTGTTTTTAGCAGCAACCTACAGTAAGTATGTGGAAATAACCATCCAAAAACTCTATAATCGCAATGAATACAGGTGATAGTTCAGTTCAGTTCAAAAACTTTATTCAGTCATAATAAATATAGACCATAAAATTGTAATACATATACTGTAAATAAAAAATTGATAATTAAAACATCATGTAACAGCACAATTTCATCTTGGTATCCTTAATAAGGGATAATAAACTAAGCAAATACCAAATAAGACCCACAACAGAGTTAAGAACAAACAAAATCGGAATAAAGAGACAAATTGACCATCTTCAGCATATTTAACAGTTCATTGGGGCCACAGATCCTGGATTGCACACCTGAAATAGCATTCTAACTTCAAAACATACCCAAGCGATTTTCTAGCCTTGATCACAAGCCTTAAAAAGTATACACAGTCAAAACAATCTGATCTGAGGCCAAGGGTGGCAAAAAGTGCAATGCTTCTGTGCAACGGCGCCAGGAATGTCTGATCAGAAGGGACTTGATGGTACGGGATCTGAACTTAGAATAGAAAATGTTAAAGTACATTATGTGCAAAGTGCTCTGTGCTGATTTCTGGTTGCAGAGATGGGGTAAGATCGTGTATCCTGCCACTGCTCCGAGGAAAAGTGGCTAATCTATACAACAGGTCAAATAAAGTGCTGATAGTGCTGTGCATCTAAAAACAAGAATAAATGGGTTCCCCTGAATGGATTAAACTGCATGTATGAGATGACAATTGAAAACTTAATTGCCTTACCCCACCTCAAATCTTCCGAAAGGGTGTAACACATATCCCTGAGTGCCTTTTTACACACCAAGATAAGAGATGTGGATGGGAATTCAAACAGATCCCACCTATGCACAACCACTGCCATATCCCTAACGTCCCTCATCCAGGGAATCTCTAATCCACAGTTCAGTGATAAGCATCCTGAATTATCATTCTATTCAATGATAAAGTCTCGTTAGTCCAGACCCTACCCCAGAGCATTACTGGAAGTAGAATATCCTCAAGGTGTGATAACCCTAGCTCCCTACGGCAAATAAAGGTGAAAGTACTCGGTGGAGAGACAATAAACGTCAAATACATTTATTTTCAACTACCTGTAAAGATGAGGCCACCTGTGTACCCCGTACCCTTGATCCTTAAGTTGCCATACCGGTAAATGTTGCCCAGTAGATAAGCAACATATATGTGATCGATCTTTTACCCAGTTTGGTTGCATAGGAGAAAAGGGCTGTAATGCTCCTCGCTAGTTGGTTGTTTCAAACTTCCAGTTAGGGAAGTCACGAGCCTCTGCAGATAAAGGATACCCGTAGATAGCTAAAATTGCCAGTATGTTTTAGTGGGTTAGCATGTAGCTAGAAGGCTGGTGTAGGAAACTGTCTCTAATATTGCCTAATGCCTAATATTTATGCTGACTTGACAGAGTGTGCTGGGATCCTGCACCAGTGTTCTTTCCCTAAAAATGTTCCATTCTTTCCACAGTTGGCACACCTCTGGCACACAGATAAGTCCCTTGTAAAAGGTACCAGTGGTACCAAGGGCTCTGTGGCCAGAGATGTTACCAAAGGGCTGCAGCATGTGTTGTTCCCCCCTAAGCGACCCCTCACCAAACAAATGCACACTGTTATTGCAGATTGTGTGTGTTGGTGGGTAGAAAAAAGACAAAGTTGACATAGCATCCCTCTCAGGGTGCCATGCCCACAAAATACTGCCTATGGCATAGGTAAGTCACCCCTCTAGCAGGCCTTATAGCCTTAAGGCAGGGTGCAATATACTACAGGTGAGGGCATAGCTGCATTAGCAATATGCCCATACAGTGTCTAAGTCCATTCTTAGACATTGTAAATGCAGTGTGGCCATATTAAGTATATAATCTGGGAGCTTGTCATTATGAACTCCACAGCTCCATAATGGCTTCAAGGAATACTGGGACGTTTGGTATCAAACTTCTCAGCACAATAAACCCACACTGATAACAGTGTTGGATTTATTCTAAAAAGCACACAGTGGGCATCTTAGAGTTTCCCCCTGTATTTTACCCAATATCTAGTGTAGGATTGACTGGCCTGTGCCAGCCTGCTACCAGCAGACAGGTTCCTGACCCCATGGGGTGAGGGCCTTTCTGCTCTCTGAGGCCAGAGACAAAGCCTGCTCTGGGTGGAGGTGCTTCATACCTTCCCCCTGCAGGAACTGTAACACCTGGCGGTGAGCCTCAAAGGCTCAGGCCTCGTGTTACAGTGCCCTAGGGCACTCCAGCTAGTGGAGATGCCCACCCCTGGCCAAAGCCCGACTTCTGGCGGCAAGTTCAACAGGAAACTTAGGAAAAACAAGGAGGAGTGACCACTTCAGCTTGGACTACCTCTAAGGTGTCCAGAGCTGAAGTGCCCCCCCTCCTTGAGAAATCCTCCATCTTAGTTTGGAGGACAGGGACCAATAGGGTTAGGTTTGTATACCCCTCCCCAAAGGGAGTTGACACAAGAAGGGTGTAGCCACCTTCAGGGACAGTAGCCAATGGCTACTGCCCTCTGACCCTTGTAATGCCCCTAAATCTTGTATTAAAGGGCTTCCCTGAACCCAGCTCACCAGGTTCCTGGTGACCTCACAAGAAGAAGAAGGACTGCATAACTGAAACCCCCGCAGAGAAGAAGGATGATGCAAACTGACTTGGACCCAGCCCTTCCGGCCTGTCTCCTGCTTCAGAGAACCTGCACCAAGAAAGCAATGCATCCAACAGGACCAGCGACCTCTGCCAAGCTCCAGAGTACTACCGTGCACCACCGAGGACCGAAAACTCCTGAGGACAGCGGTTTTGTCCACAAAGAAACAACCTTCAAGCACTCTAGCACCACTCCGGATGCAGGAGTCCTGACCACTCTGCACCCGACGCCCAAGACCCGTGTCCAGGTGGCCCAACCAGCCAGAGAGGATCCCCAGGTGATTGCGAGCAAGAGCCCACCTTGGGTTGACCTTTCCACCCCTCCACAGTGACACCTGTAGAGGGAATCCCGAGGACCCCCCTGACTGCGAAAGCTCCGGATGAAGATAACCAACAGCCTGCAGAGGGAATCCTGAGGACCCCCCCGACCTCGAAAACTCTGGATGAAGATAACCGAAGGCCAAAAGACCCACTGCACCCGCAGCCCCCAGGCCTTGGAGAATCTGACGTCCGGTGCAGCAGCTTTCAGCAGGCAGCCCTCCTCCCCATCCAGCCTGTGGTCTGCCCGAGACAAACTCCTGGACCTCGCCTGCAGCCTATGAGTGACCCCGGGATCCCCTCATAGACCAGCATTGAAAACCCGACGTCCTGTTTACACCCTACACCCGGACGCCCCTGTGCCGCTGGGGGTGTGTGTTTGGTGCCTACTTGTGGCCCCCTCAGTGCTCTTCTAATCCCCCCTGGTCTGCCCTCCGAGTCGTGGGTACTTACCTGCAGGCAGACCGCATTCTGAGTACCCCCTGTCTCCATAGGAGCCCACGTTAAAATTGCTCATCTTTGACCTCTGCACCCGGCCAGCCCTGTGTTGCTGGTGGTGGTGTTTGGGGTTAACTTGAACCCCAACCGGTGGACTTCCTAAAACCCAGAGACTGAAACTGTAAGTGTTGTACTTACCTGGAAATCAAACTAATATTTCTTGCCCCCAGGAACTGTTTCTGAAAATTGCACTGTGCCCATTTTTAATACAGATTATTGGCAATGTTTCAAAAACTGTATAACTTATCGATTTCAAACTGTTGATACATGTGTGAAATTCGAATCTACTGAAGTACTTACCTGCAACTTGAATCTTGTGGTTCTAAAAATAAATTAAGAAAATATATTTTTGCTATATAAAAACCATCGGTCTGGAGTTAAGTCATTGAGCGTGTGCTTCTTCTATTGTCTGTGTGTGCACAACAAATGCTTTGCACTACCCTCTGATAAGCCTAACTGCTCGACCACACTACCACAAAAGAGAGCATTAGCCTCTTTTAAACCTCTGGGGAACCCCTGGACTCTGTGCACACTATGGCCTGTTTGGTGGTAATTACAGCCGACCGCTGTGCTGGCGCCCGCGAAATGACCTCTGGTGACGGCGGTAACCATAGCGCTGTATCATGAGCACAAAAACACAACCTGCCAAAAAACAGCCAATTTCTTGAAACCGTCAGGGCCAACGATGGCGGAAAGCCAGAGGCCAGCAACCCGCCACGCCAACAAAAGACCGCCCACCAAATTATGAACCACAAATCAGCGCCACCGCCATTTAACGGCGGTCCTCCATTGGCGGTATGGACCACGACAGTCAATAATGGCACCCACCAACAACAACTGCACACATCGGAAATTACGAAACCCTAACACCTGAGACACATACACACACGCAACACACCCACACACACCATCATAAAAGACACACACATCCCACCATCCTTTGCAACGGCAAATTGACACCAGCCAATTACTGGACACTCACTGCACTCACAGACCATAAACCCATCACACACAAGTGCACACCACACACATATCACACAAGTCCCACACACAAATCAACGCACTCTAAACAACAACCAAACACCCACAATCCATAACCACACACACACACACTGCACAACCTCCACTAATTACCCTTCACCACACCACTCACATCGCACACCATGGCACCCCATAAGCACCCCAGCTTCACTGACAGGGAGCTGCGGACCATGGTGGATGAAATATTCAGGGTCGAGCCACAGCTGTTTGGAGCACAGGTACAGCAGACATCCATTGCCCAGAAAATGGAGATATTGCAGAGGATTCTCAGTAAGGTCAACGTCATGGGAAACCATCCACGTACAAGGGACGACATAAGGAAGAGGTGAAATGACATGCGGAGGAAGGTACATTCCATGGCATCACAACATCAACTTGCAGTACAGAAGACTGGCGGTGGTCCCCCCCTCCTCCACCCAAATTCAGCGACTGGGAGGAGAAGATCTTGGCTATCCTGCACCCAGAGGGCCTCACTGGACTCACTGGAGGACTGGACTCTGGTAAGTCATATATACTCCCCTACCATTTGCTACATCTGTAATTTATGTCTCACCCTATCCCGGTCACTACCACTAAACATCCTATCATATACACATCCCCTTTACACCCATACCCATATCCCCTGCATGCCCACACCTCCCCACTAACCCCAAACCATCCCTGTATGCACAATGACCATCCCCGGCATGTAATGTAGGCTACAGTACATTACCCACAATGCACCACCAATCCCTCAACTAACAATGTATGACACCTATCCCTAAGGGCCCCTGCATGAAGATTATTGAGGATGTAAGCACACCAAACAGGTGGCAAGTGCTGGAAGGGATATGGCAATAACATGACGGGGGCAGAAGACAGGAGATTTACATGTCAATTGCAACAACTATTACATAAACACATATAGCACATCTATAATACAAAGGGACAGTACTGTCAATGTGATATCCCTTCTAGCACTACTACAACACTATCATCCACTAGCCACAATGCCCATACATTGCAGGAGTCACAAAACAAAATTTTTACCACCACATAGGTACCACTGCACATGCCACCTGGCCGGAGGTGCCAGAAGTGCCAGACCACCAGTAGAAGAACGCCCCAGTGATGACAGTCCAGCTGGATGTCTGGACCCAGATGACTACCCTGGTCCATCCCACAGCCCTAGACAGTCACCATCCAGAAGCCCCACCCAGGACACCACTGACACCCCCACCACTCAGCCACCACCATCAGCTGTGGCCCAACGCTCCCACACCAGTGTCTCTAGGCCACTGACTGTCTTCCCACCTGTACAGGAACCGGAAGCACCACCCACCGCCAGGCAGGACGATGAAGGTCGCAGTGCAAGTGGGACTGGGCGACCTGTGCTGGAGACAGAGGCACAGGGGGCCAGGCCCACTGGGAGGGTATCAGTGGCCCAGGGGGGTGGTTCAAGGAGGGACTCGGCTGTCCATGAGGCCATCTCAGATGTCCTGGGGGCATACCACCACTCCCACGACAGAATGGGACAGATCCTGGCCACGTTTCAGGAGAACCTGAGGCTGCAGGTGTCACACCAGTAGGAGGCCATGGAGCAATGGAAACAACTGAATGCCAGCATGGCCTCCATTGCAGGGGTGCTGCCAAGGATGCCCAACATCATGCCTGAGTCCTCCACCCACCAGCAGGCCCCTTCCACTAGCCAGGATACAGCCCAGCCCTCAACATCAGCAGCAGGTAGTGGAATGGTGGCCCTGCCAGAGGACTCACAGGCCACCAGCACCCCTTTCCCCGTTGCGCAGGAACCCCCTTGCAAACTTCGCAGGAGATCCAGACATCACAGTGAAACTGTAGCCAACACCAAGCCCACCGCCAGGAAGTTACTTTGCCCTGAAATGTCTCCCTTGTGTGCCACTGAGCCACCTTGTTGACTATCCACTGCCATATCTCCATTTTCCTATGGCCTCATGGACTCTGCCCCTGTGCTACCAGCAGCTATGGACATTAAACTGAGTATATCGTTCACCATTTGCCCACTCCCTTGCACTGTCCCATCCCTTTTGTTTCACTCCTTTAATAAACTCTGTTTGATCACACCAACAGATGTCATTTATTCAAAATGCATGCAATTGTAAAGTATCATTCATTATCAAATATGTACACATGCAAGGAAATGTTGCAGGGATCCAATGTTCAGAGAGGGGTTTGGTAAGTTCTTGTTGCAGCTTTGGACTGGGGTTACCACAAACATCACCTTTCCCTCCATGATGTAGCCATAGCAAAGTGGTAGGCACCACTGCAACACCTGTCAGCAACAGACATAACACATATTTACTGCGCTATACTCATACAACATAAGCCACGTATGTAGTATGAAATAAACACACAGCCCATTGCAGCATCTGATGTTAGGAGATATGTAGTAACACTCACAATTGTGCCTTACTCACTACTCAAACCTGTTATATTACACTTAGTCCAACATAATCAGGTACAAAGGGCTGTGGCAAATGAAACATATTAACAAACACAATACTGTCTAGCTATTCTAGTAAGTGAATATTACTGTCACCCTTTGCTCGACCACAATTATTGTATCCTTAGCAACTGTACACATAATACCTCCACACAAAACCCTTGTCATAAATACATGGTAAATTGGTACATACTGTCTCATGCAGCAATTGTTGCTTTGTAAAACAACAGTGAGCAGTATGAATAGCATTCAGCAGATGGCCAAAAGTGGGTCCCCGCAAAATCTGACACACACACACTTCTGCCCACCCACCACAGTGTAGGTACAATGTCTACCAGCAACTGAAATCCTCCCCAGTGTAGTCAGATTCACAGTGCAACATTTACCTGAGACTCATTAGAAGTATAGCTGGATCAGCTGATTCCTGGAGTCCACATCTTCCCCCTCTCCTTTTACATCACTGTCCTCCATCCCCTGGGGTCCCACAGATGGCAGTGCTCCATCCTCCACTTCCAGTATCGGAACATGTCTCCTGAGGGCCAAATTGTTCTGACACACCTTGTATGGGGAGTAGCACAGGGATCCTCCGGACATATGCAGGCACCTGAATCTGGCCTTCATGAGCCCAAAGGTCCTCTCAATCACTCTTCTGGTACGACCATGGGCATCATTGTACCAGTTCCCCCCCACCGTCCTGGGATTTCTCACAGGTGTCAGCAGCCACTGCATGTTAGGATAGCCAGAATCACCTGGGAAGAGGGGAGAAAGATAGCACATGACACACAGTTGTACAATGCCAAACATGAAAAAGTCGGGAAGCACTGCAAATCTGTCACATGCACACTCACCTACTAGCCAGGCTCTCTCTCCCTGTAGTTGTACTATGAGTTGTGGGACACTTCTGTTCCTCAAAATGTAGGCGTCATGGACTGATCCAGGGAATCTTGCTGCCACCTGTGAAATGTATTGAAACTGCAAGACACACCACCTGCACGTTTATAGAATGGAAATTTTTGTGATTCCGATACACTTGCTCAGTGGCTCTGGGGGGGTGTAAGCGGAATATGTGTGCCATCAATGGCACCAATCACATGAAGGATGTTGGCTATAGCATAAAAATCAGACTTAACAGTGGTAAAATCTGCCCTTTGCGGAAATTGTATGAAACACTGGAGGTGTTGCAACAAGGCAGTCAGGACATTTCCCAAGATGTTGCAGAACATTGGTTGTGACACACTGGATGCCAAGCCCACTGTCGCCTGAAAGGACCCAGTAGTCAAAAAACATAGGACAGATAGTACCTGTACTGTGGGAGGGATAGCATAGGGGTTTTGTTTGGCAGGCAGTAGATCAGACTCCAATTGGGAACACAGCTCACAAATTGTTTCAAGGTTCAGCCGATAGCTGATGATAATGAGGCGCTCTCCCATGGTAGCCAGGTCAACAAAGGGTCTGTACACTGGTATAGCCCTCCCTCTCCACATGGGTCAATGGCTATGGAGGAGCAAAACACAATGATGTGTAGAGGTCAAGTATTACATACATTCATACACAACTCAGCACTCATACTACTGTTAAATGTTGAGGGCAGCCATTGTCCACATATATGACATGCGTAGAGATTGGTGTGCCAGGGACATATACACCTGTCGGCACACGTGCTACCATTATATTGGTCATGGCATGTGTAATTTCACCATTTGGACACTCATAGGTTTTACTATGCCACCATTAACACTGTCCCTGTACTGTATATCCACAAGTTAACATCTTAAAATGGCAGCCGCCTGTCCCACATGTGGAGGACAGTTGGAAGTGACATAATTCCGCTGGTGTTAGTCGTCATGGCGGGAGGTGGTCAGAACCACAGTGCAACTCCTCATTGGTTAACATTGGTGTCTATGGGGAACAGGGGCCAATCATGATCACAGTCGGCGGTGACGGTGCACACCTCCGTGGTCCTCCCTGCCACTTTGTGTAGCTCTTGCCACTTGACTCCTGCACCTCCAGACGGCCACTACTCCAATGCGTGTACTGCTGTGTCCTGCCTCTGGTTGAAGTAATGGCACCTGCTACAGGGGAATGGGCCCCAGCTTTCACCTCGGAGGAGCTTGTGGATGGGGTCCTACCCCTGTATGCCAAGCTGTATGGGTGACCAGAGGACCAGGTGAGTGGCATTATAGTACCTTTGAGTGTTTGCCAATGCAGCGGATGCATGTGAGTGTGACTGTTGGATGTTCCAATGGATAGGTGTAGAGTGACAGGCAGTATGTGTGTAGGGGCATGATTGGGAGTCATTGTTAGAGGTACAGATACAAGTCGTGTTGTATTCCAAGTGTCAATGCGGCAGCTAAACCTACAGTAATTTTCTTCTATGAGTCTCCCATACGGGTTGGCGTCCATCAGAAGAAGGGGATGTGGTGAGTCATCGGCAAGGAAGTGCGGACCTTGGGGGTCTACAACTGGTGGAGCACCCACTGCAGGAAGCTGTGGGAGGACCTGAGACTCTGGGCCCGGAAGACCGCAGAGGCCCAGCTGGGGACAGCCTCTCAACGAGGAAGGGGTGCACGTCGGACCATGACCCCCCCTAAAGGCTCGCATTCTGGCGTTGGCCAATGCGGAGTTGGATGGGCACTTGGAGGCAGCATAGCAGCCACTACGGGGTGAGTACCACCACTGTGCTGATTGCTCTTTGTACAGTGTAGCTGGGTGCAATAGGGTGGGTAGCAGGTAGTTTCAGGGTCGTAGACAGGTGTGGGCATGCAGCTGGCCCCCTAAATTACTGGGATTGTGCAGTAATCTGGGTATGGGTGGGAATGTGGCCATGTAACGGGTTTTATGGGTAGGCCTGTGGATCTGATGTACCACCTCTTTGATTTGTCACATTGTAGTGGAACTGGATCACTCCCAGATTGCCAAAGTCTGCCTAGATAGGGATGTAGGGACTGGATGGTGATGTGGTTGGCCAACATAGCATCAGTATGTCAGTGTAGTGTGGGAGCTGGATTTCCTATTATAGGTACTTACCATCATGGAGTTGGTAATGGTAAGGGATAGGTTTTGGGATGTGAATTACTGCATTTGTGCCTACATTATAATTGTACAGTTATTGACAGCCTGCATCCCTTTCTTTTTCCACCCCACCCTCTCTGTCATCTTGTCTCCTTGTATGCATTAGTATCATTAGGCAAAGGAGAAGGGGCACTGGTGAGTGGGGATGCTGCAGCCCACGGGACCCATGAGGCAGAGACCACCGAGGGGACAAGTGGGTTGGAGGGCGAGGGGAGCACCACAGTTGAGGCGACTACCACTGCTGACAGTGACTAGGATACCTCCTCCGATGACAGCTCCCTGGTGGTAGTGGACCCTCCTGGGACCACCCAATCTTTTTCATCTTCTGCCACCCCGTACCAGCACTGCCCTCCCAGTAGCTCCCTCCCCCCCTGAGTTGCCTGTGACTGCTCATCCAGGAGGGTGGGCGTCTCCTTCACCGCAGGCACCTCTGCTCCTGCTCCTGTGAGCCCTATTGCCCTCACTGAGGAGGCTATTGTCCTCCTGAAATTCATCTCTGTAGGGCAGACAACCATTGTGAATGCCATCCAGGGGCTGGCATCCCAGATGCAGCAATGCAATTCCTACCTGGAAGGCATTTACAGTGCCATGTCTAGCCTACAGAGATCTTTTCAGGCTCTGGCCTCCACTTTGACGGCAGCCAGTGTGCCTGGTCTTTCCGTCCCACCTCCCTTTCCAGCACCCCTCTCCCCTCAACCATCCCAAGCACACATACAGACAAGCATCCACCCAAAACAACACACAAGAAACACATTGAGAAACACGAGCACCACACATCCCACCACAAGCATGCACACATTCCACATACAACTGCAAACACGACAACATCCACTTCCCCCACTGTGTCCTACCCCTGAAGAGGTGTTAAAGCGGTTTTCAGCAAGAACCCAAAAGGTTTTGAGGTAGATTAGCATAGGGAAATATGAGATCATTTAAGCAGTGGACATATGAGTTGGTTAGATGGATTGAACAGGATAATGGATGGATGGAATAGGGAAGAGTTTAGGCAGTGTTATTTGGGCAATCATAGTAGTAAGATGAGGTTTGGAATGAGTAAAAAGAGGAGAGATGGAGGGGAAGAGTCTGTAGAAAAGGATTAGGGAGATCATAGTAGTAAATTGAGGTGTAGGATGAGCCAAAAGAGGGATACATGAGGAAAGAATTTAGAGAGGGTTGTCTGGGATCATAGTAGAAAAACTGGGGTTTGGGGTGAACTAGGAGGGATAGAGGAGGGAAGAGTCTAGAAAAGGTTATTTTGGAGATCATAGTGGTAGAAAGAGGTTTGGGATGAGTCAGAGAGTGGAGATAAAGCATATATTGAGGAACATATAGGGTGAGAGAGTAGTGCATTGGAGATAGTGAAAGTTATTTATGTTTTCTCTCTTTTTTACAGTAGGAGTAAAGTAATAAGTATATAGATACATTACTACATAGAAAGGGTATATATGTATAAGAAAGATAATTTATTGCGATTTAAAGTTATATTGTAAAAACTCATACTTTTAAATGTTGGTGTACTTGAAGCTAATCTGTGTATTTTTTATAAGTCAATTCTTTTGTAATTTTATGTTTTTCTCAATATTTCAATAATGAAGCATGTATAAAGTGGTTATGATAATATTTACATATTGTGATAGATAAATAAAACAGAGATCCATAAGCATCTAATCAGACAACCTATATATAAACTATGCAAGGACCTATAAACATGTTAAGCATAGAATAATATACATATATATATATATATATATATATATATATATACACATATATATATATATATATATATTGATTTTTTTTTTTTTTTTTTTAAAGAGAGTTGCTAAAATCCTCTCGCCACAGCGCAGCAGACCAGGATGGGGTAGCAAGCCCCTATTTAATACACGCAAAATTCTCTTACTCCCAACAACAAAATATCCGCCGGATGAAAAAAGAATGTCCTGGTCCCATTGTTGTTTGTTGGAGTTGATTTAATGGCACACATACCACTCAAAGCGTTTCGGGAAATCACTTCCCTTGTTCACGAGTACCAAACGCTTAAACAATTTCTGTTTATATTCCCGTACTTCTAATCACCCTTAACTTTCAAAATAGACAATGGACTAAAAAGAGCAAAAGAGGAAGTAAAAAGTCCTGTGGGAGTTTCAACAAGGGGCCAATTGATGACATAATGAAGGACAAGTTGACGGTGGTAAATCTCTCAGATACTAAGTTGATGGAATCTGAGGTTCAGGTACTTTCTTTGGGGTTATCTTTTTGTCCATCGTCTCAGTTTAATTATACGCAGAGTAGAATTTACCTGTTTCACTTGGTTAGGAAATTGAAATTACTTAAGTGGTTTGCCACTTAACCGAAAGTAAAATCAAAGAGCAGTATGTTACAACTATCTAATTTGTTGATCAGTGATGTAGAGTTTCTACACACATTATGTGAGTTGGACAGTGATGTAACCCCGGAATTGGATCCTTTTTTGAATGTAGTGAATACTAACATTGATATTGATTGGAGTTGTGCGAGTGGATTTAAAACAAAATCACTGTTTCTTCCCTCAGTCAGCAATGATGCTATTAATGTATTTGAAAGAGGTGTTATCAATGAGATGAAGAAACTGAGAATAAATGAAGAACTAATTCGAGCAACCTTGAATTAAGACATAGAGAGGCTATTCAGTCCTTACAGAACAACAGGAGAATAGTAATTACAAAATCAGATAAAGGCGGTACTGTGGTCATCTTACCGATCCAAATGTATTTGGAGGAAGGTCAACAGCAGTTATTGGATGGTATAAGTTATGAAAGATCTAACAGGGAGTTGGTTAAAGAAGCTGCCAATAAATATGGAGTAAAATTGGAAGAATGGAAAGATAGGGATTTATTAGAATGGGATGAGTATCAGTTCCTAAAGAAAGAATTCCCTAAATTACCAGCATTGTACTTTATTCCAAAACTACATAAGAATTTGAGTAATCCCCGGGAAGACCTATTGTTTCTTCGAAGGGGAGTTTACTTGAGAATACTTCGAAGTATGTAGATTGTTTTCTAAAACCTTTTGTTGAAACACTCCCATCATATATTAGGGACACCACTAATTTCTTGAGGTTGATCAATGACATTCCCTGGGAAGAGGATTTCTTGTTTCTGTGTTTGGATGTTAACAGCCTATATACAAGTATCCCTCATGAGCTGGGTCTTCAGGCAGTTAGACATTTTTCATGGGCCAGGTCTCTGTCCTATCTGTTACATACTGAGATGCTTTTAGACATGATTTCAGTCTGTTTTACTAATAACTTTTTCATCTTCAACAAGGAGATATATAGACGAACCCAAGGGACAGCGATGGGTACTTGTTTTGCTCCCAGTTATGCGGGGCTCTTTCTAGGCTGGTGGGAGGAACAAATAGTTGAAAGTATTGACCTTTTCAAATCACATGTAGCCCTCTGGGTTAGATATATTGACAACATTTTCTGTATTTGGAGGGGTGATACTAATTCAGCACTTGGTTTTGTTAACGACTTGAATGACAACTCTTTGAATTTGAAATTCACTTGCAGAATAGACCCAGAATCAATAGAATTTTTGGATGTTACAGTTTGTAAAGAGGGAGGTAAACTGTCCAGTACCTTACACAGAAAGGATACAGCAGGGAATAGTTTGCTGCATGCCAGCAGTAGCCACCCTAAGAATCTAATACAGAGTATTCCTTATGGCGAGCTTCTGCGGGCTGGACGCAATTGTAGCTCAGACGAATCTTTCTTAAAGGAGGTGGCAATAATGACGGAGATATTTTTACAGAGAGCGTATACGAAAGCTACGATTGATGTGGCAATAAAAAAAGCCTCTCAGATTAATAGAAATTATCTGCTACTCAAGTTGAATAAAAAGCAAGACTTGGAACAGCCTATTAGGTTTATTACAACATAATATGAGGGTAGTAGTGATTCAAGAAAGGTTTTTAAGAAAATTTGGCCTGTTTTGAAAACTTTATCTTCCTCTAGAAAATAGCAATCGATTACCACCTCTGCTGCTCCCTCTGATACACGAACACCTACTGTCAACTTTGTTGTCTCCTATCATATCCCATCTGCCTTACCCTTCTCATCCTTACTCCCTATAACTCTTCTACAATCTCCCTTTAACTACTCACCCACCTCTCCTCCGCCAGGAAATACACACACCACTCCAACAACCCTCATCGACCTTCCAAGCCCCTCTCTGGCCTCTACCACTTTCCTACTTCAAATCCACCCTTCAAACTCACATCCTTTCTAATGCATCACAAAACGTTTCCTCACACCACTTTTTCCAGTCTCCCCCCACCCCGCGTTGCTTCCCCTGTGATTGGACTTTTGGTTTGTCCCATACTTTCCTTCTTGCCATACGTTGGCTACCTCACCCCTTACTCTCCCTTGATCTTTTTCTATCTGCCATGACTGAAATCTACCCTCTTGGTCTCTTCGACCAGTCATGTACAACAATTATACTTTATTATTCAGCTCGAACAATCCGATCACATAACAGCCTCAGAAATGATGTTCCTACAGTTCCAGCCAATTCCTACCCAGTCATCATCACACCGAGGCCTTTGGAAGGTAACACTTATATCTCCACAAATAAGGGAGAGATTGTGGCACCCAATCCATCGCAAAACCTGTGTACCAATCTTGACAGGCTGGAGAAGATATCTGAGTTAGCTCAAAACTTACTGATATCTTCTTTCTCAAACTTATTTTTAACAAGACCGGCACACTAACCAAATTGATAACCCAAAATGATTGAAAATTATGGCTGATCAGCATCCTCCCTACTCTTAGCTCACTAAGAAACATGACAACTGTCCACTAGCTTTACCCGGAAAACCACACCCTTGAACACTCACATCTAATGTCCCAACATAGCATGCTCTTTCCTCTCCCTAGAGGATATTCACTTTTTCTACTCAGACATTATGACCTACAGTCCCTGGGCTTCACCTCAGCTGAACCGAAGTGTGTTATAAACTACACTCTGACAGAATCTGTTCACTAAATATTTTTTCATTTTGTGAATGAACACATACCATCACTGAAAGCTCACTCACAGCAACCGTAGCCTATCCATAAACAATTTCCTTCATCAAACCAGTGAAAGGTTCCTTGCATTGTTTACTATGCGACTGAAAAGCAGCAGAAAAACACAGACTGGAACTATTTGACATTATTGAATAGTTTGAGAATATTCATACTGAAAACTAGTTCAAGGATAATTTCCATGATATAAATCTTCTCCACCCAGCTAAGTACTTCATCATACGTCTTGTTCATGAGGGCTAAGCTGGAGGAGGGCTGTCAATCATACATACAAATTCAATCGAGTGCAAAAAGACTGCAATTGACACCTTCTCTTTCCAATGCCTGACTATCGAAATTAAAACAGATCACTGGTTCTCCATCAGGCTTAATGTAGTCTGTCAGCTGCCTCAAAACTCAACATTCTTATTGAAGAATGCATAGAGCACGACTAACAAACTCATGTTCTCAGATACCAACATCTATCTAGGAGACTTCAAAGACAGGGAAGTCAACCTACTCACATCATTTCTATCTGTAAACAATCTTTTCTCAGTACTAGCGTGAAGCACATAACAGGGGCAACCCCAGATCTCTTAATTGTGAAGAAGCAACTCATTTCATCTAACAACCCAATCCCTGTAGACTAGTCTGATAACCACTTGGTGCCTTTGATTATATTCTTAAACCATAATACCTAGAGACAAACAAAAATGGAGCTCACTTGGTTTAGGGATATGAAGGATCTTAATCTGCTCATGACTCAGGGCCTTAATAGTCTTTCTCTAATCAGTCTCAATGACAGCGTCAATATCCCCACCAACAATCTTAATAAATGCCTGGTAACTACTCTGGAAAACACAGGAGGTCCAACCCTTATATCCACTGGTTTTCCAAAGAATAATTTGAGGAATCAAAATCCCTAAGACTGATAAAGGGCAATTGGAAAATTGCCACACAAATCACCCAACACTTTGAGATTAACAATCTGTTACATTAATTTTAGACAAGGTTCTAGTACAGAAACAGCTTTGATTCATATAGTTCCTTTTCTAACTCTGTTTCAATGACTCA
Source organism: Pleurodeles waltl (assembly GCF_031143425.1). Taxonomy (NCBI): domain Eukaryota; kingdom Metazoa; phylum Chordata; class Amphibia; order Caudata; family Salamandridae; genus Pleurodeles; species Pleurodeles waltl. The sequence goes on from NC_090445.1 coordinate 42,821,051, forward strand.
AAGGGTCCCACAATGGTCCTCATTTGTCCCTATCCTTTTCAAACTTTACATCAACCCCATTTGTGTTCTACTGAAAGCCTCCTAAGGACCGACTATAATCAGTACTCTGATAATAATAACGTTTATCTCAGGTTTACCACACCAGAGGATGTTCAATTCTAGAAAAGATGCAACAACTGATGACCCACTAAAACAGAAATTCTCCTTTTTTCTCATGCACCCAAGGATACCAGTACAATTTTGACTCGACTCCTGCAGTGTATTGTATTGCAAACCCTCGATTGTACTGAGCTCCAAATCTCTAGGATTCATCCTGGACAAGGGCCTGATTTAGAGTTTTGCAGATGGTTACTCAATCACAAACATGATGGATATGCCAATTGGTTCTAGTAAATTTCAGCAACCACTGTAAGAGCTATTACATGCAGTGGATTGTTTTGTGTCGGGAACAATAAAATGGGACCACATCTCTTGTACTTGTAATGCTTCAATGACATCCTGTAGAAGCCAGAGCCCTATATAAAATTGTCACTATCATACACAAGATTCCAAACACCTTCTCCCCCGAAATAGTACATCTAAATTAAAAACATCAGGTGAGAGCACATTGCCTCACAGTACTGGAACACTGTTCCTAGAACCTCCTGTTTTCAATAAGGAACATATAATGGTTTAAACTTTGCAACCCAAATATAGAATGCTCCCTCCCAGCCTCTACTCCCTCAAGAAGCTGAAACTAATTTTGTTCCCAGGGCACTGTCCGATATGATCTTAAGATACCCTAACTGAATGTTTGTGTCTCATGCTCCTTTTTCCCTTGCAATCACAATTAACTCATTTACCCTGGACCTTCTTCTAGCCAAGATGACCTCTCTTCTGTAGGTTATTTTATTACCTGCTTTCCACTCCCTCATACCCACACCTACTTCCTCTAATTCATGTTATTAACCATTCTATTCTCCCCACTGTTTTGCTTTATATGGGAAAAAAGCATTACTTTATCAGTGTACTGTTCACATGCAAACTATTCTCAACTTCACACCTGTACTTGTTTTGTTATCATTTTTTGATTTTAGGTTGCATGCACAATTAGCACCTTTGTGCCTCGCTGTATATAGGTGAACATCTTGTTTCATGAATGTGCAGTACATATGTAATCTAGCTGCAACCTTAATTCTATACTTTTACTACAAATGTTTATATTTTGCTTTGTCAACCATTAATCCATCTCATACCATGTTAGCACGTATTAGAAATACATAAATATTAGTACAATCAATTCTTCTTGTATAGGAGTGATTTTTACGTATGTTCAAACAAAACTTTCCTTTCTAATTGTTTCTTCACTTCTCTCATTCTCCATTCTGCAGTTGTTCTAATGTTCTCCATACCACTTAATCCAATTGAGGCCCAGACTCACGGTAGCTTCTCTCCCTTTGAACATGTCAAAAGGAGTCCTATCAGTATGGCATGAGGAATCAATTTGTGCACAACATTTCTTTCACATAACTCCTCTTCCAAATCCTCTTATTACTGTAGACTCTCTTGAGTGTTCTATTATCCCTCACAGACATCTTCTCAGTCTCAGGGTGAAAGAAGGTGCATCTTTTGTGCCTAATTTCTATTTCTTCAAGACATTTCCTCTTTTCACTTGGTGCAAACTGAACCCCATCATTCATCAGAATGGAAAAGGGAAAACCTCTCTTATATGTCATCTAAGAATTGTAGCACATAACCAGCTCTAACATTACCAATACTAGCTATCTCCGACCAACTGAAAAACATGTTGATTAAGATGTTTGCACTCCGCAGTTATGGGTTCAGTTACAATCTAAAACTCTTCCCCTAAGAGTACTGCTGGTAATTTCCTCCAAGAGTCCTAATTTAACACACCTTATTGATATGCCTACACTCAAAATAATCTCTTATAATTATCTTCACATCCAGATCTAACCCTGTCCACAACAAATTGGATGTAATTCTCTGATTTCCAACATCAGACCCTTTACATATTCTAATTCTGATGCTAGCTGGTGGTATTAAAAAGTTAACCCTTTCTCCTTATATAAATCGTCTTTAATGACCCAGAAAGGTTTTCATATTTTGCTTACTTGGCCTTTATGTAATACTTTCCCACTGTTAATTTGTGCCACTTTTTGCAGAACATTGCCCCTTTTCACTTCTACAATCTCTCTTTTTCATCTAGCAATCTGGACAAGCAGTTCACTCTTTTTTATGCACCCAATGTGTATATTGCCCAGCAAAAGTATGCTCCAGTAGTTTGATCACCCTTTTACAACTCTGCAATGACACAGCATTAATGTCTTTCATAGTAAAAAAAAAAAAATCTCCATTAGAGGTTTATGGTCAGTGTTTATTGTACAATTCACGTCCAAACAAAATTAAACTGACTTATAACCCATAGTACTGCTGGTGCTTCTTTCTCTATAACCTAGTCATTTTATTATGCATCTTTCAATGCCCTAGAGACCAAAGTCAGGGTCTTCTCTACATCACTGACAGCTTGGATCAGAACTGCTCCCAATCCCATATTTACTTAATAGATAATAATCTTACAATTGTAATGACAAATGAACTGAAGCAAGTTTGGTGCCTTAGTCAACCCACCTTATAAAATACTGCATCTTCTATCACGTTTTTTACACCACTGAAATACTGTTTTGCTTACAGATTTGAAAAAAGATCCCATATTACTTGCAAAGTTTCTTTCTCAAATCTGGCATAAATGTTGTTCATGTCCAGAAAAGACATAAGTTCCTCTTTTTTCTTAGTAATGCTCATTTTAGCAAACATTTCAATCAAATGCTTTTTTAAGTTTTACACCCTTCTTGATAATTAGGTTACCCAGATATTCAAATTCTAAGCCCTCAAACTCGAATGATGTATAATAGTTTTCTAACCTTTCAATTTCCACCATTAATTAATACTTCAACTTAGAGAATATTCTCTCTCTGTTACATTTCTTGTTGGGCTTAGTTCTAAAAAAAACAGAGGCCACAGAAAAAAAACCAAAAGACAGTCTCAGAATGTATACTCTCCCATGGGAGTTGTGTGAGCTGTTAAGTCTTTTCACTCATTATACAGGCATATTTGATGGTATAAAGAGGCCAAGTCTATCGTAGTTTACATCTTTAAACCATATAGGGTGTTGTGTAGCCATTTTAGTTATAGCTCCATGCACGTTAGTTTAATACACTAGGCCGCTGTGCACCTTGACCTAGATATATTTTTTTCAGCTTTGCATTGTTATTTTTACAATAATCAGTTTTACGGTCTTGTTTTAATTTCTTCTAACTAACAGTTTTCCTCAGTCCAGCACTGTGTTCTCAAACAACACATTCTTGATCACTCTGTGCTTCAGTCAAGGCTACAGTCTGGTACATTGCCGGTGAACGTGGTAGAAGTTTAGTCTCCAACATTCGTAGAAAATACACATCCTTACGTAGGGACATTTTCTTAGAACATCAGCTGTGTTAATTATAAAAAACACTTTCTAGTCCCATTACACATCAAGAGGGAGATTCCAGCCAGGGAACCACATCTATATGCTTTGCTGTAGATGCTGACGAAGATCACAGGCCTTTGCTCAGGTATGAGGGTTGATGTCCTTCCAGGGGAACCTGAAAGGCAGGATTAAAGCTTAACATGCCGTGCTCAAAATATGATTTAGATAGGAAATAGTCCATCGATTCTAGTGGCAATATGATAGCATTATTGTTATGCTTTACTCTCATGGTCACCATTTTAATATTGTTGTGTTTTGTCGTTCTGGTTATAGCAGCTCACGCTTTGCTATCTAAAATGCAATTGTTTTATTAAACCAACTTTTAAAACGTATACTGCTCTTATTGTCATTTATATATGACACCGAATTGTGAATGAGAGAACCGGATGCGACCTGAGTGACCACGATTTCCCTGAGAAGTACAATATGTCATGCGCTCGGCTGCCCAATCATCCCAACCTCCCGGGAGAGATGAGGCACTGCTAGTTAGCCGGAGCAAGCCCGGATTTAGAGCGACAGGTGTCACCCACCGTGGGTCAGACTCAGTCTCCCACACTGTGGACGATCCTGCTGCTCAAAAATACAGTATTATCATTAGAATAATGAGAGCCTATGCGACAAGGGCAAAGTAACCATTTCTCTGCTGTTTGAAATATTAAATCTATCCAGAACCACACACTTATTCAATTCTTTGAAAGGTATAAATAAACAAATGCTCTGTGTCTTAGCTATAACTGCTGCAGCCAACCATTTTATTAGTTACACTGGCCGTTACCTTAGTTTTATATATTTTTTTAATTCCTTGTCTACTTGTTACCTAACCCTAATGGGAATATTATATATTTTGCTCATATTAGGTTTAAAACCATTCTTCAATTTGATTTTATGAAGGTAGCTCTTAAAAGACCCCAAGTTTCCCAGAGGGCAGTGTGCAAAGTACCTGTAAGTGAGGGCACCCCTGCACTAGGAGAGATGCCACCATGAACTCCAGGCCCATTTTCCCGGACTTCGTGATTGAAGGGATGCCATTTTACACGTGTAGTGGACATAGGTCACTACCCAAGTCCAGCTACATAATGGTAATTCCGAACATAGGCATGTTTGGTATCAAACACTTTGGAATCATACCCCAAGGCTTTTGCAAGCATTGGTTGTATGATTCCATGCACTATGGGGGCTCCTTAGAGGACCCCCAGTATTGCCATTTCAGCCTTCTGAGGGTTTCCAGGCAGCCCAAGCTGTTGCCACCTCCCAGACAGGTTTCTGCCCTCCTGTTGCTTGATAAGCTCAAGCCCAGGAAGGCAAAACAAAGGATTTCCTTTGGGAGAGGAGTGTTGCACCCTCTCCCATTGGAAATAGGTGTTACAGGCTGGGGAGGGGTAGCCTCCCAAAGCCACTGGCAATGCTTAAAAGTGCACATTTGGTGCCCTCCTTGAATAAACTAGTCTACACCTGTTCAGGGACCCCCAGTCCCTGCTCTGGCATAAAACTGGACAAAGGAAAGGGGAGTGACCACTCCCCTGTCCATCACCACCCCAGGGGTGGTGCTCAGAGCTCCTCCAGAGGGTCACTGGGTTTTGCCATCTTGGATTCCAGGTTGGCAGGGAACTCTGGGAGCATCTGAGTGGCCAGTGCCAGCAGGTGGTGTCAGATTCCCCTCCTGATAGGTGGTCACGCAGCTAGGTGACCAATCCCCCTTTAAGGGCTATTTAGGGTCTCTCTCTTGGGTGGTTCCTCAGATTCAGATTGCAAGACTCCAGCAGGAATTCTCTGACCGAAGAAACTGCATCTGGACTCTTCAGGATCCTACAAGCTGCAACAAAGAATCAAGACACCTTCTGCAACATTGTATCTCCGGCTCCTTCCAGCAACTTCAACATTTCCCTGGTCTTGCGTCCTCTGAAGACAGCCCGTCTCTTCAGCCTGCACCAGAAGGAAGAAGGAATCTCCCTGGGGTGAAGGAGTCACTCCCCTGCTTCTGCAGGCACCAATTGTTACGATGACTGGCTGTGTGGATCCCCTCTCCTGCTGAGCTGCGTGGATCCTACATCACGGGTGGTGGACTGAAGTGGTCCCGATGGTCCTCTCTTCCAACTGCCCAACTTGGGGGAAGGTAAGCTATTGCCTGCCCACGCAGGACAGTACCCCTGTGCACCACTTCATTTGCATCTGCCAAGCCTTGTTGGCATCCTTCCTCCAAGATCTTCGTGCATCTTGCAGCTCCAGCCCCCTGCACTCCTTCCTGCGATGCACAACTCCCTGAGTGGTTCTCCTGCAGTGTGGGAGCTGTTTCCGTAGTGCTGTTTGGGCCTCTTCTGCCCCCGTCCTGTGGGACTCCTGTGGGCGCTGTCTGCTCTTCTGTGGGCTCTCTGTGCTGCTGAGGGCTCCCTCTGACTCCGCCTCCTGGGTAGAGTACACCTGGTCCTTCCTGGTCCCCAGCAGCGCCATTTTCCGCTAACCGCGAGCTTCCGATGATGCAAACCCAACTGCAATCCTCCATCCGGTGAGGGATATCACCTGCACCCTCCAGGAACCCAACTTTGTCTTCTTGGGAGCATTGCTGACTCTTCTTCCTTACCGGTGGTTCACTTCTTGCACCTTCATCCTTGTGGGTTGGGGCTCCTGTCCTTCCTGGACTCTTCTGTGCTTCTTGGACTTGGTCTCCTCTTTCCACAGGTCCTCTGGTCCAGGAATCCACTGTTAGTGTCTTGCAGTCTCTTCTGGGTTTTGCAATATTCTTCTGTGTGTGTTCTGGGAAACGTACTTTGATTTACTACTGTTTTCCTGGTCGCTGGGGTGGGTTATGGTACTTGCCTTTGGGCTTTTCTAGTTCTCTCAGCTCCCCTCTACACACTACACTTGCCTAGGTCGGGGAAACGGCTTTCGCATTCCACTTTCTTAGTATATGGTTTGCGCTCCCCCTAGGCCCATTTCTTCCTATTGTGATTTTCGCACTGTTTCCTAACTGCTTTTATGCCTATTTCTGCATACTAGTGTATAGACATTGTGTATTAGTTACCTCCTAAGTGAGTATAGTCTCCATGGTATTTTTTGGTATTTGCGTCACCAAAATAAAGTACCTTTCTTTTTGTAACACTGAGGGGGTCATTCTGACCCTGGCGGTCCATGACCGCCATGGCGGAGGGCGGCGGAAGCAACGCCAACAGGCTGGCGGTGCTTCCTGGGCTATTCTGACCGCGGTCAGAAAAGGGGAACCGGCGGTTTCACGCCGGTTTTCCCCTGGCTCAGGGAATCCGCTATGGCGGCGCTGCTTGCAGCACCGCCATGGGGATCCCACGGCACCCCTTCCCGCCAGCCTGTTTCTGGCGGTGTCCACCGCCAGAACCAGGATGGCGGGAACGGGTGCCGTGGGGCCCCTGGGGGCCCCTACACTGCCCATGCCAGTGGCATGGGCAGTGTAAGGGCCCCCTAACAGGGCCCCACAAAGATTTTCACTGTCTGCTTTGCAGACAGTGAAAATCGCGACGGGTGCCACTGCACCCGTCGCACCCCTGCAACTCCGCCGGCTCCATTCGGAGCCGGCTTCCTCGTTGCAGGGGCTTTCCCGCTGGGCCGGCGGGGAGCCTTTTGGCGGTCGCCCGCCGGCCCAGCAGGAAAGTTGGAATGACCGCCGCGGTCTTTTGACCGCGGTGCGGTCACTCAGCGGTAACCGCATGGCGGGCGGCGACCGCCGCCCGCCGCGGTCAGAATGACCGCCTGAGTGTTTTCTTTCATGTGTGGGAGTACCATGTGACTACAGTGGTATTGCATGAGCTTTGCATGTCTCCTAGAGAAGCCTTGGTTGCTCATCCACAGCTACCTCTAGAGAGCCTGGCTTCTAGACACTGACTACACTACACTAATAAGGGATACCTGGTATAAGGTGTAAGTACCATAGGTACCCACCACACACCAGGCCAGCCTCCTACAGGAGCCATCAACAGCTGCTACACATTTGGTGTTTGGGCTGGACAAATTGGAGGATTACACAGTAGTCCAGCTCAAGCAGTTTTGTAAGGAGTTCAAATGTCCAATCAAAAGCTCCACCAAGAAGGAGGGGCTGCAAAAGGCACTAAGGGGCTGGTTGGGAGCAAAAAAAGTTGTGGAGTACACGACAGAGGAGAATATTGCTGTGGATGAGGAGGTGCAAAGCATGCATGGTGATTTGGTGGATAACCTGAAACTGCCTGGAGTGAGGGCCTCCAGGGCAGGCAGCAGTGTTTCTTCTAAAGGACTGGCCCCAGGGGAACTTAGGGACAGACAGGCAGGGAGAAGGCATCATTTGGAGCTTGAGAAGCTCGATCTGGAATGGGGCAGAATGGAAAGAGAGGCAGAAGCAGAGAAAACAGCCATTGCCATGGAGGAGAGAAAAATGTTGTTAAGTACTGTGGCAGAAGTGCACATGCTCAGAGGCTTGGTGCCCAACTCGAAGGAGAGGGATGACATACACCAGGAGGTTCAGGTTTATGAGGTAGCTTCAGTGGTGCACAGAGTCCCGGTGGTGGATTGGGGAACTGGCATGGGGAGTAATATACCTAATGGTGGGAGAGACGCTCTACTGACTCTAGGTGAGAGTGACAGGGAGGGGGTTCCCCCCGGTACAAGACCTGGTAGTGAAGTATGAAGACACCCCACAAAAGTATGAGTTGAATGTTAGAGACAGTCAGATACTGTCTCAACATTCTTTGGAGGGGGATGTGGGATACTTTTTTCTAGGCACTGGGTGGTGAGGTGGAGGGTAGCTTGGGTAACACATGTGGGGGGCTCTGTAATGTGATTGCTGGAGAGAATATATTCAGTCCTTGTTTTCTAGAGCTATGCCAACACCAGGTGGAGTGAGTTCTCTGACCCTAGGGAACTTGCACTGGAGGCAGACCTCTGGGTGAGTACCAAAGAGTCTGAAGAGGCATTTGGGGGCGCTCCTGAGGTGAGAGGCTCAGGTTTTCCCCCAACCAAGGGAGGTGGGCAGGTTTGCAATGACCAAGGTAGGTCCCCGTGTAGTCGGATGGGTGAAGGGTTCCATGTCCTATCTCAAGATAGGGAGTGGGGGGTGGGAAGAGGCCTAGGTTTCTGAGACCCAGTCCCAGAGCTTGCTCCATGAGAGAACCACAGAGGGGAGCCTAGCCTGTACCGGGAGGCCATTTGCTGAAGGGGACCCCATAGTGTCGGGAGAATTTGGAGGGGCAGCTTTCACAAGTGTCCCGCCAGTCTTAGTGTCTGGTAGTACCACTCCTTAGTGGAGTGTACAGGAGACCAGAAAGAGGGTTGAGAGGGGGAGGCAGTCCACACTGGAGGACCTGGAGGGTCAGTTGTGAGGTCTGAGCTCTCCAGGAATGACCCTGGTGATACCACTTCTGGTCTGGGGGGGCTCCATGCCCCGCCAGATGGGTAGTGGTCGGGTGACCAGCACCAGACAGACTCTTGTGCAACTCCTGAAGACTATGGGGGTCATTCCGACCCCGGCGGGCGCTGCCCGCCGGGCGGAGACCGCCAAAAGACTGCACTGCGGTCAAATGACCGCGGCGGTCATTCTGACTTTCCCGCTGGGCCGGCGGGCGACCGCCAAAAGGCCGCCCGCCAGCCCAGCGGGAAAGACCCAGCAACGAAGAAGCCGGCTCCGAATGGAGCCGGCGGAGTTGCTGGGGTGCGACGGGTGCAGTGGCACCCGTCGCGATTTTTAGTGTCTGCAAATTTTCAGACACTGAAAACATTATGGGGCCCTGTTAGGGGGCCCCTGCACTGCCCACGCCAGTGGCATGGGCAGTGCAGGGGCCCCCAGGGGCCCCACGACACCCGTTCCCGCCATCCTGTTCCTGGCGGTAACAACCGCCAGGAACAGGGTGGCGGGAAGGGGGTCGGAATCCCCATGGCGGTGCTGCAAGCAGCGCCGCCATGGAGGATTCCCTGGGCCAGGGGAAAACCGGTGGGAAACCGGCGGGAAACCGCTGGTTCCCCTTTTCTGACCGCGGCGGTCAGAATGGCCCAGGAAGCACCGCCAGCCTGTTGGCGGTGCTTCCGCGGTCGTTGGCCCTGGCGGTCGATGACCGCCAGGGTCAGAATGACCCCCTATGTTTCCCTTGTGGGAGGGTGGGGAACCCCCCAGGAAAGCCTGGGTTGCCAGACAGTGGTCCAGTCTAAGGGTACAGACCCTAGGCTGGATGGTCAGGTTCAGTGTTGCCGGGGGGTGGGGGTGCACAACTCTGGAAGTTGGGGCAGTGCAGGGAGAGACTCACCTCTGACCCCGGTTCAGTCCAAGGATGCAGACCCTAGGTTGGGAGACCAGTTACAGGGTAGTAGTCCTGAACTGGTGGGAGAATCGTTCAGGATGGCTGGCACCTCACCCTGACAGTTCTGGATTCTGGGGGTACCCTTCTGAGTGGGAGGGTAAAGGGAAGTGAGGGCAGCCTGGTCCCTGACTCCTGCCCAGCCTAAGGGTACAGACAATGGGCTAGGGGACCAGTGTCACGGTGCAATCCATGCACTGGTGGGATTTTATGCAAGATTGCTTCTACAAGCACCCTGACAATTCTGGATTCTGGGGGGCACTCTTGTGGGGGGATGCAGAACCACAGAAGGAGGGGTAAGGGGAGGGAAGCCTTGCCCCTGACCCCAGTCCAACCTGAGGGTACAGATCCTAGGTTGAGAGATCAGTTGCAGGTTAACATCCCTGCACTAGTGGGAGATTGTGCAGGACTGCTTCCCCAAGCGCCCTGACAATTCTGGACTTTGGGTGTGCCGCTCCTGGGGGGAGGGTACAGGACCCCAGAGGGGAGGACCAGTGTCAGGCTACCATCCCTGACTTGGTGGAAGGGAGAGTGGACAAAGGGTGCCAGGCACCTGGGGTTACCGCCCAACACTCTCCAAAGTCACAGTGGTTAGAGGGCCCTGAAAGGCATAGGGCCTGGCTCCCCTCACTGACAGCTGTCAATGGCCACTGTGGTTTGCTGTTCTGGTGGACAGAGTATCCCTTAGGTTGGGGACAGGAGTCATACGCCAGGGTGGAATAGGCCACACCCCTATGTTGGCCATGGTGGTACTGTCTGCCTACTGGAATACATCTGTGAGCCAAGTAAGGTTAGGGGCTGCACGCAGGTGAAAAGAATGATTCCCCATGGGTTAGTGTAGTGGGCACTGAGATTATATACAGAGGAATCCAACTGGGTTCAGGAAGGCGTACAACTGGAACATGCCCCTGCTGCTGCGGGCCAGGGTCCATGTCTATCGCCCCAATCAGGGAAGTCAATCACGGTATTGATTGGTCTCCCCTGGCTTTAGGCTGGTGGCAGGGCTGTGTTGGACCTGGCCCTTTTTTCAGGGTCATCCCCAAACTATTTGCCTCTTTCCTCTATTTTTTTCTGACCACTTCTTGTTGACTATAGGACTCTGGGCACTTTACCACTGCTAGCCAATGCTAAAGTGCATATTGTCTCTGTCTAAATTGTATTGGTGACTGGTTTATACATGATTGGCATATTTGATTTATTGGTAAGTCACTGGTGCAGTGCACCAAAGGTGCCTAAGGCCTGTAAATCAAATGCTACTAGCAAGCCTTCAGCACTGATTGTGCCACCCACATGTGCAGCTCTGTAAACATGTCTCAGACCTGCCACTGCAGTGTCTATTTGCGCAGTTTTGCACTGCCAATTCGGCCTAGCAATTGTATCCACTTGCCAGGCCTAAACCTTCACTTTACTACATGTAGGTCATCCCTAAGGTAGGCCCAAGACAGCCCCATGTAGGGTGCCGTGTATTTAAAAGGTAGGACATGTACTGATGTGCTTTACATGTCCTGATAGTGAAATACTGCCAAATTTGTTTTTCACTATGGCAAGGCCTATTTCTCCCATAGGTTAAAATGGGGACTACCTTCAAATATCTTTTAAGTGCAGTTTCCCATTGGGAGCAGATAGAGATTTGGAGTTTGGGTCTCTGAACTCACAATTTAAAAATACATCTTTTGGTAGAGTTGGTTTTTAGAATGTCTGTTTGAAAATGCCACTTTTAGAAAGTGGGCATTTTCTTGCTTAACCATTCTGTGCCTCTGCTTGGCTGCTGAATCCACACCTGGGTCAGACTGACAGTTGGGCTGTTTGTGAATTCCCTCTAGACAGTGACACAAAGGGTGTTGGTGTGTGTCCTGGGCTAGAGTGAAGGGAGGAGCTGACACTTTCACCTGAAAGGGCTGTGCCTGTCCTCACACAATGCAGTCTCGAGCCACCTGGAGTGTGTCTGGAGCCTGGCCAGTGCACGGCAGGATTTTGTGAACAACAGAGACTTTCCTTTGAGGTTTGCCTACTTCAAAGGCAGACACGAGTATAAGTACTGGACCAAAAACATCAGACTTTTAGATTAGTTATGGATCAAGATGAGAACCTCTGCCAAGGAGAAGAGCTTGATGCTTGGGAAAGAGCTGCCGCTTAGCCTGTTTCTTTGCTGGCCTGCTGCTTCTGCCTTAAGAGGGAAAGGACTGGACTTTCTGATATTCTGCTTGTGAAGTTTCTCCAAGGGCTTGAACTGAGCTTTCCTCCTGTTAAGAAGTCTCAGGGACATCAAAGACTTCCCCTGCCAGCACCTGGGTTCTCCTGCTGAGGACCCTAACTTGCCAATTGGTGTCAATCCAATTCCTGGGCCCTTGGGAGTGAAAGATGGCCTGAAACCAAGAAAAACCAGACACATCGACTCTGGACGACTCCAGAACCGGTGCCACTGCATGACTGTGCCGCTGCCTGCAACTCGAAGCTGGGATCCCCACTGGAGTGTGATGGCCCTGACCGATGCCAAGGCCCGCCGCAGCTTTGCTGAAGTCCCGTGACATTGTGAGTTCTGACTGCCGTGTCACTGACGTCCGTGACACCGGACTTTGCACATGTCGCCCACCGCGTCTTGACCCGCTGGATTCATCGACCCCATCTGATCATAAGGAACCGATGCCGCACCGGATCCAGTGACACCTCACTTTCCTGACTTCGTGTACAGGCTTGTTTTCCTCGTTACCAAAGGTTCTGTACCTGGAGGTCCTGGGACTCCATGACTGGCGTCGCCATCACTGCAAGTGGCGTTGGACTGTTGGGAACGACTCCATCAACGACGTTGTGATAGTCCCAGTTGGAGCTATTGTGTTTCTAAGTGATTTTATTGGAAATTAATCTTTTAATCATATCTTTGCTTGTGTGTTTTGGATTTTTGTTGTTTTGGTCTTGTTTTATTCAAATAAATATCAGCTATTTTCTAGACTGGTGTTGAGTGCTCTTGTCGTGTTTTCACTGTTTTACTGTATGTGTTTGTGCAAATACTCTACACATTCCCTCTGATATAAGCCTGACTGCTTGTGTCAAGCTACCAAGGGGGCGAGCAGGGATTATCCTAAGTATGTATCTCCCATATCCTGACTAGAGTGAGGTTCCCTGCTTCGATAAAGTGCAAATTGACAACCCCATTTCTAACAGTCAGGTTCACTGCGGATGCATTGGTTCTGCTGGAGCAAGCACCTTAGGCCTCACTTTCAAGGGTCCAGTACTGGGGTGGCACCACTTTGCAGGGCAGACTCATAGATGGCAGAATCAAGATGCAGAAGGAGGTTGGTTGGAAGTCTTTTATGTCCCTCAGACTTCAGATCAGGAGGCTAGCTGATTACCCTTTAGAGTCTCTCTGGGTCGTGGGTTTTCAGAGATGCATGTTCCTGTCCTTTTCACTCCCAGGCAGGAGGATAGCAGACACAGTTACAGAAACCGCAGCACTCAAAGAGTTCGTACACAAAAAAGATCCTTCAATGGAATTCAAAGGTAGTAGATTCTTTTATCCGGAGACATCAGCATAAAGTCCATGAAGAGACCATCAGGTCAAAGCACAGCAATCATATACAAAATAGGAGATCATCCTTGTAGAGGCACGCCAACATGTGTTTCGTCACAAGGTGACTTTCTCAAGGCTGCAAAGAACATAAACCAATTTTGGTACTAAGTTCCTTGTCCTGAATGGCTAGAGGATGATAACTACAGGGGTCAAACATAGTACCCACTATGAACTGAATCGAAGAAGATGGGTGCGGTTCGTTACCAATAGTGTCAGTGAGCGCAAAGAGATGCGTTGCAAACCAAAGAGTAAGAGATATGCAAAAGATGTGAGCAGACACACCTAATGAGTAGGTTTGTAGCTCCAAAAGAACTAATTCTGTCCAAACCTAGGTGTACTTCTTTAACAATATATATATATATTCACTGTTACCAGTGCCCCAACACCATCATAAGTGCATGTTAAGTGTATGTATATCTCAAAGTGCAACCAGGAAGAAAATCAGAAGAATTACCAAGTATATACACAAAGGAGAAGACGGCATACTTTAGTATAAGTGAGCAGAAGCTGAAAAGTAACTGGAGTCTATCCAAAGTAGACAGGTGCGTCAAGGAGATGTGAAAGAAGTCTTGTTGGTAGTAATAAATTGTAAGGAGACCATGTTAAGTCTCCTATCTATGGAGAGATGACAACGTGTAAGGGAGGATAGGAGATTTGAGGAAATTGTACAATGGAGGCCAAACAAAGTGGTAAGAAAGTGAGGGTGATAAGAAGTAGCTGATTAGTATCAAGAATGGGATACCACTGTGAGACATGGTATACCTATGTCACCAAAAATTGTCAGTCAAATTAAATGATGCGTTGCTGTATCATAGTACCATAATATAGGAATAGTTAACGTAAAAACAATGTATGTAAAGAAAAATATAAATATTTATGGATATAGTAACACGTTGCATCATATGGAAGAGCAAAGAATAGGGGCAGGGAGGTCTCGAAGGGCAGTTGCCCTATATGAGAAGCGTTCCAGCAATTTATGGGAACAAGTACAACGAGGCTGGCCAGACAGTATTCTGTAAAGGGATATCGATTTGAGCAAGTAAATGCCAAAACAGAAAAAAGGGAAAAGATAATGGAGAAAAGACAACAGTAATAAAAGAAAAGCAGTCGTGTTCAGAAGAAGGTACACAGCAATCGTATATCGGTAGCTTACCTCGGAAGTATGTTGCGAGGGAACTTCAAGTGTCTGAGATTATGAAACGCTATTTGCCATGTGCGCGGGACATTTAAACGTCGTATGAGACGTGGTAAGTAGAAAGAGGATAGCAGACACAGATCAACACAGCAAAGCAGGAGTCCAGCAAACAGCAGTCCAGCAGAGTGGCTGGCTTTCAACAGCACAGCTGTCTATCTTCCTGGCAGACTATCTACCGGTCTAGAAATGTACTGAAGTGGTGGTGTCAGAGGTCCAGTGCTTATGCCTAGTTGGGCCTTTGACACTGGGGAGACTTCAAATACATGCCCTTGAAGTCCACAGAGTCCGTACCGTTCCTGCCCTGGCTCCAGACTCATTATAGGGGGTTATGCATGCCTTTGTGTGAGGACAGGACACAACCTATTCATGTGTAAGTAAGGCTGTGCCCAGCTCCTCCCATCCCATGCTGCCCCGGGTGGCCCGTCAAGGTCCATCAGGTCACACCTAAATTTCCATTGTCTGTGGCTGTCTAGGGGAAATACACAAAGCCTAGCTGTCACCTCACCCCAGAAATGTGGTCAGAAACAGGCAGCATGCATCAAATGGGTAAAGTAAGAAAATGCCAACTTTCTAAAAGTGGCATTTTCAGAATTACAATTTAAAATCTAACGTCACCATAAATTATGATTTTAAATTGTGATTCAAGAGACACCAAGCTCTAAAAACTTGTATCTTCCAGATTGTGAATTAAACTTAGAATCCCAATGTAGGCCTATAGGAGGGATAGGCCTTGCAGTAATGAAAAACAACTTTGGGAGTTTTCCACTATTAGGACATGTAAAAAAAGTACATGCCCAACTTTTTAAATACAGTTCACCCTGGCCTTGGGACTGTCTAGGTCCTGTCTTAAGGGTGACGTATGTGTATTAAAAAGGAATGTTTGGGCCTGGCAAAAGGTTGACTTTGCCAGGTCCGCTTGGGAGTTAAATAACTGCCCACACAGGCTCTGCAATCGCAGATCTGAGACATGTTTAAAGGGTTACTGGAGAGGGTGGCACAGTCAGTGCCGAAGGCCCTTTAGTAGTATTTCATTTACAGGCCCCGGGCACATGTAGTGCACTTTACTAGAGACGGTTAAGTAAATTAAATATGCAGATTTGGGGTAAGCCAATGTTATCATGTTTTAGGGAAACAGCACAAGCATTTTAGCACTGGGTAGCATTGGTAAAGTGAGCAGAATCCCAATGCCGGCAAAAATGTAGTAAGCAAAACAGGAAGTCTGAAGGCAAAAAGTTAGGAGAAACCATGCAAAGGATGCCAGGTCTAACAGTGGGGTATTACATCTAACACTTGGGCTGCACTTCAATGGGAAAGAACAGGATGCCAAAACAATTCTTGTGTATCCACTGTTCGGCTGCTGGAAACCCACACCTCTGTCTCTGGTTTATTGGGGCCGCAGTGACTGACCCAAACTGGATGATTTCTAGTTGCTTTTTTAGGGCCCTAGCTCTCTAAATCACCATTGTTATTCATGTCCTGTCCTTGTTGGTTGGAACCTTTCCCAGAAGGCTCAGGGGGTTTTGCTGCTAGTTTGCGGAGCTAATTGTTAAAAGGCGTAAAGACCTCCAATACTGCCACGGAGACAGACCTTCCACCGTCTTGCTGCAGATTTTAACCCGCAGAGGCACATACCTCTGCTTCACCCTCATAGCAGTGGGAATATTCATGGTCTTTAAAGGATTCCATTATGAAAGGGTGGGAGCACCACCAAAAAGTGTTCAGGTATGACCAATTAACTGAATGCACTTCACCCTCATTCCCAGTGGCAGCCCTGCTCACTAACTATGAATAATCTCGGAGGTAGACTGACCATACTGCAAAGTGGAGACATATGTCCTGGGAGCAGGGCAAGAGACAGGCATCCACTTTCCCGGAAAAGCACAGAATTCCCCTTAAGTGTGCTGAGCCTAGAGCGAGAAACCTGCTCCTCTTCTCAGACAAAAGGCAGGCAGCATGCGCTGAGGAAGGCCGCCAATCGGTGGGAACAGCACCACTTAGGGTCCCTCCAATCAGATCAGAAGACCAAAGCACTTGGGATTCCTAGAGCTTGGCCTACCACACTATTAAGCACTGCACACTACAATCCACAAAATTGAAATCATCACCACAGTAAACACACAGGGCCTGCTTAAGAGTTTGGAAGAGGGGGTTATTCCATCACAAACGTGAAAGATATCCTGCCCCCCATGTTACAATTCTATTATAGTCTATGCACCTTGCAATACGGGGGACAGGATATCCGTCACATTTGTGACAGAGTAACCTCTCTGCCAAAATCAGACCCACGGTAGAGAAAAATATCTTAACACTGACTTAACTGTCAAAGCAGTGAAGAGGAAAAGGAACAACAGCCATATGAAGATATATGGGACACGACATGTGATTTGTGGACTTTTTTTCGTTAGTTTGTTTATTGATTTCCCTGTGTGTCCTAGAAAATGTGTGTTGTTGATATTAAAGGAGCAAACTTGGAAGCAACTGCTGTAAAAGTGAAGAAAAACATTCATAATCCTCGCCTGGTGCCTTAAAATAGAATTATACCATGAGCACCTATGAACAAGCAGCTATAGGGTCCTCATTGCATGTTTATGTGCTGTTAAAAACAATGATCCACAAAATCTTCAGTTTTCTTCTCATCCCCTCAGCATCATAGTGGACATTAACTGCCAAAAGAAAATAATATGTATTAAATTCAAGTGTTATGCTTTTTTTTCAAGATAATGATGGACCAGACAGTGATGAACAAAAGCGGTTCTTGCTTACTAGAACCCCAAACCTATATTCCCCTAACGAACCTGTGTGTTGATTACGAGGTCACACTGAGACGCTGTTTCTCTCACTCATAGCCATAGGTAAAGGTAGATGCAGGAAACAAGGCCTCAAATGTTAGCAACAATGAGCAATCCACCCGCATCCAAGGTCAGCTTCCAACTTTTTCTCCCTCTGGAACCTTCAGAGGGAGAACCTTCAAACCTGACTTCACACAATAATTGTGGATAAATATGTCACAGAGGGCAAAGCATCAGCGCATTTTATTCTGAACTACTAAGACCCCTTGACCTAAACTGCAAGTCCTGTGGCTTGCATCACACATTTTCTTTATCACTACCCTAGTACTCCAGAAATCACAGCAGTTATAGGTACTGGCTCCAAAGGAACATTCCTTAAAGAGGCCAGCCAGTGTATGACCAACATGGGGTTTGTGAACGATTGTAGCATTGCCACATGGTCTCTTTACGGAATGGCTGTAGGTAGATTGCCAACCAGTAGATGTGCCACCTTTAACATTACACCACAGTCATGCGTTGCAAGCAGCATATTCAAAGGGGCCTTCCCAGGAGTTCTCCCATAGAGAGGATTGTACAGCAGTCACTGGGATGTGTTTTAGGAGGCAACAGCTTGGTGCTGTGCTCCCAGGATTCCAGGGAGAAGGTACTGGGGTGCTTCTGCTGCATAGACACCACCCAGGCCTGGCATGATGTCCATGTGTATTCCCCAGACATCTACAAGGTCTCTATAGTACAGTTACATGCACAGGCTGAAAAGAATTTGCTTCACATGATCAGACAAGTATTTCCCAGTGGTGTAGGTAGAAAGGTTGCTTTTACCTGAATATTAAAATGAGTCATTTCAAAGCCAATAGGTCTGGCCTTTTTTATTATTGTTAGGTAACACAACGTTTCTCACACACATGCCCACATAATCACTTCTCACACACACAATACTGTCAAACACATAGGCCCTCATTGCTACTTTGCAGTCTTTTTTACAAGACCGCCCACCATATCACGGGTACTGCCGGCTTTCCGCCATACTTTGGGCAGAAATCCAGCAGTAGTCATGGTAGAGGGCAGAGGCGCTCTGGCGGATCCACCACCTGCACCGCCCTGCCAGTAGGACACCGCCCGCTATATGATGGGCCATAATACGGCCTGGCGGGGCGCTGCTGGCGGTGGAAGCACCCCTTCCCATTCCTTGCCGGACGGCCTTCTCCGCAGAACAGGTAAGGTGATCGTCCGACAAGGGAGGGGGGTGGGAGGGTGGAAGGTGTTGTGTGCGTGTATGAGTGTGTGGTGTCTTCGTGTGTAAATGAATGTGTGAAATCGTGGTTGTATGCATGTCTGTATGAATGTTGAAGTGAGTGCGTGTCTGCATGTAACGGTGTATGCCTGTATGGAAGCGTGCTTGAATGCGTGTATGAATGTTGTTGTGAATGCTTGTATGAACGTTGTAGTGAATGCGTGTATAAATGTTGTGAATGCATGTATGAATGTTGTTGTGAATGCGTGTATGGATGCATGTGAGTGGATGCGTGGATGTAAGTGTAGGTGAATGGGTGTATGTGTGTGGGTGTCTGTGTGCATGTATGCGGGGAGGGGGTGAGGGGTGAGGCTGTGACTGAAGAGGGGTGGGGGAGTCTAGTGCTTGCTGGGGGGGGATCCGTCTACTGGTGACAGGGAATAAATTCCCTGTCACCGGTAGCCTTTCCGCCATGGTTTTCATGGCAGTGCTACTGCTGCGGAAACCATGTCAGAAGGTCGGCTCCTAATACTGCCAGTGGTCTTCTGTGGACCACAGGGTCGGAGATGATCTTCTCTGGCCCGGCGGTTCCGACCGCCATGGC
Source organism: Pleurodeles waltl (assembly GCF_031143425.1). NCBI lineage: Eukaryota > Metazoa > Chordata > Amphibia > Caudata > Salamandridae > Pleurodeles > Pleurodeles waltl. The sequence goes on from NC_090445.1 coordinate 42,840,248, forward strand.
GGTATGAGTGGAGATGTGGAGGTCTTCACCGCCAACTCGTCGGCGGTGGGACCGCCACATTTACCCTGGCGGTCAAAAGACGGCCAGGGTCAAAATGACCACCATAATGTCCTTATCCCTGAAACACACAAGAATGTTGTGGTGACAGTAGTAGTGTTGATAGTGGACAGGAGAGGATGAGATGTTATGGTCAGGGCTGTCAACTTTAGAACAGGCATGGGCTCAACATCCTGTGATTCTGGGCAAATCACTTAGGGCCAGATGTAGCAAAGGGTTTTACCCATTCTTGTCTAGGGGAAAATTTGCTGGTACATATGGCCCTAAATCTCCTGGTCCCTAAAAAACATAATAAAAAAAGAGGCCTTGTGTAAGTTACCTGGTGTTCATATAACGTTCTTTAATACCTTCGGGTTGAGTTAGGTGGTCAAAATTACTTCTTGGGACCAGAATTCTTGGAGTCTAATTTTGGCTCCCCGTGTTAATTGGTTTCTGATTTTGGGTCAACTAATTACTATTAGATTAAGTGTGTACAATTAACTTTGGGTGATTATTTTTGCAATTCTGTTTTTTCAATTTCTTTTCAAAATGTTTAGATTTTTTTATTTTGCTTTAATGTAATCCTCATTTTCACTTTGCATCCACTCCTCACTCTATACCACACCTCAACCGTTACTTTCAACATTTATTATTGACTTATATTGTGTCTAATTTTTTATCCTATGTTTTAGGCATTGTGGTTTTCTTCCAGAGATCTTTTGCATCCCAACGTTTTCTCTCAGAAATAAAAAGTGACCTTAAGACCTTAAGCATGGGACCATGCACTCTGTCATTGTGTGCAAATGTAACTTATCTTTGGCTTCCTCAAGAGGAGATGGACTTGTACTGCAACATTCCAAGGCTATGGGTTACCCTCCATTTTTATGAATATGCACAAGCAGCTCTTTTGTTCTTTCTTGTTTTTGCTACCTATTTAACCTCCTTAATTAAGCATCGACAGAGGCATTGTTGCAGCCATTACTGAGGAGTAGTTGCACCCTGCTACCAGGTCTATCACTTCTTATTCAGTAAGGCACTGAAATATACGAACAAGTGATGGATGGAATGCTTGAATCAATCTCAGCCATTGGTAATTATTCTGGCTGCATCCCCGTCCGTCATCATTCTGCACACCATGCCACCTCAGTCTGCACCCAGCCAGATGCAAATCAGTCTTGACCCTATTCCAATAGGAAAAGTCCAGCCCGAACTTCCAGGCTAGGTCCTTCACACCCAGAGGTAAACAGATTTGCAGAAGTTTGTTGTGTTTTTTAGGCTTTCTCAAATGGCAGAGGAAACAGAAAACCACATAGGGGAATCAAAAGTGGAAAAACACTTGCCCACAGGCACAGTCCACCTCCTGAAATGATATGCCGACACCAGCAATGCCTGGATGGACACAGGTGCATAGGGGATGCTGAGCTCCACAAGCAACTGCTAGGGCCAGACAGTTACTGTACCGGCAGGAGTGGCAGATGCAGTGGTGTGGAGTCAAAGTGTACTATTGCTGCCTCAACAGGGACTATACATACGACCTTGCCCAGGATACACCCTCCAGCAAGTAAAGAGGTATGGTAAGTCAGCACAGAGTGGTTGGCAGGTTGTGTGCATTGCTGCCAACATACGTGGTATCTTCAAACGAAGCGGGGCTGATGCTTGAACCCCACTGTTTTTCTTACCTGGCCTACAAGGCTGGGTTTGTAAATGCACTAAAGGTGATTGACATCTATGTCATGGTAATGAAGACCCACAACTCAAGGCCAATGTAGTTACTGAACACCATGAGGAAGGGTACAGTCCAAACGCAAGGACCCCAGAACAGAGGGTCCAGTGTGAGCACAGCTGGTCTCCACTATTTGGGGATTACTTTGTGCACAGTGATGGACTGTGGGCAATCCATCATGCACGCAGCACTCTTCGGCTGTGTACGGGTCATGCTCCTGAATCCGCTGGGAGACCCAAGGAAGAGAGGGCAAGACCGACCAGCTCAAAACCACAGTTCCTCAACGTCTGGGAAGAGGTGGGCTCTCCAGGTGTCTGCAGTCCAGCTGACCAGAGCTACTTTCAATGGATCCAATCGATTCAGGCGGAGTCGTACTCTTCTCCCACTCATAGGATTAGTTTCTGATAGCCCTCAGAGCACTTCGGATGCTTCATATAATCCTAGTGAGAAGTTTGTGGTGGACCCAAACTGATGCGTCCATCTTGGTCTGCAGCCGTCTCCTCCGCCTCCAAGGTTACCTCACACGTCTTCCAGAGTTATTAAAAAGACAAAATCTAGATGCTTTATAGTTTCAATCTGCATTTTTTGGTTTTGATGAGAAGAGTTCACCCTTCCTAGTAGGTAAAGTCCTGCTTCTTTGGGATCTCCTTGGTGCCCAGGGGTTCGTGGGCACAGTTACTGGAGTCCACGTTCACTAGCAACTGAACTACTTGGTAGACACAGTGTCCTAATAGGATGCCAATGTATCCTGTGTCTCTCTAAAGCAGAGGTCTTCAAACTGGGGGGCGGGCCCCCCTTGGGGGGCCTCAAGTGATCCCAGGGGGGGCGCCAAACTCTGGCCAAAAGAAATATTATACAGATAACATGCCTTTGTTTTAAGCAGAAGCATGTTATTGCAGTTTTAAAAAGGTAACAATACTTAACTGCAATGTTTAAATAAGTTTAGACCTATTTAAACATTGCCATCTTTCTAAAATAATTGTGAAAAATTCTGAGGGGGGCCCAATGATTTTTATTTTTCAATTGGGGGGCGCGGCATTAAAAAGTTTGAAGACCACTGCTCTAAAGTGATGGGTGAGCCTGCACCTCCGAACCCAGTTTTCCAAATGGCAGGTTCACCCACTGGTCAGGGCACTCGCAACGGGCACCAGAGTCCAGCCAGCTGACCAGGTGAATGCAGGACTCGACTCGGGCTTGTGACAGAGAGTTTAAACACCAATATCTCCAGTCATAATATGGCTAGTAAGATGATTCCCGCGGTTCCAGTGCCAAGAGCTAACCAGGTGGAAGAGCCAGGGACATCCGAAACAAAACAGCTTACGAAATGAGTAAACAAGAGAACTACAAGGAATAAATAAAAAAAAAGAATAGGAGACCGAGTTTTGCCACTCTTTAAAGGAAGGTTAAACAAATGTCAACTACTCTGTGATTCTGGCTGCACAAAAAGCTAAGGGAAAAAAGAACAATGACCAGTGGTGAAAGTAAAACAAAATAAACAGCAACATCTTATTCTTCGAGCCATTAGAAAAATGCAGCGAAAACTGACCAGCACTGCAGTATGAACTGTAAAGTCGGGACTACCACCAATGACAACCAAAGAAAATGAAAATGTATCCCAAGAAATATACGGAAAGGCACCCGCAGTCACTAGAAGAACGCTTAATGTCATCTGAAGAAACTCAACTGGTTTGTGGGTACCCCCACGCCAAAGCAACAGACAACACGCGACTGGTTCCTGCTTCGGGTGAAACACCAGACACCCGCGAAGGAGGAGGATCCTCATCGGGCCCAATAAGCCTGTACTGTTTAGCCGCAATTTGTCATTTATATTTTAGGTTCTTAATTACGTCTCAGCTTCTTAGGGATGGGTGCGATGGAGCACGTTGAGTCATCATACTTGCCTGATCAATAAAGTGCAGGCGTGTCGGTGTCAGCCATTTTAGGCCATTCACCAAGCACACGCCTTGTATGTCGAATGGATGCATCTTCACACCACTGGTCCATGGTGGGCTACCGGTGCGCTTTACAGACTGGAGGGGCATGAGGTGGGACAGGCGGCCCCATAAGGGGTTGGACTTTAAGGATAGTCGGTCAGAATTTGTTTTCTGCATTTATGAAGTGAAATGCCAGGCGTACAAAAATCGTGAACACAAACCTAGTGACATTAAGGGGGTCTCATACACGCTAGGCATGGGCCTGTTAGTACTGTGACCTCGTGGGGCTTTTGTCTGCCATCTTGGCAGACTCCCCCGCCTCTGTTCACAAGATGTCTAACTGCTGCCTTTTGGCCCCCAGAGGAGCAGGAATACATGTGACATACGCAGCAAACCTTGTTATTGCGCGGCTGGTGCTGCCATATGTTAGAACCCTCGGGCACCGCAATAAAAGACATCGCTGAAGAAAGGCTTCACAGTACAACCTGGGCCCGGGGCTTTGTTCCGTGAGAAATATTGATATTACGGATTAATAAACGGGTTCCTAATGTACTCTCCCCAGCAGGGAACCAGACCTCTTAAACCCATAAGCAACCAGCTAGAATCTTTGTCTAAAAGACGACCATACTATGCAGAGAACAATAAATCCAGTGCTCCAAAAGGGGGACATTCAGGGCAAAACGCCTCCTTGCAAACTTATTTGGCACGGATGCAGGTAAGTGGGAGTGGACATAAAGGAAATACTGCACACCCTTCCAACGGGGTGAAAGCCTGTAGCATAGTGAGTTTTGAGAGAGGTTATGCCTTTATGGACTGCCTCACCCCTGGTCAGCCCCAAACCAAGCACACAAATAAACAATATTGTCTTCTGTTGCTGCTTCCTCAATCCAAACTAAGTTAGGACAGTTTCCCAGTGAGCTGGAGAGCTACCAAGGAGCTGCTTTCATAAAATATCATTCAGTCTCAGAGGCTGCAACCTTATGTCACAAAGCTTGTGGCCAAAGTATTACCCAGAGGTAATCCCAGCCACCAGGATGTGATGTAGCTGAAGGGAATGCCTTTGTGCCTGGGGCAGGATCTGCGAGGAGTCAGAGACCTTGGTAGTCAGACAGTAGTCGACTCTACAACCTCACCCCACTTTGAAGTCCTGAGCAACATCTCTAGAGTCACCCAGATTCCTAGTATAGTTGTTGTAGTGTGGACTTGGCCAGCAGGATCCTCTTGGCTACTGGGTGAATCAAATGCTGGAAACATTCTCCAAAGGCAGCTACAGTCTGTTGGGCAAGGTGCCAGTACTCCAGTATTCAAGTGCCCTGCTTCACACTTAGTGGGTTGCATGTGGTTGTTTCCTACCTGCAGTGACAACGTGAGCAAAAATACAATGGACAGAAACATGGTCCAGGTTATTACTAGTGACTGAGACTGATTCAAGTATTCTACTACACAACTTTTATTCTTCTTGGTGGATAACTCCTAAGTGGGGCAGGAGATGTTCAGCAAGGGTTCCGTAGTTCACGGTCTCATAGGACTCTACGTGCATCTCAACATAGCTGAAGCATGTCTGGGATTGCTTGTGTCCTCATGCACTTATGGGTTATCTATCCCATTTGTGGTAGTGGGGGACAGGACATAGTTGCATGCGTCTCACCCTTGTTTGTAACTGTAACAGTATGGAGTGAAAAACTGCCCTTAGCAATGGTCAGTGGCTGAGGATAATCCAAAGATTGCACCATTGCTTTTTGCTGCTCACCTTTTGCTGGGCAGTACAGCTTCACCTCCTTCCAGGCAGGTTTCGACAGCAGGACTTCTCTAGCATCTAGGCCTAGTGTGACCACGAGGGACAGTGGTCAGTGCAACCAGCAGGGACACATTCCTGGTAACGTCCTCTTTGGGCTGGTGCAATCTCCTTAAAGTTGAGGCTTGAGCGGCTAGTATTTATCCTATGTTGTAGGAACAGAACCAGTCAAAGCACAAGCTTATATATGTGCAGAACAGTTTATTTATTCACATATTTCTGGAACTCACAAACCGTATCCTTACAGGTGGTAGCATCTGTCCAGTCCCACATACCCTCTAAAACAAACATCAACATTTTCACAAAGACATTGGCTATCTGGCACCATATCCTAATGGCAGTCCCTCCTGCAGCATCTAGCTCTTCTTCCTGGCAGAATGGGCTCAGTCCAGAAGGGTTTTGAAGTTGTGGGGTCAGCAGTCCAATACTTATACTCATTTCTGCATTTGAAGCAGGCAAACTTCAAAGGAAAGTCTTTGTAGTGCACAAGACCCTGCCTGTTTCTGTCCTGACCCCAGACACACACTAGGGAGTTGGAGACTGCTTGTGTCAGGGCAGGCACAGCCATATTCCGGTGCAAGTGTCAGCTCCTCACTCCTCTCTAGCCCAGGAAGACCCATCAGGATATGCAGGACACACCTTAGCTCCCTTTGAGTGACTGTCTAGAGTGAAGTCACAAACAGCCCAACTGTCAGTCTGACCCAGATGTGTATTCCACAGCCAGGCAGAGGAACAGAATGGTTAAGCAAGGAAATATCCACTTTCTAAAAGTGGCATTTTAAAATTTGCAATCTAAAAAACAACTTCACAAAAGAATATATTTTTAAATTGTGAGTTCAGAGACCCCAAACTCCCTATTTCTGGCTGCTCCCAATGAGAAAATGCACTTAAAAAGATATTTCAATGCAATCCCCATGTTACTCTATGGGAGAGATAGGCCTTGCAATATTGAAAAACACATTTAGAAGTATTTCACTATCAGGACATGTAGAAACACACTAGTACATGTCCTACCTTTTAAATACACTGCCCATGGGGCTGCCTTGGGCCTACTTTAGGGGTGACTTACATGTTTTAAAAGTGAAGGTTCGGGCCTGACAAGTGGGTGCACCGTCCAGGTCGAACTGGCAGTTTAAAACTGCACACACAGACACTGTAGTGGCAGGTTTGAGACCTGTTTACAGGGCTACTCATGTGAGTGGCACAAACAGTGCTGCAGGCACACTAGTAACAGTTGATTTACAGGCCTTGGACACCTCTGGTACACTTTACTAAGGACTTACTAGTAAATCAAATATGCCAATCACAGAGAAAACCAACCACCAACCCAATTTAGACAGGGAGTACCAGCACTTTAGCACTGGTCAGCAGTGGTAAAGTGCCCAGAGACCTAAAGCCAGCAAAACCAAAAATCAGCACAGGATCAAAAGCAGGTCAGAAGCAAAAAGTACAGGGGAAACCATGCCAAGAGCTGACAGGTCTAACACACCACTAATGTTAGAAATGGGGTCTCTGGTTGGCTAGGGTAGGTACCTCAGCCAGGCAGAACCCACCACTCTAGTTGTGGTGAGTAAGTTACACACCAAAGATAACCTGTGCTCACCTCTGGTAGCTGGCACGGAACAGTCAAGCTTATTCCCAGAGGTCACATGTAAAGCATTTGCACAACACATTCACACCAGTGACACAATACATACACCACAAAAGAGACTCCACGCAATATTATATAAAAATAGACAATGCATTATACATAAATCATAGACCAACAAAACAGAAATCAGTGATCACTTTGCCAACTAGGCAATTGTCCAACATATCACCTTGTGTGTAATAAAAGAACAACTATTGTGCTGTAAAACGTCATGAAAGAAACATTACTGTATATCTTCTGCAGATTCTGAGGTTACGCTCATTTGCCTGGCAAGGTAAGGCAAAACAACCGGAGCCATAAGTACTGTGCATAACAAGCGGATTCCTGAGAGAAGAGTAGGTATTCTGATAATGCAGCAATCAGACGATAGACATGATGCCTTCAGGGCATGAAATGTAGCACTTTGGTTAAGTATTAAACCTCTATACCACCCGAGCTTCTGCGAGAACACCATAGATCTTCAACACGTCCCCCTCAACGTATCAGTATCCTACAGACCCTGGGGTGCCTGCCCTTCTATTAGCGGGGTTATGGTAATTTCAGAGAGCCGGGTTAGAAGGCGTGATTTTATAACTTGTCTGTGGGGCACAGGCTGGCCTGGTGTGATTCATGAACCCCCTGCCTGGCGGCAACCAGAGCCTTCAATAACAACTCACCCGATATGCGCCCACAAAGCACCAACTGGTGTGGGTGCCCCTATGAGCATCCAATAGTGAGGGAATGGGCACCCACAATAGCAATCCAAGGGAGCCTGTTCATAGCCCCCTTCACATGCAGAGAGGTTACCTGTAGTGGCCTGCAAACGCTGGTGGGGTTATCCAGAAATGCCTAAGTAGAGCCATCCGTGAAGGTGTTAGGGGAGGGCCATGCAAGTTCCCCCACTCCCAGGACCTTTCGCAGACACAGGGAGGGAGGCAGGGGGTTCTCGGCAGCGCATACACAGTTCCAAAAGATATCAGCCCTACAATTCAAAGTGTGTTCCTCATATCCCTTCAAACATTTGACTACACATAGTTCTACATTATGAGGAAAAGCCAGGTAACCAAGAAATTAGAAATAGTATTCATCCTTTTTGAAATAATGAAAGAAACACTACCATGTGAAAACAACCTACCTGCTAAGTCAAAGGACCTGACACCCTCTGACACGAAATCAAACAAAGAAGCATGGTCAACTTAGCAGAAATCTGTTTCATGGACAAATCAGAATTATCTGGCAAAGAATCAAACAGGGAGAGAACACTATTAACATCCCACAATTGGGAATATCTAGGCTTTGGAGGGTTTGCCCCTCGGATACCCTTAGGCAGTTTACACACCAAAGGGTGCATACCTACCTGTTTACCATCAATGAGGTCAAGTCCAGTCGATAAAGCTGACCTGAAATTATTTACTGACCTGTTACATAACCGAGAATCAGCACACTCAGAATGAAAATTGAGAACATCTTTCAACTCTGATCCCACAGAATCCGCATCCTGTTGAAGGCACCAACCCACCCATCTCTTCCATGAAAAGGAAATTGATTGTGGGTCGAAGGAGCCCAAGCTTCTTGCATAAAAGCGCCAACTGCCGTTGACTCAACCTGTCCATGTCATGTCATGTCATGTTTCCAAGCCATGAGAACCAACTGGCCTTGGAGGAGAAGAGGATGAGGAGAGCCCACAGCATCTAAGAGAAGATGAGGGAATGCAGGAAGAAAAATGGGAAGAGACACTGCTATCTCCAGAAGAGCTGGAAACCAAGGTTGCATCTCCAGATCAGGGTTCTCAGGATTAATGATGCCGACTGCCGCTGGGCTTGAGCTGTGACCTTCGGAATCATAGCAAAAGGCAAGAATGCATAGTTCACGTAACCGGACCAATTCTTAAGAAAAGCATCCACGGCAATGGCCATCGGGTCTGGTCTCCAACTGTAAAAGTCTTTCAGTTAAGCATTCAGCTGAGATGCAAATAGAACCACTTGGCATGGACCCAGGGAACGTACGACCTTCTGAAAAATTTGAGGGTGGAGCTTCCAGTTGCTGTAATCCACCAGAAACTTGTTCCAATCTGCAACCTTGTGGTCTATGCATGGGGAGGTAGTCCACTAGCATTGTAATGTTCTGAATGAGACAGTAATGCCAAAACTCCCTGACGATGTTTGCTAGAAGGAGAGACCTGGTGCCCCCAAATCTATTGATGTATCGAACCACTGACAGATTGTACATCGGCAGAAGGATGCAGTAGTTGCTATTATTGGCGCAAGAGATTTTTTATGACGAAGGACCCCGCTAACAGCTCTAGGCAATTTATATGAAGTCCTAACTCTTCTGATGACCAGCGACTGCTGGTGGAAAAATCCCTGCACCTTGCTCCTCAGCCCCAACGGTTGGTGTTGAATTCATCGATGACATCTGACACTGCCCCGAAAATGGCTGTGCCATTTCAAGCTTCCATGTGAAGAAGCCCACACTAGTGGACTTCCTGAGCATCTGGAGATAAGGGACGTAAGAACCGAATGTTAGACCTTTTTGAAGGAAGTGGATCTTCAAGTGTTGAAGGGCTCTGTAGTATAACAGACTGGGAAAGATTGCTTGAATAGGAGAGACTAGCAGCCTCACAATCTGTGCTAGGGATCTCAAAGATAACATCTGATTGGACAGAGTCTACTTCAACTCCTGTTTGATGGACTTCACTTCCGGAAGAAGAAGTTGAGTTTTGACTGAGTCGACTTCAAACCCCAAGAACTCCATCTGTTGTGATTGTATCTTCATGTATTTTTCGTAATTGATTACAAACCCCAAATCTTGAAACAGGGACACCGCCAAAGACAGATGTGTCAGGAGTTGAACTTTGTCTAGTGCCATCAGAATCATATTGTCAAGATAGACGATCATGGAAATCCCCATCCCCCTCAAACCCTCTACCATTGGTTTCATGAGTTTTGTGAATGCCGAAGGAGCAGAAGAGAGCCCAAAAGGAAGAAAGAGGTATTCGTAACACTGATTTGGCCTTTGGAATTGCAGATAATGCCTGTGTGGAGGAAAAATAGGAACAGAAAGGTATGCGTCTTTGAGGTCTAGATGTACCATCTAATCCTTTTCCTGAAGCAGAGCTCGCAGAAGGTGAAAGCTTTTCAACTTGAAATGGTGGTAAACCATCCAGGGAGACTGAACTCTCTGAGGTTGAGCACCAGCCCCTAACCACCATCTTTTTTTCTGAACCAGAAACACATTGGTGCAGAAATCTCTTGGGTGAGGAAAAGCTGGCGCAATAGCCTGTTTCTCCAAAAGTTCTTAAATCATTGAGTCTATGAAATTCATGTCTAGTTGGGAAAAAATGAGGGAAGATTTGAACAGGCTCCTGATAAAGTTCTATACAGTAACCCTGAACTGTGCCCAACACCCAACAATCTGTCAAGATATTGGCCCAACTGTGTGCAAAGTGTCGTAGTCTGCCCCCCCAAAGGAAAATTCGAAAGAAGAGGAGGAATTGTAACCTGTGGATTGGTTGTTGGATGCCAGTTTACCCCTGATGATGCCTCTATTACAACACAATCGGAAGCCACTAGACCTGGAGGAGAAGTAGCCCGCTTGGAAGGGATCTTGCCAGTAGCCTCTGCATCGATACATTAAATCTCGTTGAGGACCTTGTGGGTTGAAGCGGGTGGTCGGACGTCCCCTGCCATGGCCGGCCCAGCCAAAAAAGGGGTTGACTACCAGTCTTCAGAGAAGACTGGGCTTTGTCAAGGGAAGTGAAGGTGTTTATGAACTTGCCAATATCCTTGACAAATCAGTCCCCAAAAAGTTGTCCCTCAGCTAAGGGACGGTGTTCAGCAGTGGCCAATTCCACCAACTATGGGGCAATTCTCAGCAGCACGACTTGCACCTTTCAGAGGCCAGGGCACAGTTGGCGATGCTCAGCAGACAGATCGCATGCTGGGGCCACCCCGCTAGCACCTTGGGGTTAATGGGGTCACCCGTGTCCTAAGCGTAGAGGGCTAATTCTATAATTTTTGCCAAGGAGCCAGAAACATCATGTAATTTATCCGGACAAGCTCTAAGGGGTCTGTCTATTCCCTTCTTGGGATCTTTTGCAAATTTCTTTAGAAAAGTGAGCATATTAAAGTTAATGTCAGGAGTTTGAGCTGTCTTATGGGGCAGGTCGGGCCTAGGGTATTCCACTCCGAGTCTGGCCCAGACCTCCTCCTCAAAGCTCTTGCGGAGATGTTGTTGCATATAATCCGTAACTGCAGGTACTGGAAACCAGTCGGAGGAGCTTAGATGAATGATGTCAGGGGCTCAACAGTGAAGGGGTTGGAAAGAAGGGAGCTGAGACAGGAAGAACGCTTATGCTTCTTAGAATGTTTAGTGGCTTTGGACTGGTGAGAAGAAGAAGTATCAGTAACTGTATCAGTGCCAGGGAATGTCAAGGGGGCGATTTTGAGCATCTCTTCGCACTGTAGGTGTGTTCAACCAAAACACCTTGGGATAATTTATAGGCATCTGAATGTGACCAGGTGGAATCGGTAACAGGGTCGGGGGAAGGGAGGAGTCTGCTGAAGGAGTAGGAGAGGGAGCAGCAGAACACACAGAGTTCTTCAAGTCGTTTTGAAATGGGTTGAAGGGCAGAAGTAAAGGCTTTATCAAAAGAGCATTGGACTGACTGATCACTGACCTCAACAAATCCATCATAATAATAACCCTCATCTTCATTAGGCCCATAAGTCTCAAGGTCTTGTTCAAAGGCTCCTAATCAGACGTGTCCACCAGAGGATAAATCTCAATCTTAAATCCCCAAAGGGAAGCAAGGGCCAAGAGTGTGTAAAGAAGCGGAAAAAAAACACAGATGCTGATATTAATTGTTGCAGCCCTGGAATACTCTTGCACAGGGTGTCCCTGGGAGCAGTCATCTGGTATACAGGCCACAACTATAAAGAAATAAAAGTTCCAAAAATTATTATGCGAGGGAGAATAAACTCCCCAAATCGGAAAAATGATCAGATTTTTACATCAAATTGCCCCCAAAATCTCCCATTTGCCTGCAATTTCACCCTGCCCGGGAAGGCGGCACCAGCAAAATGTTTCCAGTGAAGGTGCCAAGCGAAAGAGGTGTCGGCAAACTTCCCAAAGGTACGACGCACGCACAGCCCAATTGGGCTACACATGCATCCTCGCTCCCAGGAGCGGCTGCTGCCCAATGCATGGCTTCGCAGAAGTGCAAAGGAGGCTTTATTTCTGCAACGGGGATAATAAGGAAAGGGTTAAATCACTAGCGCAACATGCACCGTAAGAGGAGAGGAAAGCAATGTAAGGGCGACAGCAATAAGTCGCTGGTAGCGTGACAGAACAAAGGCACCTATTATTATTCACAAAAGTAAAATATATCACATAAAAGTTAAAAACGGAGTCACTTATCTTGGTGCTTCACTGATCTGTAGGTTATGTCTATATACTATTGGTGGAATGTGATGGAGGTGTGGTTCAAAGCCTCATGGGAAATGTGGTTTATGTTTTTTTTTTTTTTACTGTTTTTTTAATGGCTTCAATTTTTGGAGTAGTAAAGATGGAGGAAGCATAATCAGAGTCTCCGGTCCTGCCACAGAATTCTGCAGCAGGTGCCTTTAAATGTAAGTTATGCTAAACACAGCACCCTCCCAAGGTCAGTGACCTCACCCCCTTCTTATCAGCACCCAGTGCAGCTGCACCGGTCGCACTGCACTAAAGCCGGCCCTGTTGCTGTTACACCCATCACATATTACAAATGCTGGCATCCCCCTTCCACCCTAGCCAGGCATCCCCTTACAGACCAGTGCAATAATAAGGACAGTGCATTTTTTAGGTAATCTGGCATGCTGCCCGAATCTATGTAAGGCAGACCTAACTGAGGGTGCTGCTCCACAGCACAAACACTGACAATGCAAAAAGTATGTATTTTGGACCACCTGGGTGCAGTGATGTGCCTGGGGGCTAGCAAAGTAGCTGATCACAGGAGGAACTGGGAAACTTCAGGGAATAACTGGCATTGAGGACTTACCTGCAACCATGATGGCTAAGTAGCTTCCCTCAGCCAAACACAACAGCCATGCTAACCAGGCCTTGCAAACCTCCTAGAACAAGATGGGCTCCACTTCAAAATATCTACAAGTGAGAGAACTACTTATGATTATTAGGCTTTGGGTACATACCAGCCAGACTTGGAACATGCAATAAATACAGGTATGAAAGGCTTCAAAGAGCATGCGACGATAAATAAAACATACCACACAGATTTTTGGGATGCCCAAGAATTTACATGGTTTAGAGAGGAATTAGACCCCTAAAATCAACCTTGGCCTCAATCTTGTTATGATCCCACGGGTGAATGCTGCATGAAACCAATGTTGTCACAATGAAGGAAGAGCCCTCTCATAAATGCTTCTTGAAGGGGTACAGGTCTTGGAATGTACTCTGTTGTAAAGACAAAACTCCCAGTATTAACAGATGTCCAAAAGGATTTGGGAGCTTATGGCTATAGTAACAAGCACTGGCAAAGCTAATGGGTCTCGCCTATGAAAGAGGTTCTGGCTTTGTCAATGTGTTTTAGCCATTTTGTACACCAGCGTCACTGCAGTTCAGCATGGCTAAAAGTTAGTGGCACAGTGTCATGAGGTTGCGTTGAGTATCGTAGAGTGGCATAGCGTTGTGGAGTGTCGTAGAGTTAAGTGTTGTGGTCTGGCATACATTGGTGGGGGAGCGTAGATGCTTGGACGGACATAGAATGGAGCTAAGAGTTGTAGAATGTTGCATAGTGTAGGAGTAGAGTAGTGTCAGAGTGAAGTGGCGTGGAGTGGAGTGACACGGTGTTGTGAAGTGTCAGACTTGAGTGTCATGGAGTGGAGTGGCGTAGAGTGTGGGGTGAGGACAAGCATGGAGGGACATAGGATGGAGTAGAGAGTCTCAGAATGTCGTGGCATAGAGTGGAGTTGTGTCAGAGTGGCGTGGCGTGGAGCACAGTGGCGTAGTGGGGAGTAGAGTGTCTCAGAGTGGAGTGCACAGAGTGACGGGGAGTGGGGAGGCAGTGAGTGGAGGTTCACAAAGTAGAGTAGTGTGTCATGGCATAGAGTGGAGTATAGTGTTGTAGATTGCTGTAGACTAGAGCAGAGTGTCACTTAGTGGAGTGGCATAGAGTGGACTAGAATGGCACAGAGAGGAGTAGAATGGCGTAGAGTGGAGTGTCATAGAGTGCAGTGCAGTGGTGAAAAGTGTCATGGATGGAGTGATGTAGCATAGAGGGGAGTAGTAGTGTTCAGTGTGGTGGAGTACAGGATGTGCTACTGCACTGCCATTATAGACAGCACATCTGCAATTGAAATGACCATTACATTTGCACAGATATACAGTTTTAACGATATAACTATACAGCGCACAAGGGATAATGTGTGGAAATGGCACCAAGAGTACTGATTTATTTGATCATATTAAAATATCTGCTTCCACCACACTTCAGAATTACAAAAAATGTGCTTCATTAGAGCTTTCCTAATTCTGATATATTCTGAAATATTTCACAGTTCATTTACAGGCATTTATATTTTGTTGTGGGCTAGCAAAATTAACATTGTACAGCCTTCCTCAAGGACACCTCAAGTACCCGATGATTGTCACATAAATACTCTCCCTTTGAAGTCAGAGAAAGAAAAGTAAACACCAAGCTCCCTTGGAAGACAGAGCCCAGCATATGACCCCTGTCTCTGAATGTATAGCAAATGTGACAAGAACAAAACTTAAAGGCTTTTTTTAACAGAAAGTGGGCACTTGTGGAAGAATACAGTAAGCAGGCTATGCTACATAGGGGGGATAAAGACATAATGGACAACCTAAAACAAATGAAGCCAGCAAATAGAAAGCAAGTAAATGTGAGTTACAAACCACAAAGCCAATGTTAAGCAATGGGTGAAATGCATTCCCAGGGGAGCTTTCCATATGTGTCCAAGAAGTCTCTCCAAACTAGACAGCTGTGCTGTCTGGTAAGCCTTGACCTAAAAACTGCATTTGCCCTGCTTACAATACTTGGTTTCAATAGTGAAATAAACAACAGGGTAAATCAATTTATTTCTCCTGCTGTAAAATAATTCTGCATATATTTTAACCAAACTGTGCTCAGGCACTTTTACTTGTCACATGTTTCCTTGGAGAAGTACAAATCTGTATAATGTCTGATCTTTTTAATGTCATAATTTTGTTACTGTGCTCAAGGATGTAGAAACCACTAGATTTTTCCTTTTTCGAGGACACAAAATGAAACCAGGACTCCACTGCAGCCATAGATGGACTCAACCAATCACTGCTGTACATTTAATAAAATCCAGTCACTGAACAAAACATAATGAGACAACAAGCAGTAAAACAAGAATCTTTATCTAAATATAACTCACAAAAAATATATTAGCTATGTTTTACCTATTTCAAAAGGTGCTGGACAATCACTCAAGGAACAAACAAATGGAAGAAGAAATTACATTTCAGTGTATGTGCAAAGATCATGTAAAGCCTCTTTTGCTGGTCAAGTACACAATGCATCATCAAAATACTTCTCAAAGTGCATTCAAATGAGGGGCCAGGATAAGAAACACAGAGATATGTAAATGGTACTTTTTAAGTGCATGTGACATGATGAGTACTCTCAATATGCTGCAAGCTAAACATCTTGAACTGGGTTTGGGGCTCGAGGCGATTGTTGTCAAACATACTGTCCTGTGTATCGCGAGGTGTCATCAATTATTTATCTTTGTAAAACCAATGAAAAGATCTGTTTAATAAAGTACCCATGACATCTTTACTTACTGTATCCCATGCCCAATGGCTCTAGTTTTAGAGCACTCTGAGAAAAGCAGGTTATAAGTTACGCCTTGGTCGATGAGACTGGTCGGTCTCATTTCCTTTCTTCACAAGGTTTTTTTAATGCAGCTCCTACTCCTTGACAACCACAGCCAGATCAAGAATTTGATGCATCTGGATAGACTTGGGCAACTCCAAATATCACTTTAAAGGCCAGATGTAGTAAAGGTTTTTCACGTCGCAATCAGGGAATTTACTGACTCGCAAAACGGGACTGCAAGTCGCAAATAGGAAGGGGTGTTCCCCTTCCTATTTGCAAGTCGCAGTGCGATGCTGTATTGCTTTGTGACCGCGAACGCGGTCGCAAAGCAATCGCAGTTACCACCAGTGTCACACTGGTGGTAACCCATTCGCAAAAGGGAAAGACCCCTTCCCCATTGTGAATGGCCTGGAAAACATTTTTTCAGAGCAGGCAGTGGTCCTACTGCTCTGAACAAATGAAACTGAAACGTTTAATTTTTTCATTTTGTAATGCACCTCGTTTTCCTTTAAGGAAAACGGGCTGCATTACAAAACAAAAAACTGCTTTATTTAAAGCAGTCACAGACATGGTGGTCTGCTGTCTCCAGCAGGCCACCATCCCTGTGAGTGCTGCGAGTCGCAAATTGCGACCCACCTCATTAATATTAATGAGGTGGGCCTTTGCGACCCCCTTTTGAGTCGCAGACGGTGTCAGGGACACTATCCTGCATCCTGAATTGCGCCTTGCAAATTGCGAGACGCTCTGACTCGCAATTTGCGAGTCGCAATTCAGGACATTCGTACATCTGGCCCTTAGTCCCTGCATCAGCTCACACACTAACAAGTAGAGTGAATATACCTTCTGCAAACCTCTTCCCTGTGTTTCCTGGCAGCCATGTGCATAAGTGAAGCCAGTCTCGTTACCTTGAAGGGCTTTCATCAGCTGGAATCTGTCCACAAAGATGGAGGCACTTGAATGTGTACATGTGGCTGGCTCAGTTAGTGAGCCTTACAGGAAAGGTGATACATGAGAGGTTAAAAATAAAAAGTAAGTCTGAAAAAGTCCAACATCTGATGATTCAGTATCAAGCACACTCCAAGACACACTAGCTTCTATATGAACTGACTGGGGTGACGCCTCATGCTTCCAGACTCAGAACATATCTGCACCCAGAGCACAGCATGGCTCACCCTTTCCTGCTTTGTGTACACTATGAACTCAGTGAAGCACCTGGGAAACAAACACGCCATGGGCCTTACCAAGCAAACAGCCAAAGGATCATGAATCCACGCTGGCAAAACCTTACCCTTTCAAAGCCGGGCTACATGTATATTGTAAAATAAAAGCTGCAGAACTAGTGAACTTTCCACAATGCAGAAAGAACACGGCCATTTATTTGCTCTCAACAAGGGTTTTGAAATCGGCCTTCGCCTTTTAAAAAACCTTTTTCCCCTGTTATTTCCAAATAGGATGCCAGTGGTTGGAGGATTAAAGGAGTATCCATCACTTTTTTGCTTGAGCAGTACATTCCTACCCCCTCACCGAGTCCCCAGTTTGGTTGTATGTACAAAGCGCCAAGATGTGAAGAGACAAAGACTGCAAGCATGATGCTTTGGATTGAACCTGGTTGTCGTTCTCTCTTTTAATTTTTAAATGTTGTAATTTATGGTTTGGCTTAGTTTCACTACAGCACAGAATTTTTTGTTTTTTACTACAATGGTGTTTTGTCTTCCCATGGGTTTTCAAAGAAAGAACTTACGACTGGCTGTGACAGTCTCATAATAAGCTGAAGGCAGAACGTTCTTCAGGTAGATCTACCACAGATTGACTTTAAAAAATGCTATGATAGATAAAAAGTAAACAAAAACAGTCTTGGGGTGGAGACAAGAGAGATCACACCAGACTTTACCGCTGGAGTTCATTGCTGCCATGGGAACTAATATATAGGAGGTCACAGAGCATCTTAAACATGGTCCTATTTGAAGCAGCAGGACATAGAGGAAGTTTTCAAAATATACACTTCTCCCTGTATGCACAGAGTAGATGGGAAGATAGTGGTAATGGACCTTGGAGGTAGCAGTGCTACTTTTAGAGTCAGTTAATGCCCACATTAAGTGTGTGGGGTAGACAGTTTGCCCTCTGTGGGACTGCCAATGAACTCATCGTACCCAGCACAATCTGAGATGAGGAGGAGAACTTTGGCAAGGAAGTTAGAGAGAAAATAATCCTTTGAAGAAGCTAACAAGTATAACTAACCTCACTCTTAACCCACAACACCTCTACCCCTGATGTATTGTGAATAAGGGGGAACAGATGTGACAGAAAACAGTTTCTGGTCAAGATGAACATTTACCCCTGCAAACAGTACAGTTATTAATCCATAGGCCAATGCTTTCTATTTATGGAAAGTCTAAGAGAAAAACAAGTGATTTGTCTGTTTAAACGGGCCCTACTGACTTTGAAGGAGACGAGGCAGAACTTCAGATTGGTAATAACCATTAGATGGAATGGGTTCAACTGTAAACCAGATATCATCTGGAGTTAAAGCTTACTGTGTAATGACAAGCAAATTATGGGTCAGTGTGACACTACTACACCTAGATAACAGTTTAGCCATACAAAGGCTTTTTGATTTCCATTTTAGTTTAATACAGCACTTCCCAGAGAAACGTGGTAGAGATGCTGACAGGTATTGGTTACTATAGTATACAAAAAAAGTGATGCTTGGAATGTGTGAATTAATCTCAGCCACTGCTATACACTCTGAGGCGTATCCCAATCCATCATTATTTTGCACACCATGCTACTGACATTTGGACCAAGCCATATGCGAATAAGTCGTGACCCTTCTCCAGTCTAGCCTGACCTGCAGGCCAGGACATCCCTGAACCAGAGTACAAGCAACATAGGACCGGTTTCACCCTTATTAGGGCTCATCAGCCAGGTATAGCTTGGTTCCAGTGACACAATGTGCCTGGGGCCCATGTCTGGGCGTACACAGCCCATGAAGGGCCACACTCTGTGATATACAAAAAAAGGATATTGGAGGTACAGCAATTTCTCTAGGACCAGCTTAAGAGCCTTGGTTTCAGAGCTATTTAATTGGTGCTAGTTCAGCAGTACTTTAACAGTCACAGTTTAGGCAGTGAGACCTGGTCCTTGTGAGACGTGGTATTAATATACCAGTATAAAGGTTTGACCTCCCTTTAGGAAATGCTAAAGTTGCTTTTTTGGGAGCAGTTTTGACCCCACACATCTGTATACAAGAAATACATGTGGTTTCAAAGGGCAGCACGTTCTTTTAGCGATTGGGAACAGGACATCTCAAAGTAGTATTTCCTATGCTCATTTATGTATTCCTTCAAATGGCTCACGAAGAGTGTGAATAACAAAAAGTACCATGCTTTCAATCAGTGATTAGTATTCTCAAATCCACCAAGTTGAAAAAGTCTTTGCTTGAGGGCATCTTGAATAAGGTCCGAGTTCATGCTGAGCATCCTGTGAAGTCACTGTGGCTGGCTCTTTGGGTCACAGGGGGATATATGCCAGGGTATGTCAGAAGATATTTGGCTCATCTAGATTGGAGCCGAGTGCACCTCTAGAAGCAACGCTCTTACTCAGGAGGCCCTGAGGGTTACTCACAATGCACCAGCGAGCTCCACCAGTAAGCACTGACCAAAAAATACTAGCTGGTTTGCAATATTTGAACAGTAAAAAGGCAGGCTGTTTTAAAATACTAATATGGTAGTTCAGATACAAAAAAATGTTGTTTTGGAAAAAAGATCAGATTCTCGGTGGCCCATTCCACTGTAGCTATCATTTTACTGGGGCACTTAAATGTGTTTTTTTTTTTTTTTTTTTTTTTACAAAGTACTGCCATCCATCAACGTGGAGACTATCACTGGCAGAGAGAGCTCTACACCACTTCCACAGTAAAACTCGTTTTTTTTTTTTTTAAATTAAACATTGGTAGAATTTTAAGCAACTTTCAAACCAGGTCAATGGGAGACAGATAATCTGCCATGAGAGGGATCTACTTTGCCCCTTCTTTGGCAATTTGAAATGCTGGTTACCACTCTACAGGAATAAGTGTACAGAAAATGTAGTTCTGAAAATCCAGCCAAGCAATTATCTGCCTTTGTAAGTATTTATTAGTCTAAGCCATTATTAGTTAATTGTGTTTTATACTATTTCACCAACACATTCCATCTATGCCTCCAGTCACTGAATTCCCAATGTAAGATATGATCACATTTCTGTATATCTATAGCTGATCATTGTTCTGGATCCACACAGCTCCAGAAGAATTCTTTCACCCAGCACTGCTTTCAAAAGTAATGGTTTTAGATGGTACATTTACTGGGAAGATGGTCAAATCAATGTGAGTTTGGGTCACAGACACCAAGTGTGCCTGTAGTCTGCAAGGAAACTTTTTAAGCAACCGAGCAACTAGCACTGCTGTTTCCGTAGGCATGCTGTTAAGCATCACATTACTAGCTGGGTGAATCCTACACCCTATTCTAGTTTGGTTCCAACAGATGGGAGGGAGGATTTCTTCACCAGTTGCCAAAACACCTCTAGTTACAGATATCATCTGTGTGTAACGCTATTACACATAATACGGCCTTCTGGCACATATAGTACTGACTTTTGCACAGTTTTTTTGACACACCTCGTTCAGACAGTTCTACACATGACACACCACATTTAGCAACTTTGAGATTTAGTTCTTAGTAAATCAGTCTCCAAGAATATGCTGCTAATTCTCAAGTAAATCCATAAGAATCCAAATGGCATTTTCAGGCCAGGTTGCAGCATCTGCTGTACGCTCTCTGTCCACATCCTGGGCAACCTACCCAACCACCACCTTCATCTCAGCCATGCTGGCCTCCATGACGTTCTCAGCAGTGGTCTTGCCATGCTGCTCCTTTAGGTGGCGCCGGATAGCCGGTTTGTGGGCAAAGCGGACATTACAGTAGGAGCAGTGGTAGGGTCGCTCTCCGCTGTGCAGGTTCATATGATCGTGCAGTGTGGACTTCTGGGTGAAGCACTTCCCACAGATGCCACACGTGTGAGACTTCAGGCCTCGATGGATGTTCATGTGCCTGTTGAGGTTGCTGCTGTGGTTGAACTGCTTGCCGCAGCGGGGGCACATGAAGATAAAGTGCTGTGCTCTCATATGGAAGACAAGTTTCTCCACCCCTTGGAAGGCCTCGTCACATTTGAGGCACTTCATGTTCCTCAGAGGGTTCCTGACTCTCAGAAAGTTCTTCCCGTTTTCTTTGCTTGGCCCAGGCGGGGCTCCAGAGAGGCCGCTGATGCTGCTCCCACACTCCCCACTGCTGGCAGCTGCTTCTCTCTCCTCGTGCAAGCTGCTCGGGATGATCAGCAGCCCCTCGCCATCTGTGTCCTCCGAGAAGCTGTAGCAGGCCTTCACCACCCCGTGATGGTTCCTCTCCAGCTCCATGGTGGAATTGACCTGTGCCTCCTCCTGCTCTCCAACCTCATCACCATCAGTGACCCAGTCACAGACCTGCTGCAGGTGTTTCTCACGCTGAGACATATCCATGGCGTTCTCTACTTGCACAATGCAGAGGTCTGAAACTGAGTCGTCCTCCTGGTCGTCATAGTTGTCATCTTCCTCCTCCTCCTCACTCGTTTCCACCTTTATTCCAAGGTCTTTGCCGCTGGACATGCCAACTCTGCTGTAGGCCTCATTAGAAGTCTTTGGAGCTTGCTCCAGTTCCTTGAAGTGTCCGCTGCTTGTGCCTTTAGCACGAGCTATCTGTGTGGCACCTGCTATCTCTTCCTTATAGCTGATGTTAGGCTCGATGTATTGGTGTAGAGCGTTGCGACACTTCTCCACCACGTGGTCCATCTGCAGGTAACTTGCTGCAATCAGATAATTGACAATTTCAGGCAAGACAAACTCGAGTGTACCTGTGTAGCAGGAAAGCAGCAAGTTGGTTATGATCTTGGCATTGTGCATGAGAGAGACCTGGAGTTCCGAGGTCGGGTTGAGAAGAAACTGATCACGCAGGAAGGGAGAGCAAGCTGCCAGGATAACCTTGTGGCCTCGAAACTTGAGACTGTCCCCCACAATGGTGACATCACAGAAGCGCTCTTCTGACCGGAGCTGGCTCATGTTGCGCAGGGTAGCTGCCTCATGGCCTGGAAGCTGAAACCTCAAGATCTCTATTCCACACGCCATTTTGCAGCGCCTCTCCTTGTGTGGCCAAGTAGTTTTTAACTTCAATATCCTAGAAAGGAGGTAAAAAAAGAGAAAGGGCAAAGGAGGGGTTAAGGCGATGTCACACAAAGTGAAGTGGCTACAGACCGTAAGAATAAAATGCAGAGCAGAAACAGTCACCATAACAATTGTACTTCAATCAATCAAAGGTCAATCTCAGAGTCTAGACATTGGGTGATACTTGGAAGCCTGTAGGCCACTGAAGGTTCCTGGGCCACAAAGTCAATAACAGGCTGTCCAAAATGTCCTCTACAATATGTGTGCAGGTCCAGGTCATTGAAATCACATTTCGTAAGACATTCTGTTTCATGTGCGACAACGCAGCACTACTGTTGGGCATTTACATTTCATTAATTCTATTAGCACACAAACAGTTGATTTACTTTTTATTAGGGTCCTATCATAATTGCAAATTAAATCTATTTTACATGCATCAGAAATGTTACTCCCATTTTTTTTTTATTTATTTCCCTTATTTATCATTGCCTTTTTTGCCTTCAGTATACAAACCCAAATACTTTAGTACTGGCACAGTGATCTATGGTATAAGTGGACGACTTTCTGCAGTTGTTACTAGTGGTTTGGGCATATGTCTCTTTTAGCTGTGTGTAAACATAGTTTTGAGCTTTACTACATCAAAGAGCAGTTGCAGTGGGTGGACAGATGGCTGGATGGAATAAAATGTGAAGAAATGCGGTATTTTGATCACGTCAACAGGGAGATTTAGTTGCACTCCTGCTGGACATGCATGCTTGGATGGTCCTGATGCCCAAACTGCTGTTTACAGCAATGCACTCTTGGAGAAAGTTAGTGAGGAAAACAGGACATATCCTGGTGTATGCCCTGGCCCTTCCCAGTACTAGGGGGTGATTCTTTACATCACAAAGGATGGAGAAGTGGTTGAGGGTGGGCATATTTACAGTTAGTGACTGCTATGAGAAGGGATTTCAGGCACTGACTGAAGACACAGGACTACAAAACTCCCCAATGTGAGGAAAGGGGGGGTATTATATGTTGTAGTTGTGCAACCTCGATGTGTAATACAACTACCAACCCCTTTACAATCCTTGGACTTTGTCTGTCAGACCCTCAGCTCAAACCTCAGTAGCTGTGGTACTGAGCAGCAAAGCTTACAAAATGTTAGTTGTTAAGCATTTAAACAGCACTAAAACAAATGAAGAAACCGATACAACACTGATGAAATCTGACACCAAATTATAAAAACAGACTGTAGTTTTATAAGAATTTAGACTCTAGAGTGAAAAAGATCCACTGGAGGGTTTCAGAGATATAGATTTTACAAGCAATAATAAATCTAAGTAATGTGACTCAACCACTAACAATCCTAGGCAAAGTCAAAAATTTGACTTTTAAAAATGTTTACAAAACTTAGGTAAGTGTCAATGTGATCGCTACAAGTATCTGAGGTAACCAACTCCAGCGGGAAGCTTGTCACGGAGACCAGCAAGGTCTTTGAGAACAGTTACCGTCACAGAAAAAGCAGTTTTCCCTCCATGCCTCCCGTGCCAGCCTATCTACCTCAACAGTGGGGTAGGCCTCACTCTTGTTATTATACATCAGCCCTTCAAAGGCGTCTTCATCTTTGAAGCCTGCCTTTTGGGGTAACACCGAAGTGGCTTCCAGCAGGAGGGAGATGACACCTCCCTTGCATGCTATCCCTCATTGTTCTCCTTCCTGAAGTCATCAGCATGTCTCTCCAAGAGGGAAGAAAGCTGTCTCGTGGAGGCTGGGAAGGTACAAGAGTTTTAAGGGCAACAAAGTGTGAGCTTTGCTAAAGCTACACACTGCAACAAGCTACATTAACTTCAACCTGACATACAAGTTGGGCTTAATGTAATGAGCTGTTTGATATCTTGGAGTGCCCACTTTGGTCGCACCATTCAGGAGTTAGTACAGCTGCGGGGTTAGTGGGTAACCCAGTATTCGCCAATGAGGCAACTATGTTCACAGTAAAA
Organism: Pleurodeles waltl; assembly: GCF_031143425.1. Lineage (NCBI taxonomy): Eukaryota > Metazoa > Chordata > Amphibia > Caudata > Salamandridae > Pleurodeles > Pleurodeles waltl. The sequence goes on from NC_090445.1 coordinate 42,864,434, forward strand.
CTGTAGTTTTCAGTGTTTTACTGTCCAGATATGTAAAGTACATGCCCTGCTTATGTCATATTTTGCACCCTGCCCTTAGGGCTCAGTAGGCCTGCAAGAGGGGTGACTTATACACATGTCCAGGGAAAGTGGAGGCTTTGCCATTGCTTCCAATGGTAAGGTAGAGCTAGCAGTGCACGACTGCTCTACCAGTCTGCAGTGGCTTTTACTTGGAAGACCTCCAGGGTGGTACAATTGGAGCTGCAAACCTTGGGGTACCCCTCCAACCTATATGTCCTGAGTACCAAGGTACCATTTGCTAGGGGCTTAAAGGTAAGTTAGCCACTTCCAACTGGATACGACCAGTTCGACATACACTTTAGGGTCTGGTGAGCAGGCCTCAGTGCACTCTCAGAGTCGAGAAACCAGCAGCATCAGTCAAAAAACTTGAGAGTGACCATACAAAAAGTGGCATTTCCTTACACCCAATACCTGATGCACATGCCATGCACACAGGGGCTATCAAGGCTGAAGCAACAAAGAGGCAGCTGAAGCTATGGACCTGTCATATTCAGCACCTGTGTAATGGTATAGGGCAGTGGCACAACCTCAGCCTAACCCTATGTACACCAAAAAGAGATGATGGAAGGAATACTTAAATTTATCTCAGCCACTGGTGATTGCTCAGGGCCACATTCCAGACCATTGTTTTTCGCCTAGTGTCTCATTCAAAGCAGACCAATCTTTTGCAAATTAGTCTTGTCCTTGCTCCAATAAGACAATCCAGCCGAAAATGCCAGGCTAAGTCTCCTCCAGATGGGAACACAAGCAAGCAACTGGTTTTGACCTTCTTACGTCTCATCAGTGAGGTATAGCTTGTGTCTGAGAGAACAGTGAGCACAGGACCCACACCTGGACAGATCCACTGCAGTTATGGAGTTTACTGTAAAACCAACAACATGAGCAATGCACAAATTAATCTCCGCCACAGGTGATCACTTGGGGCTGCATTCCAGACATCTTTTGTCTCCTACTGTGCCATTCTAGACAGAGGCCTGCCTTACGCAAATCAGTCCTGGTCCTACTCTGATGGGGAAAAAAAGACTGAGTGGGATGCAACCCAGAGTAATTATAAGGGGCTGAGATTAATTCAAGCATTCCACTCATTACGTTTTTACATTTTCAACTGTGATGCTAAAAGTGTGACAGGTATGCCCAGACCTGGGTCTCATGCTTACTTTGTCACTGCAACCAAGCTTCACCTGACTGAAGAGGCCCAAATAGGCCACAACTGGCCTTGGGTTGCTGGTGTTCTGGTTCATGGAAGGACTGGCTTGCTAGTTTGCGTTGGACTATTCCTGTGTCAGAAGGATTACGGCTGATTTGCATTAGGATGGTTATAATCGAAGGTGGCATTGTAGATAACAAATTATAATTGAGCGGGGTGAGGCCCAGAGTAACTACCAGAATAATTAAAGCATTTCATCCATCACTTGTGGGTATTCCCTAACCCTATTTAGTGTCAACAATACCCAGAAATAGAATTGAAACCTCAAAACTGCCCTCATCAAATATGACATGAAAACAGCCTAATCATGCCCTACCTCATTATCAATGTCATAAGTACGAAGTACAATCAGAGCACAGCCCGGTTCAACCTCACTTTCAATGATCTATATAAGTCCTAAGTCTACTCCTGTCCTGTTCTGACAATCAGTCAATGATGTGAGACATAGGTATAATGCCAGGTCAGTCCTGTGTTCCATCAAATACCAAAGAGACACAATGACATGAGACACAGGTACAACATCAAGCCATTCTGGTTCAACTTCACGAGAAGAGACTTTAGCCACATCCTGATCAGTTACTTAACTAATCATTTGATAAGGTGAAATATTCATCCAACCTAACCTCACCATCAAAGATCATAAGAAGAGGTAGAACTTTGCTCAAAATTACAATTGATGACCTGAGACAGGTGAAACCTTTGACAAATCCTGTTCAGAAACACAATCAATGATCAAAGGAAAAGGTGCAACATCTGCACAATAGTTTAGTTTCACTGTCAATAAACATAGAACATCAAACCTTTCCCTAACCTTGATGAAACTCATCAATGTCTCCATGAGAGGGGAAATCCTGGTCCACTTCCACACAAACACTCTACAGATGGCCTTAACAGAGATGCAACCGTGGCTCAACCTTGTTCAACCTCCATTTTGATGAGCTGAGAGATGACACTGTGGCCCAATATTGCTGCACCATTTTATCTTTCAAATGAGACAGCTGCCACCTCAGCCCAGCCCTTTTCAAGTACATGGTTAATGAATCAAGAATGGAATTAATACAGCACAGTTAGTAAACAATCCATCTCAGGGTCACATGCTGTCAACTGCCTACAGCCTAGCTGCATGAGACATAGTTCAACATCATGACTAAACAGCCTCAGGTTGAAAAAGCTGAGCTCTGAAGGCCAAACGTTATCCAAGGTCATGTGTCTCCTACCTCATTGCCAATAGTGATATGTTCTACAGTGTGGGCGACAGCACAACACTTTGCTGCCCACCCATGGCAGAGAATCTAAAGGTGGCAAAAGTAAGTGACTTTGACAAAGATCTCAGTACAGTTCTTATTGCAGGTAGCTTTGTTAGATGTTTGCCAAACTGGCCTCATTTGTCACAGCATTTATATATAATACAGGGCTATCCAGATTTGCTACAAATCTTGACTTCAAACCTATGCAGCATGCTTCTTTCTGCAGATATAAGATGCAATTGGGAAGACCACCGGCCTTGTTCAATCCTACATTATGAGCAAGCATTATCCTCTTAGAAACACATCAGTGGAGAGTAATGAGGTAATCCAGTCTAGAATCAACTGTGGATTTAAACACAATGGGTCAGAATTATTTTGCTGCTATCTCAATTGTTTTAACTTGTCAAACTGCAACCGACCCAGCTCACTGAAAACTGCTGATATTGTGAAAGAGCAGGAAAAAAGTATTTTTCAGCTGCATCACATGAAAATGGTACTAGTATTACTACACTCCGCCCAATAATTATTCCAGTTGCAGGCAACGAAAGGCTGCTGGTGTGAAGCTCAAAATGAGCAAAGAATTACCAGGTTAAAAATTAAAAATAATTTTGTATCTGTTGACTCCATCATAAAGCGGTGCGCCAGAGCTTGGCAATGAAATAGATAGCTAAATCAATATAATAACTATTTCTAGCTTCAATTTTTTTTTTTTATACACTACAAATATTAATAGCAGATTTCCTGTCAACGGGTATTGAACCATTCATCACAAAAAAACAGCATTACAATGAGTCCATATAGTGCAAACCATTGGATGACCACTGCAACGATTCGAGGTATTCTAATGGGCTATATGGACCTCTATGAGGTAATGTGGTCTCTAGCGCAATGGAATGTCTATATGGATATATTTGACCATTTTTAAGCAAATACAAATAAAAATATTTGAGAAGTAAAATCTGACTAGGAGTTTGCAAGTACCTTCTAGGTCAATGAGATGAAATCTCCTTATCAAATAATCATATTTCTGAGAGTGATTCGGATAGGACGATCCAACCTCTGGGCCCTTGGAAGAAGTGAAAGAACGATACAGAAATGGGCCAATACAAAATAATACATATGCAAAATCTAAACTAGAGGGCTGAAACTGAGAGCCTCAAGAGAATATACGGATAGAGTGGAGAAGAAAAGACTGACAAAACTGAAGGTCAGGATAAAGTCTTCACTGGTTACTATTTATTTTTAGAAATTTTACAGGCAAAGAAGAAACTTTGATCCAGATATTTCAACACAAAATTGGAAAAGAAAGAGATGCAGACCCGGCAACCTGTTAATAAAACAAATGCATTTAAAAGATGGGTTAAAAGAAGAACCACTGTTTTACGAAGTTTGCTTTATACTGATCACAAAAGAATATTAACAAACCTTCAAGTCCAGCTAATGCAACGGATACAGACAGCAGCAGAAGGACCTGCTGTATAAGCTGTCAAACTATATTGGAAACAGTATGGGCGGGTGCAGCATAGTGTGTTTGATTATTAGACTGAAGGAGGGACTTTTTCGTCCAATAGGGATCCACACCACAGATGATTAACAGGACTGACTGGATTTCATCTTTTGAGGATTGCAAAGGTGAACAAAGCATCAAAATGATAACAGCAGGTGAATCGTGGCATGAAGAAAATGTTAATTACCCTGTAAGCATCTGTTTGTGGCATGTAGTGCTGTAGATTCACATGCTCTGCATACTCCCGCCATCTAGTGTTGGGCTCAGATGTGTACATCTTGTTTTTCTTTGATGAAGTCATTTGAGTCAGGAGATATATGGTGTTCTCCTCCCATGACTGGTAATGCGCATAGGCATCAGCTCCATAGTTAGACTGTTCTCCCACAAGGCAGTAGCTATCCAGAGGATTTTGCACAGGATTGGAAAGGTCTACTTAGTACAACCCAGCCTACTTGTGCCTGTTGTTGTGCTAGGACACCAACACAGTAGTATTTGGTGAACTTGTGTGGTGTGGACCAGATAGGTAAAATACAGATATCCGCTATTGCGATGTTACCTAAAAAAGCCACAGAAGCTGCTTTTTTATGTGTAGAGTGCAGCCTTGGTGAAGCAGGAACCTGTCTTTTGGCCTTAGTGTAGCATGTTTGAATGCACTTGACTAGCCAGTGAGCTACCCCTGATTTTGAAATGGCGCGGTCCTTGTGTGGTTTAGAGTAGGAGACAAATAACTGTTGTGTGTTACTAAATGATTTCGCCTTATCAATGCAGTAAAGAAGGACCCTCTTTACACCTAGCGTGTGAAGGGCTCTCTCTACTACTGAGTCTGGGTGTGGGAAGACAACAGGAGTTCAATTGTCTGATTGAGGTGGAAAGCAGGGATCTACTTTGGTAGAAATTTTGTGTTACTTCTGAGGGCTACCCTGTCAGTGTGAACCTTAAAAAAAGGTACTTCCATCGTGAGTGCTTGGATCTCGCTCACATACCTCAGGGAAGTGATCGCAACCAGGAAAGCTACTTCCCAAGACAAAATTTGTAGAGGGCATGCATGGACGGGTTCAAATGGGGGTCCCATGAGACTTGTGAGGGCTACATTGAGGTTCCAAGGTGGGATCTGGGGTAAATGGGAGGGATAACCCTCTTAAGTCCTTCCATAAATGCTTTAATTACTGGGACTCTGAACAGTGTAGAGTGTTCCCTTTTTTTAAGTATGTTGCCACCGCAGCCAAATGTAAATTAATGGAAGTGTAAGCCAGGCCCGAGCGCTGCAAATGCAGCAGGTAACATACAGTGTCCTGCACTGTTGGATTTAGTGGATCAATGTGTTTGGGTAGGTAGTAGTGGATGAATCTCTTCCACTTTGCCGCATAGCAGGCTCGAGTAGTGGGACGGTGAGCCTCTTTGAGGGTGGACAAACATTCAGAAGGCAAATTGAGATAAACAAACTCACTGACCTCAGAAGACAGATCGCCAGGTTGAGCTGCCTGGGACTGGGATTCCCTTGCATGCCCTGGGGTTGAGTGAGAAGGTCTGGCCTGTGTGGGAGCTTCTCCTGAGGGACTACAGACAACTCAAGGACAGTTGTGAACCATGGCTCCCTGGCCCACGTTGAAGCAACTAGTAGGAGGGTGACAGACGTCTGCCAAAGCTTCTGGATCATGTATGGAAGATTTGGGAAAGACGGAAAAGCATTGGCAAATATCCCTGACAGTTCATCCATAATGCATTGCCCATGAACTGTGGAGGCAAAGCTTGGGCATTTGGCATTTTTGGGGGTTGCAAGCAGATCTATGTCAGGAAGCCCCAAACGCTAGAAACAGGGGAACAGGAAATTGGGGTGTAGTTCCCACTTGCAGATTTGCTGCTGCATCCTGAACAGTTCTGCAAAGTCGTTGTCTGCTCCAGGAATTTAGTCCACTAACAGGTATACTCTGTGGTGGATTGCCCAATGCCAAATGTCCTGCACCAAAGCTGTAAGGTGAGAAGAGTGCATGCCCCTCTATTTTTGCAGACAATACATTTCAGTTATTGTGTCTGTTTTGATCGGGACTGTGATAAACACGGTAGAAGAAGGCCTTCAGAACTAACTGAACTGCCAATAATTCAACATAATTTATGTGGAAGGTCTGTTATAGGGGTATCCACAGACCCTGTACAGTCATGTTTTGTAGATGTGTCCCCCATTCTGTGACAGAGGCATCTGTAGTGAGATTGTTGCTGTTCCCCCGCTGAAGAGAGCAATGAATGCTGGCCCAAATCAACACTAGATCTTCCCACATACCCTCTGCTTTTGACCACTGTGCTACTAGGCACTCGAGGTGAACGCGTGTGTAAGCGTGCGTGGGGAACGATGGTGATGCAGGAGGCTATCATGCCCAGGAGGTGCATCACTGTTCTGTTAGCTGACAATCTGGCTGAAAAAGAGGCAGCAGTAACTGAAAGGCTTGGACTCTTGCAGGACTAGGATAAGTTTTCTGAGTGACTGAATTCTGTATTGCTCCTAAGAAATGTTGTACTTGTAGCGGTTGAAGATGAAATTTGCCCGCACTGATACTGAAATCCAGATTGTGGAGATCGAAGGTGATCTGCATGTTAGCCAGACACTGCAGCCTGCACTCTTTATGAGCCAGTCGTCGAGATATGGGAAGCTGTGTATGCTGCTCCTTCGTAGATGAGCGGCTACCACTGCAAGGCACTTGATGACATTTCCTGGGGCAGTGGTGACACTGAAGGGTAGAACTTTGAAATGAAAGTGTGGTCCATTTACCACGAACCAGAGGCAGCAATGATGTGCGGGGAGGCCTGGGCTGGGAAAATAGGAGTCTTTCAAGTTGAGGGCAATGATGAAGTTGCCTTGCTGCAGTATTGGAATAACAACCAAGGATCATGACCATCTTTCTTGGGGATTAGAAAATATAGGGCGTACACCTTTTGTCTTATTGTTGGGGAAGCCCTGCCTCTATGGCTACCTTGTGCAAGGGTGCGTCTACCTTCTCTTGGAGGAACCTTTGGTATTGTAGTGAAAGGGAGTATTTGAGGTTTTTTTTGTGGTGGGGCAATAAGCTCCAGGAAGTATCCCTGCTTCACAACGGACAAGGCTCATTGGTCTGAAATTATGTTTTGCCATTGTGAAAGGAACCACAGCTGACATCCCCGACAGGTGTTATGTGATTAAGGGTAAGGGAAAGGAAATCGCTGCTTGAGGGATGCGTCTCCCTTAGCCACTCCAGCTCTACCCCTGCCTTTTGCATTGCTTTCCCTAAAGGCACCTCTTGGGTATCATCGGGAAGGTGGTCGTTGCTGCTGCCAGCTCTGGTATGAGGACACTGCATCTGTGGAGGTAGTCTCTGCGCCGCCACAAAATTGGAATCGACAAAACATTTGCTTAGGATGATGGAGACTGGAGAGCCTCTATTTTGGCTGTATCTGTGTCTTTTTTAAAATTTTCTCCAGCATCTGATCAATTTGAGGCCCGACGAGGACTTGTCCATCAAAAGGCATGTTGATCAGATGCTGCTAGGCTTCTGGCTTAAAGCCAGAGATATGGAACCAACCACTTCTGTGGATTAAAATGCTGGAATTTATGCCACTGGCGGCGGTGTCAGCCACATTCACAGCACACCTGATGGTGATGTGTAGACTGTTTGCCCTTTGCTTGTATTGGTCTTGGCGATATTGAATTTGGTCCAACATTTCGTACCATTGAGCATGGTCATATCTCACCAGTAACGCTACGGAGTTGTCGATATGCCAGTGAATTTCAGTTTGTGAGGCAACCCTTTTTCCTCCTGCATTGATCTTTTTACGTCTTTTTCAGGGTGGTGGGAGGCATCCACAGTACCAGTCTGTTTATGGCCTCTAAAGTGGGGAGGATCAGAGTGTGGGGGCTTGTATTTCTTGTCAAACCTGCCCTTAACTGTAGGCTTTGTGTATAGCCCTAAACATTCCCTTAAGCATAGGCACAAACTGGATGGCACGCTGGGTATGGGAGAATGTTTTCACCAGGAAGTCCTCCTCTTTTGTGATAGTGTGTAGGTCCATCTTGTGAAAGGTTGCTGCCCTGTGAAGTGCCTTGTGATACGAGGTGGTTTTGTAAGGAGGGGAAGGTTTGGCGGGGTAAAGCATTGCCCCCAAGTCTTTGTAGACTCTTGCATGCAGATGGGCAAGCTCTATGTAATTAAGGCTTTCGGCCTCTCACTGTTCAAAATGTTGAAACCCACCAGTGACAGACAGGTACAGGGCAACAGTAGTTCAAACTTCAATTATGCATGACCATGCACCCACAAGCAGATTCGCTCCGGCTTGTACAATAGCAGTTCAATATTCCTTTACAAGCATAAAATCATTACTCAGGTAGGCATAAGCAGTGAAGGTGAAGTGGAGAGTTGAGGGTGAGGTAGATGGAGAAGAGGCTGAGGTAGAGAGAGGGAAGCATGAAGCAAACAGAGTATGGAGAGTGACGATGAGGGAGGAGGTTGAGGTAGAAAGGGGGAGAACAGTGAGGGAAAGAGAGAGAGGACTGTGAGCCTGATCGAAGAAGGAGGGTGAGGCGGTAAGACAGATGGGTGAGGCACAGAAAGAAGAGGCTGGTGCACAGCGAGAGGGTGGCAAGGTAGCGAGTGAGAGGAGAGGGAGGCAGAAAAAGAGGAGAATGAGGTGAGAGAAAAAGGACAGTGAGGTGGAGTAACGAGCACACACTTGGGGGAAGAAAGATGACAGAGGTGGAGAGAGAGGAGATGGAGGTGGAGAGTGAGGCATGAGGCAGAAAAAGAGGCAGTGAGGTGAAGAGGGTAGGGTCAGTGGAAGCAGAGGGTGAGGTGGCCACAAGAGGAGGATGAAGCAGTGAGAACGGAGGGTGAGGTGGAGAGAGAAGAGCAGGGAGGAGAAAGATGAGTTTGAGGGGGCAGGGAGGAGGGTGAGGCGGAGAGCAGAAGTGATAAAGCATATTTGTATAACCCCAGAAATACAGAGTTAAAACTAGTAGGCATGATCAGGTAGTAGACAGATTATGTAACTCATCTCCTACAATCATTGCCCACCTACACCTGTTCATGGCCCGCCCAGATTCTGAATACTGGAGCTGGGCACCCACTACTAACAGTGCAGTCCTTAGAATGGTTGTTGCCAATACTAATACTCTCTGTTGTTTATACCCACTACTAGCACCGCAGCCATTAATATGTTTACTGCTAACACCGACACACTGAACTGCATAGGCTCACCAGCCCTGCAGTCATTATTATCCTTGCAACTAACACAGATACTCCCCACTGCATACCCACTAGCGGTATACCCACTACCAAAACTGCAGCCATTAGTATTTTTGCTGCTAACACTAATACTCTGTGTTGTATATGCCCGTTTTATACACAACTAGGTGAAGTACCAGATCACACACCATGAAGAACCAGATGAATGCAGGATCCTCCATCTGCTTCCTTCCCCTGCGCGTTCCGGAAGATCTATAAATGGCTTCCTATCTTCACCAGATACACCATCACTCAAGCCCTCGTCATGAGTTGCTTGGACTATGGCAACTCACTCTATGCAGGAATCACCTCCCACCACCTAAAGAGGCTGTGGACTATCCAGAACTCAGCAGCTAGACTCATACTCTACCTCCCTAGACACACCCACATCAACCCCCACCTAAAGAAACTCCACTGCCCCCCCCGTCCACAAGAAGCGCCAATTCAAGATCTTGCCTCACGCCTACAAGGTTCTGCACAACCAAAGACCAGCATACATCAACCACTGCCTGAACTTCCACCAAACCTCAAACTCCTATGCTCTGCCTCCATTTACCTCACCCACACCCCTGCCAAAGCACCTGCGGTGGACGCTCCTTCTCCTATCTCGCTGCAAAATCCTGAAACTGCCTCCCCCTCCATTTCCGATCTTCACCCTCTCTTCAGGAGTTCAGAAAGGGACTTAGACTTGGCTTTTACACTGATGCCTATGGAACAGCACAGACCTCAGTGCCTGGATACACTCATGGGTGATTAGTGCGTGAAACAAATACTGATTAATCGATTGATACCCACTACTAACAATGCAGCCTTAGCACCCCTGAAGTTAACAATGATCCTCTCAGCTGTATACACCCAATCCAAGCACTGCAGCCATTAGTATTTTAGCTTCTATTCTGCTGCTGATACTCTAAACTGTATGAACCCAATACTAACACTGCAGCTATTAGTATTTTAACTGCTATTCTTGTTGTTGACACTGATACTCTAAACTATATGAACCCAGTACTAACACTGCAGCCATTAGTCAATCAACCAATAACTCTTTATTTGATCATATAAATATAGATCATAAAAGAATCAAAATACAATACATTAAAACAAAACATATGTACAAACAAAAAAATCATTCAAAATCCAGCAACAAATCCCAATACAACAGAGCAAATCATCTAATTGCCAGGATAACTAAAACCACGTCACCTTTTAAGAAGTAGCCAACAGAACAACATACATCAGTCATTCAACTGTTGGAGAAAAAAAGCAAAGCAGCCCTACAATCAGTGAAATTCCCTTGCCGCAATAGAGGAACCAAGTACCATTTCTTAATAATCTTATAAAATTTGCAGAAAAAAAGCAAAGTGCAACAGTGTTTCTGGGGATTGTTCATCACAAGGGCAGACAAAAAGACAGCATCCAACGGACAGACCCCAGCCTGAAGCGGTCAGTAACATTTGTTCATACACGCTCTGAACATACAAGTAAGGCGCACAGGTCCCATTGACATTTAGACCATAAAATACTCCCTAACTGTCGGCTTCATTACCTCGTTTGTGCGCCTGAGCTGCCTGTCTATGCTTGAGGAAGCAGTCTCAAACCCAAGCTTTATCCTTATTAGATGCTAAATGCAGATTCTCAAACAAATCAGGGCAGCCCAGGGCTGTCATGGTGGCCTTGATATATATCAGCCACAGAATCGAACAGGCAAAGTCACTAGTGAGGAATTCCTTAATAATCAACTGATTGAAAACAGCCTCCTTGCTGGCCTATATTGTGCATCAAAGCTCCAGGAGAGCGATGTTAATTCAATCCTGTAAATATTCTAGACCCAACTCCTTATGAATAAAAATTTGCAGTGTAGATGGCAGAACACCAAACAACCAGCAGCAGAATCAGTTTTCTCCCGCCTGAATGCTCCGAACCTCTTTATAGCCCCACAACCCCCGTACCGTAAGTAACAGCAGGTAAGCACTTCCTCTTGTAGACTTCCAATATAGGGGCAACTAGCTGTCTCCCTATATTAGCAGCTCTGGAGAAGGTAATTCCTACTGTACGCAGAAAACGTGAGACTCTGCCTTTTAAACAGGGAAGCCAAATACAAGCCTCATCAAACTCCAGTCCCAGATATTGAAAGGAGCTTACTTTAGCCAGTGCATGCCCTCCTATGTGCACTGGGGTTTTTAGTATTCTTAGGTCCGCAAACCATTACAAAAGTTTTCATACAATTAGTTTCAAGGTTCAGACCTTTCATGAATTTAACAAAGCTGGCTACCAACTGCTTAAGCCCATTGGCCGTTCTTGCCAGCAGGACTGAGTCATCCGTATACAGTAAAGCAGGAATGATGCTATTACAAATATGTGGGACATCAGCTCCTACTGATACCAAGGTTCTCTCAAGGCTGTTAATGTACAAAAGAAAAAGAATGGGGACGAGAACACACCCTTGGCGCATACCACGATTTACTCTAAACGTGGAAGTGTTCTCACCATTTAGCCCAAACCTAACTTCTGCCTTAAGATCCTGGTGTAAAAGTCACAAAAGGTTAACCAACCCAACATCGAGGCCATTGGCAATAACTTTCCCATAACTTCTGCCTATTAACACAGTTGAACGCACTCAACAAGTCCATGAATTCCAAATGGACAGGGGCGCCATTCACAAATGTATACTTGGCCATGAGGAGGTGAAGATTAAGACACTGTTCTATTGTGCCCAAACACTTCTTAAAGCCACATAGGACCTGAGAGAGAATTTTATTTTCTTGCACCCAAGAAATTAGGCACTCCAACACGACCCGACCTATTAATTTAGAGGAAGGGTCTAACAAGGAAATTGTACGATAACACCTAAGTTCCAATATGTTGCCTTTTTTAAAAAAAACTGCTACCACTACAGATGTCCGCCAAGAAATTGGGGGCCCAACCCTACACACAGAATTAAAAATATTAGTTAAAAGTGGGGACTAAAACTCTGGTTTCTTTATTATCAGATTGAGCAGAATCCTATCTGGCCCTCGGGCCTTTTTGGGGAGGCTATCGCGGGTATAGCCCTTGACACCTCTGTTACTGAGAAAGGGGGGCTAAAATTCAAAGGCAAATTCACCTGCAAATTATCAACCCTTACATCGTCTGAGCCATAAATGCGGGAAAAATGGTCAATCCAAGCTTCAGGGCTAATGTGACACGTAACTGTTAGAAATAGGGTCTCTGGTTGGCAGTCCACCAAGATATTGGGGCCCAACGGTGCACACAGAATTAAACATATTAGTTAAAAGTGGGGACCAAAACTCTGGTTTCTTTGAAACACACCGAGCAGAATGCTGTCTGGCCCTGGGGTCTTTTTAGGGAGGCTATGATGGATAGCCTTTGACACCTCTGTTACTGAGAAAGAGGGGCTAAAATTCAAGGGCAAATTCACCTGAGAATTATCAACCCTTACATCGCCTGACCCATAAATGCTGGAAAAGGGGTCAATTCAGGCTTCAGGGCTAATGTGTGACGTAACTGTTAGAAATAGGGTCTCTGGTTGGTAGTCAGTATGCACTCTGTCCAAGCAGGGACTCTACCTCTAGTCAGGGTAAGGGAGATACACACCTAGGATAACCCCTGCTCACCCCTTTGGTAGCTTGGCACAAGCAGTCAGGCTTATCTCAGAGGCAATGTGTAAAGTATTTGTACCAACACACACAGTAACACAGGGAAAACACCACAAAAGCACTGAACATCAGTTTAGACAAATGGCCAACATTTATCTGAGTAATACAAGACCAAAACGACAAAAATCCAACATACACAAGCAAAGTTATGCATTTTCAAAGATTAAACTTCAATATAGTGCTAAGAAACATAAATGCTTCAATTTAGGGTGTTATCATGGCGTTGTGAAGGAGTTGTTCCCAGCAATCCGACGCCAATGTTGCCAGCCACAGAGCTGCACATACCCCCAGGTATAGTACCTTGTGAAAATAAGGAAACATGGAGTCAGTGATCGCGGCGTCACTGGATCGTGTGCAGCATCTGTTCTGGTGCTGCGAAGCACAGGAGTCTGTGCAAGGAGCCGGTTCCTTGCAGCGGAGCAGTGGAGATGAGGTGGCGTCGGTTCCTTACGCTCCGGCAGGGTCGATGTTTGGTGGTTAAGAGGCGGTGGGGCAACCTCACTGGGTCGTTTTCACACCACCAGGCTGCAGGCGCAGTAGCGGAGTCGGGTGTCACGGACGTCGGTAATACGACACTTCGGGACTCACAGAATCGTGGACTTCAGCTAGGCTGTGGTGGCGTCTGGCCTGCGGGATCGGTGGGGGTCGTCTCACCTCAAAGGGGACCAAGGCTTCAGTTGCAGGCGGTGTTGCAGGATCCGGCAGAGGCATCAGTTTGGGCGTCGTCCGGAGTCAGTGCACATGATTTTTCTTGGTTTTTCACCACCTTTCACTCCCAAGGGCCCAGAAACTGGTGTAAGCACTAACTGGTTAGTAGAGTCCACAGCAAGTGAACCCAGAGGCTGGTAGGTGAAGTCTTTTCTGTCCCTGAGACTTTCTAACAGGAGGCAATCTCAGTCCAAGCCCTTGGAGAAACTTCACAAGCAGGATACACAGCAAAGTCAGTCTTTGGCTTCTCTAAGGCAGAAGCAGCAACTGCAGGCCAACTCAGCAAAGCACACACAGCAAAGAGGCAGTACTCCTCCTCCAGCTATTCAGCTCTTCTCCTTTGCAGAGGTTCCTCTTGATCCAGAAGCGTTCTAAAAATCTGGGGTTTTGGGTCCACTACTTATACCCCTTTCTGCCTTTAAAGTAGGGAAACTTCAAAGGAATGTCTCTGTTGTTGACAAGATCCTGCCTTCCCCAGGCCTGGCCCCAGACACACACCAGGGGGTAGGAGACAGCATTGTGTGAGGATGGACACAGCCCTTTCAGGTGTAAGTGTCAGCTCCTCCCTTCCCACTCAGCCCAGGAGACTCATCAGGATATGCAGGCTACACCCCAGCTCCCGTAGTGTCACTGTCTAGGGGGAATTCACAACAGCCAAACGGTCAGTCTGACTCAGACGTGGAATACACAAGCAGGCAGAGGCACAGAATGGTTAAGCAAGAAAAATGCCCATTTTCTAAAAGTGGCATTTTCAAACTGACAATCTAAAATCAAACTTTACCAAAAGACCTAGGGCCTACCTTAGGGTTGCCTTACATGTACAAAAAGGGAAGGTTTAAGCCTAGCAAGTGAGTACACTTGCCAGGTTGAACTGTCAATTTAAAACTGCACACACAGACACTGAACCATGTTTACAGGGCTACTCATGTGGGTTGCACAACCAGTGCTGCAGGACCACTAGTAGCATTTGCTGTACAGGCCCTGGGCACTTCTAGTGCACTTTACTAGGGACTTACTAGTTAATCAAATACGCCAATCATGCTAAAGCCAATTAGTTACAGTTTACACAGAGAGCACTTGCACTTTTGCACTGGTCAGCAGTGGTAAAGTGCCCAGAGTATCAAAAACCAGCAAAAACAAAGTCCAGCACACAGTCACAACATAGGAAGCAGAGGCAAAAAACGGGGAAGCCTGCGCCATGGATGCTAGGTCTAACAGTAACGATGTCTGGTGAGTTGCCATTACCTAAGTCTGTGCAAACCACCCGCCAAAAGGCCTGAGTATCCTTTTTTTGCAGGCAACTACAAGAGCTTCCCACTGCTCTTCTTTGATTTTGGCCCTCCTCTTCTTCAAGGCCTGGGCTTAAGCCTTTCTACAGGCATATACAGCAGCCTGATCCCTAGGAGTTTGCCTGAGAGCCTGATTGTAAGGAAATGCCTCCTTGGCATGGTTACCACCTGACTTTTTGCCTTTGCTGATGCTATGTTTTGAATTGAAAGTGTGCTAAGGCCTGCTAACCAGGCCCCAGCACCAGTGTTCTTTCCCTAAACCTGTACTTTTGTATCCACAATTGGCACACCCTGGCATCCAGATAAGTCCCTTGTAAATGGTACCCCTGGTACCAAGGGCCCTGATGCCAAGGAAGGTCTCTAAGGGCTGCAGCATATCTTATGCCACCCTGGAGACCCCTCACTCAGCACAGACACCCTGCTTGCCAGCTTGTGTGTGCTGGTGAGAACAAAACGAGTAAGTCGACAAGGCACTCCCCTCAGGGTGCCATGCCAGCCTCTCACTGCCTATGCAGGTATAGATAAGTCACCCCTCTAGCAGGCCTTACAGCCCTAAGGCAGGGTGCACTATACCATAGGTGAGGGCACCAGTGCATGAGCACTGTGCCCCTACAGTGTCTAAGCAATACCTTAGACATTGTAAGTGCAGGGTAGCCATAAGAGTATATGGTCTGGGAGTCTGTTTCACACGAACTCCACAGCACCATAATGGCTACACTGAAAACTGGGAAGTTTGGTATCAAACTTCTCAGCACAATAAATGCACACTGATGCCAGTGTACATTTTATTGAGAAATACACCCCAGAGGGCACCTTAGAGGTGCCCCCTGAAACCTTAACCGACTATCTGTGTAGGCTGACTAGTTCCAGCAGCCTGCCACAACCGAGACATGTTGCTGGCCCCATGGGGAGAGTGCCTTTGTCACTCTGAGGCCAGTAACAAAGCCTGCACTGGGTGGAGATGCTAACACCTCCCCCAGGCAGGAGCTGTCACACCTGGCGGTGAGCCTCAAAGGCTCACCCCTTTGCGCCAGCACCGCAGGACACTCCAGCTAGTGGAGTTGCCCGCCCCCTCCGGCCACGGCCCCCACTTTTGGCGGCAAGGCCGGAGAAAATAATGAGAATAACAAGGAGGAGTCACTGGCCAGTCAGGACAGCCCCTAAGGTGTCCTGAGCTGAAGTGACTAACTTTTAGAAATCCTCCATCTTGCAGATGGAGGATTCCCCAATAGGATTAGGGATGTGACCCCCTCCCCTTGGGAGGAGGCACAAAGAGGGTGTACCCACCCTCAGGACTAGTAGCCATTGGCTACTAACCCCCCAGACCTAAACACGCCCTTAAATTTAGTATTTAAGGGCTCCCCTGAACCTAAGAATTTAGATTCCTGCAACTTACCGAAGAAGAAGACTGCTGAGCTGAAAACCCCTGCAGAAGAAGAAAGAAGACACCAACTGCTTTGGCCCCAGTCCTACCGGCCTGTCTCCTGCCTTCTAAAGAACCCTGCTCCAGCGACGCTTTCTCCAGGACCAGCGACCTCTGAATCCTCAGAGGACTGCCCGGCTTCCAAGAGACCAAGAAACTCCCGAGGACAGCGGTACTGCTCCAAAAAGACTGCAACTTTGTTTCGAAGGTGCAGATTTAAAGACCCCTGCAACTCCCCGCAAGAAGCGTGAGACTTGCAACACTGCACCCGGCGACCCCGACTCGACTGGTGGAGAACCAACACCTCAGGGAGGACCCTTCGGCGACCCCGAGTCCGTGAGTAACCAAAGTTGTCCCCCCTGAGCCCCCACAGCGACGCCTGCAGAGGGAATCCCGAGGCTCCCCCTGACCGCGACTGCCTGAACTCCATTTCCCGACGGCTGGAAAAGACCCTGCACCCGCAGCCCCCAGCACCTAAAGGAACGGAACTCCTGTGCAGGAGTGACCCCCAGGAAGCCCTCTCCCTTGCCCAGGTGGTGGCTACCCCGAGGAGCCCCCCCTTGCCTGCCTGCAACGCTGAAGAGATCCCTTGATCTCTCATTGATTTCCATTGAAAACCCGAAGCTTGTTTCTACACTGCACCCGGCCGCCCCAGTGCCGCTGAGGGTGTACTTTTTGTGTGGACTTGTGCCCCCCCCCGGTGCCCTACAAAACCCCCCTGGTCTGCCCTCCGAAGACGCGGGTACTTACCTGCTGGCAGACCGGAACCGGGGCACCCCCTTCTCTCCATTGAAGCCTATGCGTTTTGGGCACCTCTTTGACCTCTGCAACTGACCGGCCCTGAGCTGCTGGTGTGGTAACTTTGGGGTTGCTCTGAACCCCCAACGGTGGGCTACTTTGGACCCAAACCTGAGACTTGTAAGTGATTTACTTACCTGACAAAAACTAACAAAAACTTACCTCCGCAGGAACTGTGAAAATTGCACTGTGTCCACTTTTAAAACAGCTTATTGTGTTTTATGTGAAAAGTATACATGCTAATGTAATGATTCAAAGTTCCTAAAGTACTTACCTGCAATACCTTTCAAATGAGATATTACATGTAGAATTTGAACCTGTGGTTCTTAAAATAAACTAAGAAAATATATTTTTCCATAACAAAACCTATTGGCTTGGATTTGTCTCTGAGTGTGTGTTCCTCATTTATTGCCTGTGTGTATGTACAACAAATGCTTAACACTACTCCTTTGATAAGCCTACTGCTCGACCACACTACCACAAAATAGAGCATTAGTATTATCTCTTTTTGCCACTATCTTACCTCTAAGGGGAACCCTTGGACTCTGTGCATACTATTCCTTACTTTGAAATAGTGCATACAGAGCCAACTTCCTACATTGGTGGATCAGCGGTGGGGTACAAGACTTTGCATTTGCTGGACTACTCAGCCAATACCTGATCACACGACAAATTCCAAAAATTGTCATTAGAAATTGATTTTTGCAATTTGAAATATTTTTCTAAATTCTTAAAAGTCCTGCTAGGGCCTTGTGTTAGTCCCTGTTAGCATTTCCTTTTAGAGTTTAAAAGTTTGGTAAAAGTTTGAATTAGATCCTAGAACTAGTTTTAGTTTCTTAAAAAGTATTCCAACTTTTAGAAGCATAATGTCTAATACAGATGTGAATGTGGTGGAACTCGACACCACACCTTACCTCCATCTACAGATGAGAGAGCTAAGGTCACTCTGTAAACTAAAGAAAATAGCAATGGGCTCCAGACCTTCCAAACTACAGCTCCAGGAGCTGTTGGCAGAGTTTGAAAGAGCCAACCCCTCTGAGGATGGCAACACAGAGGATGAGTATAGTGACTTGGAGGGTGATTCCCCCCCACCAGTCCTATCTAGGGAGGACAGGGCCTCTCAAGCCCTGACTCCACAAATCATAGTCAGAGATGCTGGTTCCCTCACAGGAGGGACCAACCTCTCTGAAATCACTGAGGATAACTCCAGTGAAGAGGACATCCAGTTAGCCAGGATGGCCAAAAGATTGGCTTTGGAAAGACAGATCCTAGCCATAGAAAGGGAAAGACAAGAGATGGGCCTAGGACCCATCAATGGTGGCAGCAACATAAATAGGGTCAGAGATTCTCCTGACATGTTGAAGATCCCTAAAGGGATTGTAACTAAATATGAAGATGGTGATGACATCACCAAATGGTTCACAGCTTTTGAGAGGGCTTGTGTAACCAGAAAAGTGAACAAATCTCACTGGGGTGCTCTCCTTTGGGAAATGTTCACAGGAAAGTGTAGGGATAGACTCCTCACACTCTCTGGAAAAGATGCAGAATCTTATGACCTCATGAAGGGTACCCTAATTGAGGGCTTTGGATTCTCCACTGAGGAGTATAGGATTAGATTCAGGGGGGCTCAAAAATCCTCGAGCCAGACCTGGGTTGACTTTGTAGACTACTCAGTTAAAACACTAGATGGTTGGATTCAAGGCAGTGGTGTAAGTAATTATGATGGGCTGTACAATTTATTTGTGAAAGAACACCTGTTAAGTAATTGTTTCAATGACAAACTGCATCAGCATCTGGTAGACCTAGGACCAATTTCTCCCCAAGAATTGGGAAAGAAGGCGGACCATTGGGTCAAGACTAGTGTGTCCAAAACTTCCACAGGGGGTGACCAAAAGAAAGGGGTCACAAAACCTCCCCAGGGGAAGGGTGGTGAGACAGCCAAAAACAAAAATAGTAAAGAGTCTTCTACAGGCCCCCAAAAACCTGCACAGGAGGGTGGGCCCAGAGCCTCTTCACAAAACAATTCTGGGTACAAGGGTAAAAACTTTGATCCCAAAAAGGCCTGGTGTCGTAGCTGTAGTCAGTCTGGACACCAAACTGGAGACAAGGCCTGTCCCAAGAAAGATACCACTTCTAACTCCACTCCAGCTAAAACTGGAATGGCCAGTCTCCAAGTGGGATCAACAGTGTGCCCAGAGTAAATCAGGTGTCACACTGAAGCTACATTAGTCTCTGAGGGTGGGGTGGATTTAGCCACACTGGCTGCCTGGCCCCCTAACATGCAAAAATACAGGCAGCAGCTCTTAATTAATGGGACAAGTGTAGAGGGCCTGAGGGATACAGGTGCCAGTGTCACCATGGTGACAGAGAAACTGGTTTCCCCTGGCCAATACCTGGCTGGACAAACTTATCCAGTCACCAACGCTGACAATCAGACTAAAGTACATCCCATGGCTATGGTAACTTTAGAGTGGGGAGGGGTCAATGGCCTGAAACAGGTGGTGGTCTCCTCAAATATCCCAGTAGACTGTTTGCTTGGAAATGACCTGGAGTCCTCAGCATGGGCTGAGGTAGAACTGAAAACCCATGCAGCCATGCTGGGTATCCCTGAACTGGTGTGTGTCAAGACAAGGGCACAGTGCAAGGCACAGGGTGAAAAAGTAGAGCTGGAGTCTGGAAGAAAGGCCCAGCCTACCAAGAGAAAAGGAAAGTCAGCTGGGAAACCAGCTGCAACACAACAAGAAAAAGAGAACCTCTCTTCTCAGGAAGAAGTTCTGCCCTCTGAGGGAACTGAGCCTATGGAGCTGGAACCTTATCAGGTTGAGCTCTTAGGCCCAGGGGGACCCTCAAGGGAAGAGTTGTGTAAGGGACAAGAAACCTGTCCCTCTCTTGAAGGCCTTAGGCAGCAAGCTGCTGAAGAGTCCAAAGGCAAGAAAAATGGAACACATAGGCCCTCATTCTGATTCTGGCGGGCGGCGGAGGCCGCCCGCCAGAATTCAGCCCTCCATAATACCGCTCCGCGGTCAAAAGACCGCGGAGGGTATTATGAGTTTTTCCCTCGGCTGGCGGGCGGTCACCAAAAGACCGCCCGCCAGCCCAGGGAAAAACTCCCTTCCCACGAGGATGCCGGCTCGTAATCGAGCCGGCGGAGTGGGAAGGTGCGACGGGTGCTACTGCACCCGTCGCGTATTTCACTGTCTGCTACGCAGACAGTGAAATACTAGCGGGGCCCTCTTACGGGGGCCCCTGCAGTGCCCATGCCATTGGCATGGGCACTGCAGGGGCCCCACGACAATCCTTACCGCCATCCTGTTCCTGGCGGGCGAGCCGCCAGGAACAGGATGGCGGTAAGGATTGTCAGAATCCCCTCGGCGGCGCAGCGAGCTGCGCCGCCTTGGAGGATTCTTAGGGGCAGTGGAAAACCGGCGGGAGACCGCCGGTTTTCCCTTTCTGACCGCGGCCAAAGCGCCGCGGTCAGAATGCCCAAGGGAGCACCGCCGGCCTGTCAGGGTTTTAGAGAGTTTATTCTGACCTTAGCCCATGATATTCCCCTTGCTGGGCATTTGGGACAAACCAAGACGTGGGAGAGGTTAGTCAACCACTTCTACTGGCCCAATATGTCCCAGAAGGTTAAGGAGTTTTGCCTCTCCTGCCCCACCTGTCAAGCCAGTGGTAAGACAGGTGGGCATCCAAAGGCCCCCCTCATTCCACTTCCAGTGGTGGGGGTCCCCTTTGAAAGAGTGGGTGTGGACATAGTTGGTCCACTAGAACCTCCCACAGCCTCAGGAAATATGTACATCCTAGTAGTAGTGGATCATGCTACTAGGTATCCTGAAGCTATTCCCCTTAGGTCGACTACTGCCCCTGCAGTAGCCAAGGCCCTCATTGGTATCTTTACCAGAGTGGGCTTCCCTAAGGAGGTGGTGTCTGACAGAGGTACCAACTTCATGTCAGCATACCTAAAACACATGTGGAATGAGTGTGGAGTGACTTATAAGTTCACTACACCCTATCATCCACAAACTAATGGCCTTGTTGAGAGATTCAACAAGACATTAAAGGGCATGATCATGGGGCTCCCAGAAAAACTCAAAAGGAGATGGGATGTCCTCCTGCAATGTCTGCTTTTCGCTTACAGAGAGGTGCCTCAGAAGGGAGTAGGGTTCTCACCCTTTGAACTTCTGTTTGGCCACCCTGTAAGGGGACCACTTGCTCTTGTTAAAGAAGGCTGGAAGAGACCTCTTCATGAGCCTAAACAAGACATAGTGGACTATGTACTTGGCCTTCGCTCAAGGATGGCAGAGTACATGGAAAAGGCAAGCAAAATCCTTAAGGCCAGCCAACAGCTCCAGAACTGTTGGTATGACCAAAAGGCTGCACTGGTTGAATTTCAACCAGGGCAGAAAGTATGGGTTTTGGAGCCTGTGGCTCCCAGGGCACTTCAGGACAGATGGAGTGGCCCTTACCCAATCCTGGAAAAGAAGAGTCAGGTCACCTACCTGGTGGACCTAGGCACAAGCAGGAGCCCCAAGAGGGTGATCCATGTAAACCGCCTAAAACTCTTCCATGACAGGGCTGATGTAAATCTGTTGATGGTAACAGATGAGGACCAGGAAGCTGAGAGTGAGCCTCTCCCTGATCTCCTCTCATCAGACCCTAAAGATGGCTCAGTGGATGGAGTGATCTATTCAGACACCCTCTCTGGCCAACAGCAAGCTGACTGTAGGAAGGTCCTACAACAGTTTGCTGAGCTCTTTTCCCTAACCCCTGGTCAGACACACCTGTGTACCCATGATGTGGACACAGGAGACAGCATGCCTGTCAAAAACAAAATCTTCAGACAGTCTGATCAAGTTAAGGAAAGCATCAAGGTGGAAGTCCACAAGATGCTGGAATTGGGAGTAATTGAGTACTCTGACAGCCCCTGGGCTAGCCCAGTGGTCTTAGTCCCCAAACCTTACACCAAAGAAGGAAAGAGAGAGATGAGGTTTTGTGTGGACTACAGAGGTCTTAATTCTGTCACCAAGACAGATGCCCATCCCATTCCTAGAGCTGACGAGCTGATTGACAAATTAGGTGCTGCCAAATTCTTAAGTACCTTTGACTTAACAGCAGGGTACTGGCAAATCAAAATGGCACCTGGAGCAAAAGAGAAAACAGCATTCTCCACACCTGATGGGCATTATCAGTTTACTGTTATGCCCTTTGGTTTAAAGAATGCCCCTGCCACCTTCCAAAGGTTGGTGAATCAAGTCCTTGCTGGGTTGGAATCCTTTAGTGCAGCTTATCTTGATGATATTGCTGTCTTCAGCTCCACCTGGCAGGATCACCTGGTCCACCTGAAGAAGGTTTTGAAGGCTCTGCAATCTGCAGGCCTCTCTATCAAGGCATCCAAATGCCAGATAGGGCAGGGAACTGTGGTTTACTTGGGACACCTTGTAGATGGAGGCCAAGTTCAGCCACTCCAGCCTAAGATCCAGACTATTCTGGACTGGGCAGCTCCAAAAACCCAGACTCAAGTCAGGGCATTCCTTGGCTTGACTGGGTACTATAGGAGGTTTGTGAAGGGATATGGATCCATTGTGACAGCCCTCACAGAACTCACCTCCAAGAAAATGACCAAGAAAGTAAACTGGACTGTAGAATGCCAACAGGCCTTTGACACCCTGAAGCAAGCTATGTGCAAAGCACCAGTTCTAAAAGCTCCAGATTACTCCAAGCAATTCATTGTGCAAACAGATGCCTCTGAACATGGGATAGGGGCAGTTTTGTCCCAAACAAATGATGATGGCCTTGACCAGCCTGTTGCTTTCATTAGCAGGAGGTTACTCCCCAGGGAGCAGTGTTGGAGTGCCATTGAGAGGGAGGCCTTTGCTGTGGTTTGGTCCCTGAAGAAGTTGAGACCATACCTTTTTGGTACTCACTTCCTAGTTCAGACTGACCACAGACCTCTCAGATGGCTGATGCAAATGAAAGGTGAAAATCCAAAACTGTTGAGGTGGTCCATCTCCCTACAGGGAATGGACTTTATAGTGGAACACAGACCTGGGACTGCCCATGCCAATGCAGATGGCCTTTCCAGGTTCTTCCACTTAGAAAATGAAGACTCTCTTGGGAAAGGTTAGTCTCATCCTCTTTCGTTTGGGGGGGGGTTGTGTAAGGAAATGCCTCCTTGGCATGGTTACCCCCTGACTTTTTGCCTTTGCTGATGCTATGTTTTGAATTGAAAGTGTGCTAAGGCCTGCTAACCAGGCCCCAGCACCAGTGTTCTTTCCCTAAACCTGTACTTTTGTATCCACAATTGGCACACCCTGGCATCCAGATAAGTCCCTTGTAAATGGTACCCCTGGTACCAAGGGCCCTGATGCCTAGGAAGGTCTCTAAGGGCTGCAGCATATCTTATGCCACCCTGGAGACCCCTCACTCAGCACAGACACCCTGCTTGCCAGCTTGTGTGTGCTGGTGAGAACAAAACGAGTAAGTCGACATGGCACTCCCCCTCAGGGTGCCATGCCAGCCTCTCACTGCCTATGCAGGTATAGATAAGTCACCCCTCTAGCAGGCCTTACAGCCCTAAGGCAGGGTGCACTATACCATAGGTGAGGGCACCAGTGCATGAGCACTGTGCCCCTACAGTGTCTAAGCAATACCTTAGACATTGTAAGTGCAGGGTAGCCATAAGAGTATATGGTCTGGGAGTCTGTTTCACACGAACTCCACAGCACCATAATGGCTACACTGAAAACTGGGAAGTTTGGTATCAAACTTCTCAGCACAATAAATGCACACTGATGCCAGTGTACATTTTATTGTGAAATACACCCCAGAGGGCACCTTAGAGGTGCCCCCTGAAACCTTAACCGACTATCTGTGTAGGCTGACTAGTTCCAGCAGCCTGCCACAACCGAGACATGTTGCTGGCCCCATGGGGAGAGTGCCTTTGTCACTCTGAGGCCAGTAACAAAGCCTGCACTGGGTGGAGATGCTAACACCTCCCCCAGGCAGGAGCTGTCACACCTGGCGGTGAGCCTCAAAGGCTCACCCCTTTGTGCCAGCACCGCAGGACATTCCAGCTAGTGGAGTTGCCCGCCCCCTCCGGCCACGGCCCCCACTTTTGGCGGCAAGGCCGGAGAAAATAATGAGAATAACAAGGAGGAGTCACTGGCCAGTCAGGACAGCCCCTAAGGTGTCCTGAGCTGAAGTGACTCTAACTTTTAGAAATCCTCCATCTTGCAGATGGAGGATTCCCCAATAGGATTAGGGATGTGACCCCCTCCCCTTGGGAGGAGGCACAAAGAGGGTGTACCCACCCTCAGGGCTAGTAGCCATTGGCTACTAACCCCCCAGACCTAAACACGCCCTTAAATTTAGTATTTAAGGGCTCCCCTGAACCTAAGAATTTAGATTCCTGCAACTTACCGAAGAAGAAGACTGCTGAGCTGAAAACCCCTGCAGAAGAAGAAAGAAGACACCAACTGCTTTGGCCCCAGTCCTACCGGCCTGTCTCCTGCCTTCTAAAGAACCCTGCTCCAGCGACGCTTTCTCCAGGACCAGCGACCTCTGAATCCTCAGAGGACTGCCCTGCTTCCAAGAGACCAAGAAACTCCCGAGGACAGCGGTACTGCTCCAAAAAGACTGCAACTTTGTTTCGAAGGAGCAGATTTAAAGACCCCTGCAACTCCCCGCAAGAAGCGTGAGACTTGCAACACTGCACCCGGCGACCCCGACTCGACTGGTGGAGAACCAACACCTCAGGGAGGACCCTTCGGCGACTCCGAGTCTGTGAGTAACCAAAGTTGTCCCCCCTGAGCCCCCACAGCGACGCCTGCAGAGGGAATCCCGAGGCTCCCCCTGACCGCGACTGCCTGAACTCCATTTCCCGACGGCTGGAAAAGACCCTGCACCCGCAGCCCCCAGCACCTAAAGGAACGGAACTCCTGTGCAGGAGTGACCCCCAGGAAGCCCTCTCCCTTGCCCAGGTGGTGGCTACCCCGAGGAGCCCCCCCCTTGCCTGCCTGCAACGCTGAAGAGATCCCTTGATCTCTCATTGATTTCCATTGAAAACCCGACGCTTGTTTCTACACTGCACCCGGCCGCCCCAGTGCCGCTGAGGGTGTACTTTTTGTGTGGACTTGTGCCCCCCCCGGTGCCCTACAAAACCCCCCTGGTCTGCCCTCCGAAGACGCGGGTACTTACCTGCTGGCAGACCGGAACCGGGGCACCCCCTTCTCTCCATTGAAGCCTATGCGTTTTGGGCACCTCTTTGACCTCTGCACCTGACCGGCCCTGAGCTGCTGGTGTGGTAACTTTGGGGTTGCTCTGAACCCCCAACGGTGGGCTACTTTGGACCCAAACCTGAGACTTGTAAATGATTTACTTACCTGACAAAAACTAACAAAAACTTACCTCCCCAGGAACTGTGAAAATTGCACTGTGTCCACTTTTAAAACAGCTTATTGTGTTTTATGTGAAAAGTATACATGCTAATGTAATGATTCAAATTTCCTAAAGTACTTACCTGCAATACCTTTCAAATGAGATATTACATGTAGAATTTGAACCTGTGGTTCTTAAAATAAACTAAGAAAAGATATTTTTCCATAACAAAACCTATTGGCTTGGATTTGTCTCCGAGTGTGTGTTCCTCATTTATTGCCTGTGTGTATGTACAACAAATGCTTAACACTACTCCTTTGATAAGCCTACTGCTCGACCACACTACCACAAAATAGAGCATTAGTATTATCTCTTTTTGCCACTATCTTACCTCTAAGGGGAACCCTTGGACTCTGTGCATACTATTCCTTACTTTGAAATAGTGCATACAGAGCCAACTTCCTACACTGATGCAAAGTGACATTTGCCTTCCTACACTCTTCGTCGAACCATGAACTATCAACTGATGGACCTTTCTTTGTGAGTCTACACAACATATCCCTAATACGAGACAAGAGCTCGACAAAGCCTGATAATGAATTGGCTGGTGTCACCACAATCCGCTAAACAGAATGTTATCAGGTTAGAACAATCATTTTGGACCTGGATCATTTTGAGCACTAAGTTGGCAAAAAAACGCCAGATCACCCTCCTGCCATTATCCTTAGTGCCTGCTTAGGGCCGACCACGCTTGTTCCAGCCTCTGGAGCAACTTCAACAAGTACAGCTAAGGGGTTGTGGTCGTGGTCGCTATAGACAGATGGTATCACTTCAGTCCCATGAATCAATGCTAGGAGATTCTGAGAAGCGAACACGTAGTCAATAGTCAACCTACACCCGGGTCTGATGAATGTAGGAACTGCTATACCATCTGAGCTGATAGCAGGACTGGCTAAGTCATGTGTCAGGAGAAAAGCATATAAGTGCCACCCCTTCAAGTCCATATCAACCTAATCCTAAACGGGATCGAAAGGAGAGTCAATTCGTAGAGGCATACCCCCCAGCTTACCATTGAAATCCCCTGCCAGTAAAAGATTAAATAACCCATTTTTAGACTGGGCTCTGTCAGCTAAAGAGCCAATGACTGCAGAAATGCCTAGAAACGTAGAATTATTTTTAGATGTGAAATCATTATTATAATAGTTCACCGTAAAAAGTTTTAACTTACCACCCCAACAAACCACGAACATCTGTACCCCCAATATCCATAGCTACCTGAAGGATTTTGCACTTAATATTGACCTTGATCCAGGCCACCAGACCCCCTTTAGAACGACCTCAGATTGAGGGAGTAGCAAAATGGCAAACAATTTTATACCGATCAAGAACTATTTTGGACACAGGCCGGGTTCCTTGCATGAATCATAGTTGGATCTAAACGACCGCCATCCCTCAACCTCTAACTTTGAGGCCAAACCAGCTACATTCCAGCTAAGAAATTTCAGATTTGACATCTTGCTAACAAAAGGTTGTGAAACGGAAGACTCTCCAGGGGAATTTGCAGGGAAACTAATCTCAGGCGGCCTATCAATGGAGCTCCCCCCAGCCCCTGTACACCCCTGCAGACAGTTTCACTAGTCGCATTAGTAGGAATTGTGAATTGTTGTCAATCAACACCTTCCAGCTCTGACAAGGCTGAATATCTATTACTAAGTGGGAAAGGAGTAGGGGGAGGATGGTTCCCAATAGCCAACACAGGGGCATCTTTGGGTTTTGATTTTTCATAGTGCCGACAATATGAGCAGGAGCTAGATGTTTATTAAAAAAAAAAGCTCAGAGGTAATATTCTAATCTTCTTAAATCTCACTATGCCACCTCTAGCTAATGCAAGCACTTCCCTGGCGACACCAGGATCACGGAAATTAATAATCGCAAGATCGCCAAGGGCTTGCCTCACCAAGGGACCTATGCCTCCTACCCGTTGCCTAAACAAAATCTCTTTAAATAAGCCCCACTTACAACATACATTTGTGTTTAACCAAAAAATTGCTTTGTTTTTGCAAGCTGTAGCTCAATGATATTGCCTTGAAGCCTAGGCACATTATCTAAAATAGCAACATAGGGACATGAAGAAGGGGGCAGGTCAATAACCAGGAAATGAAACTGAAAATGCTAAAGATCGTTGACTTTGTTGGATAGCAGAATGCGACATTTTATTGACAAACAGAGAAATTAGCTCCTTGGTTGGGGATTGACAGTATTTCACCGCCTGATTATCTGAACCATCACCGCGACCACCATCTGATGAACTTGAAAACAAACTCTAGGCAACTATAGCAGAAGAATGACTAGGACCAGAAGTAACTGTCATGGAAGGAGATCAATCCAATTCTTTTGTCTGGGTCATTGCAGACTATAAAGGTATGAGGTCCTTCTCTGCCACAGACAGTAAATTACCCAAGCTAGATTCTATCGAGGCTAGTCGACTATGGATATGTTGCAGCTTGGAGTCCAACAAATCATTGAACCAAGTCCTCAGTGAGACCCAGGAGTCAGCATTGGATAGGAGCAGTGATACAGGATTAACTGGATTATCTGTTTTTAAGGTCTGTGTAGGTCGAATTGATTTAGATCTCAGGCCCTCTTTCGCCTTTATCGCTAATGGGCCAGAGTCCAAAGAGCCACTTGGAACAGAAGAGCAGTCAATAACATCTGGGCCTTCCTCTGATACTAAATCACCTGCAACTACGCTGTCCGACTCACAGAGGGGGGTTTGGCTAAGGGGCACCATTAGAGAATTATCTAAAGGCTTCCAAAAGGGCCAGAATCACATGGAGCAGCAGGGCTTAATGCCTTAGGGAGAGACATAGTTTCAAAGCCCTCCCCACTAGAGAGAGTCGTTGCTCCACTAGTTTGATTTTGTTGGATACTAAATCCATGGCCCGCACTCGAAAATTGTCAATAGAGCACCGTGGATGGGTTTGCGAGGCCAAAGTAGAACCAGTGATTGCCTTACTTTTACCCTTATTGACCAAGCTTCCCAAGGGATGGCTCAAGGGCTACATACAAAATACACAGCCTTATACCAGGCGCTTACGGGGTGAAGAGAACTTTGCCAGAGGGTAGGCCCAGCCGGGCCTCTGCCAGTCTATAATGGACCCGTCTTGGCCCGGTCTTCCAGTGCAGTGGGTCAATTGCCACCTAAAGAGCGCTGCGGGTGCAAAAGTGAACAGGAGCGGCTCTGCTGCCGCAAGGGTTGCTGGCACCAGTGGTGCGAAGCCCCCCACAGGGCTGTCAGGAGAGCGTCTTGCACAGCAGGTCAATTGCCGCCTAAAGAGCGCCTCTAAGCACAAAAGTGAACAGGAGCAGCATCCCTGTGGCAAGGGTTGCTGGTACTTTTGGTGCACATCTCCCCCACCCACAGGGCTCTCAGGAGAGTGTCCGGCGCAGCGGGTCAGTTGCTGCCTAAAGAGCGCATCTGGGTGCAAAAGTGAACAGAAGCGGCTTCCCGGCCATTAAGGTGGATGGAACCATTGGTGCCCCCACCACCCCCACAGAGATGGTCATGAGAGCATCCCGAGTAGCAGGTCAAGTGCCGCCCAAAGAGCACCTCTAAGCATGAAAGTGAATAGGAGCGGCTTCCCTGTCACAAGGGTTGCTGGTACCTGTGGTGCGCAGCCCCCCACAGGGCTGTCAGGAGAGCGTCTCGTGCAGCGGGTCAATTGCTGCCTAAAGAGTGTCTCCCGGCACGAAAGTGAACAAGAAGGCTTCACTGCAGCAAGGTTTGCGAGTACCTGTGATGTGCGGTCCTCCCACAAGTCTGTCAGGAGAGCGCCCCACGCAGTAGGTCAATTGCCACCTAAAGAGCCCTCCGGGTGCGAAAGTGATCAGGAACGGCTTCCCTGCCGCAAGGGTTGCTGGCACCTGGGGTGCGTGACCCCCCCCCCCCCCCACAGGGCAGTCAGGAAAGCCTATCTTGCTGCTAAATCCTGGAACTGCTTCCCCCTCCTTCTCCGATCTTCACCTTCTCTTCAGGAGTTCAGAAAGGGACTCAAGACCTGACATTTCAACTGATGCCTATGGGGCAGCATAGACCTCAGTGCCTGGATACCCTCACAGGTGGGTATTGTGCGATACAAATACTGATTGATACCCACTACTAACAATGCAGGGATCAGTACTCCGGAGGTTAGCACTGATACTTTCAGCTGTATATACCCAGCCCAAGTATTGCAGCCTTTGGTATTCTGGCTGCTATTCTTGCTACTAGCAATGATACTTTAAACCAGGCATCTCCAACGAGTAGCTCTTGAGCTACCAGTAGCTCTCCCTGTGAGTAGATCTCCTGTGTGCAGACCATCCTACTACTATAGAAGCTTTTGCTTGGTTGAGTAATTATATTTATGAAAAAAATTAAAAAGCATATTCGAAATGAAAATGTGTGTATTTTCAGTACTCTTAAGGTGTTTGGAGAAAAATGGTTGAATCTTCAAAATGTATTTGTATTTCAATCTAATATTTAAGTTGGAGAGTTGTATTATTCAGATTGTTACTCTGGTGCCAGGGGTGTGCAGCTATGGCTGTTATGTACTACCTATTTAGAGGCAACGTGATCACTGCTGACAATCTTGGATAGGGTGGTCACTACTTCATCACTAATATTAGTAGCTCCTGATAGTTTTTATTGAACATAAGTAGCTCTTGTTACAGAAAAGGTTGGAGACCCCTACTTTAAACTATATACACCCAGTACTAACTGCAGCCATTAGTATTCTTGCTGCTAACAGTTATACTCCTAACGCTGTAGCCATTAGTATTTTGGCACTTATTCTTGGTGCTAACACTGATACTTAGCTGTAGGAACCCACCACTAACACTGCAACTATTGGTAATTTGGCTGCTATACTTGCTGCTAACCTGAAATCTCTCAGCAGTATTTACCCACTATTAACACTGCATCCATTAGTATTATTGCTGCTATCCTTACTGCTAACACTGTTACCCAGAGGTGTAGAAACACCACTAACACTGACATTCTGGGCTTTATAGAGTCAGCAGTAACTCACAATCCACCAGTTTCCCCATAGTCTTTCCTGCTATTTAAAGTGAATTTGCAAGGTGTGAAAGTGCAGGATATGGAGGCAGCTGCAGGTTCCAGGTTTGTTCTAAAGAACTGAATCACAAGAAGGATGCCATGGCAGGGCTACCACAAGACTGGCTTAGGAGCGCTCTCCCATCTACAGAGTTCTAATGACAATGAGTGCAATTCTATAGGATAATATTTACACACGCACCCCCGCGGCAGAGATCTGACGAACACAAAATAAGGTTGCCACATGTATGTGCCCACACCCGGCAAGTATGTATGTGTGCAAACAGTTAAGTGAGAAATCAGTGATGACATAAATGAGCGAACTTCCTCCATTGTGGACAGATTTAACTTTACTGGCACTCCTAATCATTAGCAACACAACTGCGTAGAGTGTTGTTGTCAGCGGGCAACACCAGAAGCAACTATCAGTGATATGTGCAAAGTATATTTCAGAAAACAGGACACATGGCTTTCAGAGAGCTGTTGCCACTTCTCTTTCTTCTTTCCTGCTGAGGGATCCAAGGCTCACCTCTTAACAGATTCTGGCCACCTCTGCTCTAAACCATTTATACAGAAAGGCACTCCAAGATGCATATGAACACATTCAGATAATATGTATACTTAAACACTTATAAACCCTAAACTACACCAGATAAGAGCAGCACTCTAGATGTGCCAAGGGGCTCCATAAATTAGCTGGCTGTGTGGTTGCGTCAAAGGAAAGCCCATCGCCCCCATCCTCGACTGACCAGAGACCAGCCACTATGGTGGTTTTAAGACCTACTCAACTCCATGCACTGAATAAAGCAAGCCATAATATCTCACCTGAGACCTCTAATTTTGTTGTTAGTCTCTGTATTGCCAACCGGGGGAGAGGGATGGGGCGGAGCAGACCTGAAATTGATTTAATTTACGGAAAACCTAATAAATTACTGGAAGCGGCCTCCCTAAACAGTAGGTCTATGGTGAAACAATGTGGAAGTCTATAATCTTCAGCTTTCCAACAAACTCGATATGCTTCTTCTTACTGAAACTTGGTCGACGGATGAATTTACACCATCTCTGATAGACGCCTTCCCAGGCAGTCATTTTATACTTGATGTGCATAGAGCAGACAATAAACTGCGACGGGAAGTGGCTTCTCATTTTGCACAAATAAGCTCGCTATCAGTGTCACTGATAAAAGAGAAATGTTGCCATTCAATATGGAACAAGGAAATAGCACACAGACCATGTTTCTTGCCCTCCAAACCATATGAGGAATTTCCCAATTTAATTTCAAAAGATCTGCTCACTAAGAATCATTCCAAATTAATCTTAATTGGCGATTTCAAGTATTGGGATGATGTTCTGTATGCTAGCCGAAAAGACTGAATTTATGGAGCTAACGAGTTTCTTACAACTAACTCAACATATCAAGCAGCCAAGTCATCACAAAGGTCATATACTTAACCAGGTGTGGACAATTAACTGTAATATTGCCAATACTGGAAGCTCACACTGCATATGGTCGGCCCATTTTCTTATCAAATTTGATTTAATCATGTTGATGTTTACTCAGAAAACTTAATTTGAACTCAAACCTATATGTAAATGTACTTAACAAGTTTATGTGCACTCAGCAAAACCCACACAGTAACCTTCTGTCTACTTTCTAAGACAAGATTTATGAGACTTGTGCTCCATTCTACAGTCACCACTGGTGATTTCACGGCCAATATACCACTGATCACGGTCCTATTCACAGATCCACAACAAAACAAATTAGCCTTGAGAAAGTCCTTTGTGGGACGAAATGCGTTGGCTGGAAATTGGCTGTAATTATTGTTTTTTATAATGTTTCCTTTGGATTGATAAGAAAAATAAAGAAATACATATCAGACTAATTGCAAGACCTCTGGAAAATACCATTCCGTTGAGGGACTCGTGTTGGCTTAACGAGGATTGAAAGAGTATTAGTTTTGATGAGTGCACAAAAACATGTTTACTAGTGGACTTATTCTGACACACTGTGGCAGCAGTAGCTGACCCAGGTGATTGCACCAGCAGTGATAAATTACTAAGAGTAGGGACATAGAGTGCATAAATATTCTAACAGATACATCAGTACATTATTTGATGTTTTATATGTAAATGTTGCCAAATGAAAATGGAAAGCTTTCATTTACCATTAGATGAGATGAAGCCAGTTTTGCCCAGTTCTTTGGATATGGCAGTAACAGGAATTTATATTATGGATAACCATTGCTAGAATTCTACATGTATTTGAAATAAAGAAATGGGTACCTAAAAGGGGGATCCGGCAATCTGGCTTACTCATAAACTAATGTAAAACATATTTGGAGCAGGAACAATGACAACCCAAACTCAAATTTAAATTAGACAGGGTTGAATATAAGAAGCGGTTGTTACAAACTAAAAGTTCCTATTATTCCAATAGGATGTGTAATTCACACAATCTTCAAAAGGAAACTTTTAAAATTAAGCATGAGCTCTTTTGATGCTGACAGAACTAGTCAACCTTTAACATCTTTGCACACATTGCAATAAATAAAATACTTTATTCAATATAAAATTAAGGAAAGTATTGTGAATAGTACTATAATTGTAGCTGATCTTGCAGTATTCATTCACCGAAATGTACCCGGCTCTCCTCTGGACCCATGCCCACCAGAAGTAATTAAATGGATGGCACCAATTATTATTGAGTCACTGCTTTCAATTTCTATTTGAATTTCTCACACTGAGTGAAGTACCTGGAAACTTAAAACAAAAAAAGTCAATGCAATCCCTTTCCTGAAAAACCTAGTAAAGACCCTTTCATACTGAAGAATTATTGTCCAGTTTCCCTACTGGCTTATTGTGCTAAACTACTAGTGTGGCATGTGTCCCAAAAAAAAAAAGTTCCTGCACAACTCAAAAGTATTTAGATCCTCTTCAAGCTGGTTTCTGTCAAAGCCATAATACTAAGACTGTATTACTGTTAGTTACTGAAGATCTCAGAGCTGATCTGGACGACTGCTTAATCCCCACTTTAGTACTGTTGGACTTATCTGCAGCTTTCGACACGAAAGACCAGAAACTCCTACTACACCACGGCGTGTCTAAGCTACAGGTACAACAGACATCCCCCTGTGCATGGTTAGACTCCTAACTAAGTCATGCAGTAGAGATCCATGTGTAGTGTGGAGTACCTTCACACTTATTCACTATCTATATTAGATTCTTGATAAGAGAGCTAGCAGCGCAAGGATGCTGATTGTACAACTACGCAGAAGATTCTCAAATCCCGATCCACCTGGACAATAGCAATGCCGCCCAATAAATGTTCCAAAACATAATGATTTCATCTGTGAACGGATGAGGCACAATTACCTAAAACTGAATGCAACAAGAGTGAAATAGTGGTTATGCATAAAAACCTTGGCTTATGGACCCAACATTATTGGCCCAGGACTATGGGGCTATTACCATTGCTAAGAAGTCTGCTA
Source organism: Pleurodeles waltl (assembly GCF_031143425.1). NCBI lineage: Eukaryota > Metazoa > Chordata > Amphibia > Caudata > Salamandridae > Pleurodeles > Pleurodeles waltl. The sequence goes on from NC_090445.1 coordinate 42,898,534, forward strand.
AAGGTTGAGAGTACGGATTGACCAGCAGACCCCAAAGAAACTCAATATTAACTCAGTAGTATCAAAATGTTTTTTTTTCCTTCTACGGACTACAATGAAGTTACTCCCTTACCTTTCTACTGAAGCAATAAAAACCATTATGACAGCTATGATCGGCTCGTGTCTGGATGACACCAATGCCATTTATTTGAGACTTCCCCAGAGAGATTGAGTCAGATTGCAGTAACTACAGAACTCACCAAATAGACTGATTTTTTAAAGCAACTACGGGAATTCATACGACTACTCTTTTGAAAGAACTGCACAGGCTGCCAGTCAAGCAAAGAACATAATTCAAACTATGTTGCCTGGCCCCCAAGGCCCTGCATGGAATGGCCTCGTCAATTCGTAACCAGGCGGCTGTGCAGGTAAGTGCCATCACGGGCTCACCGGTCCTCTGCAGGACATGCACTACTATTTCCTGGATACAGGGAACTGCGAGGTGCAGTAGAGGGAGCTTCTGAGGATTGACTCCGAAGGAGTGGAACTCTCTGCCGCATCTTCGTCCAGAACATGATCAATATCCCTTTAGGAGATCATTAAAAAATACGGGACTATTCAAAAAAGCCGTTTCATGCCGAGTATCTGGCTGGTTTTCTTTTAATCCGACTTTTCATTCCCTCCATATTTACCCACTTTTGTTTAGCGCCATGAACTCTTTGGTGTAGGTGCGCTCTTCTAAACCTAAGTGGCCTTCACAAGAACGGCCCTCCCGGCAGAGGAGTGGAGGGCTGGGGGGTGTGCTCAAATGTTTACACCTGATGAAGTCGAAGGGAGTGCCCCGTCCGCCTACTGCACTGCATCAGAAGGGGAACAACGGGCTCGGACAGCTATTCGGGCAGCGTTCAAGTGTAAAAAACTGGGGGTCAAAGCTCTCAATACAATTGGGAGTCAAATGTCCTCCTCATTAGACACGGGCTGCACACCAAGTAACAGTGGCAACTGTAACTAAAGTGCACGTATAATAGAATCCAGTAAACTACAGACCCCAGAATGCATCTCGCGGACTGTAAAAACTGTTGCTATTTTGGGGCAGGTGGACACACTTGACCTATGTTCGCCAGGCAACGGCGATGCAAAGCTGACCCTGTCCGGACAACTCGGCGCGCGGCGGCGGCGGCACGCGGTAAGTGCGCGTATTAGAAAAGCAGGCGCGTGACTCACGTGCAGCGCCCCGCACGCGCCCTCTCACCCCGCAGCGCACACTCGCTCCGCCGCTCGCCTGACCGGGCTAAGGAAGAATGTGTCTGTAGGTGTATCCGCTCTGTCCTGGCGCCGCCACTGCGCATGTGTAGCCCGTGCGCAGGCGCAGAGGGGAACCCCTAGAGGGCTGACAGCGGTCTAGTAGTCCAGACCGGTGGACCCCGGTGGGCTTCGGTGGAGCATCTCACCGGAGGACAGGCTTCCAAGCGCATGCAGTCAGGAGCTACTCTAGCGACTAGGGTGCTTATGTGTCCCAGGCGCAGTCTGGTTGTCTCCCACTTGCAGCGCCCAGAACAATTCTAATTTTGCGTACTTATCATGAGTAGTAAGCGCTATATAAATGCACTTTTTTTTTTAGTTTTCGATATATAACTAGGGTGATCAGACGTACCGGACAGTTTTGAGTTGACTGTTCGAAGGTTTTTATAATTTTCAAAAGATGTCACGTTTTTTGGGACAAAGATAAAGGCATTCTGCAAATCAGCAATGAAACTATGTTCTCCTTCCTAGGATGCCTCTAAAGTGATTTCATTTATTATCTGTTTTTTTCAGACAGCACAGGAGGTGTGCAGGGAAGACAGACGGGGGAGGAGGGCGTTAAGGGTGGGGGCTGAGGATAGAGGTTCTGTCACAGCTTGTATAACAGTATTTTAAATACACGTGAAACGTCTCGCATTTACTTGAGTTGAAGCTATTGGCATTGTAAATTTATAACTGGACTTCTTTTGCCACATTAATTGAGCTATTGGCATTGTAAATTTATAACTGGACTTCTTTTGCCACATTAATTGAGCTATTGGCATTGTAAATTTATAACTGGACTTCTTTTGCCACATTAATTGGTCACTACTGCCACACATCTTAGCCCTTTTTACCACATAATTGCAATGGCTCTGCTTATAATTAATTAAAGGGCTAGTAGGCCTACTGGAATATTTTCTCAAACAACGCCCTTAAAACACAAACAACTCCATGGCACAAAACAACATTTTCAGCCTTCAGAGAGTTTACAAATACACTGACTGTTGGGATAGGTTATTATTTTTCGATCCCCACTAACCTAGTGTGGGGACCCAGATATGATCCAGCCAGAATGAGCACATTATGGTGAACACTTTTTGAAGGTGGTCCAATTGTACTAGGACCGCCACAGGCTGAGTTATGAGCAAAATATTTTGTAAAAGTAATGCCCTGCAAAGCATTATGGGGTGAGTTTCTGAGTGTAGCAAATATTGTAGTATGTTGACTGTAATGCTCAGAAGCCCCCTAGAGGACACATCAATAAAAATAGCATTTCTAAGAAACATGGTCATGTAATCATATAGTTAGCCCATATATGTTATTACCACATGAAAACAGAATGTCAGAAAACAATGCAGTGCAACCATATATTTAGCCCCTAGAGAACATAGTGTGGTAAACATTTTCAAGGCTAGCAGGCCTACTACAATAATATTACAAACAAGTGCCTTAAAAACACAAACTATTCTCAGCTATAAAACAAAAGTTTCAGCCACAATAGAGCTTAAATAAGATAGTGAATGGTGGGAGGGGTTATTATTTTGGGGCCCACACTAACCTAGTGTGGGGACCCAGAGTTGACCTAGACAGAAAGAGTGCACCATGCTGAACATTTTGGCGGTGGTCCCATTGTCCTAGGACCGCCACAGGCTGGGTTACGGGCAAAAATATTTTGAAGAAAGAATGCCTTGCAAAGCATTTTGGGGTGAGTTGCAGAGTGCTGCAAATATGGTAGTATGTTGACTGTAATGCTCAGAACAGCCCCTAGATGATACCAAAATAAAAATGCCATTTATAGGAAACATGGTCATTTAACCATATAGTTAGCCCCTGGAGGGCATAACCACATGAAAACAAGGGCAGACAATAATGCAGTGCAACCACAGATTTAGCCCCTAGTGGGTATAGTGCATTATACATTTTCAGGACTGGCAAAAGTTCCAGCCATGAGAGGGATTAAGACAGTAAATGGTGGGAGGGGTTATTATTTTTGGAGTCCCCTCTAACCTAGTGGGGGGACCCAAAGATGATGTAGACAGAAAGAGCACATTGTCGTGAACATTTTAGTGGTGGTCCAATTGTCCTAGGAGTTATGAGCAAAAATGTTTTCTAAAAGTAATAGCCTGCAAAGCATTATGGGGTGAGTTTCCCGAGTGCCGTGAATATTGTAGCATCAGCTCTTTCGCTTTGTCGGGAGAGACGCTTTGTGGATTTCTGCGTTTTTTTAGGTAAAGCATTTGTCACTTACAATTGTGTTTGTGAAAGCAATGGAGCGTGAAGGGAAGAGCCAAAAGAAATGACTGATTAGGTAATAGTCTGAAAAATGTGACTAGCGCTTCAATACCGCCAATGGTGTTTGCGCTGCTGTTCTGCCCATGGCCGCCATGAGGTACAAAGGGGAAAGACAAAAGGAAAAAATAGTTTGCCCACGCTGAAATGTATTGGCACTCATGCAATAATCCATCTAACAGGATCAGTCTGCAAGGTGGTAACAAAACGCCCGAAGGCGGGACAAACATAAAGTATTTACCAATGACATTAAAGTGTTTCTGAACGAGTGAAAGCAATGGGTACTCTAATCAGGGTAAATATCCCTCTTTGTCCCTGTCTGGAGCTGTTCATTTACAGGAGTTCACAATATTTACTCAGAGACCTTTATAATGTAAAAGCTATCCCTTCCCGTTCTATTCGTCTCATCGCCAGGACCTCGTGCCTTTGATATAAAACTTGCCTTATCTTTGTATGTAATACTAACCATCTTTTCATCATCTTTCTATTAAACCGTTGCAGCACGCATGCACGCATACTGATCGGACAAAGGTTTAAACATATCATTTTGTGTTAAAAACCCATGTGGAAGGCTGTGGAGGGGAGACAGACAGCAGATTCGAGTTTCCAAATAAAGCATAGGGACAAAGATTAAAGGCAGTTTTTAATATTGGGCGTTACTCGTTTAAATAGGACAATACGACAAATGTTTTTTAGAATTGCGTTTTTACGAGCCAACAGCCTTGTATTTAAATTCAGATTTAGTGATAATTAATTGAATTTATATATATATATATATATATATATATATATATAGTTATGTCGCAAACTTACCTAATATCCTACAGCAGCCCATACATTTGAAACAGAAGCAGACGTGGAATGTGACTGCAGTTGCTGTTAATCTCTTCATTTGGTCAAGTTGACCATAAAATCTAAATGGCCTACTCTTCAATCCAGAAAAAGGAAAATATGCAATTGAGGAGTCCCAATAAACGTTTTTTTTTTTTTTTTACATTGGGACACATACTGCTGCTTAATACAAACATCTACAAAGTTTTATTAGCCTATGCTTGTTCAAACAATCCAACTGCTACACGTCTTTCTTTAGCACCTCGGATCACAAAAGAGAGAACTCTGTCCCCAACGTACGCAAAAGGAAGGGTTGCCGTATCCATAAGCATGCGTTAACTGCAAATTAATACAACTAAGCAGAAATATAAATGAAATATGTTTAAATGAGACACAAAATCAAACGTGAAAGCTGTGTGCCTACTTAACAAAACAATGACGTAACCATACGGTAAGCAAACGTGTGGACGTCTCTCCCTTTGCTTAAGTAATTGAAATACTGTACATGCAAAGAAACATGTCCTTTTATTTACATGTTTCAGCCTTTAATGCACCAGGTGTTTATCGTATGAAAATGAGCTGATTGATGCCAGCCCAGAAATGCAGAAGTGAAGTGTTTTGTCTGTTTTTGTTGAGTGGCTCATCTTGCCTGCTGCCGAACATCAATACAGACCCTGCAACTGCCTGTGGTGTCTTGGAAGAGTTTGCGCAATGCTCTGCATCGATCATCAGTTTTGGAAAGAATGCCATTTAAATAAAAAAATCCAGATGGGCCATGCAGTTACACTAAACAGGATTTTTCACTTTTTGTCTTAATTCGTCCTGTGCTCGGCATCATCCCGTAACCTAGTGTTGTTTGTGCACAGAAGCCATGGCAGCATGGGCGACCGCCTTCATTTTTTTTCCAGTTTTTATGTAGTGCAGTCTTGACCCAAAGGCATCCAGGCCCTTTACTTGAGCACCAGTCACATTACACAAGACCACTATTTTTTTTCTTTTTGAAAAGACGATGTACAGGGAGATGAAGTGACTTTACCAGAATCACAGTATATTGAGCCAGCATCAGGACTCGAACATAGTTCACCAGTTTCAAGTAGGCAGCTCTGGCTGTAACGCCACATCCTGCCCCCTTCATGTAATAGTGTTGTTGGGTTATGAGAAAGTCACCATTTACTCTTGCTATCTTATGTAATGTTGCACAGTAGGGTTTCTCTCAATCTTGTAAAAAAAACCAGCTGTGTTAGCAGGTTTGAACAATCAGGTCCTAAGTTGCCCTGGCAATTTCAAGTTTGTCCTGGCAGTGGGGAGAAGAGCATCTCTGAGTTTAAACACTAACAGAGCCTGCGAGCAAGAAAGTGCTCCATATAGGAAGGGGTAGTGAGCACACCAAATTTCTGGGCTGCGGCGGTACCTCTGGTCTGGTTAGCAGCAGAATGAGGGCACATGGCACCGTTGACGGATGCCACTTTCCAAAAGAAATGACTTTGATTAGGTAACAGTGTGAACAATGCGACCAGCGCTTCAATATTGCAGATGGAGTTCCCGCTAATGATCTGTGCTGTGAGTGCCATGGCCGCCATGGAGCACAAAGGGGAGAGAGAAAATAACATATTTTTTTGCCCACGCTGAAGTAGATTGGTATTCGTGCAATTATCCATGTAAAAGGGTCAGTGTGCAAGGTGGTAACAAAACCGCCCCAAGGCGGGACAAACGTAAAGCATTTACCAATGACATCAATGGTTTTTTGAAAGGCAAGCCCACGAACGAGTGAAAGTGATGGACGTGGTTAAAAGCCCAAAATACTTACTATATATATATATGGAAAATGTCACTTACCCAGTGTACATCTGTTTGTGGCATGAGTCGCTGCAGATTCACATGCTGTGCATTATCCTGCCATCTAGTGTTGGGCTCGGAGTGTTACAAGTTGTTTTTCTTCGAAGAAGTCTTTTCGAGTCACGAGACCGAGAGACTCCTCCCTTTTGGCTCCATTGCGCATGGGCGTCGACTCCATCTTAGATTGTTTTCCCCGCAGAGGGTGAGGTAGGAGTTGTGTATATAGTAAAAATGCCCATGCAATGGAGTGAGTATGTATGTACATAATATGTATAAAAAATATTATATATTTACAAATGTATAAATGTACAAGTTTCATCAACTTATAACGGCTACAGGCTCCTGGGGAGGCGGGAGGGTGCATGTGAATCTGCAGCGACTCATGCCACGAACAGATGTACACTGGGTAAGTGACATTTTCCGTTCGATGGCATGTGTAGCTGCAGATACACATGCTGTGCATAGACTAGTAAGCAGTTATCTCCCCAAAAGCGGTGGTTTAGCCTGTAGGAGTTGAAGTTGTTTGAAATAATGTTCGTAATACAGCCTGTCCCTACTGTGGCTTGTTGTGTTGTTAACACATCTACACAGTAATGTTTTGTGAATGTATGAGGCGTAGACCATGTGGCTGCCTTACAGATTTCTGTCATAGGTATATTTCCTAGAAAGGCCATTGTGGCGCCTTTCTTCCTAGTGGAGTGCGCCTTTGGCGTAATAGGCAGATCTCTTTTTGCTTTAATATAGCAGGTCTGAATACATTTCACTATCCATCTGGCAATGCCTTGTTTGGATATTGGATTTCCTGCATGAGGTTTTGGAAAAGGCTACAAACAATTGTTTTGTCTTGCGAAATTGTTTTGTTCTATCAATGTAATACATTAATGCTCTTTTGATGTCTAGCGTATGTAAAGCTCTTTCGGCTACTGAGTCTGGTTGTGGAAAAAAGACTGGGAGTTCCACTGTTTGGTTTAGGTGGAACGGTGATATAACTTTTGGTAAGAACTTTGGATTTGTCCGGAGAACCACTTTATGTTTATCTATTTGTATAAAGGGTTCTTGTATAGTGAATGCTTGAATTTCACTTACCCTTCTAAGAGATGTGATAGCTATTAGGAAGGCTACTTTCCAGGTTAAGTATTGCATTTCACAAGAGTGCATGGGTTCAAATGGTGGACCCATGAGTCGTGTTAATACAATATTGAGGTTCCACGAGGGAACTGGTGGTGTTCTTGGTGGTATGATTCTCTTTAGACCCTCCATAAATGCTTTGATGACTGGGATTCTAAAGAGTAATGTTGAATGTGTAATCTGCAGATAGGCAGATATTGCTGTGAGATGTATTTTGATAGAAGAAAAGGCTAGGTTAAGTGTAATAAATAGCTTACAATGTTTTTTGCAGAAGCGTGTAGTGGTTTGATTTGATTATGATGGCAATAATAAACAAATCTTTTCCATTTATTTGCGTAACAATGTGTTGTAGTAGGTTTTCTAGCTTGCTTAATGACCTCCATACATTCTTGTGTAAGGTCTAAATGTCCAAACTCCAAGACTTCAGGAGCCAGATTGCTAGATTGAGCGATGCTGGGTTCGGGTGTCTGATCTATTGCTTGTGTTGAGTTAACAGATCTGGTCTGTTTGGTAGTTTGATATGAGGTACTACTGACAGGTCTAGTAGTGTTGTGTTCCATGGTTGGCGAGCCCAGGTTGGTGCTATCAGTATTAGTTTGAGTCTGTTTTGACTCAATTTGTTTACAAGATAAGGAAGGAGTGGGAGAGGGGGAAAAGCGTAGGCAAATATCCCTGACCAACTCATCCATAATGCATTGCCCTTGGACTGAGGGTGTGGAGACCTGGACGCGAAGTTTTGGCATTTTGCGTTTTCTTTTGTTGCGAATAGGTCTATTTCTGGTATTCCCCAGAGTAGAAAGTAAGTTTGTAGTATCTGGAGATGAATTTCCCATTCGTGTGTTTGTTGGTGATCTCGACTGAGATTGTCTGCCAACTGGTTCTGAATCCCTGGGATGTATTGTGCTATTAGGCGAATGTGATTGTGAATCGGCCAATGCCAAATCTTTTGTGCTAAGAGACACAGTTGTGATGAGTGTGTCCCTCCCTGTTTGTTTAGGTAATACATTGTTGTCATGTTGTCATGTTGTCTGTTTTGACAAGAATGTGTTTGTGGGCTATTAGCGGTTGAAATGCTTTCAACGCTAGAAACACTGCTAAGAGCTCTAGATGATTTATATGCAGTTGCCTTTGTTGAACGTCCCATTGTCCCTGTATACTGTGCTGGTTGAGGTGTGCTCCCCACCCTATCATGGAAGCATCTGTTGTGATCAAGTATTGAGGCACTGGGTCTTGGAATGGCCACCCTTGGTTTAAATTTATAGGATTCCACCATTGAAGCGAGGAGTGTGTTTGGCGGTCTATCAACACTAGTTCTTGAAGTTGACCCTGTGCTTGTGTCCATTGTGTTGCTAGACATTGTTGTAAGGGATGCATGTGTAGTCTTGCGTTTGGGACAATGGCTATGCATGAAGACATCATGCCTAGGAGTTTCATTACAAACCTCACTTGATAGTGTTGGTTTGGGTGCATGTCTAGTATTACATTTTAGAAGGCTTGTACCCTTTGTGGACTTGGAGTGGCAATCCCTTTTTGTGTGTTGATTGTTGCTCCTAAGTACTGTTGTATTTGACACGGTTGTAGATGTGATTTTTGGTAGTTTATAGAGAACCCTAGTTTGTGAAGGGTTTGTATGACGTATTTTGTGTGTAGAAGACACAGTTGCTGAGTGCTGGTTTTTATTAACCAATCGTCTAAGTAAGGAAATACGTGCATGTGCTGCCTCCTGATGTGAGCAGCTACTACTGCAAGGCATTTTGTGAATACTCTTGGGGCTGTTGTTATGCCGAACGGTAACACTTTGAATTGGTAATGCACTCCTTGGATTACAAACCTCAAGTATTTCCTATGGGAAGGATGTATGGGTATGTGGAAATAAGCATCCTTGAGATCAAATTTTGACATGTAGTCCTGTTGTTTGAGCAAGGGAATCACGTCTTTAAGTGTCACCATGTGAAAGTAATCTGATTTGATGTAAAGATTTAGTGTTCTGAGGTCTAATATGGGTCTCAGTGTTTTGTCCTTTTTTGGGATTAGGAAATACAGGGAGTAAACACCTTTTCCTTTTTGATGGTTGGGTACTAGTTCTATTGCTTCTTTTTGTAACAATGCTTGGACTTCTAGCTGTAACAGATCAAAGTGTTGTTTGGACATGTTGTGTGCTCTTGGAGGCACATCTGGTGGCAAATGTAGGAATTCTATGCAATAACCATGTTGGATAATGGCTAGGACCCACGCGTCCGTAGTTATGTGTTCCTAGTTGTGGTAATAATCTGTGAGTCTCCCCCCCACTGGTGTTGTGTGGTGGGGGTTTGTGACGCTGTAAGTCACTGTTTAGTTTGTGGGGTTTTTGGGCTCTGGAATTTCCCTCTTGTTTTAGGGAACTGTCCACCCCTATATTGTCCACGAAAACCTCCTCTCTGATATTGGCCCTGATATGTGGGTCTGACTTGTGAGGTGGAAGGCTCTGTGGTCTGGGCCCGAAACCCCCCTCTAAAGTGTGGCTTCCTAAAAGTGCCTCTGCTCTGTGGGGAGTAGAGCGCGCCCATGGCTTTGGCCGTGTCAGTGTCTTTCTTCAGTTTGTCTATCACTGTATCCACCTACGGCCCAAATAGTTGTTGTTCATTGAATGGCATATTTAGCACTGCTTGCTGAATTTTGGGCTCAAATCCGGAGGTTCATAGCCATGCGTGTCTCCGAATGGTTACCGCCGTGTTTACTGTTCTGGCCGCCGTGTCTGCTGAGTCCATGGCCGACCTTATTTGGTTGTTGGAGATACTTTGGCTCTCCTCGACAACCTGTTGGGCACGTTTCTGGAACTCTTTGGGAAGGTGTTGAATGAGATGTTGCATTTCATCCCAATGTGCCCTGTCGTATCTTGCTAGAAGAGCCTGAGAATTGGCAATTCGCCATTGATTGGCTGCCTGTGCTGCCACCCTTTTGCCTGCTGCATCGAATTTCCGACTTTCTTTGTCGGGTGGTGGTGCGTCTCCAGAAGTTTGTGAGTTCGCCCTTTTTCGGGCTGCTCCTACTACCACTGAATCTGGAGTTAACTGTTGTGTGATGTACACAGGGTCAGTAGGGGGAGGTTTATATTTCTTCTCCACCCTAGGCGTGATGGCTCTGCCTTTGACTGGGTCTTGAAACACCTGTTTAGCGTGTTTTAACATGCCTGGCAGCATTGGCAAGCTTTGGTATTGGCTGTGCGTAGATGACAGGGTGTTGAACAAGAAGTCATCTTCTATGGGCTCTGCATGCAATGCAACATTACGAAATGCAGCTGCCCTGGAAACCACTTGCATGTAAGCAGTACTGTCTTCAGGTGGTGAAGGTCTTGCCGGGTAGCATTCGGGACTATTATCAGAGACCGGTGCGTCATACAAATCCCATGCATCCGGGTCATCTTGACTCATCCCTGTGTGCGTTGGTGACTGCATCATTGGAGGTGTTGCTACCGGAGACAGATGTGGTGAATGTATTGGTGATTGTTGTGGCAAAAATTGTGCTGGAGTTTTCTCTTTTGCCACTTTTGCCTTTGGCTGCATTTCCACCTCTTGAAATGCGAGCTTCGCTTCATTTTGATTGGAGGAAGAGTTCTGATTTTCCCCGTGTCCTTTTGGATATGGAGCCTTCTTTGGGTGTGGTCAGGCTCTCCCATGCCCAGCTCTTGTTCAAATCTGTGGCCTTGTAAGTGTGTGGAAAGGCCTTGTTCCTCTGTATAGGAGCTTTGTTTCGACTCCGAGGAAGAATGTTTCGGTACCAAAAATTTTTCGACAGTGTTTTTCGGCTCCGAGGAAACCTTTTTGATTTTCGGTGTGCCGAACTCTCGGTGCCGTGTCTGTTCGGAGCCGGTATCTCGACCAGAGTCGGATGTCTTCGGCTGCTGGGAGGCCTTTTTCGGTGCCGATGTTTGGTCACCGTATTTTCGTGTAAAGTCATGGCCTGTTGGCGGTTGCGTCCCCTGGGCCTTCATGATTTTCGAGTGAGTTTTTGCCGGGGCTGGTTTACTCACGGTTTGCTGTGTCTTCGGCTGCTCACTCTCTGACTCGTCCGAATCTCTAATGGCGAATGTCTCCTCTTCTTCGACGTCGGTGTGTCCGGCCGGTGTCGACGCCATCTGGAGTCTTCGAGCTCTACGATCCTGCAGTGTCTTCTTGGATCGAAATGCCCAACAGGCCTCACAAGTATCCTCGTTGTGTTCGGGGGACAAACACAGATTACAGACCAAGTGTTGGTCTGTATAAGGATACTTTGCGTGGCAGTTGGGGCAGAAGCGGAAGGGGGCCGGGTCTATGAGCGTTGAAGATGGATGCGGTCGGGCCGCCCAGGCCCCGCCGAGGCGTGGAAACCCCGAAGGGCTGCCGGAACCTTTGTTTCTTCGGTGTCGATGTGCTAGCACTAACCCGGTACCGAGCGCAAACAATACCGTCGAGTTTTCCGATGGATAACAATCTTTTCCGAACCGAAACACGGAGCGTAGAGGAACACGTCCGAACCCGATGGCGGAAAGAAAACAATCTAAGATGGAGTTGACGCCCATGCGCAATGGAGCCGAAAGGGAGGAGTCCCTCGGTCTCGTGACTCGAAAAGACTTCTTCAAAGAAAAACAACTTGTAACACTCCGAGCCCAACACTAGATGTCAGGATAATGCACAGCATGTGTATCTGCAGCTACACATGCCATCGAACATATATATATATATATATACACAGACATATATATGTGTCTGTGTCTGTGTGTGTATATATATGTATACACACACACACACACACATAAATTGTACAGGTCAGACATAAAAGTTACACAAAGCACTTTAATCCTACTTTTATGTCTCACCTTTCCCTGTTTTTGCTTCTCAAAATCAGACAATGTAATTTAATGTAATCTGGTGCTCATGTAAATTGCACTGATGCCATTTGGCCAAGTGCACGCTAAATAAAACTGCATTGGAAAAACAAAAAGCACTTCCACCACTTCAACCCGCACTTTACCATTCACTCACCCAGGTCCCAAATACTATTAGATTCTGAAACTTACTGTCAATGACGTGCACACACCCATCTTACCTAATATGACAGTGGCGAAGCAAAGGTGATGTCATTTCAGATGTCATCAGTGATGTCAATTATGTCATTGAACATTTCATAAGTGATGTATGTAATGTGTGAAGTCATAAGCAGGGCATGAAGAAGGCATGAGTTGTTGTTTCTTCGGTTAACTATAGTTTGTGAATTTCCAAGCTTTTTTTACTTTAAAATGTTATGTTTTAACTGACATTTTCACCTAACTAAAACATCACTTTATCCTTTGTTTTTTTCAGTTTATTTCTAAGTTAAAAAAAAAAATGTAAAGTAAGTTATTACCATACCTAACTATAACATCACTTTCACCTTTGTTTTTTTTAATGAATTCCTAAGTTTTTTAAAACATAAAATAAGATTTTATTCCCATACATAACTGTGTGAACCCCACAGGTGCAGCATGATGTTGGCTACAGGGCCTGGTATGCAACCAGGTCCTGCCCAATTATTGTTTTATTTTACTCACTTGTATACTGGTGCATTTATGGTGGGGAAAAACAAAAATAAAAGTACCAGAAAGCAAATGAAAACCATAGTTGGGTGAACTACCAACACAGGATGTGGGCCACGATGAAATTCCTGTAATAGCAATAAAAGGCCAGCTGAGGAAATACTACTGTGGCCATGTTTCTGTAGCAGCTCTTCCCTCAGTTCCCCTACAACATTCACACAACTTGTGGAATGGTTGGATGAAGTGAGAAGAGCTGTTTTGGTAGTGATCAGTAACCTCCTGTGCGGAGGTGAGGTTTATAAAAAGGGCATTTCAAAACTTGTAAAGACAATGCTTTACAAGAGGCATGGACTATGTCATTAAGCACTTGTCCTAAAACAGGTGCACTAATATCCTGTGCGTGACACACCATGCTACTTGACCAGTATTAAAGTGCTTCTCTATGCGTTTTGTGTTAGTTCACCGAGGTATATCACAAGAACAGATTCGTAGACCTAAAACAAGCTAGATGGATTGCTCTGTCAGTACTTGTCATGACTGAATTTTATTCATTTTCATTTACAGGAATAACAACAATGATATTGTGGTAAATAAATAGAACTGAACATGTTCCAATTGCGACACACCAACAATAGGCTGAGCATATTCTGAACACTTTATGGTCCAAAGACAGGCAGTACTGTGAGACAGTTCCACTGCCTTCAGACTCAAATCTAGAGTGTTGAATCATGCCCTGTATGAACACCCATCTGCAAATCATACTTACCCAGACCCCCTAGAGGCAAGTCAGTAATCAGTATGCACTATGCACAAGTTATATGTTAGATGAAAAACAAATCACAGAATATAATATCTGGAAAAAGTAAATAATCTTAGAGACAATTAAGAAGAACATGTGAACTGTGAACATAGATTGCATCAGTGGCATGAATTACCCAATGGTTTTTACACTCCTAGTTGGAGATCAGTATTTTTGACTGGCCAGCTACCAGCAACCTCCAGTCCCATGTGCCAGCAGACACTGCTTCGCCTTGCCCTCTTGGCTCTGAGACTTCACACTTGCTAGAGAAGAGCTAGTTTTTAACTGGATGACTGACTGTACAGTCATTTTCTCATAAAGCAACTTGGCCCAAGGCTAGCAGTAGGTTGTTTCTCTGAATTCTACACTTCAAAAAATATAGATCAATAAAATTGCAACTAAATGCAAAATAACCATTGTTACAAACTAGGAAAATAAGAACAATGTTATCAACACGAGTAAAGCAACAACCATAAATGATGCCTTAACAGGTAACACAGTTTCAAATTTCATTTTGCAGTGGAAACACCTCCTGACAACATGCTGCACTAATCATGGTGCAAAACCAGATCACCAGATCTACAACCTGCAAGTCTTTGACATGTCCATCATTGATAAATGCATCACAATCACCCCAAACAGACACATTTCCAATGCTTTTCTTCAGCATACAATACACCTGAAAAATTCAGCCAACAACCAAACAACAAATTCAATGGTTTCCCCTGAATCGCAAGCAGCCATTGCGGTATGCTAAACTTTGATAAAGCATGTTTGACCAACACAGGATTCATTATCCTTACCCTATCTCTAACTTTCAGCCTCCCCTTCCATTTACAGTTCAGACTTTTTCCAAGTCTTCTCCTGCTCACCATATCAGAAGTCAGCCTACATTCACTACATACATTTGTGATGTACCATCACACATGGGGAATGTTTTGTGAAAATGCTGGCAATCCCTTTGTTTGCATGCAGCCATGTGTCTGCCCACAACAGTACTTGCCTTGTGAGGAGGAAGTTATTGGCAAGGTACAGCTCAAAGCAATATACCACACACAGCATTATCATACAGTGTCTGATCAACTTACATCTCCAGAAATCATCATTGCCTTTGGACGTTTCAAAGTTGATGTCATACAACATAACTGGAAAGTAAAGAGGTCAAACCACGACAATATCTAGAGAGAATGACTTACCCCCTTGTTGCTGTGGTTGGGCCCTCAGCTGCCCATCAAGCTCCAGGGAACCCAATGCAAGGATGCAGGCAATTGGGGGGCGGTTAGGGTGCGGTGCACCCGCCTGGATCAGTGGGAGGACTGCCCGACTTGGCTTTCGGCTGATTTTCTGCACGCCCAACGCAGGTCCTCCCACCTCATCCTACAGTGCAGACTACACTGCTTGTGGACCCCCAGGGTCCACACCTTCTTGGCGATGGCCTTCCAGATATCTCTCTTATGATGGACGTTGACCTGTTTATATGACACAATAGAACAGGAAAAGACAATTCAGTGTCACTGTTGGACAGTACTGCTGTGACATCACTGTTCATAAATTCACGCTTGCATTTATAAAACAGTTACTAGAATTTGTTGCCATAAAACTGTCATAGGTCAGGTGGAAGTACTGATTTGGAGTGTCCTCATGTGTACTGTCAATACTTGGTAGCTTCTCATGTTACCTGATCAGGCCTACATGATCTTGGCCAGAACTGTGCAACCAATTCTGTTGTGAGGGACAAACCTGATCACTCACAATCATTGTGCGCTACTGGAGGCCAAACAACCTGTACAGTCCTTGCACATAAACATAATCACATCTACATTGGCTTCCTGTCTAAATGCATATGTGCATATTATTGACACATCATCTCAGTAGCCGTGGTCTGCATCACATACAGATACTGAGGGCAAGAAATGAGGGCTGCTATGTGTCAATGAGAGAAGGGATTTGTGGGTTGTTTGAACAAGTGTGATTCTAATGGAAAAGACTGGAATGGACGATGGTGAGCCATTGCCATCTGAACACAAAATAAGTCCACCTATATATGGCTCCATGAGAGGTTTAAACCATACAGAGTAAAATGAAACACAATGGCCCTCATTACAACCCTGGCGGTCGGTGATAAAGTGGTGGTAATACCGCCAACAGGCCGGCGGTAAAAAAAAATGGAATTATAACCACGGCGGCAACCGCCAACACAGACAGCCACTTTAACACTCCGCACCGCTGCGGTAACCACCAACAGCCAGGTGGAAGACAATGTACCGCCCACCCTATTACAACAAGCCAATCCGCCAGCTTTTCCGGGGCGGTACCAACGCCATCAAAAGCACGGCAGAAACAGTACACAGAAGGGAAACGACTCACCTCTGGACACTCAAGGAAGAACTGCAACGCCATGGAGCCCGAGTTGCACATCTTCCCCATGCTTGTATACCGCCTCCTACACCAGGAACACAAACGGCGGCGAAGAAGACCACGGTGAGTACCGCACCTAGCACACAAGGGAGGGGGGAGGAAAAAGAGATTGACACATACACGCAACAATCCCAACCTTCAACACCATACACTCAAACAGATGCAACAACATTACATATCCACCCCGTAACCCTCAGGAATAATGCGAGGACAAAAGGAAGTGACACCTCCAATGTCAATGCAAAGTATCCTGGGTCTGTGCATGATGCCCATATCCTGAGGATAGCAGCATCCCATATGTGATGGCTCAACTCCAGAGGCACCGGGTGTGGCTAATAGCTGAGCCCATGGTCCCGACTCAGTGGTTGTTGGTATATGGGTGTGGGTTGGCCCTAAGGGTGAGTGTCTGGCTAACTGGTATCCCTCGGTATTTGCAGGTGACTCTGGTTACCCCAACCTCTCATGGCTACTGACCCAAGTGAGGAATGCCAGGACAAAGGCAGAGGAACATTACAATGAGGAACATGGGCGAGCAAGGAGGATCCTTGAGCGCACCTTTGGCCTCCTGAAGGCCAGGTTCAGGTGCCTCCAACTGACAGGTGGATCCCTGTGCTACTCACCCACGAAGGTCTGCCAGATCATCGTTGCATGTTGCACAACCTGGCCTTGAGACACCAGATGCCTTTTCTGCAGGAGGATGAGGCTGGAGATGGTCGTGTGGCAGCGGTGGAGCCTACTGACAGTGACGAAGAGGAGGCAGCGGAAGAGGATGTGGACAACAGAAGAACCATAATACAACAGTACTTCCAGTGACACACAGGTAAGATACTGTAATCTCACCTTCCATTGCTGTTTTGTGAAGTGAATTTTTTCTGTCTGGCTGCTGTTCCCACTACACAGCCCACTTATTGTATCCTTTAACATGTCTATTTGCAGATATTTGTACCCTCCAGTGGCTCCTGGTGTATTGACTGCAGCACATTACAGGTCATAACTATGTTTACATCACTGTACTGTCTATTTGCAATGTCTACAGATTGTTAAACAACTACCTTCCTAAATCATTTGACATACTCCATACATGTTTATTCCAAGGGTGTTTATTTCAGTGCTGAGAAGTAAATGGGGATGTGCAATGGGCCGGGGTGATGGTGGAGAAGAGCCCATGATAGAGTACAGTCTATTGGTATCATAGGTGCATTGTCCAAGGGGGCGTAGGAAGGGGAGCAATGGCAGTTCAAGGTGGGCAGGGTGACAGAGTGGGACACAAGGGTGACAATCAGGTGAGTCTCATTTCCTGGCGGGGTCTTGGCATGTTCTCTGGCTTCTGTCTGGATTGCAGGGACCGTTTGTATGGTGGTTCTCCTTCTGCAGGGGTTGGGGTGCTGGTGGTCTGTTGTTCCTGTGGCGGGGCCTCCTGTCCACTAGCGTTGGCGGAGGTGGAGGGCTGTTCATCGGTGTGGCTAGTGTCATGGGCCCGGTAGTGTGCCACTGCCTCCCTCATGGTGTTGGCCATGTCTGCCAGCACCCCTGCAATGGTGACCAGGGTGGTGTGGATGTCCTTCAGGTCATCCCTGATCCCCAGGTATTGTCCCTCCTGCAGCCATTGGGTCTCCTGCAACTTGGCCAGTATCTGGCCCATCGTCTCCTGGGAATGGTGGTATGCTCCCAGGATCCCTGCAAGTGCCTCTTTGAGGGTCGTTTCCCTTGGCCTGTCCTCCCCCTGTCGCCCAGCAGTCCTCCCAGCTTACCTGTTGTCCTGTGCCTCTGTCCCCTGAACCATGTGCCCACTGGCCTGACCCCTGGTCCCTGATTGTCCTGTGTTTGTGGAGTTGCCTGGGGTCCCTGTAGTGGTGGACACACTGCTGATTGATGTGTCCTGGGGACAGTGGTATGGGCCCGACAGGTGGGTGCTGTGGTGGTGTTTCCTGAGGGGGGGAGGCTCTGTGGTGGTATGGGACTGTGGCTAGGTAACCGACTGTCCAGAGATCCCAGATTGGCCAGATTGGTCATCCATATCCAGGCGTGCAGAGCTGCTGTCATCACTGTGGGCATCTTCTGGGGGGGGACTAGATTTTGCTGGCACCTCCTCTCCAGTGATGTTGTGTGGGGGTCCTGTGGGTATGTAAATGCAGTGTTATTGCTTCTGCTTGTGACATGTGGTGCATGGGTGTGTTTCCCTCTGTGGTTGTTATTACCAAGGCAGCTTTGGCTTGTGTGAGTTGTAATTTGGTTGGCTAAGTGATTGTCACTACTGTCCATGCTATGATGATGGGTGTCCATGCAGGTCTGTGATGGGTGTCCATGCATTGATGTTGTATTCAGGGCTTGGTTGTGGGATAGGTGGGTTGTGATGGTGGGGTGTGTGGGAGGTAGTGGAGTGATGGGAGTGAGGGTGGGGGTATGTGATGGCATGCAGGTAGGGTGTGAAAGTAGTAAATATTTGACTTACCAGAGTCCAGTCCTCCTGCTACTCCTGCCAGGCCCTCGGGATGCATTATTGCCAAGACTTGCTCCTCCCATGTTGTTAGTTGTGGGTGAGGAGGTGGGAGTCCACCGCCCGTCCTCTGTACTGCTATCTGGTGTCTTGCAACCACAGAACGCAACTTCCCCCGTAGGTCGTTCCACCTCTTCCTGATGTCATCCCTGGTTCTTGGGTGCTGTCCCATGGGTTTGACCCTGTCCACGACTCTCCACCATAGCTCCATCTTCCTAGCAATGGATGTCTGCTGCACCTGTGATCCGAATAGCTGTGGCTCTACCCAGATGATTTCCTCCACCATGACCCTTAGCTCCTCCTCAGAGAATCTGGGGTATCTTTGTGGTGCCATGGGTGTAGTGTGTGTGGTGTGTGTGAGTGTGTGTGGGGTGTGTGCTGTGACGTGCGTGGACAATGTATGGGTGATGGTGTTTTGTGGCTCTGGTTCTGTAGGTGCTCCTGGCGTGTCTCTCTCTGTTGTAAATTGTTGGTTGTGGTAAAGGGTTGTGGGTAATGTGGGTGGGTGTTTTATAGTGGTGCGGGTGTGGTGTGTGTATGTGTGTCAGGTGTGTGTATTGTCCAATGTGGTGGTGTTTTGTTTGAGTGTGTGTATTTTGAGGGCGGCGGTATGTACCGCCAATGGTTTACCATGGTTGAATGTCCGCTGTGGTGATTCGTGGGTCATAATGCTGTGGGCGTATTTCTGTTGGCGTAACTGTGTGGATTTTGGGACCACCAGTTTATCACTGATCTTTGGGCTGGCAGACTTATGTGTGTGGCTGTATAGTGGCGGATTTTTATGTGTGGGTCATAATACGCGTTGCGGTATACCACCGCAGTCGCGGTATGTTGGCGGCAGTCGGCATGGCGGTAAGAAGGAGTGCCAATGTGTGCTGTAATCCCACGTGACAGTACAGCATCTGACAACTTCAGACCCTCCACATTTTTCACTCTACATCACTGTCATTTCAACACTGGCTGTATGTTGTCAAACATGCTACTGGTACATTGTCTAATTGCCACAGTTAGTCAGCGGCCTGCAGTTTGTGTGATGAAATAGGATTTGTGTGTTACCTGGACACACATTACAGATGTTACTGTCAGGTGACTTAATAATGCCATGCTCAGACATTGGTCACAAAAATCTGTCCCAACTATATTATTCTTTCAACTCCAAGCTCAAAACCACCCACATTACCAAAAAGAGACCACATACCCTGTGAATCAGAAAGGAAGAGGTTACTCAGTCATACATTCACCAATTAGACATGCACCTGTTCCTCTGGCATCCCATAGAGTTGGCTGTACAGGGACAGAACTTCCCTTGCCAGGACTCCAGCTCCTCAAGGAAGAAGGGAGGGGCCCTGTAATCAGATTCGCCTGGCAGCCTGGCTCCCAGAGGGCTGCAGTGTTAGGAGGCAAGTGAGTGTTTTTTTGCAATGCGGCATACAAGTACATGGCAGATGCGACCTGTAACAGAGATGGACACAGCCATTAGCTTTTGTGCATAGCCGTCACACATGTTAGCCTGTGGCAGGGCCTATCGTGGAGGTTACCATCTATTACATCAGAGGTTCCCAAACTGTGCGCCGTGGTTTCCAGGTGCGCCATTAAAGCCAGCCAGGGGCGCCGTGAAAAGATGCACTTTATGATACAATTATGTGCTGATGGTGCCAATTAATCTTATGACCTAATAGGAAATCAAATTTGAAAACTGTAAATTTATATAAGAATCGTTTTTTTGTTCATTCCTTTGTTACTGGAATTCGTTAAATTGCACAAAAGTCACATAATTCAAATATACAAACAGATACCAAAGCCCTAATTTGGCATTTTCATCAAGGACTATACTAGTTCCATAGACAGCATTTCACAGGCTCGGACGCCACCTACTGGAGAGGGATTGAATATTTCATGTTAAGCTACTTCATTTATTTCTGTATGATATACATAGCATGGTTATTTATTACCTAATGAACTTGGTTATTCCAATGCTCAGCATGTGGGCAACCTGCCGGTTGAGGGGGAAACTGCTCACATATATTTTCCCACAGGTTCTGTGTAAACACCTTTATGGTTTTTTATTGAGCAAACACATTCCTGCGCATGGGTAACAATCCGCGTTTCTCAACTGTGAAAATTCCTCTGTGATGTTAGCCCAGTTTGGGTCTATTGTTTTTAAAAAATCCAAATGTACACCCAAGTGTTGAAGAGTATTGTTTCTGACTTTACAAATTAAAGTTTGTTTTTTTAAATTAAACAATTGTTACATTTTAATTTTGTTATATTTATGAATATGGTACCTTCATCGGCTCCATCCCAATTATGTTTTAGAGTGAAAAAAGGAACTACTCCAGAGGCCGGGCTTACATCCCCCCACCCACCAAAAAAAAGTAACATAATGGGGAGCCATGGCCAGTGGCCAATAGGTCAGGGGAGCCGCGGGTCAAAAAACTTTGGGAACCACTGTATTACATGGTCAAATTCTGCTGACGGTCGCCGGGTAGCCAATATCCTGACTGCAAGGTCAGACAGCCACCATTTTAGGGTGTGAAGCTGCGCATTTTACAAATGTTTTTGCGTCACTAGCACTCAAAATGGAGGTTAGTGCATTTATAAATGTCAGATACAAACAACACTTCTCTTGGCAAGATATGACACGATACAATGTGAACCAAGACTGTCTTTGACAACAGTAGTGCTGCAGGGGAAGTACTACCTCAGTTGAAGGTTTTTAAAGAAATACAATTGGTGCAAATAATACAGTTTGAATGTATTATTTGCACATGATGACCAGAACATCCTAAATATGGATTTTGTAAGATCTTAGTGGACCAAATGTTTGATGTCAATGTGTTTACATGTATTACCCAATGACATTTCTACTGTACCCAGATTTCTGATGTGTGTTGACATTAAAAGTATGGAGTGACCATTTCACCTTTTCTTTTCTATTCCATACATACAGACGTCTGAACCCAGCTATGGGAAGCAGGCGACAGCCTCAGGTGTTCCAGCCCTTTCCAGACCTTGCCACCATGGAGGAAAGAGACATAATCGATCAATAGCATCTAAATAGGCAAACTATCCTGGATTTGTGTCAGCAGTTGGAGCCTGGAGCCTGATCTTCTGCCTCACAGTAGGAATCCAACAGCCATAACACCAGTAGTAAAGCTCATGGCTGTGCTATATGCTGTAGCCACTGGCACCTTTCAATACACCATGGCAGTATCTGGGGGCATCTCCTAGCCAAGATTCAGAGGTGTACTACAAGAAGTCCTTGCTTCCCTGATGAAAAACATCAACTGCTACATCCAGTTCCCACATCCACAGTATTAGCCACCGTGAAGGGAGAATTTTATGCTTTGGGTGGAATGCTGCAAGTGGTTAAATCAATAGATGCCACACATATTGCCTTGGTGCCATCACACAACAGAGAACAGGTCTACCACAATCAGAATAACTTTCATTCCATCAATGTGCAAGTTGTCTGCTTACCAGGCTTGTACATCTCAAGTGTGTGTGCCCTCTTCCCTGGGTCAACACGATCCATTCATACTAAGGAACAGCAATATACCAATGCAGATGTCACAACTTGAACCAGAGAGGGCCTGGCTTGTTGGTAAGTACAACATGACTTGTTGATCTTTTGCCTGAGTCCTAGTTCAGGAAGGGACAATGGTTTAATATGTGACCAATCTGTTTGTGTGTTGCTTCAGTGTAGGAGATGCAGCGTATCCTAACTGACTTTAGTTATTGGCACAGCTGAGGAATTCAAGAACACTAGGGGAAGTCTACTTCAGTGAGACCCATGGAAGAACACAGAGGCCAGTGGAGCTGGCTTTCGGACTCCCAAAGGCTAGGTTTAGGTGCCTAGACAAGACGGTGGAGCCTTCCTCTACTCACCTGATAAGGTGTGCCAGATCAGGGTTGCCTGCTGCATTCTCCATAACATCGCCCTGAGGTGAGACATCCCTATAATTGCAGAGGAGGGAGACCATAATGAGTCCATCGGTAAGGGTGATGAAATGTCCTCTGAAGATGACAGTGGTGAAGAGGAAGGAGTTGACTTACGTCACAATGAATTTCCCACTTCTTTACCTGAGTATAAGTATCTCTTTACAAATATTAAGCTCCAATGTCAGTACAACTTGTGCACCAGGGTACTTATCTGACTGCTACAGTAATTTGTTAGGAATGGTCAGTGCAGGAAAGTTCAAAGCAAAAATGTTAGAGGATCAGAGTTGCCCTACATAGGGTTATGTGGTCATTCACATAGATGAACTGTGCTTGTGCTAAGTACGTGTATCCTCATGACTGGTCAAGTGATTGCAATTAAATATGTGGTAAAATTAATTTTGTTTTGTTATTTTGTTTTAGGGTCCTTCACTGTGTCATCTTCATTTGGACATTTTGTTGTAACATTTGCTGTAATATGCTGCTATTTTGAAGTACAAAGTATACATGTGTTGATCCTGGGACAGACACCCACTTGAGATGGACAAATCTTTTCCAAAGACAACGTGCACTCTGATAGCATGGAAGTTCTTAAGATTGTATGTGTGTGAAGGTGCCATCAAGGCAATATGTGCCACTTGAGTTGCTCAAACCACGTGTGTATGTCAAGTCCTAGCATACTGTTTTCCCTCACATTTGCTAAATCTTCAATTTGTGGCTGCGGAGGTAGCTGTTGATGTGTTTCATCATAGGTGATAGTACTTTTTGTTAGCGCACGAGTGAATTGGGAATGTGTCATTGCACCAGATATCCCCTCCGTGTCCTGTACTGGTCATGTGTCCTCAAATGTTGTCACTGCCATAATGTGGACTATTGGTGTTATTGACCAATGATTCCTACTGTGAGGGCAGGATGTATGGCTCCAACTGAGGTCATGCATCAGTGATAGTTTGCCTATTTAATGTGTTCCCACTGCATGTTCCCTTTCCTCCGTGGTATCAAGTTAGTGGAGCATATAACTCTGAATGTGACAGATATTTGGTTTAGGAGTGGTTTTGTAACCCAGTCTCAATTTCTACAAGGAACTGCTTGTAACATTAGTATGCTCCACATACATTCTCCGTCGAGTTTGTTTACTTTTAATAAATTTGTTGACAAGTTTCCTCTTTGAAATAGCAACATTTTGTTCCTGAATGGAGGTTCAGTAGTTTCCCCAACATGATGGTTGAAGATGGACATGACAAAGGAAATGTAACAGATAATCAAACTAGAGTCTTGTACTCTGTGTCCATTACATTTATTCGGATGAAAAAAAACAAGTGTGAGGTGAAATAAAATAAGATGAAATAAACTAAGAAGAGTCTATCAAGGTGAATGGAAAAGTTAGTAGAGCCAAATGGAGTTTGAAGTCCAATGTCCACAATACTAGTGTCCTCTGAAAA
This sequence comes from Pleurodeles waltl, assembly GCF_031143425.1. Lineage (NCBI taxonomy): Eukaryota > Metazoa > Chordata > Amphibia > Caudata > Salamandridae > Pleurodeles > Pleurodeles waltl. Next base: position 42,922,506 of record NC_090445.1, read on the forward strand.
AGTAAATGTGTCCATGAAACAGTCCACAGAGTGAATGGTAGGCACACAAGGAGGAAATTAGGTTTGGCGTCTCCCGGAGGTGGTGGTGTTGGTCTTGCCATCCTCTGCTGCTCGTCTAGATGACCGTCCCCTCCGGGGAGGAAGTGGGGGTACAGGTGAAGGGACTGGGCTGATGGGAGCAGGCTTATCTTGTGGCATGGCCTCCCTCATGGTCTGAAAAGGAGTGTGTTTTATGGTGTGTTTTGCAGGTGTTCACAATTGTCCAGTTTGCAACAGGTGTGGGCTACTGGCATCCAACCAATGGCCACAGCCGTGGTACTATACTGACCGGGTTCTGCAATGGAGTCCCACCATCATGGGCCCACTGCTGACACACCATCAGCACAACTGTGTTATCTAGATAGGCTTGGTGGGATACTGCCATCAGGACAGTGATGGAGTGCGAATCGTAGGCACTCGAGTCCACTGCGTCAGCTGCGGGATGCAGCTGGCGCGACGGAATATACTCCGTCGTGGTGGTCTTGGGCTTAGCCGCAATGCATCTAAGTACGGCGGGCGGGAGACTGCCGACATGACTGTTTTTTCAGGCTTGCCGTGGACGCGTCCCGTAAGGGTCTCAAGGCGCTGAGGGGAGGGGGGGTGCTGCTACTGCTCGAATAGCCAGGTTTTGAGGTGCTTCCTGAAAGTCAGCAGGTCTTCGGTCTGTCGTAGGAGCAAAGGAAGGGTGTTCCAGGTCTTGCCGGCGAAGTGGGAGAAGGATCTGCATCCGGTGGTCGCTCTTAGGATGCGGGGGATGGTGGCGAGAGCGAGGTCGGCTGAGCGGAGTTGGTGGGACAGGGTGTAGAAGGTGAGTTGTCTGTTGAGGTAGGCTGGACCGGTGTTGTGGAGCGCCTTGTGTGCGTGGGTGAGGAGCTTGAAGGTTATCCTTTTGTTGACGGGGAGCCAGTGTAGGTCTCTCAGATGGGGAGTGATGTGGCTGTGGCAAGGGGCGTTGAGGATCAGGTGTGCGGAGGCGTTTTGTATGCGTTGCATTCGTTTGAGGAGTTTGGTCAGGGCTCCTGCGTAGAGGGCGTTTCCGTAGTCAAGTTTGCTGCTGACGAGGGCCTGGATGACTGTTCTTCTTGTATCTGTGGGGATCCATCTGTAGATCATGCGGAGGGTGTTGAAGCAGGATGAGGAAACGGCGCTGACTTGCTTGGTCATGGAGAGTGTTGAGTCGAGGATGACGCCCAGGTTGCGTGCGTGGTCGGTGGGTGTCGGGCTGCTCCCAGAGCGGTCGGCCACCAAAAGTCGTCCCAGGCTGAGGACTTCCGTCTTATCTGAGTTCAACTTCAGTTTGCTGTTCCTCATCCATTCGGCGACGGCCTTCATACCTTCGTGGAGGTTGGATTTGGTGGTGAGGGGGCCCTTGGTGAGGGAGAGGATCAGTTGGGTGTCGTCGGCGTAGGAGATGATGTTGAGGTTGTGTAGCCGGGCGACGTGGGCGAGCGGGCAATGTAGACGTTGAATAGTGTAAGGCTGAAGGACGATCCTTTGAGGACACCGCAGATGATCTTGGAGGCTTCGGATCGGAAAGGGGGGAGGCGGACGCTCTGGGTTCTGCCGGAGAGGAAGGAGGTGGTCCACTCCAGATCTTTGTCCCGGATCCCTGCGTTGTGGAGGCGTGTGCGTAGGGTGCGGTGGCAGACGGTGTCAAAGGCGGCAAAGAGGTCCAGGAGGATGAGGGCTGTGGTTTCGCCATTGTCAAGCAGGGCCCTGATGTCATTGGTGGCGGCGATGAGGGCAGTTTCAGTACTGTGGTTGCTGCGGAACCCTGACTGGGATGGGTCCAGGATGTTGTTTTCTTCGAGGTAGTGGGTGAGTTGTCTGTTGATGATCTTCTCGATGACCTTGGATGGGAATGGGTGCAGGGAGAAGGGCCAGAAATTCTTGGGGTCTCTTGGGTCCGCCATGGGTTTCTTGAGTAGGGGGTAGGTCCCGGTCTCGAAGGAGATGTTGATGACTTTGTGGAGGTGGGGTGCGATGGTGGCGCTTGCTTTGTTAAAGATTTGGTGCGGGCATGGATCTGACGGAGATCCAGAGTGGATAGTGCTCATGGTTTTGATTGTGTCGTCTACGTTCACGTTTCCAGACAAGCAGGGGGTCGTAGTTGAAGGTGGGTGGAGAGTCTGAGGAGTCGGTGGTTGACGGTGTGGTCTGGCTGTTGAAGCTGTCATGGATGTCTGTGGTGATCTTGTGGGTGGAAGAAGGTGGCAAGGGAGTTGCACAGGTCTTGTGATGGTGGGATGCCGTTTGTGCTGGAGCTGGGGTTGGAGAGTTCCTTCACGATGTTGAAGAGCTCCTTGCTGTTGTGTGCGTTGTTGTCAAGGCGTTCTTTGAAGGAGGTTTTCACCGCCAACATCTAAATCAGACCCTAAGACTGTATACTCTGCACTATTTGTATGGTGTCATTAGGTGTCAGCAGCCACAGTTTGCAAACATTACACACTCTCCATCATGTGTCTAGTACAGACTGCTGTATCATGTGCTTAATGTAGTTTAGCTCAAAGGAAGATTAGCAAATGACTACCTTCCTCTAAGCAGCCACCACTCACAAGTTCAATGTGACTGTGGGCATGGGGAGGCCATGATCCCAGCAATGGATATTCCTGGCCCTGCAGTCCTAAACCTCAAAGTACTGCTCTGAGGAACTAAATATTACATTAGCCAGAGTCCTGCTGGTACAGGTATCTCGCAGCACAGTCACAAGCACCCCGTTCAGTAAGGTCACCTGAAAGTACTTTTCACAGCCCTCAGAAACTACCAGGTTACTGTTATGGCCAAAAACTAACTATTAGACCCTCCCTGTAGTAAATTTCTTACTCTAGCGCTGCACTGCCAATCCCTGTGGATCCCCCAACAGGAGTCTTCTTAGTGCAGGAGGAGTCCTCTCTATTGTGCTAAACCTGTAAGCAGTCAAACCACAGGGTCTTCTTCTGTAAAGCATCAAAGGACCTCTTCCCCCCATGGATGTACTCATCCTCTTTCTTTCTTTTCCTTATTCTAAGTGTCTGACTTTTTGGAAATATACTTTTTATTTTTCTCTGTATGTCTGTGAGTGCCTGACCACCTTTCCGATTACAACCCTTGGGGCATTCTAGAAAATCTTGTGTTGACCCTTTGCCAGCCTTTCTCCAAAGTCCTAGTGAGCTCAGTGTCCACTTGAAGGTGGTGCAGTTCTAGAAAGCTGCTACTGTAAGTGTGCTGTTTCAGGACAAAATTGTATAGTTTGTTTTGTGTTGGCACTTTACTGCTTTGCACCTAGCCCTTCAACGAGGCATCTATGAAATCCCCTCTCTTTAGGTTGGTGAGACTCTGGTGTTGTCCCTGAACTTCCTGAGGTTTTTCCCAGGGGTCAGCTAAACCACCTTGATATTCGTGCACTGTGTGTGCTGATTTGTGTTAAGAATTAGAACACCAGCTCTCTGTTGTGCAACCAAGTATCACAATCCATACTTCTTCTACCTGGTATATAGAACATCCTAATTTAGAAAAGGACCCACTTCTCTCTCACCCGTCATTGCATAACAAAGTACAACCCTTTTTGGCCAAGCAGGATTTGAATTTGACTGCTACTGCTGCCACACTCACCAAACTGTCAACGCCACCATGAATGCTGAGGTCCGTCTGCGTAAAGCTCCATCATGCTTATGCTTGGCTTATGAGCCGGTGCTCCCTCTCTCTTTCCCAAAGCAAGATTGGCCAACTGCAGCCTCGGCACCCTTTCAGCCCGCATGTCCTCTCTGTTGGTGATCTGACTTAAAGTACTATCCAGAGCCGGAAATACTGCTCTGGATAGCCCAGCAGAAGAGGGAAGATGTAGGATAGCCTCCTTTGTGACCTCTTCCTCATTGAGATGCTGTGTATTTGCCTTGCTTCTTTGCATTCCCTGAACACTTCATCCAGTTCAGGCTTCCTAGCCCTCTTGTTCCTTGCATATGAGTTTTACGGCTGTGACGGACAGGTCTGCTAGGAGAACCTGCTCAATTTCACAATCTCACAAAAGTTCAAAAATGATCCCAATCGAAAACATGGCGTAATCTAAATTGAAAACTAGTTAAATAATTTTAGTGAGAAATCTGGTAATGGAATTTTAGTTTTTTATCTACTAGTGCTGTAACTTATGTCCTAGACTCACAAGTCCGTATGTGGATTCCAGATTGTTTGACTGTTTGCAGCGTGGCACAACCAAGTGAGTTTTCCTCAGATAAAAGTAAATGTGGTACACGCACAACACCACTAAATCAACATTACTGATAAGAAACAAATACGATAACATTCCCAAACAAATTCCGTAAAAAAGAACAATATTTGATCAAGTACACCAAAATGCAAAATATAGGATGTAGGCACTAGGAATTATGAAAATATTACACAGTATCTACAGAAAAATCTTAGAAATCTAAACCTGGCATTGCATGATATACCAGGTCCTAGGGGCGCTCCAGGTCCACTCAGCAATTGAGTGAGGTCAGCCTTTGTCCAGGCAGAACTTTGGTGGTAGTCAAACAGAAAGGGGTTGGAGACAGGAAGTCTTTTGATCTCAGGAAGCCTCAGTTCTGAAACACCTAAACTCTCAGGGGCTGAGTGATAAGACAGACCCAGAATCATCAACATAGTATCTGACTACAAGATAGAGACAGGAGTTGGTAAAGAGCCACCGTTTTAAGTCACGCATTGCCTCCTGATTGAGGGCTTATTATTAAGCTATAAATATCTACCAACCCAGAGTAGACCAAGAGTCAGTGCTTAATTAATAAAAAAGATAAGTGCAGGGACCCAAGATGTTGCAGGTCACAGGCACTGCTGAATGACAGGATGTCCGGATACAAACGTTGCTTAGACTTGGTCCACCACAGGCCTCCTTTGTTTACTATCACTCATTTCCTGTCTTTGGCCTCACTCTAGCAGTTTCCTTTTCATCCCAATTTTTCTCCCGTTGTCACTGTTTTTTTAAATGACTTTTTTCCTTCCTCCTCCTCACTCCTGTTTCTGTCTCTATCTTGCTGGCGGGTCAACATCTGATGCTGAAAAATAAGTGTAGGACCCAAAAAAGGAGTGTGTCTGCCTACCACCAGCAACCGCTGCCACAAACTAAGCTCTCCTAATGGTAAAGGTTTATGTGTAGCTGTGAATGACACTTAGATTACTGCACAGTCATTAAATGACTGACAGCATGAAGGGCATCCTCCATTTACCATTCTTTTGCTATTGTTTTCATGGAACACAAACTGTGCCATTTGCCTGAAACCAGTTGTTGTTCTTCCACTCCTCTGTGGGTCACTCTTTTCCTTCTACCTCGGAAGGTATTCAATCTGTACCCCAGAATTGATTACAGAAAAAATGAATTGGGTAATAATAGATTGGAATCAAGCACTTTTAATTGGTGATCTTCTGGAATGAAATGGGACAGAAAGTTCCTTGCTTTGGACTTTGGAGCTGTCCTACCTTGTACCCCTTCTCTGTTGGGCCTTTTGGATCTCTAGACCTCGCCATTTATTTTCTTTTCTGTTCCCTCCTGAGCACAGACAGAAACTGTTCATTTTACTAGTGCAAAGCTCATGAAGTTGGGGGCATTACTAAAAATCTCTGACTGATGATCAGTGGTCCTATGATCTAGGCACACTCGAGGTGCCTCTAATTTATAAAAAGGTTGCTGCTCTACCTATCCAGATTCTTTGGGTCTGGCGATGGTGACCTAAGGATTTCTAGTCCTAGAGGGACAGGTTTTTTTCCTGTACCCTCTAGAAGGTACTTACCACACCTAAAGGTCCTGGTTTCATTGTGTTTCAGGTGGAAAGCCAGGGTACACGTGTGTGCTCTGTGGGCATTATGAGTGGGGCGTGTTATGTTTGGTTCAATGAAATGCACCCCACTGAAGTCCATGTGACAAACCATGATGGACGAGTCTTGTATGCAAGGCTTCTAAGGCCTCTACTGTAAGTGTTTTGCCTCCGAGTGTGGGAGGAGGGAGCCTTTGACCCAGCTCATCTGCTCACAACGGATCACTCGCTCTACTCGGGGACACACTGCAACTACAGAAGGGAAGGCCACTTATATGCAGCTAAACGCCTGCTCCATATGGTGGAGGAGATGGGTAGGGCCCAGTGGCTATCAGATCATAGTGAGCTCACAGGAATCATCCTATGGCTGTTTGTGACTTCTCAAGGCCCTAGAGATCATAAGAGACTAAATTAAACCCTTATTAAGCGCCTGGTTGCCCATGGGAGTATAGCCACAAACATTAAAGGTTATCTTGTGAATAATGCAAAGGGAGACTTTAGCACGAAAATACTGTCGGCTGACCAGAAGGCACTGCAAAAGGGTTGTTAATCGCAGAAGGGACTTGGGTTTAATGTCTTCAAGAGTCCACAGAAGATCATTAATACAGGAACTGTTGACTGCTAAAATGAATCACAAAACGACACAATAACAATGGTTTTGGCCTTGAGTTTTGGTCCTTTAGGGGCAGACCAGGACCCGGGAAATAGAGCCCACTACTTACTGAGTACCCTAAATGAAAGACATCATGTTATAAAGGCAACGACGCTGGCCAGCTAATGTTGGATTCACTGAGAGTTCAACAGCTTGGGGCTTTATTGAGCAGATAATAGTAAATCCTCATTGTGTGCAACTGGAAAAGATAAACAGAAAAGCTTCTTCACCAACTTAAGTGGATTGGCTAGAGAAGAATACACCTTCAGTGCAAATTTGCACACAATATCAGATATGAACATGGAAATAATAAGTGCATATCTCTAAAGAGGTTTTTGTTAGCTTTAAAGGGCACTCATTCATTAGCTTTACAAGAGTCTCTAAGAGTAATTTGCCAAACGTTCCATAGAAGCAATATGAGGACCGATCACAGGTAAAATTCAGGGAAGAGAACACACCAGAGACCGCTCTAATTAATGTGTAGGGCGAACCAATGATGATCCGAAATGCAGAAGTACCACAGTATTTATTCTGACAGCTCAGTCGGAAGTTTTTGATGGTCAACCATAAAATTAGGCTTCACCATAGGTGAAGAAGCTTTGCAGTTTGTCACTTTTCCTATTGGCTTCAACAATGGTGCCCCCCTAAGATGGCCTGATTTATTCAGTAGGTCTGTACCCATAGGGTGTTTTTTCCCACTGTCTTACTAATACATCATGGATCTTCATTATCTCCAGTTCTGCTTAAGCTGTTTGTTCAGTCCTCCAGAATAGAGTCCTCAGGCATGACAAGCAGCTCAATGCTGTAACAATAGCATGTGTCTTTCTGTTATAGATCCTATGGTAGATACAACCTTTTGTTCTCACTGAGATGCACACCATCTTGCATCTAGGTCTCATGCAGACGCATCCAAGCAGACTCCAGTAGATACAACTTTTGTGGTTCATCGAATCAAATTAATTAAGAGGCATTAGGCAAGGAAATCTGTCCATTAGCTTTCAGTGAAGAAACAAATGTTTTCAAAAGTATTCTGTCAATGCATTTTATGACATCAGTTTCAACGTAATTGAGAATATTGCTTCTCGGACATGCCTTCTAAGTCTGTTTCTGGAATTCTGCATTTTCGGAAAGCAGGTATCACTGGGTGCTCTCGAAGTATTGGAGCCTTTACCATGGAGTTCTCTACTACTGAATCTTAAAAAGCTAGAGAAACATTAGAAAATACTTTGAAGATGCATGAAGTGTGTTAATTTATTTTTTGGCTCCTGCTGGATGACTCCACTTGTAGTGCCAGGAAGCCTTTTAAAATCAGGTTCAGGTCCTGAACCGTAGCATAGCATAGTCACTTTATTGTCAGGATTCCACCTTCTGACCTATCTGTGGTCTCTAGGTAACTGATGAAATGTTAGTTTTTGCCAAGGAAAGGGATTCATTTGCCACCTAAAATAGCGAGTATAGAAAAGCTCCCTGTTATGGATTTGGAATAAATGGTGAAATGAAGTACAGTTACTATCAATGGAACAAATAGTCTAACCATTGGCAATTGCTCAGGTCAGTATTTCAACCTATCGTTTTTCTCCACTGTGCCGCTCAAGACAAAGGCCCGCCTTATGCAAATCTGTACTGGCTAGACTTTTTGCAAGCATTCCTCCCATCACTTTCAGTGGTATAGATATTGCACACTATGTCGCCAAGGGTATGCCCAGATGTGGGTTACTTGCTCACTGGGCCAGAGGATCCAAGCTATACTTCAATGATTAGGTCTAATAAGGCCGAAAGCAGCCAGGGGTCGCTTGTGTTCCCTTCTGGATGAGGCCTTGGCTGGCAGTTAGGGATGGACTGTTCCCATGAGGAGCAGGGTCAGTACCGATTTGCATAAAGCAGGCCTTTGTTTAGCCTGGCACAGAGGGCAATAAACTAAGTTGTAATGCTACCCCAAGCAATATGCAGTGGAAATACTCTTCGCAAGTATTCCTCCCATCACTTTTTGTGCCATTGGTACGACTAAGATCCCCAAACTAAACTGAACTATTAAAATGGGTGTTGAAGCAGTACTTGCAAGTTTGTGGGAATGTAACTTGGACCAACCAGAAGGCACTTCTTCCTATGCCTACATTTACCCTGTAGTGACACAATTCATTGAGTTTTGGGGATTTCCACATTTTGGTGCGCGAGACCTTCATTCTTCCTGAATATTTTGTGCAACAGTTGCTTGACATCTGTGCCACCGCAGGTCATAATTTGCCAACTCCGAGGGCGATATGAAGCGTTCAGCTATTCACTATCATTGTCTTGTACTGATTTATGGTGTAGGTATTGATTGGATTTTCTCACATTTGCTTACTTCACATTCCATGCTTGCTACATTGCACATCACCTGTATGAGCAATGCTATTAAAATGTTGATGTAGAGGGTTTATGTGCCACTTTCTTGACATATGCCTGCATTCCCCATTCCTGTTGTGGTGGAAGACAATCATGGTTTTGAGGTGGAATAAATTTGAGATTTCCACGTGGAAACCACTTGAACTTTTTAGTTTCATGAAAATGAAACCTCTCAACATCCGGCGATTGTTTGGGGCAACCACTTTTTTTTTTTGCCCAGTCACAACTTTTGATATCTGTTGCATATAGTATTTCTTAAGTATTTTGCAAAGTATGTTGCCACCACCTGTGTTACCTAAAGGCTCTCAATCCCGTTCCAATTTGTAAGAGGCCATGGCATGTAATGTACGAATGATGGATCAACTATCTTAGCATTTTTAAGCGCCTTGTACACAGACCTGGTGTTATTTTTTTGGACTAGGTGCTATGCATAGGCATGCTTATACCCCAAAAAAGTCAAGGTGTGCTTGAATACGGTATGGTTGTTTTAAGGCCATAGTGGGAGTTTCAGGAGCTTTTGATTACGATGGGTATGCTGTCACAGTTCAATGGCAATCGCATGCCAGGGCTCACTTGAGTCATGGTACATTTGCAAAGAACGATGCAAACCCTCATTTTACTCAGTGTTTGGCACTGAACTCTCACGGCCCCTCAAACAGCACTTGAGCTTCAGGACAGTAACCTCACAGACTTGCACAGAGCACTCAGGCTTTCACACAGAAACCTTGTTGCTACACACAAAGTCCTTGTTTTCATTTCCATTGGAGGTGGTGGAAAGATTCTCGGTCTAGGCCCTTGAACTTGTGAAGCAATTGGCAGATCATGTGCTTGCTCAGTACTTGCTAGTAGCAATCTAGCCACCAAGGCTGCTAGTTTACACTGAGCTTTGACCAAGCCATCATGGATTCAATTTAGGCATCCTTCTTTGACAAAGTAGCCCTGCAGCTGTGCTCCACTGAATCACAATTCTCCTAGCGTGCTCCCTTGAGGAGAAAGGTTCTTCACTAGTGTATACTCCTGCAAGCTGGAGATCTGCTGCCTTCACTTGATGTTTTAACTCTGCAAGCAACAGCACTAGACGGTACAGTAATCGAACAATCCATATATGCAGATTGAATATCTATTTTGACTAGTAAGTGCGTTTGGTGAGATGATATGCCATCTCTGAGCTTTATGGTTTGGAGGTGGTGTGGTATCCTCATTTCTATGCTATGCATTTTCTCCCTAGTTATATGTCCCCCGCTGCTCAGCCAGTGTGACTGTGAGGTATTAGAATGCTGCTGTGTGCATGTTTTGAGTGTCAGTTGGAATGCTTGCACTGAGTAGCAAGGATGCTGCTCCCAGTGGGGCCTTTCTGCTTCCTTCATAACATCTTCTACCTGTAACCCGAGACTCCTACCTTGTGAATAAATCTTATCCTGTTTCACCAATTCTACTGTATGCCCTGCATTATCATTTACCACAGTGGCGACAAGCAGAAAAAGGACCTAGTGTGAGGACTACAGCGTTTCTGCAGGAACATGAGAGGACATAAAATTACAAAACTCCAGATTACCTGAAACTATACAAGAGACCTAATACTAAAACTGAACATTTACAAGTAAAACCTGAAGGAATTGAAATGTCCTAAATGTCCCACCGGTGTCTTTAACTGCTGACAGCCTGCAGTTTGGGGCATTCATGCTTATTTTCATCAATTTCATCTGGGGCCTTCTGACATCTTTATCAAAGCAGGAGATGGACAGCCCTTCTGACAGCCTGCAGTCTACTCAAGTTAGAAGAGCGTGTCTGCTTGCCTGATTGGACCCGTTTCTACTGAATGCTGTATTTACACTTAATTGGTAAACACCAAAGAATTTGCCTGCTAAACTTTATTTGAACACAGTTCAGCCCCGAAGCCATCTGCAGTGCTGCTGATGAATCACCCAGCAGTGTTTCCAGTCAATTTCTTAAAGACTTTACTTTTATTCATTCTGGATGAGCGCTGACCCTTTGGCAAGTGAGAGGTTGACCTGTTTTACTCATGCCTATCCTCACTGTTCAGACTCCTACTTCTTAATTTACTTAATATTTTGCTGTGCTACGTTCATCAACAGTATTACAGGACTTCCGTACCGCCACAACATATAGCTGAAAGTGAAGTAGGGCTGCTTTCTCCAGCATTTGCAATATAAACAAAAGACAATCCTTCCCTATAGTACAAAAGGATCTTTATTATTTCTCTTTTTCTGTGAGATGTTTCCAGGTATCTTACACCGCAAAATAATTTCGGATGAGAGATCGCTCATCAGGAACTTTTACTATTATTGCTAGATTTTCTACCTATTGGTTTATACTGTGCTTAATTTTCCTTTTGTATGCTCTATGCTGGTCTGTATTTACTGTCTTTGGTGTTCATTACGACCCTGGGAGTCCGGAAACCGCTGCAATCCAGGCGGTGAAGACCGCCTTATTACGAGGAAGGCGGTGTGGCCAATGCAAACAGCCACACCGCCACCAGTCCCACCAGTGCGGGCAGAGCACCGAGGCCGGCAGCATGCATGACACTGCCAACCATATTACAAAGGTGCATACCGCCAGGGTTTTCGCTGCAGTTGCCCAGCCACGAAAACCCTGGTAGTAACGCACCCCAGGACAGAAAAAGTCATTCCTGTCCCACCAAAACGCACCCCCACACATATGCACACCTATTCCCACGCTTACACATGCCTGCAATCACACACCCCAAACATACACATCACACAAACACTCCCCCCCTCTATTACAGTCATCCCACATACCTGGCAGGAGTCACCCAGCGGCCCACGTTGTGGAGGTCGACAGGAAGGGTGCAGATGAAGGCGGTGACAGCCACGGCGTACCAGACCGTCACCGCCGGCATATGACGTACTGGGCCCCAGTAGCCTAAAGGCAGCAATGGGACTCCATTGGTTGTTGCACAGTGGTGCGAACTGCCAATGGTTTACCAACGTGCTGTGACCGCCGTTCGGTAATGTGGCTTGTAATATGGCTGGCGGTGTCTTCACATTGTGGCGGTGCTGGTGGTGAGACCACCTGTCTCTCGCCGTGGCTCGGCCTGGTGGTGGGTGTAATGTGGCCATATTTCAGCGGTCTCCAGTGTGTGAACATCACTGATCGTCTTGCTGAAAATACCACCAATGTTGTAATGAGGGCCTTTGTGTCTGATAATTTATTTACAAAATGGTCTGAGTTTACCATTTTAACTGGCAACTTTGAACTTTAAGGAGTAAACCCCTGTGTGCTGTTTGTGTGTTAGACAGTATACTGTGTGAGTGTTGCATCTTATGCCAATGTTACTCATAGTAGGGGTTATGTTTTTTTGCCCATATGTTTTACTTTTACTTGATCTTACAGTTCCTGGTGATGGGGCTGGGATCTTGCAACTGCCCGTACTTACATTTATGTTGCTGGTGATGGGCATTTGCATTTCGTTCAAACCTTACTTGCTTTTACTTGTACTGGGATACACCAGACATTACTTACTGCTACTGGTGATGAGGAACCTGAGTTGCACTCAAACCACACTAATTGTGACATCTCTTAGGGCATAGTAATTGCACCCAGACGTTCCTTATTGTTGCTGTTGATGGGGCATGTGCGTTGCGCCCATACCATATTTTCTGTTGTGTGTGTTGGAGCATAGTATTTGCATTAAGATGTTGCTTTGTGATGGGCTTGTTAGTTGCAACCCAAACAATACTTACATTTCTACTACTATTGCTGGTAATGGAACCATTTTCTTTGCGCTCAAACCTTTTCTTTGGGGCATATGTTTCTGCACTCGCAGGGGCATATGTTTTTGTACTTTATTGTATCTACCTATATGGTTGGTTGATGGGGCTGGTGTATTGCACCCTTGTGCTATATTACAGAGTCTATGTCTCTAGTTTGAGGTGTCACTAATTTTGCACCTCAATATTTTATTTTCTGCTGAGGGGAGAGAGTGTGGGTGGCTCTCCCACGTGATTTGTTCCTTAGTATTTTCATTTAGGACTGTTAGTCTACGTGATTGTTATTTCTGATCTTGCGTTATCATTATTTCCTTCTCTGGTGAATTTATTTGATGTATTGTGTGATTGAATTTGGACTTCCATTATCTTTCTTCTTTTTCTGAGATTTAGTATTCCTCCTTATCTGCATTGGTATTTTATATTGTTTTCATAAAGAAGGGCAGTGTTGGTATCCTCATTTCTATGCAATGCATGTTCTCCCTAGTTATGTGTCCCCTGCTGCCCAGCCAGTGTGACTGTGAGGTAGGAGAATGCTGCTGTGTGCATGGTTTGAGTGCCAGTTGGAATGCATGGGCTGAGCAAGGATGCTGCTCCCGGTGGGGCCTTTCTGCTACCTTCATAACATGTACCTTTAGCCTGCGACTCTTATCTTGTGAATAAATCTTATCGGGTTTCACATATTCTAATGTTTACCCTGCATCACTGTCTGGCTGGAGATCTGCTGCTTTCAGTTGATGTTTTAATTCTACAAGCAACAGCACTAAAAGGTACAGTAATCAGACAATCCATATATAATCCATATATGTAGATGGAATATATATTTTGACTGGTAAGTGTGTTTGGTGAGAAGATGATTATGCCATCTCAGAGCTTTATGATTTGAAGGTGCCTCTTAATATCAATGTAGGTGAATCTAAGGCATATCTGTACAGTGTTAGGAGTGGTATGTTCTATTTAGTATGTATGTTTTATTCACTATGGAGGACAGCTGATTAGCAGGTAGGATATGTTACATGTAGCAATTTACATGGCCATATGAAAGTCTCAGGCCATCTGCCTTTATGCTACTATTCCACCCCATCGCCCAGGCTGCAGCTCCTGCCTTTTTTCTTCCCGTGTGTATTATTCTCCTGCCTCTGGTAGGTCTTTTCCCCTTTTTCTGTAGCAGGTAGCCCCCACCTTTTCCTCACCCTAGAATCCACTTTTCCACCCATCCAGCAACTGATGCTCCTTTCTTTCCTGGTCACCTTTTCTCAAATGCAGTGCAGGCCTTTCTTAACTGCAGGAGACTGAGTACTTGTGTTTGTGCCTCTTCTGACCTGGAGGCCAAAGTGGGACCTACTGTTCCTCATGCAGTTGTACTAGGAACAATGGAAGCACGATACGTCTCTGTTTAACCCTGAAATGTTACTCCCTATTAATAATTAACATGGACGTTGTTTAGCAGGTAATTATAGAATGGTAGATGTACATGTTATGTAAAATAAGAACGAGCAAGGGACTATGGGATCTAAGAAAAAGCTCTGGGGTCGCATGGAGGGGTGATGAGAGAAGGGTTTCAAAACGCTAGTGGATTTGTTGTTGTGCTGCCAAGACAGGAATCTACCAAGCGCTTCATCTCACATCCTTGTATGTATGTGCAGGGTGCATCTCTGACAAGGGTAAGAGCCATGACCCGATTAGGGCTTGTCCACATTTGAGAGGTGTCAGGAACATGAGGGGGTGTTGATTTGGGAACCCATGCTCAAAAGTGTGCCCTCTTTTAGCCTAGCGGGTAAAATCTAGGTCTTATAAAGATTGTATACCTTATACTCCAGTTGCAAAGCCAAATTTCTTTTCCACTTCTTTCCTCATTCATGAGGTGTATTAAAACAAGTGTGTGACTACTGTTTTTGTTACCAACAACCCATTCTTGCTCACTTAGCATCCTTTTACACCAGCTCTGCCTTGCATATATTGGCATACAATTTACCGGGCCTTCTCTAAATACTCATATTTTTACCAGGTTAGCTCGAGATCACAAAAGATCTTTATCATTGGCAGTCTTCAGGGTTCCACACTTTCTCCGGTCATTTTCAAACTTTACATGGACATTTTGAGTGCTCTACTCACAGATAATAGCCTGGCAATTCACCAATATATCAATGATACACAACTATATTTGAAAGTCTCCTCTACTTCGGACAGCCAGCGCCTTCAACGATGCTGCTACATCATCCAGAACTGGATGTACAGCACATACCTGAAGCTCAACCCAACCAAGATAGAATTTCTATTATTTGCCAAGGCAAAAATACAAAATACGGTACAAATCTGGATCAATGATATGAACCTTGACTGCTTCAAACCCCAATGTTCACAGAATGACAAGTCACTTGGATTCACCCTGGACACCAACCTCACCCAGAAGGGAGTCACTGCCAAAAAAACAAATACAGGCTGGTGCCACCTCTTTCTTGCCTTATACCATTTCCTCTAGAAAGTGACTTCAAAACTACTGTTAAAGTCCTTGTACCCTCACATCTGGATAGTAGCATTGTTTTACTGTGTGGGGTCCCAGACTCCATCATAGCACCACTTGAGTATCTACTCCTTCAGGTTCTGAAGAAATATGATTGCATCTCAATTTAACTTTATTGGCTACCACTGCCAGCCTGCACCATCTTCAAAACCAGCTTCATCACAATCAGCACTCCCACTTACCTTGCAGACAAGCTTGCCAGCTTTAGAGGTTTTCAGCACACCATTAGCCAGGATTTTATAAGACTGCAGACTACGAAGTGCAAAAATGAAAATACAAAACAGCAGGCTGTTAGACGGCATCATTTGCATGGTCTCCCCTAACTTTTTGCCTCTACTTCCCAGGTTGTTTCTGTGTGCTGGATTCTGTTGTTGCTGTTTTTGTTTGCTCTGGACACTTTACCACTGCTGACCAGTGTAAGTGTTCCCTGTATAAATTGTATATGTACATTGGCTTATCCATGCTTGATTTACTAGTAAGTCCCTAGTAAAGTGCACTAGAGGTGTCTAGGGTCTGTAAATCAAATGCTACTAGTGGGCCTTCAGCACAGGTTGTGCCACCCACATTAGTAGCCCTGTAAACATGGCTCAGACCTGCCATTGCAGTGTCTGTGTGTGCAGTTTTAAACTGCCAATTCGACTTGGCAAATGTACCCACTTGCCAGGCCTAAACCTTCCCTTTTCTTACAAGTAAGGCACCCCTAAGGTAGGCCGTAGGTAGCCACATGGGCAAGGTGCAGTGTATTCTAAAAGTGTACTTATGTGTTTTACATGTCCTGACAAAGAAATACAGCCAAATTCAGTTTTCACTGTCGCAAGGCCTCTCTCTCTCTCTTATTGGTTAACATTGGGGCTGCCTTTAAATATTATTAAAGCGCAGGTTCCCTTTGGGAGCTGATAGACATATGGAGTTTGGGGTCTCTGAACTCACAATTTAAAAATACATCTTTTAGGGAAGATGGTTTTTAGATTGTGTGTTTGAAAAACATTTAGAAAGTAGGCATTTTTTTGTTTAAACCATTCTGTGACTCTGCTTGTTTGTGGATTCCCTGTCTGGATCAGTTGACAGTTGGGCTGTTTGCACCTCCTCTAGACAGTGACACAATGGGTGCTGGGGTGTAGCCTGCATATCTTGATGAGCCATCAGGGCTGAGGGGAGGAGTGGTCTCTTACACCTGAAAGGGCTGTGCCTGCCCTCACACAATGCAGTCTCCAACCGTCTGGGGCTTGGCCTGGGCAAGGCAGGATCTTGTAAACAACAGAGATCTCTCTTTGAAGTAGGCCTACTTTATAGGCAGAAAGGGGTATAAGAAGAGCACCCAAAACCTCTTATAATTAGAGTACTTCTGGAACCAAGAGGAACCCCTGCCAAGGAGAAGAGCTGGAGAAACTGGAGGAGGAGTACTGCCCCTTTGCCCGTGACTGTGCTTTGCTGGTTTGGCCTGCAGTAGCTGCTTCTGCCTGAGAAAAGACAAAGACTGACTTTTGTGTGACTTCCCACAGGTGAAGAATCTCCAAGGGCTTGAACTATGATTGCCTCCTGTTGTTGAAGTCTCAGAGACATCAAGGACTTCTCTCTGCCAGCACTTGGGCCTTTTGCTGAGAGTCCTGCCTGCCAAGTGGTGCCCTAACCTGTCTCTGGGCCCTTGAAAGGTGCAGCTGGCGGAAAAGGACAGAAATCCGCACAAAGACCGCCGTGCAAGGAAACCTTCGAGGCACCACCTGCCTCATGGCTGAGAAACGACACCGCCAGTCTTGCGGCTAAAATCGACGATCCACTTGCATCGTGGCTGGGAGATCAACGCAACGCTTCTGGAGAAACGACATGCAACACCCGCAGTGCCCATGCAGCGCGGTTTCTTGACAGCGTGCGACTGGATTTCAACACAACATCGCTGGGTGCGGAAAATCAACGCAAAGCATACCCAGACCTCAGGTGCCCATCCGGATCGACACATCGGTCTCTTGCGGGAGAGAAGAAATGACGCACACCTACCCGACCGGAGAAGGAACGGCATACGTTCTCACTTGCAGGTGAGAAATCAATACATCGATGGTCTTTTTCAATGCACACTCACCTGTGCGGCTTTATTATTGACGCTACCCAGGTACTTTTGCACACCAACAGCGTTCTCACTGTTTTCTAAAGGATTTAAGACTCTTTTTGCATTTTAATTCATAACTTGACGTATATGTTGGATTTTTGTGTTTTGGTCTTGTTTTGTTTAGATAAATATTATCTATTTTTTTCTAAACCTGTGTTGTGTTCTTTTGTAGTGTCCTCAATGATTTACTGTGTGCGTTGATACAAATACTTTGCTTCGGAAGTTAAGCCTGCATGCTCGTGCAAAACTATCAAGGGAGTGAGTCTCCTTTACCCTGACTAGAGTGAGGCTCCTTGCTTGGACAAGGGGTAACCTGACTACCAACCAAAGACCCCATTTCTAACACAGGCCTTTTCCATTTTTGCACTCAGGATCTGGAAAAACATCACTATAGCCATCAGGACTGCCTCAACGCTGCTCCAGTTTAGTAAAGAGTAGATGTCTCACCTATCTATAGAACACTAGATCACACTGCATTAACCGTCCACAAGACAGCTTCTACTCATATTACTCATTGACTTTATACTCGTCTTTGATCATGAACAGCCCTCCGCTGTCTTTGACTAGGTTCGCACTATGGAAATAAGCTATACCTACATTGATTGGTATACAGTCACACAGCATCCCAGTGCGGCTAGGCTACTGTAGTCTACAGGGTTTAGCCTTAGCTTTCATGCTTATCTCCCACACCTCCTTCACCACCACACTGCTAGGCGCTGTGCCCCTAGACAAGAGCACCTCTCTGATCACTCACGCACATCAAAATATTTCCCACAAAGACTCACCCTAAATGCAACAATCTGCCATCTGCCAACCATGAGCTCTCACAGTGTAGCGTGCTACCTGTAAGAAAATGTGCTTCAGCGCCCTATGAAGGAGTATGCAACCCTATGTAAATGCTATACGAAAGCATGTTAAAGAAAGGAAAACATCAAATTGACATCCGGGGATTGTTTTATTAAAGAATTATTACAAAATTAGTACATTTGTTCTGTTTTAAGAAACAAAAAAACAGTTTTCAGAATGAAATTCAGTTACTGCAGAATATCTGTTCAGTAAATCTTGACCTGTTGTGTCATCCTTTTGGACTAGAAAGAGTTCGTCTTTTTTAGGTTTGCACTTTATACAGTCGTTGCGGTCTGCAGCTTCTACACACAATTAGCATATAACAAAATGTAAAGGAGAATGTGGGAAACTGAGCATGATTAAGGAGCACCGAAAGCCCCACTGTGGAACTCCACAATGTGAGGAGTATTGTGGGTGGGCGTGTCATGCACTGGATGAGAGAACAAGGAGGCTGGGGTGTCATCTTGAAGAAATCTCGAGAAAATCAGTAGTAGAGACACAGTGAGCATTATCTAGGCTGAAATCCCACCATGAGCAGTGCAGCACAGTGACCCCCCAGGTCCTAACTCTCTCCAGTAATTGTGCAAAATCAAACAAGACACTCCAAGCCCTGAACTCCATTTCAGACAAAAGATCTGCACTATGATAAGGTCACCACCGAGCAGCCGCTCCACTTTTCATTTCAGTCTCGAAATAAAATGATCAACTGAGCTGAAGACCCACATAGGCTGTCGAGTAGCATTTACTAGAAGAGAACAGCAAGTTCCCCAATTCTGTGCATTTTACAGTCATTTGCAGGAGATCTGGCTACCTGCTTGGCTTCTGGAACAAAGATCAGAAGCCTTCAAATACAGCTGCATAACTTACAAAACACTCAATATCTAATAGCTACAAAGCTATCAGGACATCCAACCTGACTACAAGAATGAAATGTATGAACTGTTCAACTGCAGCTACAAACCACTGATCAGTTACCCATACCAGAGTGGTAACTAATTTGCTAAGGGGAAGCCATCCTTGTAGGGCCACATCCCCTTTAAGGATTGCGGCACACAGCCTGTGGGGGAACAGGCAGATGTATCTGTCCGTTTAGGGACATGGGCTGCATTAAAAAAAATATATATATATTACAACCAAATTTAAAGGAAACACTGCAATTAATAAACAACATTTTATATTGCTCACAACCTGTTTGCGGGGCACAAGTCATGTTGTTATAATTGTCTTTTACA
Organism: Pleurodeles waltl; assembly: GCF_031143425.1. Taxonomy (NCBI): domain Eukaryota; kingdom Metazoa; phylum Chordata; class Amphibia; order Caudata; family Salamandridae; genus Pleurodeles; species Pleurodeles waltl. The sequence continues at coordinate 42,941,820 of NC_090445.1, forward strand.
AAATTCGAGTGTACCGCAAAGTCTCCAAATACAAAATATTCAATGCACAGTCAAACTGGTAAGGTAGTTTTTAGCGGATGGGTTGCAGTGGTCTGTAAATCTTTCCTACATTTTCTTTATACTCTCATAAGCGTGACTTTTGACGCAGCAGACACCCAACCACCTGCCCAGAGGAGCAACGGCATGTCACAGGTCTGGCCTGCAGGAACTGTAGTGGGATACAGAAACACGCATTGGCAAAGCCAGTACATATCGCCTATGAGAGCTCTTGGTTTGTCCATGTTTTTGTAGTCATGTTGTGCAGCAGAGTGTCTGTTGTGCAGCATTGCTAAAAGTAATAACACTAAAAGCACTATGGCATGTTCCAGTCCTGTCCAACTTACAATCCTTTTTTAATTGCATCCCAGAAGCAACATGGAGGGAGGGGGCAACATGGAGGGAGGAGGCAACATGGAGGGAGGAGGCAACAAGGAGGGTGGGGCATCATAGAGGCAGGGAGGCAAAGACACAGGTGGGGGAGCACACAGAATACAGAGGTGGGAGGAAAGCGTTGGGGCAAGTAGATGGACAAAAGAGGATGGGGGGCTGGGGGCAAGCAGATGAACAACAGAGGGTGGGACGTAGGGACTGGGGGCAAGCAGATGAACAACAGAGGGTGGGAGGGAGAGGTTGGGGGCAAGCAGATGAACAACAGAGGGTGGGAGGGAGAGGCTGGGGGCAAGTAGAGAGACAACAGAGTGTCCAGGAGGGTGTGGCAGCAAGGAGACGGAAAAAGAGGGTGGGGGAAGGTCTGAAGGCAAGCAGATGGACAACCAAGGGTCAACAGGCATGAAGGACTGGGGAAGGAACACAGAGAAGGGAGAGATACACGAGGGAGACAGCTGAAAAACACACACACTCGTGGAGCACTTAAACAAAAATAAAAAAAAACTACAACCTGAATAAACATGCAGTGGAAGTACACAAGTAATGCGTGCACGCTCGGGGGGGGCGGGGACCAAAGCTGATTAATAAGAAGCAAATGAAGGTGACAATGCAGCCTACCAATGGTAAGCAATAGGCTGCCTCTAAGCCCCTGGTAAAATAACGAAAGGTCTTGCGTTATTTCTTAAATTGCAGTGTTTCTTTTATATGTGGTTCTAGTATCACCCCATCCATTTCTGTCCATGCAGACAGAAAGATGTCTTAGGGAGAACCTAAAAAAGCGTGCTACATGGTAAATCACAGATAGGGTTTCCATACATGCCAACATTCTAGAAGAGGAAAGTGGGAGATTTTAAAACAATAATCAGGAGAATGTGTTTTTCCCATTGACTTCTATTGCAACAGAGGCAATTTCAGGCATGGGAAAGCCAAAATAAAACCATTTTTTTGGTTTAAAAAAAATCGTGAGCCTCCCGCCTAAATTGTGTTTATTGGCATGTATAGGTTTCAAACGCACCATATGCGGCACTCAGACAAACTGAGAAAAAAGATGAGCCCCCCCCCCCAGTAAAACAGTGCAACGGTCATAACCACATTATCTTTAACAGTGCAACGGTCAAATCAGTGTTAATACAGTTACATAAATCACCCTCAACTCTCCAAAAAGCAAAAAAGTAAAAACAAATTTCATCAAACCTATCTCATTCCTGTGCCGCGTTTCAAGGGGGTTCAGAGTTTCCACTACCAAGACCTATTTTTGTGACCATTTATGAACGCCCAGTACAGAGGGAATAACTGTCGCGTCCGCACCAACAGCAAATAAAATATTGTTTTAAAAACACCCTTGAAACAAAAAATGACTGTAGAATCTACAACAGTGGTTCCCAACCTGTGGTCCGGGGACCCCTGGGGGACCGCGAAGCCTCCTCAGGGGGTCCGCGACTGCTTAGAAAATTAAATAATATTAACAGATTAGGTTCCCAGCTTTCAGTAATGACTCAGTAGGGGGGTCCCCAGATTCCAATAAGGATTCAGTGGTGGTCCCCGGCTTCCAGTAATGATAAAGTGGGGGTCCACAGATGTCAAAAGGTTGGGAACCGCTGCTCTACAATATTATTTTTAATAAGGGGATAATGGACAGGTTTGGGAAAATGAGACGTAGATGTGCAAACCCCATTTTTGGTATTTAAACAGCCTGCTGTCATTGACGGTAAGTAGCTTTGGAAGAAAGGAAGGAGGAAAAGCAGCGTTGTAGAGATGGGATGTCTGGGATTTTTAAATACTTTCAAACAAGACATTATTTATATTTTATTTTTCTACTTTAAATGTAGTGCAGGTAAATGCACTGGAATCACAGAAAGCTCATCTTTTTTCTATTATTTACATATACGTGTACGAGCCTGGAGTATCGTCATTAGGTGAGGAGGCGGCATTTGCGCCCTCCATTCTACTCATGCCTTTTCCTCGCATTTTCAGGGGCAGCCCAGGGAAGGGAGAGAACTTTTCGGGTATTGAACTGGCCAATTATCCAAAAGGGCAACTGGCTGCTTTTGTTCAGGTGGCCACTAGACTTAGGGTGCAAAGAGGCTCAACGACTGGGGAAACACTTCGCAAGGACCACAGAGCGACTTGTAAAAGGTAATTTCAACCATTCGCCAAATACGCTGGACACAACAATGCCCTTGCCACCGCCATGCCCATTTAAAAGTGCACTGCTGCATAAAAATGTACACAAACACACTGTGCCTACCGACATTTACAGACATTAATAAATCATAGTTTTTTTTATGTTAGTCTTCAATTCTGCAGTTTTGTATATCAACATCTCAAATTGGTGGGCTTCAAGTGATAGGCCAGCGCACCCCCAATTTAAATCTGTATTTCCAAAGACGTCATTGTAGGAGCTGTGACGTCACTCGTTGACAACATTGAGGGAGAGCATGCACCGATTCGATAAGTGTATGAGGGTGCTCCATCATCTTAACATCACCTTTGAGTGTTAATGTGCATACAACACACCAGCACAGAGTTTCATCCTGCTGACTGCAGGAGTTTGACCCAATTTTGGGATTATTAGAATCATCTTTTTAACTCATACAAGAATCATTGGTCATGGTGGAACCAGAGACTTGTATGCGCCACTACCACCAGAAAAACTTGACAGCAACTGTTAATTTGAAATATAGGTCCCTAAAATAAAAAGGACCAATGTACCGAATACTGGCTCAGTAGTCCAACTAGCCCTATCATGCACAAGGAGTATTAGTTTGGTGTCTAATTGTCCCCAACTGAACAGTAGTGAACAAACAGTGATCATCACTACCAAAAATACTGTGAGAGCACCAGAGACTTTACTAAATGGTGGGTCTAAAACATTAGGAGGCAAGCCCTTCCAAAGATCCTCAAATCAACTCGAACCAAATCCCATAATTTAACACGAACCATAGAATCTGTTTTTAGGAATCCAACACCTAGTTCCAAGACAAGGTTTAGGGTTGTACTGCAGCCCCAAAAGATGCTTATTTTTTAACTGATCTATGTCATAATCTCTTAAATAAGTTGAATACTTTTTCTAAAGTGAAGTACGGTCTAAACATTATGGTTACTGACTAATTTATGCTTTGTGTTGTAATTAATTTCAGTTTCTAACCTCTGCCACTTCCAGGAGTGATCTGGGACAGCTACTTCTTGCTACCCTGAGACAGTGAAGGACCTGAAGGGAGTAACTTGGCCATTCAACTGGAGTGCAACACTACTGTGGCGATACCAGCGCCCTCCTCATTGACCACTGACTGACCCAGGCTCGCGAGGAAGCCAAGACCTCAGAGGTAAGTGAGGCTTCATTAGTGCCAACGACAAACTTCATCTGATAAGTGTTTAAAGTCAAAAGATAAAAGCACTTTTTTTCTCCACAAATAAAAAAATACTGAATTAGACTTTGCAGCGTTGTTGTTCTGGGGCGGTACAACCATTCAGGGTATGCAACAGAGCAGGCACAGAGGTATGACGAAGAAGCACACCCCTGCATGGCCAATAATCACACGATATGTTCTGCAAGGAAGTAAACATCTAAACCTACATCTTCACACCAACATTGTGACACAGCAAACCTACATTAGAAAATAAAATCCTAACAGCACCAACTTGCAGAAAAGGGACAGGCATGCACCCGCAGTATGCCTCACATAATACTAGAATGAGCTGCTGAGATCGAATTTTACTTTACGCAGGCTACAAGCTTACAGGCAACCCCTTTCATTTTTTGCTTTCGCCTTCTTCCCCACATGTGATTTATAATTTCATGTTTTACTCCCTTTTGTAAAGCGTAAGATTTCATACCCACTTGTTTACATTCTTCACATGAAGATTTCCTGAGAAAAACTGACAGAAGAGAAAGCAACAAATTACATCTCTGAATGACTTCATGCACAGAATAAAACAGTATTTGTGAGGAAACAGCCCAGAAAGTCAGCATAAAACAATGTGCATTTATGCCTGACTACCTGTACTAATGTAGTGAAACTTGTCCAGGAAAGAATGTATTTTTGCACAGTGCCTTAATCCTTATGCGACAGAAGGTACCCCTGCTGGCTGCCAAAGCAACACCAGTCTCTGTGTGTGTCAACCTCAGGGCATTTAGGAGCATGATCTGTTTAGTGCTGTCTTCAGTGTCTAGCCTGCAGGGTTCAGTTTGCAATTCGTCAACTGTTCCAGTAACACTTTCCTTCTCAATTTAAGATGGAGGGTAGGACAGTGCAGTGAAGCCTTCCTCCACTTGTCACATGAAACATCAGAGCAGGAAAGTAGGTGGAACTCTACAGAAATTGATACACACACCTCGTGGAGTATTGCTGAGTGCGAACAAGGTACACAACCTAGAAGACCTTAAACCTGTTAGGTATGGAAGATGAATTAACCTGACGTTATAGATGTTCTAACATATTCTGCAGAGGAGAAGCTAGCCAAACCATTGTGTCCGTTTCACAGTTTCCGGGTCTATTATTTCCAATAGTGATGTCTAACACAAGCTAGCACAAATGGAGAAACAGGTGTCCACGTGTATAGGGTAACCAAGCCAGAACTTTGTCCTGGGGCCAACCTAACAATCTAAAACTAGTCGCCCCGGCTACATGTGTTTAAGGAGAATCCAAGCAGATCAGCAGAGAAAGCTATATAGTCCAAGACCCATCCAGACCGACTTCAAAATGTATGTCAGATTTGTGGTTCTATAATAAAACCAACTTTGAGACTGTAGCCCTAATAATTATGCTCGGGTTCACTTTCTGTTGCAAGGGGAGCACACAGGTCTAGGTGTGTCAACTGGCGACCAGATGCAAGAAAGAATGATCTCTTTTTAATGCCTACACGAGAAGCAGCTTAAAAGCACAGCGCTGCTCCAGTTTCTACCGTCAAAAGGTCTCCAAAATAGCTGCTGGCATTCACAAGCACTGCAGAATTGGGGTCCGTCACCTGCAAAAATCCACTGTACTGAGAATATACAAAGGACTACAAATCTTAACTCCAAACCAGGAAAGCAAGAACGACTAGTTTTCTCAGCTCTCCCTAATGTACAAATTTCGATTTTTGTGAGAAATACAGGACCTTTATGCTTATTTTAATATTAGTTACTCCAAGTCTGCACCACCATTGAAGCATTTACGTCAGTAATTAAAGACCCGCAGAAATAATCTCAAATGTACCTTCATTTTTCTACCTCATGTGCTCACAAGAGCACTAAAGATGCCGGTCAACCTACTTTAAACCGTTATCGACAAATAGTGCTGCCCTAGTAGATGCTACAGCAGTTTTGACATCCCTCTACAGGGGGAAAAAAGAAAACACTTTTTTTAAAACACTCCATGATGCACTGACTGTTTAAGAACAAGAACATTCTTTTTTGACTCCTCTGCAAGTCAAAGTCAATTTGCTCACCTAGCATAGAAGAGATGCTGGGAACAAATACATATATGGAGATGTGGACATACTGCATGCACAAGCGTGAACCTGTGCCTTTACTGTGTAAATGAGCTTGGAATAAAGACAGCTGAGAGGAAGAAAACCCAACAGCTAGACTTCCCTCCTCCCGCCCCCCAACTTTACAAAGGCACTGTGTGGCTAAAGCATCTGCGCGCCAATAGAGGGGACATCACAACAACCTGCTGGGCAAAAGAGAGTTTAAAAATTGCGACAAGCTGGGGCTCTTGGTTTTGAGGTAAAAAATAAAAGAGGATTTATCCCCTACAAAAAAGTTTTAAAAAATTAAAAAATAAACAGCGCACACAAGAAATGTCTAATAACAAAAAGGTTTAGTTCATTATTGTCTTTCAGTGCAGTATCTCAGCAGCAAAGTGAAATCAATCCATTTTACCCGTCCCCTCACCCTGACCGAGATCTTGGGGAGCAGGCTCAGACTCTTCATCTTGCTTTGAGTAGCTAGGAACAGGCCCTTCTTCAAGCTCAGCATAGCCAGGAAGTGGTACTTCCTCTCGCTCAGCGTAGCCAAGATCAGGCCCATCGTCTCGCTCATTATAGCCGAGATCCCCTCCCTCATCCCGCTCATTGTAACCCCCTAGCAGGTTGATCTCAGTCACGCTGGCCTCCATGACATTCTCAGCGGTTGTTTTGCCGTGCTGCTCCTTTAGGTGTCTGCGTATGGCGGGCTTGTGGGCGAAGCGAACGTTGCAGTAGGAGCAATGGTATGGCCTAGCGCCACTGTGCAGGTTCATGTGGTCGTGCAACGTGGATTTTTGGGTGAAACACTTGCCACAAATGAGACATGTGTGTGACTTGACACCTCTGTGCACATTCATGTGCCGGTTCAGGTTGCTGCTGTGGTTGAACTGCTTGCCGCAGCGGGGACACATGAAGATAAAGTGCTGTGCTCTCATATGGAAGACCAGCTTTTCCACACCTTGGAAGACCTCTTCACACTTGGCACACTTGATGTTCCTCAATGGGTTCCCCATCCTAAGGATGTCCTTCATGGTGCTGGAGCTGAAAGCCCGCCCTCCATACCCCATGATCCCAGCCATGCTGCTCTCACACTCTCCACTACTGGTGGCTGCCTCTCGCTCCTCATAATAACCGCTGGGGATAATCATTAGCCCATCACCCTCCATGTCTTCTGGGAAGTTATAACAGGCCTTAACCGCCCCTTGCTGGCTCCTCTCTAGTTCCAGGTTGAGACCCTCCACGGTGGAATTGACCTGTGAATCTTCCTGCTCCCTTGAATCCTCTTTAGCCCACCGAGGTTGTGGTTTCTGCTTCCTTTTCTTTCGGTGAGTCTGTTCCATGGCTGACTCTACCTTCACAAGACAGTAATCAGAGGCAGAGTCATCCTCTGGCTCTTCATCATTGTCATCCTCTTCTTCGTCCTCACTGCCTTCCACCTTCATCTCCAAGGTCTCCTGCGGGGGGAGGTCTGCTTTGGTGATAGTCTGGGAAGATCTGCTGTGTATCCCACCCCTAGACTTTGCTGTACCGCCACCAAAGGATTTCGACCGCCCCCTCTTGGAGCTTCCCCCAATGCCCTCCTCCTTTAGGTACATTTTGGGCTCAATGTACTGGTGCAGAGCATTCCGGCATTTCACTACCACATGCTCCATCTGCAAGTAGCTGGCAGCTGTCAAGTAGTTCACAATGTCCCGCACTGCAAACTCCAGGGTGCCTGTGTAGCAGGAAAGCAGAAGGTCTGCAACAATCTTGGTGCTGTGCATGAGAGAAACCTGAAGTTCCGAGGTTGGGTTAAGGAGGAACTGGTCTCGCAGGAAGGGTGAACAAGCTGCCAAGATGACCTTGTGGCCACGGAACTTGAGAGTGTCTGACACAACAGTCACATCGCAGAACCGCTCCTCAGACCGCAGCTGGTTCATGTTGCGCAAGGTGGCCGCCTCATGGCCTGGAAGCTGGAAACGCAGGACTTCCACGCCAAAAGCCATGTTATCTGCAACCACGGTCGATTACTTCCAGATCAGGATGCCAGTACCTTCAAAAACCTAAACAGGTAGAACAGAAGATGGGCAAAGAATGAAAATAGAGATTTAAAAAAAACAAGGAGCATGAGCAATAACACAGAGGAAGCAGAGGGACACATAACAAGGGAGCAATAGGAAACATGGCAAAGAATATTCAAGTGAGAGGAAAGTATATGAAAGAAAGATGTAAGATAGAACACAGATGTAAGAACAAGAAAGCTACATGGAAGCTAAGTGTGTTGGCTGGAACGCACCAACTTCAATAACAATATTTTCAGTAGTGTTTGATACTCTAGATCAATCTCAATCAGCCCTGCACAACCGCGGACCAGAACTCATCAACCACCGCATCTCCTTCTACACTCCTCCTCGCACCCTACGCTCGACCGGACAAGCCCTGGCAGCCGTACCACGCATTCGCAAAGCCACTGCCGGAGGCAGGTCCTTCTCTTACCTAGCAGCGAAGACCTGGAACTCCCTTCCCAGCCACCTTCACGCCATACAAGACCACCTTCACTTCAGACGGCAGCTCAAGACCTGGCTCTTCGAGCATTGAACCCCCCCCCCCCCACAGCGCCTTGAGACCCTTACGGGTGAGTAGCGCGCTTTATAAATGCGACTGATTGATTGATAGATTATACTGTATTCAAGTGTTGCAAGTCTTTGAAGATCTAGGAACTTGAGGTTGGGGCAAGCAGGCGAGGAGGAAATAAAATGATTTTCCCTACACCACACAAAATTAGTGAAATGAGCCATGGCTTGCTTAGAAAATACGTCTTGTTTCCAATGCTTGCAACATATCCAGTGGACCACATTTAGCCACTGAACTGAAATCATAAATTAGTCATCACACCAAATCTCAATCTTGAGTTCAGACCAAATCACACTACACAGGATATTTTGGCATGTAAAATACACGTATCTAAGAACACATGAAAAGCAGTTGAGATGATCTCTTTTAACTAGGGGTCTCTTAACAGATCACGTTTTGGGTAGGAATGTGGCTGGATGACAGAACTTAAGATCCAAGGGGGTACGGGCTGGAATACTAAAAATGTTCATCTCAAGATCTTAAATCAGAGCCCTGGTCCTGAGATGGCTCCACCAGTAGCCGCTACTGCCATGCACCAAAGCAGAACTACCAGGCCTTTCACCAAGATTATTCTTGGAGCCCTCGCGTGCGATCCAAGCTGCTGCTGCTCCATGTCTGTGCTACTACACTTACATAGCTTTACATAAGCCCTTGGAAGTTCTTCAGTGTTGTTACATCCAAAAGCTAGCAACAAAAACTGCCTGAAACCTCTCTCTTCCAGCCAACTGCACTTTGATTTCAGGAGAGAGGGCTCCCGCTTTCAGTCAAAATATTTTAACTAAAACAGTTTTAAAATCATATTTATTAGATTTTATGGAAACCTATACAATGGTGTACCCATATATGAACTCCTCATGCAATATGTGCTGGAGTCAGAGCCAGCAGGTGACCTCATTTACTTGAACACGAGTCAGAAATCATCAGGGACACAGGTTAATGATGGTTTCATTTCTTCATATGTAAAGCGGCACATGTTTTGTCCCAAAGGCCTCAATGTTACTCGTTGCGGGACCCTGGACGGGGAACACACACAGCCTTCACAAATATATCAATCCAGTCACCCAAGTGAAGTAAACAAGCATATCCATAAAGACTGACTGCGACCAAGAAAGCTCAGCTCTTCGGACGACTTATTGATTGAGACTGCCCTCAGCTTCTAAACTGGCTACAAATTCCTTAATTCTGTTGAAGCAAAGGTGTACCCTGATTTCAGGCTGGTAACAGTGTGGCTGAATGCCAGAACAAAGGCTTGAATCCTTACATAGGCCACCTTACTTTGTAGAACGAGCATTTCCTTTCTGCCATGAATAATTATTGAGGAAAATATCAGAACGAGTCTCCACTGCAGCCTCATGTCCTTCTTCACGTCTGTGGGATGCAAGAAAGCCTTCTCATTATAGGGGTCTTCCAACGTTACAAGAACCTTCCCTTATTTCCTACTTCTCTGAACCAGTTTATAAAACTTTACTGATGGCGTCTTGTCTGTGCCACCTCCATTTGGATATAGCACTTGGAACAGCAAGTTGCATATGTATATCCCCAGGCATCGTTGGGGCTCGAACCTCTTTCACATTTGCTACCTTCTGCAGTTTATTCAGTGTCTCCAGCTTTGTTTGTCATTGGACTTCGGAGCATATACCATGGCCCCCAAAAGTCTACACATACCCCCTACTCTACTTCCATGCTGTCTGCTCTTGTCCTCGACTGCGTGGCAATGTTCTACAGATCTAGTATTTACCCTCTTCAAATTTAACCCAAGTCCAAATGTTCTTCATGTGTGTCTTAACACTGTCAATGAGGCTTGCAAGTTAGTCAAGATTTGTTGTGTTTGGTTCCATTCAGTCTTTTAGGAGCATGTCACCACTTAACATAGGAGTGTCTGCGCCTCTAGGAAAATCAATCTGAGCCACTCCTTTCCATTAAGGGCTCTCTTTCCACAGGCAAATTAAATCTATTTGCCTGAGATTAAGGGTTCTTTCTCACCGTTAAATGAGTGCTATAAATTCACACATATTGACTGAGTAGCACTTCTAATGCCCTCACTGAGATGAGCTCTATTGGTGTGGGTCTAATAATCTACTGTGGCCTATAAAGGTTATGGCTTCAGAGTCTTTTTTAAAAATTCAAACCGCTGAGAGCATCACAATACAATTGGGAACGTATTCCCAATAACAAAATACATGAATTATTAATAAAATTAATGAATAAATCTTATATAATTATTATTAATAAATTAGAATTCATAAAGTTGAATACTTTGAAAGGAGGAAGCCCCAACATTCTATAAAACACCAGCAATTACATGGTGCACAACTGGCTGGGTCTCTAGACGTTGGTCTTATAACTCCTGCCAACCAAGCAGGCCAGCCTTCAGCTTTTGCCCGAAGACAGGGAGTCAGAGAAGAGGTTGAAGTTCAAGGACAGAGACTTTGAGATGAAGGGGGCTTCTACTGAAAAAGACAGATTGCCCCAAGAAACAAGGATGACCCATGGAGTAATCAGCAGAGCTTTGTCATTGCTTTTCAGGTCACAAAGTGGTAGCTATGGATATAACTTGGAAGTGAGGGAGTGTGCACCTTGCAAGGGGGGGCGGCATTTAAGGAAGAGTCATGTTTTCAAGCAGATCCATTCAGAGAAAAGTACCTTGTGTAAATTCTTGGAAACTGTTTAAATGCGTTTTTTCATCTTAAGAGCAATATTAGGAGCATGTTGTGATTGTCGGAGTCTACCCAGCAAGGATAGGAGTACAGAACATTACAACAGGCTAGCAGGTAATTAATAGCTGCTACAACTAATGGTGAAGAATATTTAACGGACCGCACTAGGACTGCATCTTTATTCTTTCTGATGACTGCATCTTTATTCTTTCTGATGAGAACGTAAAAGCTGCACACATTTGCACTGAAGCCAAGGTATTTGACATTGAAGCCAAGGTATTTGACATTATCGCTTCAACGTTTGAAAGATACATCAAAATACTTTGGGTGGAATGGGGGTTAATGATAGTGTCCCCTTACACCCGGAAATAATCAACAATGCTGCAGGCACGTAATTGGAGAAAATTACCTGAAGCTCTTGACGGGTTTGAGGCCAGCAATGAATTTAATGTACACCTGGGTTTGGTCATCAAACACACAAAAAGTGATAAGAGGAAAGAGAAGATGGTGAGGGTCTAGAAAAAGGCTGTACTTGGAGTACAATAAAATTTTCTACTATCTTGGCGAGTACTGGAAGGTTAGTAATAGGTCTTAAGGTGGACAGCTTAGAAGTGGAAAGACTGCCTTTCTTTAACAAAGGGGTAATTTTATCTTTCCCTGATGGTGAGATTGATCAAACTGCAAATAAAAGGGATGAAGAGCAGGGAATTATGCTTTAGGAGCCATGTAGAACACGATTGTTGTCAAAATGTATGGGCTTCTGTTTGAGGACGTGGTGCACGTCATTGTTGGAGGGCTCTTCAAGATAAAACCTGAGTGAGAGGGAAGGAGATTTCTAATAAAACTGAAGAGCAGTCTGAGAAGAACTGTTGCCGCTTTCAGTTGTGGCTAAATTTCTGCAGGACTTCATAATCTTTCTTAAAATAAAGTCATTAAGTTGTTTGCAACGTTCAATATAGCAAGTGATGTGAAAACAGTTTTGAACATTGTTAAAAGTGATAGAAACAAATTTGAAAAGAGTGGAGGATTGACTGCTCGTGTCATTCAAAGCTGAACCTAACAACCTTCCTAATGCTTTGTATACTTTTGCGTTGGCTTGATATTGTGCTTAAGTGTACGACACATTTCCCTATGCCATTCATACCGGAGTTTGTGATTTTGTTGTTTCATGATTTAGCATCAACAGTACCCTTTAATAATATGAGTGGAGCTGTGGTAAAAGGTCTTAAGTAAGAGCTTGTCGAAAGTCTATCAAAGGTAACGTCCAGACAAAAGTTAAAGCCTCCCAGGACTCAGGTTACTTCAGAGGAGGGTTTGAGTTGTGGAATTGTCAGAAGGCAACTATCATTGCTCCACAGTTTCTTACATGGATGGGAGAATGTTTTTTTTTTTAGTTGACTGTTCGGGAGCCTGATTGCTCAAGCACCTGTAAACAATACAACCAATACAAATTCTAACCATTACTTCACTGGAAGTCAGAGAAGTGACCTTCTTGCAAAAGTGACATGATCTCCTTTGGTGAGGCTCTTGATTGTTCGAATTGTGCCATTCTGCACTCTCTACAGCCGGCAGATTTGATATTCTGGGACATCAGCATATAGTAAGCTGCAGTAGTCAACTACAGCTGTGTCCCAAGAACATGTTGTAATTTATAGGTGTGATGATAGCAACTGTTGGCGAACTATAGGGGGGAGTGGTCCTTGCCTCGCAAATCCCAGAGGTCACACCAACAGCAGACCTCTGTGGATAATGTTGAGGCGAAACACCGGTGGCTACTATGACCATTGGGCAAATCAATCTCTTTCAAACCAGAGTGGTTGCCTAGCATGTTCTCATGCAATCGCTAAGCAGCGTGTATTGGTCATTCTTAGCAGGCTGGGCCTGCCAGCTTACACATGCATCAGTCATAACGCACTCATGGTGGAGTTTGCAAGGATTTCTAATTGCAAATCGCCACAACTGAATATCTTCATTCCTCCCTTGTCAGACCGTTGCATTACCGGCCTCTCAGCCAGAATTTTATGACCACGGACAGAGCACTAAGACAAAGACCTGGCTGGCACTGACCTTTAACTACAAACTAATAAAGTCGCTCTCCTTTTGGTGTTGGAGTCAATCTGCAGGTTATTAACATGTTAAGATTAGGGTCACGACTCACAATATTTTTTAATCAGAACCTGAACTGATATACTCTTGGTTAGTCCCAGTAAAAGTGTGCTGAGCCGAGCAGGACGGTCACGGGACACGAGAATCCAGAACAGCAGAGCTGGCCCTCATTGCCATCCGACTAAACCAGTAATTAATGATATTCCTCATCTTTCTGAATCCCTGCTTGGCACTCATCGCCTACGTGCATGTACACATAGAGGGATGTTGCAGTGGGTGGTAAGAAGATAGAGACAGGAACTAAGGTGGGATGGGGAAGCCGCACAGCAAATACCACTTTCTGTACATTGTTCGAAACCTGTCTGTTTGAAAACTGTGTTCTCAAAAAACAGACCTAAGAATAAGTGGGGGTACCTGAAGGAATATAGAGTAGGGGGAGGGTTGGAGAGGGCCAGATATTGGATGGTAGCAGGAGCATTTAGACGAAGAGAGCGAGGGAAACAAATGCTAAGAATCTGGAGGGGTGAGGAAGGCGCAGGACCTCAAATAGAGGGTGGACAATAACATGGGGGCAGAAGAAGAGGGAAATGGACTGGGGACACAGCAGAGGGGAGCCTCGGGGGAGGCAGAAGGGAAGCCTGTGGGCAGATGTAGAAGGGAAGTCATGGGGCATCAGAAGGGCACGGAATAGGGGGTAGCAAAGGGAAGAGAGGGGCTGAAGAATGGCATCGGTGGGGGGCTGCAGAAAGGGACGGGGGTGGGGGGGGGAGAAGAGGACTGGAGCCAGACCGAGATGGATACGACAGAGGAGATGGGTCTCACGATGAGCCAGATTAAATGGTGGCTTGAAAGGAGCCACAGGAGGGGGGGAAGCCTCTGAAAGTCGGAGCAGGTGCTCTTGCTTTTAATCAGCCCCGTTCTGAGTGCTCCATCTTAACAACTATGTGCCCCCTTTATCAGGTGGAGGTGAATTCCCAGAGTCCCCGGCCACCCCCGTACCTCTATCTTCAGTTTTCAGGCTCGGGACCACAACAACAGCAGCTTTCTAGGATCTCAAAGGGGGGATTTAGTCCGTCCTTTGTTTCCCCACAAGTGTTGCGCCACACCCAAGATGGCGGCCAATAGGGGATACTTGTCTTACTTCTCTGTCTATGAGCGATATACATATCGATCCTGCACCATCCTGCTAATGAATATCACGCGGAACGGCGTCCATGTTGGGAGGATGTTACCCATTAGATGAAACGCGTACTAGCTTTCCCCGCTTACGGGTACAGAAGCTATAAGTGTAAGTGTATTAAATATAGAAAACGTACTATATTGGTATATTGGGCCTATTCAACATTATAGGGGCAGAAGTGAAGGTAATAAATCGCGAAGCTTCAGGGAGACAACGAGGACCACAAAGTAGACTTACTGGTCAATGAATACAGCTGTATCCGGGGAGGAAGTGTGGTGTAATGGAGAGAGCTTCCCCCGTTGGAACTGGGGTTACCACCATTCCCAGGAACAAATACGGACAACTTGTTCATGTTTTAAACATTTTGCAAAGACCCGGCCATGATTCTTAAGTAGAACTTTATATGAACAGCCCTGCCAGGAGCCATACATCTCGGATTAGTCTAGCGCATATTTGTAATAATATATGTGCATCCCTGAAATAACTGGATATTATCACCCATATGCATCGCACTTGGCAGGGCTAAGCTGAGCAAATAAAACTCTCCCTGTAAAGTCCTTTATTTCTCCCTCGGATTCAAGTGAAAACCATAGGTCTCATGGTTACACCTGTTAAGTGTCCTCCCCAGCCTTGTTACATGTAAATGATTGCACCAGACACGGAACTGCAAACTCAACATTCTAAATCATGAATTCTATTAACCACACCCCAACACTTACGTCACAGTTCTACAGAATACGTCAAGAACCAAAAGGACCCTGCTATTTCTAACTCACAAGCCACTACATCTCCACCCTGTTAATTAAAAAGTACAAATATTACATATATACATCACAACTTGTCCATAAGTCGCTATGAAGCTCAAATTAATTGCCCCGAACATTTCCTATGAGGCTGTGATGAGACAGAAGTGTCCATGACTGGCATTGGTGATACAGAGACAGATACAATCAAGGGGCTCTCAGAAGTCTCAGTTGAAATAGACTAATTTCTGATATCTAGAATCTCCAAATGATGAACAAGATGCTTGAAATGCAAAGAATCTTGCGTAATGGATTTTCCAGGACGGTGAACAGTTACTATTTACCTTTACTAGCCACAGCTTTAAAGGTTTCAGCATCAAATGAAGCCTCAGACTTGTGTTTTCTCCTTTATCTTACTAGGAATCGATCTCCTATAAACAAAGTGTTCTTAGCACATTGGTATTTGTCTCTGTAGATTTTCATCTTGTGCTTGTGACACAAGTCTGTGTCAAAGATTACAATCATTTGTTGATCTTTCATTGGAGTGATCTCTGACCCGCTTTTAGGGTCTAGAGCTCTCTCCCCACGCGCGCAGCTCCACCCAGTTGTGCCGTGTCCCTCACCCCGCCCATGCTGCTGTCGCGTGTTCGAGGCCCTCCACCACCCGCAGGCACCCGCCTGTGCCTCATCCCTGGTATCTAGTGGGCTGCTCTGGTAAGCGTTCCTAGTATTGTGCCTTTTTCTGTGCTTTTTTACTTTAGTGTACTTTATTGTGCCTTTTGTGCATCTCCTGTGCCATTTTTTCCCCTTTGCACCCTGTGCCTCCTGTGCGTCGTTTTCGGCTCTCCCGAGCCGTTTCTGCCTCCCGCCGCTGTGTCCCTGTGGCCCGCCCCCCTCGCGCTCCCATTCGCTCTTCCCTCCCGCCTCCCAGCTGTTCCTCCCTCCCACCTCCCCTTCTTAATGGCGGCCGCAGCGCGTCACAGTGAGTGACCTCTGACCCACTTTTAGGGTCTAGAGCTCGCTCCCCACGCGCGCAGCACTACCAAGTTGTGCCGTGTCCCTCACCCCGCCCATGCTGCTGTCGCCTGTTCGAGGCCCTCCACCACCCGCAGGCACCCGCCTGCACCTCATCCCTGGTGTCTAGTGGGCTGCTCTGGTAAGCGTTCCTAGTATTGTGCCTTTTTCTGTGCTTTTTTACTTTAGTGTACATTATTGTGCCTTTTGTGCCTCTCCTGCGCCATGTGCCCCCTGTGCTCTGTTTTCGGCTCTTCCGAGCCGTTTCTGCCTCCCGCTGCTGCGTCCCTGCGGCCCCGCCCCCTCGCGACCCCATTCGCTCTTCCCTCCCGCCTCCCACCTGCTCCTCCCTCCCACCTCCCTTTCTTAATGGCGGCCGCTGTGCGGCCGTGCCGCTGGCGCACGAGAGGCAAGCCGGTCCGCACCTGGACCGCGCCCAGCGCCAATCCCCCTGGCCCACTGGGCCCCCACACCACCATACGCCGCTACACAGCCAGTGACCTCCACGCTCTCAATCCAGGATGCCTCTCCGTCTGCTTCCAGTCCACCCCGAAGCACACCAAGGGACCCTTCTCCTGCAGAGCCTGCAGCTTCACCTGCACCATAACTACCAAGCACCGCAACAGACCCGCCGACAACCACCTCAGCTGCATTCTCCTCAACACCCGCTCTGTCCACAAACACGCAGTTGAACTCTGGGACCTACTGACCTCACCATCATTCGACGTCGGTTTCCTCACCGAAACCTGGATGAACTCGGCCTCGGAACCAGACATAGCCATAGCCATCCCTGAAGGCTACAAAATCACAAGAAGAGACCGCACCAACAAACCAGGGGGAGGAATCACCATAGTCCACAAAACACCACCAGACTCTCAACCAACACCCACGACACCCTCGACCCTGCTGAGCACCTCCACTTCAAAATTCACGTCAACGCCAACACCACCCTCAGAGGAACGCTGGTCTACAGACCCCCAAGCCCGACCGCACTTCTGCGACGCCATCGCTGACATCATCAGCACCCAAGCCCTCGCCTCAACATACTACATCCTCCTCGGAGACCTGAACTTCCACTTAGAAAACAACAACGATATCAACACCACCAACTTGCTCGCCAACCTCGGCCTTAAGCAACTTGTCACATCGCCCAATCACACCGCAGGCCATACGCTCGACCCCATCTTCTCAGCCAGCAGCCACGTCTCCTTCAGCCACACCACCGAACTCCACTGGTCCGACCATCGCTGCATCCATTTTTCCTTCCAGAAGCCAGTCTCTCACCACCACCCTACACAACCCCCCGCTGCTACTGGACCAAAATCTCGACAGAGCAGTTGGTCTCCACCCTCGCCCAAGCCCCACCTCCTAGGATCCCGGACCCCAACACACCCGCCACCAACCTGCATCAATGGTTAGACGACTGTGCCAAAATCCTCGCACCACCCAAACAACCCTCAGACATCCACCACACAACCAAGGCAAGATGGTTCACCCCAGATCTACAGGCCTCCAAACAGGAATGCAGAAGAATTGAGAAAACCTGGCGCCATGAACCTACCGAATCCAACCACATCGCCCTTAAGACTGCCATCCGCAAACACCACCAGCTGATCCGCACCACCAAAAGAACCTACTACAAAAGCTGCATAGACACCAACGCTCATAACAGCAAAGAGCTCTTCGGCATCATCAAAGAGCTCTCCAACCCAAGGCCCTGCTCCAACGAACCCCCACCATCACAGGAGCTCTGCAACTCCCTCTCCACTTACTTCCATCAAAAGATTGAAAACATCCACAACAGCTTCAACCCCCAGACCCACCTGCCAACCACAGACACCCATGACCCCAATGCATCAAGCGACACCAACCTCCTATGCACCTGGACCCACGTCAACAATGAAGACACCGTCAACACCATGGCCTCCATCCACTCCGGCTCTCCCTCGGACCCCTGCCCACACCATATCTTCAATAAAGCCAGCAATATCATCGCTCCCCACCTCCGCTACATCATCAACAGCTCCTTTGAGACAGCCACCTTCCCGGAGAGCTGGAAACACGCTGATGTCAACGCCGTGTTGAAGAAACCCAAGGCGGACCCAGATGACCCCAAGAACTTCCGGCCCATCTCCCTCCTCCCCTTCCCAGCAAAGGTAATCGAGAAAATCGTGAACGGCCAATTATCTCGCTTCCTGGAAGACAACAAGGTGCTCAACACCTCCCAATCTGGATTCCGCAAGAACCACAGCACTGAGACCGCGCTCATCGCTGCTACAGATGACATCAGGACCATGCTCGATGAAGGCGAAACCGCAGCACCCATCCTCCTGGACCTCTCCGCAGCCTTCAACACCGTTTGTCACCATATCCTTCGCACACGCCTCCACAACACCGGGATCCGCGGCAAGGCTCTCGACTGGATCTCTTCATTCCTCTCCAGCAGATCCCAGAGAGTCCGCCTTCCGCTGTTTTTGTCTGAAGCCTCCAAGACCATCTGTGGCGTCCCCCAAGGATCCTCCCTCAGCCCAACACTCTTCAACGTCTACATGGCCACACTCGCCAACATCGCACAAACCCAGCACATCAACATAGTATCCTACGCAGACAACACCCAGCTGATCCTCTCCCTCACGAAAGACCCTGCAACCGCAAAAAACAACCTCCACAATGGACTTCACGCCATTGCCAACTTGATGGAATCAAGCCGCCTCAAATTAAACACTGACAAAACAGAGATCCTCATCTTCAGCACCAACCTTTCAGCTTGGAACGACTCCTGGTGGCCTACCTCCCTAGGAACCGCACCCACACCCACCACTCAAGCACGCAACCTAGGATTCATCCTGGACTCAGCACTCAGCATGACTCAGCAGGCCAATGCAATCTCCTCTTCCTGCTACAACACCCTCCGCATGCTCCGCAAGATCTTCAAATGGATCCCCGTCGAAACCAGGAAAACAGTCTCCCACGCTCTTATCAGCAGCCGATTAGACTACGGAAACGCACTCTACGTGGGAACCACGGCCAAACTCCAAACGAAAATGCAACAAATCCAAAACACATCCGCCCGCCTCATCTTCGACGTCCCACGCCACGACGACATCTCATCCCGCCTCAGAGACCTACACTGGCTTCCCATAACAGAGGATCACCTTCAAACTCCTCACCCACGCACACAAAGCCCTCCACAACACCAGTCCGGCCTACCTCAACGACAGACTCACCTTCCACACTCCCACCCGCCGTCTCCGCTAGCCTCGCCCTCGCCTCCGTCCCCCGCATCCGCCGCACCACTGCCGGAGGAAGATCCTTCTCTCACATCGCCGCCAAGACCTGGAACTCCCTACCTCTCCACCTACGCCAGACCCAGGAGCTCCTGACATTCAGGAAACACCTCAAAACATGGCTATTCGATCAGTAACTTACCCCCTCAGCGCCTTGAGACCCTGACGGGTGAGTAGCGCGCTTTATTAATTACCTGATTGATTGATTGATTGTCCACTGTGGCAACTTGGTGGTCATGGCTCTCCCAAATATCAGGTGGCAGGACTTTCACCTTTCATTGATTGAAGAGTCGACCGATAGGCACACAAAGTAGAATCAAGAGCTGATTTGAGGTCAAGCTTCTACAGTGCAGCATGCAGAATGGTCTTCTTGAGTGTGCTCTTAAAACAAATCAACAAATCTATTTGCTTGTGACTAAAGAGGTATGCTTTTCTAATGCTTAACACTGAGATGATTAAGAAAGTTTTTGAATTCTTGACTGTTGAAAGGGGACCATTGTCAGACTTTAGAATTGAATGAACACCCCTTGTTGCAAAAATGCCATCTGATGTCTCAACAACTTTTTCCTGAATGATTGCAGAGAGGTCTTCTACCAAAGGAAAGCGAGAGTACTCATGAATGACTACCATCAGGTGATGTTCTTAGTCAAAGGGTCCAAAGAAGTCAACATCGATTCTCTACCACACATGCTTTGCAAGATCAGACATGTTCGATGGATGCTGGATTGTTTTGGAAGATAAGCAGTTGCACAAATTACAGGCATTTAATTCCCTTTTAACTTTTTCATCAAGATGAGGGTACCAGACTCAGGGGGTCATTCTGACCCTGGCGGTCATTGACCGCCAGGGTCAACGACCACGAGAGCACCGCCAACAGGCTGGCGGTGCTCTCAAGGGCATTCTGACCGCGGCGGTTTGGCCGCGGTCAGAAAGGGAAAACCGGCGGTCTCCCGCCGGTTTTCCGCTGCCCTCAGGAATCCTCCATGGCGGCGCAGCTTGCTGCGCCGCCATGGGGATTCCGACACCCCATACCCGAACCGGCAGGAACAGGATGGCGGTATGGGGTGTCGTGGGGCCGGCTTCCTCGTGGGAAGGGGTTTCCCGCTGGGCTGGCAGGCGGCCTTCTGGCGGTCACCCGCCAGCCCAGCGGGAAAGCCAGAATGGCCTCTGCGGTCTTTCGACCGCGGAGCGGCCATATGGCGGTTCCCGCCAGGCGGGCGGCGACCGCCGCCCTCCGGCCTCGGAATGAGGCCCTCAGTCTCAGAGAGCTCGTTTAGTGGTGATAATTCCACAATGTCCTTCTGGTGCCACTTCAATTATGCATTGTTGCTGTCTCTTCGGTATGACAGTTCTCAAACCTCGCAAGAGAATACCATCCTGAGTAGCCAACAGTTCATCTTTCACATTTGTGCATTTCTGATATTCACTGTCATTTATAAGAGGTCGAGTGTGCTGTTTCCAGAATTGATATCCAATAATGTATTTGAGCATCAACATGGCACAATCTGTGCTCATGGCAGTAGTGATTTGTTCCAATGAAATAGTGACAGATGTATTGGACTTAACTATTAAGTTAATAATGTATGCTTCATCCACTTTGTAAGTGCTACTAGGACACTGTACTGCCACTCCTAAAAAATAGTCAGCAGGGTTTTGTTCTTTTCCTGGTCAGTGCACAATAGTGTAGTCATATTCCTGTAGACGCAAACTCCAGAATTCAATACGATGGGGCATCTTGGCTTTAGGGTTGCCACAGATGGTAAGCAATGCTTGATGATCTGTGACAAGAGTGAAATGCTTTTCATATACAAAAATACATGAAAATATTCACAAGCCTACACCATTGCTAAACTTTCTTTTTCAGGGTGTCAAATGGCACATTCAGTTTGTGAAAAACCTTTTGCTAGCATATGCAACAATATGCCTTTGAGCATTTGGGTGTGTTGGGCAAGAATCACACCCAACCCGACCGGGCTTGCGCCAACAACAACCTCTGTATGAAGCTTCGGATCAAAGTAGGCCATTTCAGTGGCATTCTCAATTGAATGTTTGATTTTCTTCAAGCTTTGTTCACGCTCATGTGACAAGTGAAATGAAACATTTCAGTTCATTAAGTCTCTTACGGGAGCACTTACTGTGGCAAAGTCATGTATATACCTAGAGTAGTAACTGGCCATTCCAAGAAAAGAATGTAACATGGTAACATTTTGTGCGGGACAGGTGGCTGACAATGCCTGTACTTTAGCCAGATCTGTCATTCCCCTCTCAGAGAAATATGATCATAGAATTTGAGTTTTGTTTTGTAGAATGCACACTTCTCTGCATTCAAGGTTAGACCTGCATCAGCCAGGAATCAACAAATTTATGTAAGAACTTTATCATGTTCATTTCTTATGGCCCCCTGTTTTGCTTCACTAAAGTCCAAGTTGCAAAACTCATGCACTGACAAAAATCTCTGGAATGCGCTTCTTAGTCCAAAGAAGACATTTATTATTTCACTACGCAAGGTTCTTAAAAGGAGATTAGCATGCTAAAAACACACGCTCAAAAATGGTCACAGCAATGAAATGAAAGAATGTACAAATGATTCTCCACTGCAATATACACAGCAAATATATGTATCTATATCATAATGCAAAGCAAATAATGAATAAACAATATGCATCACCATGAGAAAAGGGCATCACTGCTTCATCTCCCTCCTATTCAGCATCAGATCACCAGATTCCAGAATTGGATGTGCCATCCTTCCTGACACACTAGATGCGCCATCCTTCCCGTGAGGATAATTGATCTCTCTCTCCTTGATCGATTCTGGGATCTGGAATCAAATGCTACAAGTGGGCCTGCAGCACTGATTGCGCCACCCACGTGAGTAGCCCTGTAAACATGTCTCAGACCTGCCACTGCAGTGTCTGTGTGTGCAGGTTTGCACTGCCAGTTCGATCTGGTGTACTCACTTGCCAGGCCCAAACCTTCCCTTTTACTACATGTAAGTCATTCCTAATGTAAGCCCAAGGCAGCCCCATGGGCAGGGTGCATGCATTTAAAATGAAGTGTGTTTTACATGTCCTAAATTCGTTTTTCACTATTGTAAGGTGTTAGAAATGGGGTTTCTGGTTGGCTAGGGTATGCACCTAAGCCAGGCAGAACCCACCCACTCTAGTCAGGGTAAGGGAGTTACATGTCCAAGATAACCCCTGCTCACCCCCTTGGTAGCTTGGCATGAGCAGTCAGGCCTAACCGGGAGGCAATGTGTAAAGCGTTTGCACAACACACACAACACACGTGACGCGATATGCACAACACAAAGTAAACACAACACTGAGCTATGTAAAAATAAACTGTATTGCACAAAACATAATTAGACCAAACATTACATGTCAGTAATAACCTGCTACCATAGCAGTTGTCAGAACTTTACACAGGTTACTAATACTCTGCAAGAATAAGCAGTTGTCACATTAGAACACGTAAGTACTCAGGATTCTGCAACATAAGCAGTAGTCAGGAATCACAGTAAAGAAATAAAAGATGTCATAACCACATCATAATACCCATAAAAAGGAACAATAGAGGACATATGGCAAGTCCTAAAACATATCTGCAGAGCAGGTCCATAAAAGACACCTCAGCAAAACATATATGGTACATCATAAACCAAACAGGTTGGCATAAAAAAAATCATAAAGTCCATATTAGGAACATCTGAATTAGGTATGTCCAAGGAAAGTACCTGTATGTATGATGAAGGCACTTCCATTGCCAGGAAGATAAAAAATGGGCCCCCGGTGCTTTGTGCCCTCCCTCAGGGGCCACTTTGACGACTGAGGGGAATAGGGAGGTGACAAGCACCCCCTCTGGGTTTATAATGGGCCCCTCCTGAGGCCCGCGATCTCTGGGGGCCAAAACCCAGAAACAATTAGTGGGGCCACCGATTGGAGCCTCACCCGACTCTCGCGGGGACGGGAAGGCAAAACAACGAGGTAGGAACCGGAGCGTCACGCTCCTTTCACAGCGACTGGGGGAAGGAGGGACGTTACCCTCGCCTCTCCCTGATTCCTGCTTTCAGGGCGGCCCTGGGATCCAGAGGAGACCTCCGATGAGGTCTCTCTCCCTCCTGGGGCCGCTGCCTTCCACTCACCCACACCCGATCTGGTGTGCGAATGTATTCTCCTCGTCCCGGCTGCAGAGGTGATCAGGCCATGGTTGGGGCCTGTTGGTGCCCCGGGGGGACCGTTAGGAGCACACGCGCTCCAGCCTTGCCTCACTCGTGCCCAGGGGGCACTCGAAAGAGCACGCTTCCGAAGCGCTCAGCAAAATCGGCACGCCTGGGTCACGGCATTGAATTCCAACAGTAATAGGAGTGCCCAGGTGGCGGTGGTGAGAAGGGGCACAGCGATCGCGGCAAGCGCTTCCCAAGCATTAGGAAGGTTGTAAATAGGACGCTCCCAAGGTGCTTCCAGCCAAGTAGGTAGGGCGCTTCTTCAGGCACTAGGCGCCTGCACAGGGGCCCCTAAACATAGCGCTGTCCTCGCGCTTTGGAGGAATAAGAGCGCTTTTCCAGCGCTTGAGCAGTAAAGGTGGCAGGGGAACAGGGGCCACAGCACCCAGCCCCTGGAGACAATAAATGGAGGTACAGGCGGCACGGCCCAGCAACAGGCCAGCACAAGGAAAATGCAGTCAGTGGCAAGTCCTCCTGGTGACCCAGCAGGTCACAGGTCAGCGCAACAGCAGTAGTCCAAGGCGGTTCCTGGGGGAGTCCTTCCAGCAGCGTCCTGTGTCCAGTTCCAAGTATGTTTCTTGTCCCAAGAATGTCTAAATTGTGGGGAAAAATCCCCTGTACTCATACTCAATTTACAGTGTGTTTCCACAGGAAGAGGAGAGGAGGTTCCAGCCAGTTACAACTGGTTCTGGGAGTGCCCCCTCTCTCCTTCAGCACAGGCTCCAAACATCAGTTGGGGGTAAACACCCTATTGTGTGAGGACAGGGCACAGCCTTCACAAATGCAGGTGTGCCCTGTCTCTCCCTTCTCTCAGCCCAGGAAAACTATTCAGTATGTAACTGCACCTCTGTGACACCTCCACCCTCCCTGTGTTCAGGCTGTCTGAAAAGTATGCACAAAGCCCAACTGTCACTCTGCGCAGACGTGGATTGGAGTCAAGCTGCATCAAGTCATAAGCACAGGGAAATGCTCACGTTCTAGAAGTGGAATTTCTGTAATGATAATAAAAAATCAATCTACACCAGTAAGTAGCATTTCTCAGTACCATTACAACCATACCAAATATGCCTATGCTACCCTTCATAAGTCAGACAATACCCCCTACACATAAGGCAGGACATTTCCAATGCAATCCTATGAGAAGGCAGCCCTCACACCAGTGAGAAACCAAATAGGCTGTTTCTCACTACCAGGACAGGCCACATTACTAGGCACATGTCTTGCCTTCTACATACATGGCACCCTGCACATAGGGCTATCTAGGGTCTACCTTAGGGGCGACTTACATGTAGTAAAGGGGAGTTCTGGGCCTGGCAAGTAAATTTAGATGCCAGGTCCCTGTGGCAGAAAACTGCGCATACAGGCCCTGCGCTAGCAGGCCTGAGACAGGTTTGAAAGGCTACTTCAGTGGGTGTCGCTGCAGGCCCACTAGTAGAATTTAATTCACAGATGCTGGGTATACGGATACCACTTTACAAGGGACTTATAGGTAAATTAAATTTGCCAATTAGGTATAAGCCAATCATACCAAGTTTACAAGGGAGAGCACATGCAGTTAAGCACTGATTAGCAGTGAAAAAGTGCTCAGAGTCATATTGTCAGCCAAAAAGGGTCAGAAAAATGAGGAGGAAAAAGGCAAAAGGTTTGGGGAATGACCCTGTAAAAGGACCAGGTCCAACACAAGGCCTATCTCTGCCGTAGGTTAACATGGGGATTGCCTTTAAATATCTTTTAAGTGCCGTTTCCCACTGGGAAAAAATAGAGATGTGGAGTTTGGGGTCTTTGAACTCACAATTTAAAAATACACCTTTTGGTAAAGTGGTCATTTTCTTGCTCTCTGACTCTATCTGGCTGCTGAATACATGTCTGAGTGACAGTTGGGCTGATTGTGAATTCACTCTAGACAGTGACACAAAGGGGGCTGATGGGTGTCCTACATATCCTGAAGAATCTTCCTGGGCTATAGTGGGAGGGAAGAGCTGACACCTGCATTTGAAAGGGCCGTGCCTGCCCTCACACAATACAGTCTCCAACCCCCTAAAGTGGGTCTGGGACAGGGCACGGAAGAGGCAGGGTCTTGTGCACTACAAAGACTTACCTTTGGAGTTTGCCTACTTCAAAGGCAGAAATGAGTATAAGTATTGGACTGCTGAGCCCAGAACTTTAAAACACTTCTGGACTGAGGATGTTCTGCCAGAAAGAAGAGCTGGATGCTGTAGGAGGATCTGCCACTCTGTCTGTTGCTTTGCTGTGCTGGCCTGCTGCTTGCTACTTGCTGCTTCTGTCCTGGGAGTGAAAGGACTGGACTTTGCTTTCTACATCCTCCTTTCCAAGGTTCTCCAAGGGCTTGAACTGAGCTTGCCTCCTGTTGTGAAGTCTCAGGGACACCAAAGATTTCATCTGCCAGTGCCTGGGCTCTTCTGCTAAGAGTCCTGACTTGCTAAGTGGCGCCAAATCCAGTCCCCGAGCCCTTAGAAGTGGAAGTTGGTAACCTGAGTGAAAATCCACGCACCAAGGTCATTGCGGCAGAAAAATCATTGCAGGGCTTGAACTGCGGCTGAAAAATCAACTCAGTGCTGATTAAATTGACGCATCGCCAGCTCAGCTCAGATTAATCGTTGCCATGCGTCTGGATTTTCCACACGTCATCCCTGGGCGTAATTTCTCTATATCGACACTGCTCCGAAACCCGGAATCAACGCATCGCTAGTACGGCGGGATAAGAATCCATGCATCAGCAGCTGGGCAGGAAAAGAATCAACGCATCTCCAGCCAGGTGGGAAAAGAATCCATGCCCTGCCTGTCCAACGTGAAAATAATTGACTCATCGCTTGCTTTTTTGACACATCACCTCCTATACGGACCGCATCATCTTTGTTTTTGACTCACCCAAAATACTGTGTGTTATAAGGATACAACCACTGTTTTCTTAGAGCTAAGAGTTTTATAAGCCTTTAAAAAGTGATAACTTGATTTGTGTATGTTGGATTTTTGTTGTTTTGGTCCAGTTTTACTGAGATAAATATTGGCAATTTTTCTAAACTGGTGTTGAGTACTTTTGTGGTATTTTCACTGTGTTACTGTGTATGTGTGTACACATACTTTACACATTGCCGCAGAGGTAAGTCTGACTACTTGTGCCAAGCTACCAAGGGGGTGAGCAGGGGTTATCTTAGGTGTGTGACTCTCTTACCCTGACTAGAGTCAGGGTCCCTACTTGGACAGGGTGTAAAGTGACTGCCAACTGAAGACCCCATTTCTAACATTGGTGATCAGCAGTGAGGATAGGACTTGTATTTGTGCTTTGCATACAATGATTGGTGTACACTACTGTCTGATTGCAGACCATTACACAACCACATACTGTTTTTTCCCTTGCTAGATTTCTCTTGCCTTTTTTAACTTTGCAAATTTTGATCCTTATCTACAAGCATTTTTCAGTCTCGGGAGCCGTCAGCAGTTGCTGCAGATGTAGTGTTTGAGCAGGAGAAGTTGGAGACATACCTAGTGTTTCTGCTCAGGAAATTTTGTAAAGAGCTCCAGTGCCCCAGTTAAGTCCTCAATAAAAAGGAGGATCTGCAAAAGGGGCTGAGGGCCTGGGTGGCAAAGGAAGCTGGTGGGCCCACAGAGAAGTAGAATGTTGTTGTGGAGGGAGAGGAGGTAATCCTGTAGGATATGGTGGATATCGAGGATCTGCCTAGCAGGAAGGTGCTCTCCAGGGAAGGTAGCAGTATTTCCTCCAGAGGTCTGACCCCAGAGGAGCTGAGGGACAGACAAGCAGAGAGGAGGTATCAGATGGAATTGGAAAAACGTAAGCTGCAGTGTGAGAGGGAACTTCAGCGGGAGTTAGCTAAAATCAACAGGGAGGCAGAGAAAGAGAAACTTGCAATGGAGGAAAAGAAATTGCTTTTGACTCAAGAGCTGAGCATGAAGTAGCTGGATCTAAAGAGCAGGTCCAGCACAGATGGTGGGAGCAGTTCTTCAGTGCAGTGTAAGGGAAAGATGCAAATACCCAAAGAGGTGGTAAAATGTTTTGTTGTGGGAGATGAGATTGAGCAGTGGTTCAGGGGTTATGAGGTGGCACCAAGGATGAACAGGGTCCCTGAAAAAGAGTGGGGGGCAGGTCTGTGGATGTATTTCTCAGTGGAGGGGAGGTATACCTTGCTGGTCTTATAAGCAGAGGCTCAGATAAGATACCCTGCAATGAAGGACACCCTGCCCTGGGGGTATGATCTCACCCCAGAGAGTTACAGGATCAAGTTTAGGGAGAGTGCTAAACTTGGGTCACAAACCTGGGTGGAATATGTTGATTCTTTCTGCAGAGCACTGGATGGTTGGGTGAAGGGCAGTGAGGTAACAGACTATCAGGGGCTGTAAAATTTAATTGCACAGGATCGCTTGTCTAGATGTTGTTTCCAGAGCTGTGCCAGCACTTGATTGACAACAAGCTTACTGACCCCAGGAAGCTTGCCAAGGAGGTGGACCGCTGGCTCAGCACCAAGGTCCAAAAGAAATTGTATGTGGGGATTCAGCCAAGGGAGGGCAGGGTCTCCAACCGAGGAAGAAGGGAGGGACAAAGATAAAAGTAAGGAGTTCTCAAAAGGGCCCCAAACTAGTTCCCAGGGTAAGGATTCCCAACCCTCTGTTGAGAAGAAAAGTTGGTTCCCTTCCGGTAGACCTGCAGGGAAGGGACATTACAAGTGTTTTGCCTGTGATCGATTAGGGCATTTCAGGGGGAGTCCCATGTGTCCCAAGTGGACACAACCCCCCCAGTGGTCAGACACTATGGGTGGTGAGTGTAGCACTTGGGGAGGAATTGGCCCCAATTAGTGGTAGGGAGCCACCAGAGTTGACCTTAGTTTACCTGGGTGAGGTGGTCTATATCTAGAGAACCCTCATGCCTGATAATACCAACAAGTATAGGCAGTTGATGATCATCAATGGGACGCGGCTGGAGGCTCTTAGAGTCACAGGAGCCAGTATGACAACAGTCCGCTGTCATCTGGTGTTGCAAGAGCAAGTAATCCTTAATGTGGTCCACCAAGTTGTAGCAGTAGACAACAGTGAATGTCAATGCTTGGTGGCTCAGATTCCCTTTGAATGGGGGGAAGAGGGTCTCAGGTTCTTTGAGGGTAGCTGTGAGTCCATCCACGCCTGTTGACTGTCTGCTAGGGAATGCCCTAGAGCATACCGCCTGGAAGGAGGTAGAGCTTAGGCCACACTTGGAAATGTTAGGATTGCCAGAGTGGGCAGGCATGACCAGACAGTCCATGGCTGCCAGAGAGGGTGACCAAGAGGCCCTGGAGCCTGAAACAATTGCCCAGGTGCCTGCCAGGAGAAGGAAGGTCAAGGGGCACAGGAAACCCACTCTGTAAATTCCCATGGTCCGGTAGGAGGCTGAATCTGAGGGGAACGTCCTGGAACTATAGGGGAAGAAGTGGCTGAACTGGGGGACCTGCCTGAGCTGACCAATTGGCAGCGGGAAGAAGGCCCCACCAGGTAGGAGTTCTGCGCAGTGCAGAAAACGTGCCTCACCCTTAAGGGCCTTTGGAAACAGGCCGAGGCCCAGGCAGTTGGTGACATCTCTAGATCTCATCTGAGTCACCGGGAGAATGATCTCCTGTATAGTGAGCCTATGGTTGATGAGCCTGGGGCAGCCCGTGTGCTGGTGGTACCCCAGTGTTTCAGAGTCTTCTTACTGGGTCTGGCTCATGATGTGCCACTGGCAGGTCATTTGGGGCAGGACAAGACCTTTGACAGTCTTCTCACCCACTTTTGTTGGCCTCAAATGAGGAAGTCCTCAGATGTGTACTGCAGGACCTGTCAGAGCTGCCAAGTAAGTGGCAAATCTGGGAAGAGGTGCAAGGCACCTCTTTAACCCTTTCCTGTCATGAGCACCTCTTTTGAGCAGGCAGGCATTGACATTGTGGATCCCAAGACAGCCACGGACAACAGGTTTAGTGTGATCTTGGTGGAGCATGCCACCTGGTACCTAGCAGCTATCCCCCTGAGGACCGTGACTGCGCCCAAAGTGACCAGGGCAGTGTAGGAATCTTTACCTGTGTGTGTTTCCCCAAGGAGGTGGTATCTGACTGGGGTAACAATTTCATGAAGCTGTACATGAAGGCCATGTGGAAGGTGTGTGGTGTTACCTGCAAGTTCACCATGCCTCACCACCCCCAAGGCAGTGGGTTGTTTGAAAGGTTCAACCACACCCTGAAAGGCATGATTATGGCTCTCCCCAAACCCATGAGGCATGAGACCACCTGTTACCATGCCTGTTACTTGCTTACAGGGAGGTACCGCAGAAGGGGGTTGGCTTAAGTCTTTGAGTATGGTATCACGCACCATTGCACTCCTCTGTACAGTCCACAGGGTAATGGCATAGTTGAAAGGGCCAATCGATTAGTGAAGGGAGTTATTCAAATAGCAGAAGTATCAGGGCAGGATGCTGAGAGAGCAATGGAGGATATGGTGTTGGCATATCGCACCATGAAATAAGAAACCGCTCAAAAGTCGCCATTTGAATTGATGAGGGGAAGTATCCCAGGCACCAAGTTAGTACCGTCTTAGTTGAAGAAGTGGGTGGCAATTGATGGTGAGTTAAAAGTCAATAAGGAATATGCAGCCCCAAACATGGGATTGCAAAAGGTGATTGGGTGAAGATCAAGGCTGGCACATTGACAAGAGGTTTATCGAAGTTCAAAGGTCCATTTAAAGTGAGATGAGCATGTGAGTTCCACATGATTTTGGAGAATGGTGAAAGGTCGTAGAGTTGCATTGTATCAAAAAAGTGGTGACTGCGAAGTGAGGAAATTTGAAAATTGCAGTGGCTACATGTTGATGAAAGATGGAGAACTTGGAAAAGCAAGAAGTCTGTCAAGTACTTGGGAAAAGAGACGGGTAAAGATTGATGAGATTGAGAGACAACCCATTTTTGTTGGAAGGAGAGATATGGAAATGTCGGGTTCTGGAGAGGGGAGAAGCATGAGAGAATGAAAACCTCCGGAATACTTGAAAGATTATGTTTGTTGATTATTATCTGTTTCTTCTCAGTTTTTTCTTTATTACACTGTTGCTTGTTATTGTTTGACATGCTGTAACCAATGTTTTGTTTCTGTATTTATTTATCTTTTATTTCTGTTTAGAAAGAAAGGGGATGTGTTGTAAAAAGCTTTCAGCTCGTGTATAAATATTCCAAAGAGCTTTCAGCTCATGCATAAATATTCCTATCTCATGTTATATTGTTAAGTGGAACCTCATGGCCATGAGGTTCCACAGCTTTGTTTAAGTGTGGACATTCCTTGAGGGACAGTTGATCACTGGCCAGCAAGAGATGAGTCCGCTTCTGGTTGTTGCTCTGCAACATAACATACCTACCTGTTTAATACTGAGTTGTCCACTGTCCATCCTTCATAACAGTCACCAACTATGTTGATGAGTGAGGGTTCTTTAACAATTACCCTAGGGTTCCTCCTTTGTTTGTAAGGATTAAGAGACTCTATAGACACCTAGTGATAAGTTAGTAATGAGTTTGTTTTTGATGTTTTGAAATGACTAGTACAGAGAAGACAGAAAAACTTCCTCTCCTCTCTCTCTAAATCTGTTTTATTGAACTGCATCATAGCCAATTTCTTAGATACCTACAAGTTTGACACACACACTGATGCTGTGTATTAAGGCACTCACAGGGCTCCTAGATTCCAGTCCCTTAAAAGCCAAAATGTTAACCGAAAAACTGGAAAAGTGGACATTTCATACATTTACAAATCATTAGTGATTATTACATCCGATTCCTTCCAACAGTTGCAAGAAGCTTGGGAGAATGATCTGGGTACTCTCACAGATGATAACTGTTGTGAGGTACTTGCCGTCCTGAGAGAAGCAGCAATCATATCACAATTTCGTATTATTTATCTGCAGTATTTACACTGCACATATTTCACAAGAGTGTGGTTATGGTAAAGAGGCTTGACTGACTCCATGCAGTGTGTCCAATGTGGGGACGCAGAGGGAGACCTAATGCACACTAGTTGGAGTTGCAGGGTACTGGTCCCCATCTTGGAGGGGGTTTTGTCCTTATTGGGTGCTATCCTGGGTTGGTAGCTTCCACGCAACCCAACATTGGTCCTTCTACATACCTAGACATTTCTAGACAGTTATAGCTATAAATTGACATTAATGTGGCCTGCCCTGGTGGTTGCAAAAAGAGACATTGTTTTCAAATATAAAAATACAGAAGTTCCATTGATGGAGGGTTGGGGTTGTGGCTGGACCACAGTGTGGTGATGAAAAGGACGCTTTATGCAGCTAGGGGGATGCCCACGCAAACATCCAAATATTTGGTCAGACTGGGTCCATTATAGAGGAATCCATATCGCCGCTCATGGTCATTAGATGCAGAGACACGTTCTTTTTTAGCCAAACCTTGATGTGTACTATTTTTGTTATTCGCTGAATGGTCACATTTTCCATTGGGGTTTGGATGGGATTTACAATGTAACAAATAGCCGGGGGGTATAGGGACTGGATGATATGTGGGTTTATTTTTTTGTTAAATAAGAGAAATGATAATACAATATGCTATTAAAAAAGATGGAAGAAATGGAATGTACTTCGTCATGGTTATTGGATAGTCAGGTTAAACCTGAAAGATGCTTTCCTGATGGTTCCCATTTTCTGGTCTTCAGAGGAGGTTTCTTCAGTTCAGTTGGAGGTGACGTGGACAGCTTTGTAGCTTTGCCGTTTGGACTTTGTTGACCCCCTGTTGCTTCGCAATACTTCTGTACCAGTGATAGAATACCTGACAGTAAGGGGCATCAGATTGATTATTTTACTTAGATGACATTCTACTGATGCCCTCAACAACTGAAGTGCAGTTTGAATATAACTACTGTATTGCTTCAGAGACTGGGGTTTTTGCTCATTCAGGAGAAGTAGGGACTGGCCCAGGGTCAGTCAGTGGAAGAAATTAGGTGGCAGCCAGCCTCAGTGTTCTGGTGAAGAAAACAGCTGGGATCAACAAAGAGTGCAGCGGGGTCCTTCAGGCTGACAGGCTTTCTCTGAAGCAGCTAGGAATATGAGATTTTTGTTGCCATCTATTCACTGCACATGGGAGCAGGACCACTGCAGTCATATACATGTCATCGTAAATGTTTTTAAATTACTGTGACATGCGTGTGTCAGGAACACAAATGTGTCAGGCAAGGATGGGGACACACTGGTACAATACACATATTGCACACATACAGACTGTCAAATGTCAGTATTCATTGCCAAATGAAAGCTGGCGCCACAATACTGTCACAGTCACACTTGTCAACCATGTCCATGTGTGCACATTGCAAGAGGACCTGTATCTGGCATGTACCTGTTGTTTTGTGGTGGAATGGCAATGGCTACTAGTGTGTATGTTGTGCAGGGGGACACATATGGCTAAGGAGCAGTGTGTGTGTGAGACTTTCCTCTATTCCATAGCCACTGTTTGATGTCCATGGGGACTGCGACACCTGGGCGTCCGTAGTGGGGTACGGTGGCGGACAAGCCTGGTGTGCAGGCTCATAGTGGAGCGTAACACTACAGCTGCCATAGCATTATGTATAACAGTTGGGGAGGCTGCAGACCGTGGTTGATGGGTCATGGTGGGAGGATCTCCCTGGCGGCAGCTACACTGAGTCGTAGTCGGTCCTAGATTGGTCTGACTCGTGAGTCTCGCACTGTCATTGGTAGCTGAGTGCGACTGACTCTGACGTCTGACCTCCAAAGTTGGCCCACCCAAACCCCCCAGGCAGTGCACAGGCTCGCACCAGTCAGAAGAAGCAGGATGCAGCATGTATATCGCACTGAGCAGCTTGCTACAAGGAAAAGTAAGATAGCTATAACTGGAGCAAAGTACAATATTTATGTGGTGTATAATATGAATGTATATATTTTTCCCAAAAATAAAATGCATTATGCAAGGAAAGCTTGGTTCTCCTTGCAGGAGAAATGTAAAGTGGTTTTTTCAACTTTCTGCAGCTCATCTACAACTCACATTTTATTCAAATCAGCTCAGTGATGAGCAGAGTATTTAATGATACCCATTTTGTTTTTAGAAATGGACATACACAGTTTTTTTCCAAAATGAAAATTGGTTGATTTAGAATCTGATGAGGAAGCAAGAAAAGAATCTAGACATGGTGAACAGGAGGTAGAAGAACCAAGCACAAGCAGTTTGTGTGTCCAGTTTCAGCTCCAACAGAATGTAGCCATGATGTTGATGCTTCCATAAATGATAATGGATTGCATTTTAATTCACCAAAAAAAGAAACAGTTGATTTTAAATATAATCTACTAATAGGTATATATACTCCATGAGAAAAGTATGATTTCAAGAAGGATTTAGGTGTCCCACGCTGTTTCCGTCACGTGTGGATTAATCACTATTCACCATGGCTTAACTACTCTCCACAACCGAAAGGTGTGATTTGCAAGTCACAATCAGTTCATCGTGGGACACAAGGAGCATTCATAGCTGTGCCTTTCACTAAAGACTTCCATTAAAGTGCATGTAACCATGTTTTATTGTCTTCGCACAAAAACGCACAGGTGGATGCAACTCAGTTTTTGGCTATCAGAAAGAAACCGGAAACAAGTACTGTTTGGCAAATAGACAGCACTGTGAAAAGGCAAGGTGAAGAAAATCAAAAAAGTTATTTCCAATTTTGTCCACTATCTTATTTTCTGGCACAAATGACATTGCTTTACGTGAGAAAAAAGTACAACTGGAAACGTGCAGTTTGTACCAATTTCGCATTGAAGCAGGAGATGTGATCCTAAAGAAGCATCTGGAAAATGCACCAGTTAATGCACATTATACATCAGTTCGAGCTGAACATGACTTGATTACATTATGTGAGAAGATCTAGTATCCTTAGTAAATATGTCAAACGGATTGTCAGTCATTGCTGATGAGAGTGCTGACATATCCGGAAAAGAAAAGATGTCACTTGGAGTACATTTTGTAGGCACAAGTAGCACAGTAGCTGTCATCAGAGAAGGATTCCTTGGATTTGCAACCTTAAAAGAAATGGATGCTGTCTCAGTTGCGAATATTATAATGGATACATGTTATAAATATGGTTTACACTTAGAAAAACTCCATGGCCAAGGATATGATGGATACTCTACAATGGCAGGAAAGGAAGGCAGTGTTTAAGCCATAGTAAAGAGAAAATGCCCTAAAGCTGCGTTTGCTCACTGTGCTGCACATAAACTTAATTTGGCTGTTAATGACCTGAATGGTGTTCCTGATATACGGATTTCTATTGGCACAGTGAAAGATATTCTCAAGTTTTTCTGTGAGAGTCTAAAATGAAGATGTCTTATTCCCAGTGTGCCATTGTTGTGTGAAACATGATGGCCAGCAAAATACAAGAGCATTAGAATTTTTAGCTCAAACCATGAAGACATTTTTAAGCAATTAGGCTTACTGGTTAGTACAGCATCAGGGAAACACGTCAGGATGCATATCAATTGTAGTGTTCCTCAAGCACAGGGAGCTTTCTCTTTTGCTTGTCCATAATTTCAAATTACTCATCAAGATTGGAATCTGTAGGCCAAGCTCTCCAAAATATTCAGCTTCATATCCTCAAGGTGTCCAATCATGTGCAAGACCTTCTGACCGTGTTCAGTGATCACAGAGAAAAAGCAGAAACAATTTAAGGAAATATTTTCAAATGTTCAAACAATGGCAGAAAATTTGAACATCAAACTTTGTGCTCCCAGACAGCGGGGCCACCAAGTATTTTGTTCTAATTTTGGTTCCCCTTCTGTAGAAGAATACTATCGCCAGTCTATCAATGTGCCGTACATGGACTCTATCACTGCATTATTAGAAAGCCAGTTTGGCAATGAAAACAAGACAAATTTCAGTTTGTTCTCACTTTACCCACAACACATGGTAAAAATGACACTTGAGCAATACAAATGCCAGATTTCAAACATCAGAGAAATTTACAACATTGAAAACCTGGAAGCCGAAGCAGTCACATCGTTTGAGATCTGGTCAACAAAGTATGAGCAGTTTGACAATGGATTTCTGGATTTGCTAAACCACACAGATTTATTTCCATCAGTCCAGCAAGCAATTCTCATTGCTCTCACATTACTAGGGACCACTTGTACAGTGGAAAGGTCCTTCAGCACAATGAGAAGGGTGAAAACCTGTTTGGGGTCGATAATGGCGGGTGATCGCTTATTGGGTGTGTGCATGATGAGCATACAAATATTGATGAAAACAAACAACACTTGATTGAAAAAGTAATTTTCTTCACAATAAATTATTGTACAGATAATAAAATCCAATACAATTGGACAGAGAGAAAAGAAATAGAAATACAATCAAAAGCTAAATGCATGCTAAAAACATGTCATGATTAGAACACACATAATATATTAAAAAGAGGAGGCATTCCTACCTAAAAATATAAAGCAGTCCTAAATATAAAAATAGAATAAACCACCAAGCCAGGGACCTCCACGTAATGCATAACAAAACAAAATACATAAGCCCAGGCCCTGAAGTGCGTAGTGCATTAATAATGGCTACAATAAATACCAGCTTATGCCATTCAAATCCACAACTTAACCAACGGCGTGGCAAGAGCAGGGAGAGAAAAAAAAAAGTTCCAATCCTGCCTATCCTTTGCTCGCAGTGCCACTAAATTTAGATTGAGCAATTTTAATAAATGTAATCAATAAAACATTTAGCATTGAGTTAGCAGGGTCCAGAGATTGAATAATAGCCTGTCGACAGGAGCAAATTCCCAATTCATTCCATTTGCGTCAAAGCAAAAATCTACGCTCCTTAAGTAAAGCTGGACACAGACAGACCACATGATCTAGGGTTTCGTCCGCATTATTACTCTGCATGTCACCCACTCCCCAGAGGATTTCAAGAAACCCCAATTGCCAATCTTAAGGCCATAAAGGCCTTTTTCAACCGAGACCCATAAAAACAGAAAAAAAAGCTAGAAGGTGTACAGGGCCTAAAGGATTTAGGGCCAGATGTAGCAAGATATGCTTTTGCGAGTCTGAAATTGCGAGTCGGTGCGACTCGCAATTTCAGACTCGCAAAAGCATATGCAGAATGGTGTCTCAGACACCTTCTGCGACTCGCTATGGGGTCGCAAATACCCACCTCATTAATATTAATGAGGAGGGTCGCTTTTTGCAACCCCATAGCGAGTCCCTGCACTCACAGGGATGGTGGCCTGCTGAAGTCAGCAGACCTCCATGTCTGTGACTGCTTTGTAAATAAAGCAGTTTTTTTTTTCATTTTGCAGCCCGTTTTCCTTAAAGGAAAACGAGTTGCAAAATGAAAAAAATACCGAAACCATTTGGTTTCGTTTTTTCAGAGTAGGCAGTGGTCAATATTTTTTTCGACATTCACAAAGGGGAAGGGGTCCCCTTGGGACCCCTTCCCTTTTGCGAATGAGTTACCACCAGTGTGACACTGGTGGTAACTGCAAGTTGCTTTGCGACCGCATTTGCGGTCACAAAGCAAGTCTGAATTGCGATGCGAGTCGCAAATAGGAAGGGAACACCGCTTTCTATTTGCGAGTCGCATTTCCAAATTGCGAGTCAGTACCGACTCGCAATTTGGGAATGAGCATCGCGGGAGGCCGTTTGCATGGCGCAAACTGCGTTTTTCGCATTTTGCGACATGCAAACGACTTGCTACATCTGGCCCTTAATTACTGACCAGGCATGCTTCAGTTGAAAAAGGAGGGAGCGATCTGAGTGATACTAATACTGTTGAATAGGCCTTTTTACACCTAATTTGAACAGAGAATGGGGGGGATTACTTTCCCAAAGATCATCAACGCCCAGTCGCTGTTTGCATTCGGCCAAAAAATGGAAGTATGGTCCCTTCAATTTAGACTCACTGATTTCTTGCCACAGGACTGCCTCTAACCGGCCATCTGTGGCATTTCGCAGCTTATGACAGAGCTTCAAAAAAAGCACCAGCACCAACTGCCACCAAATCCGGAAGCCCAAATTCCAACCGTACCTGCGCGGATGAGGCAAGGCACGGAACATGAAAGACACTCTTATAGATTTTATTAACCAGCCTATTTAATAGGCAGGAACTTTAGCCCAACAGAATTTCTTGGCCGTAGGCCAATGAAGGGATAATCTTTACTCTCATAACTTCCATTAAGGGAAGGAAGGTCGGCCCCTTTGAAACTTTGGATAATTTGGGTAAGGCCACCTGCAATGCCACAGCTTTGAGCTCGATCTCCTTCTTGTGTTTAACAAAGCTGCCCCTAGAATCAAAATGCACCCCTAAATATTTGTAAGACTGGTCAGAAACAAGTTTACAGCTTTTATAATACCAACTGAAACCCAAATGTTTTTTCCTTCCAAAGGAAACCACTTTGGTTTTAAGCAGATTAACTTCCAGTTCATTCTCGGAAGTATAAGATGCAAGTTGATTAAGCAGCCCTTGAAGGACGATCTTAGTGTAACTGAATAGTACAAGGTCATCGGCATAAAGCAGATGACTGAGCCTAAGGCCACCAATCTTATTTAACAACATCAAGAGACGTTGATAAATCTGCAATAAACAAATTAAAAAGAAAAGGAGCAAGCACACAGCCCTGTTTCAAACCGCAGGTGGTGGGGATTTTTCTAGAAAGAGAGCACCCATCACCAAGCTTAATACGAACCCAAGTATTTGTATGGAGTTCTATGATGGCACCCAGGAGCACTGAGGGGATACCCCAATTCTGTAGTTTAGCCCACAAAGCTCTCCGGGGGACCCGGTCAAAGGCCGCCTTAAAATCAACAAAACAACAATTCAGCTTTAAGCCTGATAGAATCGTCCTGTCGATCAAAATAGAGAGTGCTAGCAGATTTGTCGAAGTGCCTGAGCCAGCAGAAAACCCTGTTTGGACAGGGGGAATTAGGGCATTTGAATCAGCCCAGGCACGAAGATCTTGCAACAAAAGACTGGCGTACAACTTTGCCTCGTTATCCAGCAGGGCTATCATCCTAAAATTAGCAGGGTCTGACCTTGAACCACTTTTATATAAGGGATTAAGAATGGCACCCCACCAAGACTCAGGAATTGTTGAATCCAGAAGGCAGTGCTTAAACAAATGGGCAAGAGGATTAGCCCAAAAGAGAGGATCCTGTTTGAACAGTGCTTGCGGAAGACCATTGGGGCCGGGAGCTCCAAATTGCTCAGCCCTCAAGATGATATGAGGAAGGTGAAATTGAAGGGAATTCTTCACTCCCTGTATGGGAGTTGGTGACCCAATAAACATGGGACACGTCTTAGACAGAGCAGAAATAGGGCTATAAGCCCTCACTTTCAACCCATCCGACTTACTTCCAGATAAGTGGGTCGTCAGATAAGACGTCCAGACTCCTTCAGAAAAGTTGGCAATGCCAATGCCACTTTGATTGCTATTTGGATTGTTAATAAGGGACCAAAATTTCATAGAGTTTGAATCTTTGCTTGCACTTAAAAGTTTAGCCCAAAACTGATTAAGGTAGGACTGGTGGTCATCATAAACAACCTTCCTGTAGTCCTTCCTCAATTGTTTGTATTTAATGAGTAGACAGTTGGAGTCAGGACTTTTCCTAAGTGCCCTTGCTAGTCTGTTGCATGCTTTCTTTAGGTTCTTGGATTCCCTAGAAATGACAAAGAACCGGGGTGGAGCGTGATTACACGCAGGTTGGTGAAACCTTGACAATAAAAGACTGGAAAGTTTAGCCCATGACATAATTGGGACTCACAACCCGCTCCCTCAGAGTCAAAGAAGGTAATACATTCAGATAATACTATGCCACCAATAAAAGAATTCCATTTTATGTGCTTTAGAGACTCAGAGCAGACACCACCACCCACCGCCCGCAAAACATCATGCAAAGGAAATCTGGATTTGATTAATACAATTTGTGGACGGTGGACGCTCTCACTTCGAGGCAGAATCGAAAACTTTTCAATGAAGGGAAACAATTCACTGTTGCAAATGGTGTAATCTAAATAGGAGTAGGATTGACCATCTGATCTTGTCCACCGGGGAGGGACATCGTCACATAAATGCCTATTCAGGACTTTAAAGCCCATACTATTAAGGTGCATTACTGTGTACTCTCCCAACGTGCAATGCAAACAGCCCTGAGGCCTCAGTTGTTCGGGAATTAACTAGTGGTTACAGAGATCAGGGCCGTCAAGAGCCTCCATTGTGTCTTGAAACAAATTTGTATTAAATAAAATCACCTGTTATAAGATAGTTAGCACAAGGATACTCCCTAACTAAATTGCCCACAATCTGCATCAATCGAGACAACCTGTCCCTTTTGTCCTTTGTGCAGGCGCAATGTAAACATTAACAACTATAAGGGTTTGCTGTGTAGTCCCGTTCCTGATGACTGTCCCCTGAATCCAATTATCATTCCAGACCAGTGCTAAAATACTCCCATTTAGTTTAACAGTTACAGGCCAGTAACTAAAGGCCAGTCCTTTCTTGGCACAACCATTCTTGCTTGTTCTAACAGCAGGTTTCCCAGATACCCAGACAGCGGACAGCTGTTCTCAGCCCATGTTTCCTGAAGGGTGATTGCATCATAGCTCTTCAAGAATGCTAAGATATAAGCCGAGGCAAACTTGTGCACAATCCCGTTGATGTTCCAAGAGCATAGGGACAGACATCCCTGACCAGTCACTCATGCTGGTCAATGAGGATGCTCGTGCAAGAGGGTAGAGGGCAGCCAGTCCCAGTTGGATGCCCCCTGGGAGCCAGAACCAGTGCGAGGGGTGCCATTGAAGGTAGAGGTTCCACCTAGAGCATCTTTCAAAATTGAAAAAGGCTTCAATACTATAGGAGCCGTTGGCCATTGAAGTTCTGATAATAAAGCAGGATAGCCAGACTCCTTATAAGGAA
The DNA here is from genome assembly GCF_031143425.1 of Pleurodeles waltl. Classification (NCBI taxonomy): domain Eukaryota; kingdom Metazoa; phylum Chordata; class Amphibia; order Caudata; family Salamandridae; genus Pleurodeles; species Pleurodeles waltl. Next base: position 42,982,459 of record NC_090445.1, read on the forward strand.
TAATTGTAATACCCTACGAGTGAAATAGGTCTCTCTTAGAAAAAATAGACTGAGCTATTGAGACAGAGAATAAAGAAATCAGTGTGGACTCCCTTGAACTAGACCCACTTGAGTCCAGAAATTCAATAGACACAATGGCGGTCATTACAACCCTGGCGGTCCAAGACCGCCAGGGCTGTTGTGACGGAAGCACGCCAACAGGCTGGCGGTGCTTCCATGTTCATTACGACCGTGGCGGTTGCGCCGCGGTCGCACCGCTGGGGCCAGCGGTTTCCCACCACATTTGCCCCAGCGGTCATAATCCACCTGGGCTGCGCTGCTTGCAGTGCTGCCCAGGGGATTACGAGTCCCCGACCGCCAGCCTTTTCCTGGCGGTTTGAACCGCCAGGAAAAGGCTAGCGGTATGGGGAGTCACGGGGCCCCATGCAGCTTTTCACTGTCTGCATGGCCGCAACACCGCCAGCTCCTGTGTTGCGGCCGAGATCCCCGCTGGGCCGGCGGGCGGAAACCAGGTTTCTGCCCGCCGGCCCAGCGGGGATCTCAAAATGACCGCGGTGGGAGTGCGGCCGCCCGGCGGTCAGATCTTGGCCAAGGTCATAATGAGGGCCATGGTCCTTAGAGCCGATGGTATTAAGATCCGAGATAGCATTGAAGAGCCTTAAAATGTTCCCCCTATTCAAAATATCATGTGGCACACTTGAGCGATATTCAGGAATGAACACAAGTTTATAAGTTAAACCCTCCAGTAAAGCCATTTGGGGATGCGGGGGTATAAAGGCTGTAACTGATCCGTTACGATATGTGAGCCTACAGGATCCACCATGGCCGACATATCCGCAGGAACGGACCAAAGGCTTGATGGCAAAATTGCAGGAAGGCATCTTATGTTCTCAGAAGGCAGCTTAAAGGAATTAGGAGAACCAGGGACCGTAACCTCACCACAGTATTTCCGTAGACAGTTTTAGGTTCAAAAAGTAATTGAGAAATTTGCACAAGACCACAGGTGTTTACAGTTCCTTTATCAAGATCACTAACCAGAGAACAAAAACTGTATAAAAATACACACTGGAAAATATGATTGTTAAATGTGTGTAAGAGTGTAGATGTTTACAATCCCAGACCTGCCAAGTTATCTAGGTTAGGTTTATATGTTTTATTTTCCAATTTAGATGAGAACAGTTTATTTAAGTTAATATATTACATTTTATTTATTTGAATATATTTAAGTTAGTACATTTTTAAAATATATACATTTGTCATATATTTTAATTGTCATTCGTTTGTGCAAGTTAACACCAAATGCAGATTCTACATATTTCTTTAAATAATTCAGTTATAGTGCCTTGATCATGTGTGCATGAATAATGTGGTGCATTCAATAGTGTTAACATAAAAATAGATTAGAAATTGCTAATCAAACAATGGCAGCTTGAGCCTTCTATTAAGATTTTGCATCAGGTTTCTCAACCTTTTGCATGCCTGCGCTTTACGTGATAATGACTATACCCCTGCCCTTTTTGACACTGTCAAAAAGGGTTGAAGGATGGATGGTGTTAAAATTATGTCCCCCCTTGAAAACATTTCTGCGGATGCCCATGCTGCGACGTCGTCCCTCCGTCAGCAATCAGCCGCTAGTACACCGCTTGTAATACTGGAACATCTAAATATGGGAGGCCGGAACCCACCAGCTTGATGGCTGTGAAGAGCACTCTTATCATGGCGGTCGGCAATACATCTAAATACCACAGTCGGACCACTGTCTGCTTGATGGAGTACTTGGGCCGATGTGGTGGCAGATTGACAGTCATACTGTCAAGATCTAAATCAGGCCCTAAGTGACATAAGAATAAGTTAGAATGAGTAAACTTAGGTGGTCATTACAACCGGACCGCCGTGTGGAAGACCGCCAGTAGTGGCGGTTTGCTGCTCGGCGTATTATGACCGTTGGCTGCCCTCTGTCGTTTTTCCGACGGAGAGCCGCCAACAGCCATACTTGCAGGCGGCAGGGAAGTGGCGGTTGCTCCACCTCCACCGCCATGCCAACAGAACACCGCCGAGCCAATCATGTCCTGTGATTCTGCGCGGCGGTGTTCTGTTGGCGGTGTGGTGTTGGCGGAGCTGCCCCCATGGCTCCCGTCCCCTCCCGGAGGATCGACGGAACAGGTAAGTCGATCGTCCGTTAGGGGAGGGGGTGGGGGGGGTGTTGTGTGTTGTGTGGGTGCATGGGGGTGTGCGTGTATGTATGTAGGGGGTGTGTGTGAGTGCGTGTATGCTTGCGGGGGTGTTGCGTGTTTTGGAAATGTGTGCGTGTCTGTCTGTATGTATGTCTGTATGGATGTGTGCATGTATGTTTGAATGTGGGTGTGCGTGTCTGACTGTGTGTGTGTATATTGGCATGTATTTCGGTGTGTGTGCGTGTATGTGTGTTGGTGGTGCCTGCGTGCGTGTCGGGTATGTATGAGTAAGGTAATGTCGGGGGTCGGGGTGGGGAGTTGGGCCCTGCCACCTTTGGGGGTGGCAGGGGTGGTGGGGGGTGTAGGGGAGGGAGTCGGGGTGGGGGGTGGGGGAGACCCCTATCAGTACCAGGGAAGGAATTCCCTGGCACTGATAGTGCTTACCGCCATGGATTTCATGGCGGTTCCTACCGCTTGAAATCCATGGCGGTAAGCCGGGTCACAATACCGGCGGCGGTATTGTCACGGCGGCCGGGCTGGAGACCCGGGTCTCCAGCCCAGCGGGCGGAACGGGGAAGCGGCGGATGACCATGGCGGTAACCGCCATGGTCATAATACTAAAAAAAGACTGCCAGCCTGTTGGCGGTCTTACCGCCGCTTTAACACCGTCTGCCAGGGTTGTAATGACCCCCTTAGTTTTTTCTATTTCAGCACTCTTGCACAATTATATTGACTACTCCTTTCATTCAATGTAGAATTGTATGTGCTCAGGCCTCATGATGACCTTTAAGTGATGCAATAGTCGAAATGCGGTTGGTAGATAGGAACTTAAAGACAAACTAAAAAGATTTTGCAGATTACATCTTTAAAATTGAAATTTTTCTCCAGATGCTCTGCAATTTCCTTAAACACTTTTGAGCTACTATTTTTTGCTCCTCACTTTGCACTATGGCCCTCATTCCAACCCTGGCGGTCATGGACCGCCAGGGTGGAGGGACACGGAAGCACCGCCAACAGGCTGGCGGTGCTTCCAGGGCCATTCTGACCGCGGCGGTAAAGCCGCGGTCAGAAAAGGGGATCCGGCGGTTTCCCGACGGATTTCCCCTGGCCCGGAGAATCCTCCATGGGGATTCCGACCCCCTTCCCGCCAGCCTGTTTCTGGCGGTTTACACCGCCAGAAACAGGATGGCGGGAACGGGCATCGTGGGGCCCCCTAACAGGGCCCCATAAAGATTTTCACTGTCTGCTTTGCAGACAGTGAAAATCGCGACGGGTGCAACTGCACCTGTCGCACCCCTGCAACTCCGCCGGCTCCATTCGGAGCCGGCTTCATTGTTGCAGGGTCTTTCCCGCTGGGCCGGCGGGCGCCCTTTTGGCGGTCGCCTGCCGGCCCAGCGGGAAAGTCGAAATGACCCCCGCGGTCTTTCGACGGGGTTACTTTGGCGGGCGGCGTCCGCCGCCCGCCAAAGTCAGAATGACCCCCTATGTGTTCACCTTATTTGCACAGACCACATTATATTTAATTTTAATAAACATGTCAACTTTTTTACATTTCTTTGAATTAACTGGTTTGAATTTTTGGTTTACATGGGCTCTCCTCCTCATCCATTCATTTATTACTGAATGTGGTTTATTCAATATACCACTGAAATGTGAAGTATGTTTCAGCAATACCTCTTTGGAACATTGTTGTTGTGGAAAACCGTCCTGGTTCCACAAGGGAACTAAGGGTCTGCTGCTGTTGCCTTATTTCTATAGGCTTTTTATTATAGTGGCCACTCACTTTGAACCATAACCTTCACAGAAAAGTTGTAAGACCTGACATCCTTGGCGTGGTACCCCCCGAAATATTTTGACTTCACCCCTCCTGTTTTGCTAACATTTGTTTTGTTGGCCTTAGTACTCTGTGCACTTTACCAATCCTAACGAGTGCTAAAGTGCTTGTACTCTCTCTCTCAAACAGGGTGAAATTGGACTACACCTAATTGGCACATTTAATTAACTTGTAAGTCCCTATTAGAGCATTGGAATGTTGAGAGCTCCATTGAAGACAATGCTCCAGAGATCTGTATTCACTGGTAAAGGCCCTCTCAACTGAGTGTTCCTAACTACAAGCTGCCATTAGCCATCTATTCTACTGTTTCTAAGCGCAGTCAACCCAACAGTCATACCCAGGAGAGGAGCTGAGCAGTATCTATGGCAAATTCTCCAAGAAATGTTCAGTTTTTCAAAAAGCCTCAACAAATTATAATTTATGTGGACACATTTCCATTGATGAATGGGTATATAAATCAGTTGGAGTACAAAGAGAGATGCTGGAAAACGCCACCCAAAGTTTGCTGCACGTGAACTGGATATACGTGAAGAGAAGAGGACTGAAACCAACCTTAGAACATCAACTGAATGGGCAACTCAAAATTTCAGAGACTGGTTTGTAGAAAACGGGCATGTACCAGACTTTGAGATGAAACCACTGAACCACTGCCTGAACTCTGCAGCTTTTCGAGACGTTTTTATGCAGAGGTAAGAAATGCTAAAGGGGAATGTTATGGTAATCAAAGCCTAATATCAATAAGGGCTGTACTAAGTAGACAAATTAATAATCCTCCTTTTAGCAGAGCTGTTAATATGCATGATGCAGGGTTTGCAGACGCTAATTAAAAGTAGCAATTAAAAAAAAAAACAATGTAGGCAAAGATATCAGTGTAAGAAAATAATTTATAACAGCACAGGACTTATCATTGATAAATCACTGTGCTGCCTTGAGCTGTGATGAACCTATTTCACTAATGCACAAAGGTTTTTTTGATACCCAACTACACCTTGTGGGACCTGGCAGGGAAGGATTACTGGAGTTGTCTAAAAATGCTTTCACCTTCCAAGTAGATGAAAACAACGGAGACTTCGCAACCTTAACTTTTAATGAACAAACAAAAAACCATAAGGAAGTAAATTAGATACCAAAACAGAGGTCGCATTAATGCCCAACCAGGCAGTGCAATGTGTCCTGTGAAATGTATGAAATTTTATATTTCCAAATTGCCCAGAGATTGCACTCGCTTTTATGTACAACCAATGAAACTTACTGTGGATGATGCTGCAAGTGCCTCATTTTGGAATCTCAAGATGCCTTTTGGAAAAAAAACCACAATTGGCGTACTAATGAAAGGAATCAGCAGGAAAGCAAGATTAAGCCGCATTTTCACAAACCATTTTCTGCGCACTACAGCTGTGCAATTGCTCGCAAATAATAGTCTTGAAGCACATCAGATAATGGCAGTCACTGGCCACAAAAGAGAAACGAGCGTGCAAAGTTACTGGAAAGCATCATCTGAAGGTCGAAATGTATAGTCCACTGTACTAGCAAATGCATGTGACAGTACCAAGAAAGATGCATCTGAAAAATACATAAAAGGACCACAAACCTGTGTAGAAATAGAAGACAATCCTTCTTTGAGGATACCAAGGAATAGCACAGATCACAATATGAAAATAATTGTTTCCGCTGTTTTCTCACACTGTAACATCACATTTAATGGCAATGTACAATTTTTACTGAAATGTAATCGTACTGTAACAGATTATTTTTGATGGTTTTCAAGCTTTGCAATGCTCCTTCTTCCCCAAACATATTAGTGTGCATGTTTAACTTATTATTTCATGATTTTAGTGTTGCAATTGTAGCACAAAACACATGGTGGTGTTATTAAAATAATAAATAAAATGTTGCCATGCACATAGTTATCTGTTGTTTTGTTTTTTATCCTGCCTGTCTGTATACATTTTCCTGTCATGGCCTGTGTTTTAAAAATTGTGGTCAGGATTAGAAATAGCGAACTTATCCAATGCTGTTTTAATTCCCCTTTAGAACTGAGAGGCAATCGCTTCAACATGTATGCTACAGTTGTCTCAATGTTCCCTGACTGATAATTTAAGTAAACAAGGACAGGAAAGGCAAGATTCAAATTCATGTTGACAATTGTTTTTTAATTTCCATTTAATTTCTTTTTGTTTCCAGCCGTTTTCTGAAATCTAAAATGTGTTAGAAAGGCAGGCCCTTTTTTTAACAGGGTAAGCTGGCAGCCATTCCACAATATATTTGTAATGAATAATAAAAGCAAAATTTGAAATGTCTTGCTTCTTTGCCAGACAATTACATAACTGTGTTTCAAAATGAAGCTCACACTTACTAAGCCTAGTTATAGCTCTACAATGCATGCATCACTTACCTCATTTAAGTTAAAACCTAGCTTGTGAAGTGAAATACGGGTGGCGGGCTCTTCTTAATTTACAAAATGTCCACTTCACTTCACACAAAGCACATGCGCAGCAAAAAAAGACCCATTCTCGTTGTTGGAAACGGAAAACACCTTTCCTTTGCCTTGTAATTCTAATGCTAATATTAAGAATGCCCTGTGTTTTCCCCTCCTTCCTCCTATTTTTTTCTGACCTGTGTTTATGGGCTTTAGGACTCTGCGCACTTTACCACTGCTAACCAGTGCTAAAGTGCATATACTGTCTGTTTAAATTGTATTGTTGATTGGACTATCCATGATTGGCATATTTGATTTACTAGTAAGTCCTTAGTAAAGTGCACTACAGACCTGTAAATCAAATGCTACTAGAGGGCCTGCAGCACTGGTTGTGCCACCCACATTAGTAGCCCTGAAAACCTGGCTCAGACCTGCCACTACAGATTCTGTGTGGAGTTTTAAACGGCCAACTCGACTTGGCAAGTGCACCCACTTGCCAGGCCTAAACCTTCCCTTATTTTACATGTAAGGCACCCCTAAGGTAGGCCCTAGGTAGCCCCATGGGCAAGGTGCAGTGTATGTTAAAGGTGGAAAATCTACTGATGTGTGTTACATGTCCTAACAGTGAAATACTGCTAAATTCATTCTTCACTGTTGCAAGGCCTATCTCTCTCATAGGTTAACATTAGGGCTGCATTTAAATAACTTTAAAGTGCAGATTCCCTTTGAGAGCAGATAGAAAAATGGAGTTTGGGGTCTCTGAACTCACAATTTAAAAATACATATTTTTAGTGAAGTTGGTTTTTAGATTGTTAGTTTGAAAATGCCACTTTTAGAAAGTAGGCATTTTCTTGCTTAAACCATTCTGTGACTCTGCCTGTTTCTGGATTGCCTGTTTGGGTCAGTTTGACAGTTGGGCTGTTTGTGAATCCCCTCTAGACAGTGAGGCAAAGCCTGCATATCCTGATGAGCCATCTGTGCGAGAGTGGAGGGAGGAGTGGTCACTTACACCTGGATGGGCTGTGCCTGCCCTCTCACAATGCAGTTTCCAACCCCCTGGTGTGTGTCTGGGGCCTGGCTTGGGCAAGGTAGGTTCTTGCAAACAAGAGAGACTTCCTTTTGAAGTTTACCAACTTCAAAGGCAGAAAGGGGTATAAGTATTAGACCAAAACCACTGAAAATTAGATCACTTCTGGAACCAAGTGGAACCTCTGCCAAGGAGAAGAACTGAAGAGCTGAGGAGGATTGCTGTCCATGCCTGTGACTGTGCTTTGTTGGGCTATCCTGCACTTGCTGCTTATGCCTGTTAAGGGGAACAAAGACTGGACTTTGTGATATATTCCTGCTTGTTAAGAATCCCCAAGGGCTTGAACTGAGCTTGCCTCCTGTTTTGAAGTCTCAGGGCCATCAAAGACTTCCTCTATTAACATTTGGACTCTCTGCTGAAACTCCTGCCCTGCCAAGTGGTGTCCTATCCAGTCCCTGGACCCTTGAAAGGTGAAGTTGGCAGACAAGAGCTGAAATTCCACACACAAAACGTCTTGCGGGGACATTTTCAACACACCATCTGCAACGCGGCTGATAAACGATGCGCTGCCGGCTTCGCGGCTAAAATCAATGCTCCACCTGCATCGCGGCTGGGAGATCGACGCATCATAGCTGGGGGAATGACACGCAACACCCACTTCCCGCTGCTGATAACGACGCAACAGGATTTTCCACGCATCATCTCTGGGCATCAAAGTCAACCCGACTCTGCGTGGATTCGAGGTACCCCAACCGTAAATCGACTAATCGCTCTCTTGTGAGGGAGAAAAACTACGCACCGCCGACCCGACCGGAGAACAAAAGATGCTCATCCTCCCTTGCGAGGAAGGAATCGACACAACGCTGCCTTTTCCGATGCACGCTTGCCTGAGCGGCCTTTATTTTTTACGCTAACCAGGTACTTTTTGCAAAAGCATTGTTTCCATTGTTTTCTATAGAGTACGACTCTTATTCTTTTGAAAATTCATATCTTGACTTATGTATGTTGGATTTGTGTCATTTTGGTCTTGTTTGATTTAGATAAATATTGTCTATTTATCTAAACTGGTGTGGTGTCCATTTTGTATTGTTTTCACTGTATTACAGTGTGTGTTGGTACAAATACTTTAGACATTGCTTCTGATTAAGCCTGCCTGCTCCTGCCAAGCTACCAAGGGAGTGAGTGGGGGTTAACCAGGTGTGTTTCTCATTTGCCCTGGCTAGAGTGAGAGTCCTTGCTTGGACAGTGGGTAACCTGACTGCCAACCAAAGACCCCATTTCTAACACCCTGTCATCCGGATTAGAACGGGTGAGTACCATAAAGTAACTTAACAGAGTTAAAAATGTCCTCTGCAGCACCTCTAGGTGGACCGCCATGCTGCTTGAGAACTGCCTTGCAGTCCGAGAAGAAAGACTGGATCTGCTTACCTCCTTTCCTGATCAAGGTGGAGTTGGAGACCCTGTTCAAAGCCACTGATAGGTCGAGCAGTATGAGGACAGCTATTTCTTCTTGGTCAATGACCATCCTGATGTTGTCTGTTGCTGCGATGAGGGCAGTCTTGGTGCTGTGATATGGCCAGAAACTTGATTGCATTGTGTCTAGGAATTGGTGTACTAAGAGGTAGTGGGCGAGTTGCTTGTTATAGCTTTCTCCATGACCTTAGCTGGGTAGAGCAGAAGGGAGATAGTTTGCTAGCTGAATGGAGTCTGCCGAAGACTTCGTCAGGAGTGCGTTGACCACCGGGACCACTGGGTCCCAGACTTGCGGAGTTCAGGATGTGGGTGAGTACTTCGCTGATTAAGGAGGCACCCATGTTGTTGATGTGGTGGGGACAGGGGTCCGTTGGTGCCCAAGAGTGGTTTGTCCTCTTGGTGTTTGCTGTTTCTTCCACGATGAGTGCTTCCCCACTAGTCAGGGAGTTATTGTGATATTTTTTGGGAAGGCTGGAGGTGAAGGTGCAGGGGTTTGGTTGAGGGTGAAAATTATTGTAGGTGATTTTGATTTTGCTGCTTAAAAATTTCAAAAGGTTAACGAATAGTTCTTCTGAGGGGGTGATGTTGTTTTGTTGTGAAAGCTAATAAGGTGAAATCTTTGACAATCATGAAGATTTCTTTACAATTATTGGAACTGTTGTCAATGCTGTCTGTTAGGGCCTTCTTCTTGGTTTCTCTGACCTGCTGGTGATAACGTCTAGTGCTGCTTTTTGTTGCGTTTTTTGGTAGAGCTGAGTTCCTTAGTGTCCTCGTTTGAGCATTATGTTTATGGGGTGCCAGGGTCTGTGCATTCTGTGATCCATGTGTTGATTGTTTGATGTCACTGTTGAGGTTGCAGGTGGGGTTGGACTGGTTCATGCACAGGGTGTGGGGCCAGTTGGCTCCTGAGATGTGGCTCCTGCTGCATCTGGCCAGGTTTGTGGTGACAGGTTTTGTTTGGTGAAGGATGTTGATTTGGAAGTGGAAGATGGTATGATCAGCCCAGGGGAGAGGAGTGGTTGTGATGATTTTGATGTTGGCAAAGATGGCGTTGTGTCAGTCCAAGGTTTCCTAGGTGTTCGAGGAGTTCGATAGGTCTGGGGTTGTTCCGCTCTTCCAGGTAGAAGTTGAAGTCTCCTGGAAGGATGTAGTCTTTGGAGTCAGTGGTAAGCGGGGTGACCAAATCTAGCATGTTGTATGTGAACATAGCATGTGGTCCAGGTGGTCAGTAGGTGAGGGTTCCATTGGTTCTGGGCATACGTTGCTGAGACTTGCAGTTTGAAAATTAGGTGCTCCATGAAGGGGGTTGTGTTCTCTGTAATTTTAGTGCAGTCAATGGTTTCTTTGAAGATTATTGTGATTCCTCCTCCTGGTTTGTATTGATGGTCCTGTTGTGCAATCTTGTATCCTGACAAGATGGGCGTGATGATGTTGGGTGCCAACTCTGCAGTCAGCCATGTTTTCTTAAGGAAGAGAAGGTCCGGAGCATCACTGTTTAGGACGTCCCAGATTTCTTTGGCATGTTTTCTGAGCGGGCGGTTGGTGAGGAGCATGCATGATAGTTTATCTGCATGCGAAGTGGCAGTGGATGCAGGCAAAGGCTTCTAGAGTGTTGTGTGGTGTGGTGCAGCAGAAGTGAAGGGATGGGTGTGCCAGGTTAGCTGATCAGATTACCGCTGCTGAATAGCGCAGGGGGAAGAAGAACAAGGGTTCATGGCACTGGGTGTAGTCAAGGCGCAGATGGCTGCAGACAGGCTTGCCTTTGGTATGCCAGTGGCTTGCCTGCTGCTCATCTGCGATGCAGCCGACATTGAGTAGCTCCCGGGAGGAGCACAGGGGGCAGTAGGTGGGTACTGCTCATGATCGCTGGAAGGAGTGGAGGTGTGGGAAGGAACATGTAAAGAGTGGAGGGAGTCAAGAGGGAATTCTGAAGGTGGGAGACTGGAAAGGGAGTGCAGGAAGGAGGCACATAGTACCATGAGCCAAAAGGTGGAAAAAAGGCAAGAAAGCAAAGAGTGAAAAGTCAAAAAGAGCTAAGAGGGGGTAGGCTGTGCCTTAGCCACCCTATTCGCCGAACACTAAATTACCATCTTTGTTTACGACCACTTGGCCCTCTGGCCATTTAGACTGTTCTGATACTGCTTGTCTAGAAGTTGTTGAGGAAAAGATGTTGTGTTACTCCAAGGCCACTAAATCCTCTTGGGACCTGTAGACCTACAGACCTTTGGGATGTCTGGTGAGAAAACCCATGGGATTAAAAAGGTATGCCCCACATGCGGACGAATGGGATAGATGCAACACTTACATGTGCTGGTCTGTATGTCAGAATGCCCACGCTTATTGAGTTAGGAACTGTGGACAGAGGGGATTCATCACCCGCAGGTTTGAGAGTCGGGGGGTACAAAGGACACCATCCCTCTCCAGATTTGGAAGTGAAAACTGAAGTTTAAATAGTAGCTGACAGAACATGTCTGTATGAAGCCATGTGGTGCATCACCTATGTCTCCTAGAAGCGCTTTAATCTGAGAAACACAGTCTTTGGGAGCTCCATGATCCCTTTGTTCTTTAAAATTATTTAGTTGCAGTCTATTGAGTGTACCTAAAAAAATATTTTGTCAAGCTAGGTGATCCATGAAAATAAGGAAAAACAAGAGAAGCTGTTAGTGTTACTGTTGACTCGGTTAACTTGAGAAAAATAAAGATTTTAATAGAGGCCCCACAACTCAATGACCAGTTTTTAGAGCCCCTATAGGGTTTGCTCCTTGGATTACAGTACTTCAAGGAGAGCTAGGAATTGCCACACGATTTCAGACACAGATCTTATATGCCTGGTGGATCTTCAGTGTCTCTGGAAACTTTCCAAAACAGAAAAGCACACAGTTAAATCTTATGACTTCACATGTTCATATGTGTGCATAGTGCATTTATTGAACTCCACATAATAACACTCATTGAATAACAATAATGGAATAACTGATCATAAAGCATTGACCTTTGTTGTTAAACAAGAAAAAGAAAATGATGCATCAAGAAAAGTTCAATTATGTGGCGTTGTGAGGCACATTTTGAAAGTAGTATTGCTTCACTTTTTTTACATATGTAAATACAGTATGGGCAAATGATTCACCTCACCTCACTAGTATCAGATTAACATCTAAATCAGCAACTGAATGGTACCTCTACTCAACAAAATGTCTGCGACTCCATGGAAATGTGCAATAGCATTTTTTGTAACTATTGATCTGTTTATGCTAGATACACATTTCATTAAAATCTTTAATCAAGGTATGTGGAAGATGATGGACTGTGTGGCAAGTGCACCAAATCCACAATTATGCAGAATATACTCAGGATATTGAGTCTCATAATTTCAATGGCCCGGCCCATACAGTTTCTGAGCTGCACGATATACAAATTTGGACTCCAATCTTGGCTTCCCCACTTCACCTAATTGTGTGATCCAAATCCCTTTGTTTTACCTCATTATACATCATTTTCATTAGCCATCCAGTTTAAGAGCACATTAAAGTAATTCAGGATTGGCGCTGTACAAAAACTACACTTATATGTAGTTATAGTTATATAAAAAATCTTGCATCACATTTAATAACAATATCTGCTATATAAATAGAGAACAAGGCAAACTGATACATTTTAGACAATTTGTTTAAACATCACCAGGCTATGGGGTATTCTTGAATGTTTCATTCTTTTCAGGAGGCTATAATTTGTCCTATTCCCAAAGTAAATCGAGATTTAAAGCTGTGGAAAAATTATAGACTATTTTCATTAGTCAATGTAGATTACAAGGTATTCGCGAAAAAGTGATCCTGTTTTAAAAAATCGTAATGGGATGTAACATTCTGGGTTTGTAAATGGTTATTCTGATAATACTAGAGTTTTGTTTAATATTTTAAGTAAAGCATCAAAGCTTTCATATCCCTTAGTAGTGTTCACTATAGACAATGAGAAAGCATTTGATAGAGTGGAATTTATTCATTTTTAGGAGATTGAGTTGGTTTGAGTTTGAATCCAAAGTGTTACATTTTACTTCATTACCATATACTTTCCAAAAGCAGCTATTTTGGCTAATCTTCTTTCATACGATTATTTCACTCTGCAATGAGGAGTAAGACAAGGCTGCTTATTATTCATTATTTTCTTTATTATTGCCCTAGAGTCCTTTATATCTAGAATGCAGCAAATAAAGAATCTTTATATGCAGATCGAGAAAATGCAATTTAACTACTTGTTTATTCAGATAACATTCTACTTAACATTTCTAATCCTGACATTTCATTACCTTCATGTTTTGTAGAAGTGCATAACTATTACATCTTATTGGGTTAGAAGTTGAATTTGGACAAAGTGGAGAACCTTCCTCTTAATACATTTTGTATTAAAAAGTAATTAAAACATTTGGAGTCCTCTTAGTATCCTTCTCAGTTTAAATATTTAGGGATATGGTTCACTAAATTAGAGAAAATTTCCAGACGAGTTTCTGACCACATGTGGTGAGTGCCTATGTGCACTGTGTGGTCAGAAACAAAGCGTGTCCTGGGTGGAGGTGCTTCACACCTCCCCCTGCAGCAACTGTGACACCTGGCGGTGAGCGTCAAAGGCTCAGGCCTGGTGTTACAGTGCCCAGGGCACTCCAGCCAGTGGAGATGCCCGCCCCTACTTTTGGTGGCAAGTCCAGAGGGATAATGAGAAAAACAAGGAGGAGTCACCCCCTCAGCCAGGACCACCCCTAAGGTGTCCAGAGCTGAAGTGACCCCTTCCTCGAGAAATCCTCCATCTTGCATTAGAGGATTAGGACCTATAGGGATAGTGATGTGCCCCCCCTCCAGAGGTAGTGGGCACAAGGCCACCCTCACGGACAGTAACCATTGGCAACTGCCCCCTGACCCTAACAAGCTCCTAAATTTAGTATTTAGGGGGTGACCCTGAACCCAGCTCTTCATACTCCTGATGACCTCAAGAAAGAAGAAGGACTGCTGAGCTGAAAACCCCGCAGGGAAGAGAAGGAGACAACTACTGACTCGGCCCCAGCTCTACCGACCCGTCTTCTGCTTCAAAAGGCTGCAAAAGAAGAAGCAACGCGTTCTGCAGGACCAGCAACCCCTGAAAAGCCTCCAGGGGACTGCCTGCATTACCGAGGACCAAGAAACTCCCATGGACAGCAGCCCTGTCCAACAAGAAGACAAAGAAACCATCTTCAAAGGGACTCTCACCTCACTCCATCAGCGTGAGTCCAAACTACTCTGCACCCGACACCCCCGTCCCATGTCCAGAAAATCCAACTAGCCTGAAAGGATCCCCAGGTGATTCCGACTATGTGTCAACCCTGGGCTGCCCTCTCCAGACCCCCATGACGACGCCTGCAGAGGGAATCCCGAGGACCCCCCTGACTGCAACTGCCCGGGACGAAGATAAGCATTGCCTGGAGAAGCACTGCACCCACAGCCCCCAGTCCCGAGAGAAACCGACCACCAGAGCAGCAATGACCAGCAGGCGGCCCTCACCCTTGCCCAGATGGTGGCTTGCCTGAGAAACATCCCTGTGCCCTGCCTGCAGCACCTAAGTGACCCCCGGGGCCCTCCATAGAGTTCTATTGAGAACTCGACGCTGTGTTTTCACAGTTCTAAAGGTAAAATAATTAATAATTTAAACATATAACCAGCAGATCTCTCCACCACTTCTCCTTCTAACCTACGCCAGCTCAGGACCATAAACTTTAAACAAAATATCTTAGAATGGACAATCCAGTGCATATTGCAAGTAGACTATGAACATTAGAAATTCCGATAAGGGACCTGCAGAGCTGCCCAGAGCTGCCAGCTAACTAAAAACCACAAACTGTGTGGCTATATCTCATCCATCCACTCCTATCACACTACTATCACTCCTACCATACTCATAACAAAATTGCCACACCTCAGCGTCCTCACACATAGAAACATTTCACACATAGGATCAAAACAAAGACAACACCCTTCCAACCACACAACCTATACGGTATAACATGCTACCCATGTAGACAAGTGCTTCTTTACCCCACATAGGGGTAGTAAGTGCTATTTAAGTTTTGTAATACAATACAATACAATACAATAGTTCTCTTCTGAATGTCCTTTCCTTTTTTCACTCCAGAGTCCCTCCGCAAACAGTTGATGTTCACCCAGTGTTCTCTGGTATGATCACTGTACAAATTAAGAGCTCTAATATTGTCCAAATAGTGGAGTCTCTCCTCCTCCTTAGAGGGGTAAGGTAGAGCACACAACCCCTGCAAGGTAATGTTTTCACCAACGTGGAATGGTGTCACAACTTTAGGCAGGAAAGAGCCTCTTATCTGAAGAATCAGCTAGTCTGAGAAGGAGGTGATGTACGTCGGCTTAATACAGAGAGCTTGAAGCTCACTCACCCGCTGCACTGATGTAATGGTGATGTGGAATACTGTATTGAAGGCTGTGAAGCAGCTCAAAGGGAGTGAACATTAAATATGTGAGGACCAAATTAAGGTCCCACTGTGGCATGACAAAGGAATCCAATCTTGTAAAAAATTGCATAACCACTAGAGACTTGAACAATGAGGGCTGATCCAGCAACTGTAAAAATGCTGAACTAGCAAAACAGTGTCCTTTAACTGTGCCCAGAGTAAAGCCTTGCTGGGTTTGCGACAAAACAAACAAAAACATTCTGATAACCCGGCCTTACCTGGGTCTATCTATTGTGCACCGCACTAAGCCTCAAATTTGACCCAATGACAGGCAATAACATTTTTT
Organism: Pleurodeles waltl; assembly: GCF_031143425.1. NCBI lineage: Eukaryota > Metazoa > Chordata > Amphibia > Caudata > Salamandridae > Pleurodeles > Pleurodeles waltl. The sequence continues at coordinate 42,998,171 of NC_090445.1, forward strand.
TCAAGGGAAGTCTGGCTGCCAAGGGAATATCAACCACCTCTGGAAGACGGTCGAAAATGTTCATCTGTCACTGCTCAATCTCCAAGCATGAAGGTGGAGATTGGGAAAGCCCAGGTGCAGGATCCTTCCCTACTGTTACTATTTTCTCTTGTTAGCAATAAGTCTCATACACATATCGGCTATGAAGGAGATGCAGGAAAGTTTTCAATATATTTATTGAAAAAGTCTGCAATCTCCGGTAAAATGCATGAATTGCAATGATTAGGATAAAAAGCAATCATAAAAGCAAAATCGTGAAGATGAAAGTTGTGAATATGAAAACCCACACCATATTACAATAAACATATGATAGGCAATTCCTAGCAAAGAGAGCCTAATCACTACCCTAACAAGAGGTGAGTGTCATAAACCCTAATTTACCAGTACCATGTCCACGAGAAGTGGCCCCTATCTCTCGTTACCTTGGAATGAGGTCTCTAGGTCAGACTCTGAAGACACAAAGGCTGAGTTATGCAGCAAGGCAAGGTGCAGCATAGATGGCATCTGGAAGGAACCCCTCTAATGACCTTGTCCGTGTGAGGTGTATTTATACTGATCATGTAGGATCCCTGACGCAGGTATGTTCCTGAACAACTGATAATGTGGCAGACTTGAGTTGGAAATTACGTAAACAATCCCTCACAAGTGTGCATTATGTTCCTGTTAAATGTAAGTGAGAAAGGGACATGATGACAATACCTATATACATCACTGATAATGACGCCTTCAGAGAATGGCACTAATAAGCAAAATCAAAACATTTCTTATAAAATGTAGGCAGCTGTGAAGAGCTAAAAAAAATAACGAAAATAAAATGGAATAAAACAGACCATGCTAAGTAGGTAAAAGCTTACTAGGCAAAAAGTTGCAATAAGCTTGCATGCTGATGGCTAAGCTGTCGCCTGTGCCCAGTTGGGAACTAAAATGGATTCACTGCAGGTCCAGTATCCACTATCGCTGTTGGGCCCCCTGAGACTTCAGATCCTACTGCACAGCCCACATATGCTGCTTGTGTGCTTGACCAGTAGGATCCAGAAGGCCCTTAATCCCAGCAGCCTCAGAGTCGACCTCATTGAAATCCAGGACCAAGGCTGAAAGATAAGGATCATAGCACTTATGTGCTTTCTGGGGGAAAAGAACAAAACCTAACTGTGTTCAGAATGGCACTAATGAAGGGGAGAGTCTTAGAAGAAGTCAAGACTTTGACACGTTGCTAGTGAACCCCAAATATGACAGGAGGTTTGCCATAGACTGGAGGTGGCTGACGACAGCCTGGGGTGAGTCCTCCTCCAGCAACCAGTCACCGAGGTTGGGGAAGACTGGGACCACCTGACCTCGGAAGGTATGCTACCACTACCATCATCACATTTGTGAGCACCCGAGGGGCACTGTGAGAGACCAAACAAAAGCACAGAGAAATTGAAAATTCTCCTGTCCCACCATGAATCGCAGGTAGCGAAGATGAGGCTGCAGGACGGGTATGTGGAAATAGGCATCCTGCAGCTCCAACATCACCATCCAGTCTCCACGATCGACTGCACTCAGGACACGGGCCAATGTGAGCATTTTGAACTGTTCCTTACAAAAGACAGAATTGAGGGTGCAGGTCTAAAATAGGATGAAGATTCCCATCATTCTTGGGCACACAAAAGTAGCAGGAATAACAATCATATCCTCCTTTTGGATACACTCTGGATAGAACCTTTGGCCAAAAGTGCTTGCATTTCTTCCTGGAAAACAAACAAATGATCCTCAATGAGTTGATGTGGGGACAGTGGAAGGTACAACATAATGGAAAGGAAGAGTAGGGCATACAATGTCCGAACAATGTGCAGGACCCACCTGTCTGATGATCTGGTCTGGCAACCTGGCAATAACTGTTGGATCCTGCAACCAGCCAGGTGACTGTGCTCCACTAAGGGCACGCCAAAGGGGTTTGGGCAGCCCGTTCACCTTGGCAGTGGGGCTGTGGGCACCATGGACGCAACAGTAAAACTGCTAGGCACTTTTCTGAAGTTGTAATGGCTGATGGCACAGCATATGTCTGCCGAAGCCACAAAAGAAGCGATAGGGCTGATGCAACTGGCAAAGAGGGACACCATGGCCCCACTCTCCTAGAACCACTCTAAAGCAAAATGTTCTGTGTCCCCAAACAGGAAAGTCAGTCAAAGAAAAAGTGTAAAGGACGACTGGACATCGCATGAAAAACTAGCCATTATCCTCACTTAGTTCATCATCACAACTCTCCTCATGGTATGGCTGTCCAATTTCATCATAATTATTATCCAAATCTGTGCAAAACACAGGATGCAGTGCATTTGTTCTTCCTTGTGGAGGCGGTATTTCCAGTGGAGGAAGCAGCGCTTCGACAGCAGCTGGGCGTCGCTTCGGTCAAGGTTGAACCAGTGCCAACTTGGGAGTACGAGAGCGCAATAGGCACCTCATCTTTCGGCATGGATGGAGTTGGCTGTAGCAGGGGCAGGGAAGGGCATTAAAAGAGGCAAAGAAAGGAGACGAGTCACAAAAGGTGAGAGAAACACAGGTACAAAAAAGAGCAGAAAAGCAATGGACAAAGAGGCACAAAAAACACGAAAAGGTGCATCAAAAGTACAAGAGTCACAGAAGGTGAGCAAGAGAGATGAGACGGGCGCAAAGATTTGGCACAAGAAAAACAGTGAAGAACCAGGTACAAGAGTGTTAAAAGGAGTCACAAAGAGTAACGCGAGTGCTAAAGAGAGACACAAAGAGGCATAGGGAGTAATAAAAGAGTAATGAAAATAGGCACAAAAAACTAGTGAAAAGAGGAACAAACGAGTAATGAGAAGAGGCACGAATGAGTAATGAAAGGGGCATAACAGAGTAGTGAACACATTGCCTTTCAGTGAAGTACTGTCAATGCACTCCAGTTGTGCACTGAATAACCACCTGTTACTTTAGTGCACATCATCCTGTTCCTATGCTGTGAGACGCACACTGTCTAGCCAGTGTACCTTACTCTTGATATATATCATCTGTTCCTATTCTAGTTCTGGATCCAAGGACTGCAATCATGCTCCTTTTTTGACAAAATATAGAGCCCTTAGAAATAGGCATAATGCTCTTATTAAACACGATCTAGTTCTCTCCTTCAGGACTAACTACTACAATTCACAGGACAGTGCTTAATTGTAGACAGGAATATACAGCAGTTGTGGTTGATGATATAATTAATCTCAGGTGCATACCACCCAGAACCAAGACACACTACACTTCCACTCTTTCAGCTCTGTTCAAACAGTCCGTACAACATATATACTTCCGATAGCCCATAATCTTGTGTATTGATAAATTAGGTTTAATATATATATACGTGGAGAAGTGTGGCTCAATGGTTAGAGCAGCAGACCTTGATGCAGAAATCTGGCCCAGGACCAGGGTTCAATTCCCACCTTGATGCCTGGCTTCACCTTGGAGGTTGCCCAGGAGTGGGCAGGGAAAAGCCAGGAGGGGTTCCACAGAGGGACCAGGGTTCAATTCCCACCTAGATGCCTGGCTTCACCTTGGAGGTTGCCCAGGAGTGGGCACCTCACAGGGAAAAGCCAGGAGGGGTTCCACAGAGGTATGCGTACAGCGCCTTGAGACCCTAACGGGTGAGTAGTGCGCTATACAAGTACGAAGTTTACAGTTTTACAGTTTATGCAGCTGCACTCAGCCATATCAACAAACACAATTGTTCTAGACACAGCTAAAAATACTCTTTTCTGACAGCACAACTTAGGCAGATGTTTAAACTGTGGTAGGCACAAGGGCACCTAAGCCATCTAGGGTCTGATTTAAGTCAATTGCAGCAGGATCCCTGACTGGGTTGCTGCTACATCTAATTATAACTGGCCTGATGTGTCCGCCCATGGATTTGCAGGGTCCAGGAACATTGAACTGATTCTTCCAGCCCAAAAATTGTTTTGGGGTTGGGGTGCAAGAACTGCCTGGGCCAGGTCCCACGCAATCACCTAACATCCTTGTAGGGAAGGGGGGAAAATGTAATGCCCCTCCTCCAGAACACATCCCCCCTCTGCCACTCTTCATATCTGCCTCCCTGCACTCGTCCCCACCCACCCTGACTGCCACTCTCGTTTACTGCCTGTCACAAACAGGTGGTAAAAGTGAGTGTCAATCCCCATATACGTGGGACTTTCATGCCTGGTCACCTGGAGAAACTTGTGTTCACACATTTATTCCCCATTCAAAAAGGATTAACTTGTAGTAGCTGGATTTATGTGCAGACACACTTTACCCCCTCACATATTCCACTTACTTCACAAACAGGGCAATAGTTGGCAAAGCACTACTCAACCACAGCGCTGTCCTAGAAAGCACCAACATACACCTTATATCCTCTCTAATAATCCAGAATAAATATTGGATACCATCAAGCACTAAATATAGCGTCACAATTATCTCACTGGCTTGTGTTGCATATACAGAAAGCACCGCAGACCACCCAGAGAACTGACAATTTGCCATCCAATCCGAAAATGGACAAGCCATTTAGTGCACCAATCTGTGCATATACATCACAAAGAAAATCTCCCAGAAATAATTTCTAAATTAAACGTTGAACAAACTTTTTACTATCCTTCTGCAACCAAACACCAATTTTCAAAATTCACAAATATTTGATGGAATTTCCAGGTCAGCTCAAAAGGGCACATAGAAGGAGATGGTACTGCCATGCTATAATAGATTAAGTTAGCCTACACAAATGCCCATAACTTAATACATCAACAGATCATTGTCAAAGCCCATACAGGTTTGGCTTTTTACATTTAGGACTTGGCGGGCATCATTCTATGCCAGGTTGGTTGAGGGTATTACCTGTGGTACCCTGAGAGATGACCATCCGCCATAGAGATCCCCACCTCCGTGATCCTTCCCTGCCTGGCGAGGACCTCTCTGCTATAAAATGAGCCTACATCATGGTAGCTTCCCTCACAGCTGTGAAGTTTGCTGAACTGGAACCATGTTTAAAGTCACAGCTCAACCAACTACTTTTGTTCGAAGAAAACATGGTCCCAAAGCAGGGTTTTATTTCTCCTAACCAAATGGCCCAGACATGCAGGACACTTTTATCCTGTATTTGTGGGGGACTTTTAACCTTTTCCCTGCCCATCCCGCCAAGCATAGCATGATAACACTTGCAGGGGAAATGAGTGATGGTGCCGTGTGGTGGACAGGCCATTGGATCAGGAATTGCTGCTGGTGATGGAGCAGTTCCCCCAAATCTACACAGAGTGGGGGAACGGTAGGGCTAGTACAGCGTGAGGAACACTGGTTTTTGTTATTCTCACCGCCATGAAAAAACTTAAATATAGCCTTTGGTATTGACTATAATATTGAAGATAATAATGTTGTTGATAGTGTAGTTCTTATAAGACTGTGTATTCGCACAAACAAGACATGTATAGCTTAGTTTATGATTTAAGTTTTTACTTTGTGGTTCACAAAGCATACAATACAGTCATTGAAGTATTTACTGAGACATAACACTGCATTATGAATATTTTATTTTATTTGTGAGTAAGTTACAAGTAGTATCTTTAAGTCCACACTTTGGGAGGAATCTCCGCACTCGGGTGAAGATTCTGCCCTCAGTTCGGACATAATGATACTACTCGTAACTTATCTTTGTGACTACCGAAATTCGTAAACTTAGACTTTTGGTCTAAGTTTGCCTACGTGAATCGGGCCTGTAGGTTGCAAAATTCATGTAATTTGCTTTCGTGCAATTACAAGAAATTGCGGTAAAATTAAGCATAATGAAAGGAAATGCAAATACATCATTCACACTCTTGGAGCACATCTTGTCTTACAGATGAAATCTATACCTTTGCAATTATTTTCAGTTCTGGAGTATTCAGCTACAGTGTTAACAGATCCTTTTTTGTTGTGTCAGATGTCTAAGCTGCAAGCCAACCTCCCCTAGTTCTAAGTCAAATGTTGCCAGGCATGTCTTCCAGCTTGAGCTGTTAAGCTTAGTGTCTTCCATGTGCATATGATATCCAATCATTAAGGCATCTAAGATACCAGCACAAGGGACCATTTAAGTATTAATATTGTTGGCAACAGGCTAATCCCTGAAGTACATTACATTTGATGTCTGCTATTCGGGTGAAGGATGGGTTTTGAATTGATGTGAGGGTGTGGTTTTCTAAGAATTAAGTATACCAGGTCAGCACTGTTCCTTTGATCTGCCTGATATGCAGCCTTTCACATATTATATGGTCTAAGGAGTTCAGTAGCTATTATCAGATGAACAATTTACTTACCTTCGGTAATGCCATATCTAGTAGAGACCCTACCTAGCTGCAGAATCTGGATGTGTGTTGAGCAATACCCCTGCACGCTGGTAGGTGTCGTTCTGGGTCCAAGTCCTCCGTGCAGAAGTGATTGCTCACTACCTGGATAAGCGCCACTGTGCACGCTGACATCAGTCTGACATCAGTTACTTTTGTGACTTTCCATGCCAGGAGCGCAAAGCCACAATGAGAAATGACAACTTATGCGAAAAACTAGGGCCCTGAGAAGGGTGTCCCTTCCACTGCAGTCGACTTGCAGTGCGGGGAGGATGGGAGGGTCCGTAGGGAATCTGCAGCTATATAGATAAGGCATCGCCAAAGGTAAGTAACTTGTTCATCTGATAGAGGCTTCTAGCCACAGATTCGTTACCTTAGACAGGCATCAAAGCAACGCCTCCCTGGAGGCGGGTCTGCAAAGCCAATTTTTATATCAAAACGTCCTGTAGGACCTAAGGGGCAAATTGCTCATTGTGACAGAGCTAGTCAGTAGTGTTTGGTAATGGATGCCCACACTGCTACCCGACAGATATCCAGGGCAAGGACTCCACACCCTAATGCAGTGGTCACAGCCTTAGTTCTGGTGGAATGAGCATGCAGACCCTCAAAGGTTTTTGTTCGTGGCTAATGCAAAGCAGATCTTGATGCAGAGTGCTATCCATCTTGAGGTTGTCCATTTCTGCACAGCCTTCCCTTTCTTAGCTCCTACATATTCCGTGAATAGTTGATCATCCTACATACTACATGAAGAGTTGATCATCTTCCTGAAACTCTTTTGTATGGTCAAGTTTGGACCACAATGCTCTTTTTGGGTACAGAGGGTGGAGTCTCTCCTCTTTGGAGGGGTGAGGTGGAGCAAAGAAGGTAGGTAGGGTGATGTTCTGGCCTACATGTAAGGAATTTACAACCTTCGGAAGGAAGGAGGCACATGTCCAGAAGATCAGCTTGTCTTAGTAGACGGTAGTGTAGGGAGAGCAAGCCAAGTGTGCCTTTAATTCGCTGACTGTCCTGGCAAATGTTATGGGCACTAGAAAGGCACATTTAATTGTCAATAGCATAAGGGTGCAGTTGTGCAGAGGCCCAAAGGGCGCACACATCAAGAAAGTGAGAACAAGATTCAGATCCCAGTGGGGCAGCCAAACATCAAAGTAGGGGAAAACTCGACCCCCAACCTCCACAGATGAACTTCAACCACTGCCATCACTTTTGTGAACACCTGAGAGGCGCTGATGAGGTCGAATGGGAGCACAGCAAACTGAAAGTGCTCTTGGTCCACAGTGATCTCCAGGTATTGTCTTTGTCCAGATAGGACGGGATGTGGAAATGTGTCCTGCAATTTCAAAACTACCTCACTACTTGTGTGAGTGAGAGATCCTGAATTTCTCCTTTTCAGGAAGAAATTGAGAATGCAGAAGGCACAGATCTAGAACAGGACAAAGGCCTCTGTTCTTCTTGGGCACTAAAAAGTACTGGGAATAGCAACCAGGACCTACTTCTGATGCAGGCACCATCTCTATGGCTACCTTTTCCAAGAGAAACAGTACTTCCTGAACAAGCAAGGAGAGGTAGTGCTCCGTCAGGCAGCGGTAAGTGGGTGGCATGGGTGGATGAGTGGTCACAAAGGGAAGGGAGTAGCCCCTTTGGACAATTTGCAAAACCAATGTGACTGTCTGCCAGTGGCACAATTGTTAGCGTATCCTGCCCCCTACTGGATGTCCAAGATGATCATAGGGCAAACAAAAGGGGGTTAGAGGTTGTGGCTGCCGGGGGCGGGGGATGGTGGACTGACCCAACCTTTGGCTACCTGTCCCACGTGGTCTAAGGGACCCGAGTCCTCTGCCACAAAAAGGCTGTGAAGCCTGTTGGCTCCAATGGCTTGGACGGTATGGACATGGTTGGAGATCCCTTCTGGGGCTACAAAAGGGGCAGAAGGTGGACTGCGGGTGACGAGGGGCCATAAACAAACCAAAGGAGTTGTCATAGCTCTGGTGTCCTTAAAGCTCTCCAGCGCTGAGTCCGTCTTGTCTCCAAAAAGACAAGAGCCATCAAAGGGCATGTCCATAAGCGAAGCTTGGGCATCACCTGAAAAAACATGTGTTCTCAGGCAGATATAGTGCTGCAGGGCCACCAATGATGAAATTGCTCTACCCTACGAGTCAATCATGTCAAGCCCACATCGCATGGTGAACTTTGCTGCATTTCTCCCATCAGCAATAGCTTGGGAGAGTATTGCTTGGGCCTCCTCGGAGACCATAGGAAGCACTTGTGAAACAGAATCCCAGATCATACAAGTTTATCGGCCCAAAAGGCATGCGGTGTCCACTGGCCGCAGTGCAAGACTGGTGCAAGAGAACACTATCTTGCCAAAGGTATCCAGCCTTTTGGATTCCCTTCCTGGTGGAGTGGAAGGGAACGCACTGGGGTTGATCTTAGAGGTTAAGGGCTTGGACTACCAAGCTCTCCACGGTGGGGTGCTTGGTAAGGAAGCTGGGGTCCCCAGGAGTGGCACGATGGCGGTGGACAATTGTTCTATGCACAGGAGCTCCTGTGCAGGGCTTGTACCAGGCCCCGAGTAGGACATTGGTAAGGGATACATTAAATGGGAGTAAAGGTTCGGAGGGCGCAACTACCAGCTGTAGCACCTTTGTCAAGACATTCACCTTGATTGTCACTGTGGGTAGCTGAAGGTCCAAGACCTCAGCTGTCCTTTGCACCATCTTGCAAAAGAGGCTCTCTCCTCCATCGCCATGGTAGGAGGAGAGACCAAGCCAGTGTCAGGCAAGGTGTCCAACCCACTGGCCTTCGCCAGTTCTTCATACCAGTTGTCCTCATTCTTACCTAAGGGATGCCGGTATCCATAAGGGCCCTCAGACCGCTCACATTTGTCTCCCTCTCCAGGCCTTTGACAAGGAAAAAGCACTGGCTGTGATCCAGAGAGAATGGTCCTGGTCAGCACCTGCATCAGGTGATGCCCATCTGGCTCCATGGGGATGGCGCCACAAGAGCGGGCACCGAGGAAGGTCTTGGTCTTGCCTGCTGCTTCACTCTGGATCCAAAGATCCACGGGGCCTGACTAGTACCAAGGGCTGACCCATCAATGGGGAACTCCTGATGCACGAAGGAGCTCCAGAGTGGCCGGGCAGCCCATATATGAGGTGCATGGCCTCATAATATCCTTTCAGCTGAGCGTGGTCGCTCCAGCTCCGGGAAAGTCAGGGATGCATGGCGCAGACCCTGACTCAGGCTCTGCCCTGTGGGTGAGACCTGGAGTGGCAACACTCCTGAGACTCATGGGAGGACTTGGACTGGCACGACGAAGTCGAAGACTTGTTTGATTTCTTATGCTTGTGGAAAATCCCCAACAACTTTGAGTGCAATGATGATCGCCGGGTGCAGAACATGATGTGATCTTGAGCATCACAGGTCATCCAATGTTGGGCGGCAAGGAACTTCAGGTATCGCTTTTAGCGAATCCACATAAAGCACCATATAGTCCATATAGTCCATATAGTCATTCAGCTATGTTGATGCGCCCTCTTTCTTCGCTGCTCCTGAAGCCTTCAAGATGAGTAATTGGCGTTTTCTTTTTTTGAATAAGTTATCAATGGTATGCATTTTGTCATTTAAATATTTGAAATTTAAAATGTGATCTACTGTTCAGATGCTTGAGATGTAGCACTGTGGGAACATCCGTTCTTAACCTTTTCTGTGCGTCGCACAGCCGGGAACCGTCTGACGCTACAGTGCTCAAGTGCGTTGGATGGCTCTCAGCCGTCCAAACACATGGCACTGGAAATACCTCTGGTGCAGGATTTCCTTTCTGCCAAAACAGCATTCGGAGCTGGGGAATATCATCCCCTGGTCCTAAGGCTATTTTGGGTTTTAGTGAAATAATGATCTGCGCACATGGTGCACTGACGTCATTTCACTTCAAATGAAAGTGAAATGAGCTGATCGGCTTAGTTCACTTTCACTGCCTCGATGCTCAGGGGGCTATCTCAGCTCCTGGAGCACTGAAGCTAACGAGTGAGGTACCATTGGAAAATGGAGAATTCTTCCTTAGTGATTCCCTGCTTGGGAATCGCCACAGGAGGGTGATCCCCGAGCAGGGATCCTCCCACTAGGCACCAGGGAGGGAGGAGCGGCCCCTTGGGCAAGGGCTTTTGTTCCCCCCTTAATTTGTTTGGGCATATTCAGTCTTTCTGCCCACTCTATGGGGTAGATGGAGGCAATAGTCCACAATTTGTCTCCCCAGGGGGGCAGAAAGCCCACTAGGAACCAGGGATTATTTTTTTATATACATGTATGGGAGGGGGCTGACCTGAATGGGCATTGTAATGCCCCCACACTTCCCAAAAATAGTCAGTCTTTCTGCGTCCCCATGAAGGCAGAAAGCCCACTAAGCACAAGGGATTTTTTATTTATTTATCTAAGTGTGGGGGCTGACCCGAATGGGCATTGCGATACCCCCCTCAATCCTCCCCCCAAAAAAAATAAGCAGCCTTTCTGCCCTCCCATGTAGGGCAGATGGGGGCAATAGAAAGCCCACTAGGCATCAGGGATTTGTTTTTATTCTTCTAGGGGTGGGAGCTGCCCAGAATGGGAATTTCAATACCTCCACCCTTCCCCCAAAAAAACATCACAGTCTTTCTGACCCCTGGGGGGCAGAATGGGGGCAATAGCCCAGGGGTGGCGTTAGCATGGCATGGCATGCCATGGCAGAATGGCATTCTGCTGTACACATAGAAGAAGTAAAATGCCATAAATGATTATTTATGTGTAGGAAGGTGTTCCTTTCTGCACATAAACAATCACTCCCCTCAACGCAGACACCCTTGCACCTTGATTTAGGTTAGAATGTGTTTGTGTGTGTTAGTGTATTAAGAATGTGTGCCAGGTTGGGTGTCTGAAGAATATGTTTATGACTGTGACAATGTTAGGCTCTTATATCTAAAATGGTCCCAGTTGTCATACACATATTCTTGACACACACAACATGACACGCATTCCTAAAAAACACACACACACAAATATATTCTAACATAAATACAACAAACACACATTCCTCAAACATGAAGCAAAACCAACATTGAAAAACACTAAGGGCCTCATTACGAGGCTGGCGGTCCACGGACCGCCAAGCCTTGCGGTGATGGTCGGACTGCCGCAACTGTGGCGGTCTGACCGCCACTTAACAACCCTGGCAGTCAGACCCACCAGGGAACCGTCATCTCTGCCGGGAACGTGGTTCCTGATGGCTCCACGGCGGCCTGAGCTGAACCCAGCCAGGGAGGTGCTGAACTCAGCACCGTCTGGATGATTACAACCCCACTTTCCGCCAGCCTTTCCATGGTCGTCACCCGCCATGGAAAGGCTGGCGGAAAGCCAGTGCAGGGGACCTCTTTGCTTTGCAGACCGTGCACATTCCGATGGTGCTGGGGTGCTACTGTATTGGCCTTGGCTCTCTTAAAAGAGCTGAGGCCAATACCATAGCACTGTTACCGCCGGCCAGCCCGGCAGGAACATTGTAATACACTCAGGGGGACACCATCGGTATGACGGTGGCATCCTCCCTATGGCTTTGGCGGTCCGCTTTTAGGATCGCCAAAGTCGTAATGAGGCCCAAAGTTACACACTAACAGATGTGGCTAGATGCACGCAGGTAGTATGTGACTTAATAAAGAAAGGGGCTGGAGCACTACCTGTCTACATGCACACATGGTGATGCCATAGGTTTAAAAGTTATAAAAATGTATTCTGTTGGGTACCGCCTATTAATAAAAGACAATTCACTTTGAAACCGGAACTATATATAAGACTAACATAATTAATGTGTGTAATGGTTATCCAAAGCAGGTCCAGGAAGGTCCACTACATGCCAGATTTTTAATATCCACATAAAGTAAAGCATATATCCTAAAAATATCAACTAATTTAGAATAAATACAGTTCTAGGATTGAAAGATAAGTACATGCTACATAAATAAGTGATTAAGGTAAAACACGTGTCCCAGAATAGGCACACTGATTTCCTGTGAATGCATTCAGATTTAACTTGAAAAAAACAAAAGGATTGGAAATTGTGTGAGTAGAGTGACTGCACTTTTTGATGGGTATAATTGCTCTTGTGGCTCAGTAAATGCATTCTGTACGCAGATTGGGTCTTATATGGAGAGCCTACACATATGTACCAACTAGGGTTAGCCTTTCATTAATGATTATGATATTATGAGTTTGCACAGGCATATTGGGTTTTGCCTGGCATCTACTAGTTTTGCCAAGATACATGGAGATTCGGCCTGGGATTTTGAGGCTGTATTTAGGTGTTTGAAACTATGTCTCAGCTTGTTATGGTTGTGAAGAAGCAAATTATGGTTGACACGCGATGGCTGAGCCCAGGGTATGAGAGTTGTATAGGAGACTGGGGGCTGTTTCCTTGGTCTATGATGGCTGTTCTCCTGGTCTGTGATAGCTGCTCTCCTACTCTAAGCTGCAGGCTTTTTGAGTTTAGCTCCTGGAACATCATCACAACAGCTTAGTGAATGTTTCTGAAACTAAAGCACAATTTTACCCCTTTTAATATACTTATGATATTTTTCAATATTACATATTGTAAGTTTTATTTTTATCAACTTCTGTGGTATCACTTTTGTTAATGACACTAGGTCAATGATTGTGTGATATCACTATCAGTGAAATCACTTAGGTCAAAATTCAAATGACATCACTCAATGTGAAGCCACTAAGGTCAAAGGGCAAAGGGCATGTGATATCACTTCCACTACCCCTGGCATTTTGGTGAATTGATGTCCATGGTCCTACCACAGAATTGGACAACAGTAGTGAGGATCAAATCCCATTATTTTATACGTTGGACCTAGATTACATTTTTCATCCCCGGTCTTCGAACTTGGTCCGGGGCGATAAGGTGCTGCGTATGTGGCAGCAAGACTGCGTGAACCATTAGACAAGGAGGTTCGAAGAAATTGTCTGACAGCTGAATGCCACGTCCATCTTAGGAATTTAAGGTGGCACTCAGTTGCAATTAGTTGCTAATTTGCACGTAATGGCTACATGGAGAAAATAATGCGTGTCACTTGAATGACTTTGGTAAACTGGAGATCAATCTGCATGTGATCCTAAAGTATGTTATAAAAGTCTAAATTACCAGTAACGCTTTGTACTCACTTCCTTCGGGGCTCATTAGGAGTCTGGCAGACGGGAACATTGCTGAGTACGGCGCTGCTGTGGATGATTACAACCATGACTGCCGCCATCCTGTTAGGATCATTGATTCTGGCGGGCACGGAGGTCTTTTGGCAGTCTGACCGCCAAACTCTTAATTTGAGAGTCAGACCATCAAAGCTGCGGCGGTCCGGACCCCACCGCGAGTGACCGCCAGGCTCATAATTAGGCCCTTCATGTTGTCTCTCCATCTCTGACAGAGTAATGTAAAACCCAATAAAACTTGATAAAAAAATTTAAGTTGCTACCCTTAACCTCCCACTTGCCAATCCAAGGCTAGCACAGAGTCTTAGTCTTCACTCACCCCTTCAAGATTTACATAATTTAGACTTGATTAAATCCAGCATCTTAACCATGCAGATATAAAAGAACTCAACATAATGTTTTAGATGATAAAACTCAAAATTAAAGGTAGCAAAGTATAATCAAACGTGGTTTGAAAGTAAACATTTCCTAAACATTGTAAGAATGGAATACCTTTCACATATACAGAAATAAGAGTTTTTTTCTGCCAATAGCTACCAATACAAATTAAGTTAATTTTCTAGACACATCATGATAGTAGCCAAAAGTAAGACTCTTTTAATATATTAGAAACTTGTTGACCTTATACCTCAAAGTGTTCCTGCCAAATATGAATCCAAGGGCCCAATGCACAAAGAGAAACTTAAACTTTTGTGTACAAGATAGTCCTATCCTTTTATGTGTGGAGACTCTGCAGTCGTAAAGATACTACTAGTAAAATACCTTTGTGATTAGCAAACAATTGTAACCGTACAAAAAAGTGTATGTTTACTCTTGTGAATTAGGCCCCAATACTTATTCGGATATTAATTGAAGCTCTCAGCTCGCTGTTCAAAGTGAAGTGATAAGAAGTTGGTTCAAAATCAATAACCTTTATTTAATATTTAAAATTGCAGAAATGCCCCTACTGATGGGGCAAGCCACACAATGCACAAAGGACATAGTAAGTACAGTAAACCGCTGAAAAACAACATTTGACGATAAATAGGATGAAAATATCAAGGAAGGAAAAGTAATATAGACTAAATGCGAATCCTAACTTTGCTATGGAAGACATAAATGTTATGGTTCCACTATGGAAGACATCAAGATTATTGTTCCTGTCGGTACTGCCTAGGAAAATATTTGATGGGGGTATTGCACTATCAAACCTCTAACTATATCACTGGGTGACTCAGTTGATAGTCATCAACAACTGGCTGTTCGTAGCTATCTGGCAGAGGCCAGGAGGGCAATGGAGCCAGGGGGCTACAACAGGGAGCTATAGGGCAATGGGAAACTGACAACATTGCCATTCCCGACTGTAATGGTAATCAAAAGGTCACAAAGCACACTGGATGGCAGGGCACTCTCCCCCTGGAAGCAGCCCTCTGGCATGCAGAAGCATTAGCACCATTACAGGGAGTTGAGGGAGGTAAAAATGGGACATCCTGGGGCTATCGAAGCTTGGGATGTGTGGACCACAGGGGGCTGATAACTTTTGAGGAGCTCAAAGCGCTGTATGAAGCAGTGGAGAGTCAATACCTGCATATATACAAAACCAGGCTCCTCCTAAACGGTTGCATAAACCGACCAAAGAGATTACAGACAAATTAGAGTACTATGCACCTCACAACACATTATTAACCAATAATAATTATATCCTACGGTATTTATATTTCGGTGGATGGGATATCAGTCACTGTTGTAACGGAGTAACCCCTCCGCCAAACTTTAAATCAGGCCCAATGTCTGTCAGTAAGCAACTGTGACTCATGATCTTGTATACAAGCCTCTTAATATCTCATCTTCCACTCATGCCACTTCCTCAGAAGAGACACATAACACCCGCTAGAAAAGAAATATCAACCATCAATGGCGCTTGCCTCCAGAAAAAAGGCAAATCCTGTGAGTCCACCTTCAAACACGCTATGATATATGTACGGTGGTGGTGATGGAAACCAAAGGATCAGTGATCCTACCAACTAAAAGGGCTGCAAAGACATACTTCTGTTTTAAAAACAATTGATGCGATCCTCTTTGTTAGCGAATTACCATTCCCCAAGCTAACCCTAATCGCTGTATGTGACTTTTAACAATGTGGGAGAAAGCTCCAACTGACTAATTTTCTCCAAAGGCGCCACACGTGACTTAATTTACTGCAAAAAACATGCATGTTCCAGAGATTGATGAACAAAGATCTTCTTTGAATCAAATAAGGGCTTCGATGTTTTAAATTCTATAACAGGACATCACAAACATTAGAAAATACCTTGAACTAAAAAAAGACTACTTATCCCATGAGTCCTTAGGGTGGAACTCATAACACCCACAACACCCACAACCATGGAGTAAGTCCTATATTTACATCCCCCAAGGAAAAAGCACTTCCTCTTTCTTCGCTGCTCAGCAGCCCTACAGGTACTTTTCTTTGTTTGGGTGTACTGTTTGCTGTGCTGTTATTTTATGCAATGGGTTTGTGGTGATTTCTGTTGGCGCGTTTTGATTGTGAATGCCTGCATCATTCAGGCGGTCTCGAACAGGTCTGTCTCAATGTCATACTCAGCCCGTCAAGGGCTCTGGTGTCGGCTTCAGCCGCAATTGCACCATCACACCACTAGAGGACACCCGAGAGCCCAGCATTTAACAGCCTTTCTCTCAGGGCCACAGTGTAGGGCCCTCTAGGGACGCATAGTGCGCGGCCCATCAGCCCCTCTCATGCCTCCTGAGCCTGCAGTGCATCACTCCGCCTTTCCTCCGCGCAGCTCGTTGCCTCCTCCTTCCCTTTTTTAAGTGAGCGCGCAGAGGAAAGTCTTGTACGTTCTAACACTTGTTTGTGACCCGGTTTGGTCCAGATCAGTTGTTCCTTTGCCACAGAGCTATATTTGGCAGCCTATATTTAATTAGAGGCTGCCTGGGTGTTTGATTTCTACCACTAGTCTAAACAAGCACCGGCACATACAATTCCTCTACATGGGCATGTTTGGGTTTTTTTCTTCTCAATTTTTCATTTTTCGTGTCTGTGGCTTCTATAGTGTACCTGCTCATCTAAGGCAGGTGTGGATAATGATTACTGGGAGTCAGTGGAAGAGGGGCACATGCCCCTTCACATCCATGAGGAATTATTTGATACCATTAATGCTTTTTTATAGAGGGTGATTTCCTCCGCTTTGGAGCCCCTGAGTAGGCAAATAATACTGCTTACAGCCAGATGTAATATTTTAACCCCAGACAGGGAAGGTAAGGGGTCTTCGTCCTCTAATGACACTCTGGGTGCCCACAAGGGTAAGAGCACGGCTAAATTCACCACCAATGCTAGGGCTGTTTCACCACCCTCAGACGGTTTTGAAAGATTGTGCAAAGCCTTCTCGAAACAGCTTCTCAACATCCTTGAGAATCAGGAGGTACATTCCCAACCTGGGATTACCCCTGTTCATGATTCCTGTTCCCCACAAGGATTGGGTGAGAATGCCGGGGGCGACTTGGATAATCCCAATAGGGATTCTGGTGATGAACCAGGTTCCAGTAGATCGTGGTGACCGGAAGGCGGTACGAAGAGACCCAGGCCATATGATCAAGGTGAGCCTACCCCACAGGGGGCTGCAGTTGTGCTGGACATGTTAAATCCGGAAGACATATATCATCCCTGCTCTGTGGACTGGGTTCCCGACAGTGAGGTAGCCTGTATGTGGCCAGTCATATTCAGAAGCCCATGGACAAAGAGGTCTGGGGTCGACTGAGGGCAGAATGTCTTAGACTCTCGTTGGACAGCAAAGTCGCTTGTACACTAGAGACAGACAGCAGAATGGCGACTTTCATTACCAAGTTTATAAAGGACCCGAAGAAGGGCCTTGATCATTCTTGGAAGTCCTGCCAGGACAAAGTGATTGATGTCCTAGGCCCCCCACGCAAAGATCCTGGACATGGCAGAAAAAGTCTGGGAATTGGGAAAAGTAAACCGTACCACATTCCTCTAAGGCTGGGCCCAAAGGGCACTTTGTTTTTTGGGGAAGACCAATTGTGTGTTGTCAACTGAGCACAGGCGTTCCTTGCTTATAAAAATTGACCACAAGCTGGGCGAATTGGTTACCCGGGAAGAAGGACCAGTAACTGATGGAGGTCTCTTCAATGAGCCTTTCATTAAAGAACTTACCTAGTATGTCACAATCTATTCTCTTGATAAGCGCAGCAGTCTTTACGCAAAGTCTTCAGCTAAAAGATTTTGGAGGGGCCAGAAGAGGTAGGAGGCTCTCTTCCAGACAAGCTCATAGTTCTATACCCTACATCACTGCAGACCAAACATTCAATGTAGTGGCAGGGCCAAAAGTTCAGGGGTTTCTTCCCCTCCTGTGGCGGTGGCCGAGGAAGCAAGGGAGCCTTCAGAGGTGCCAGGAAACACCCCTGGTTGTACCAATGGTAAGCAATACCCCTTTTCCCCTAGAAGAGGTGGGGGACAGGATGCAGAGGTTCCTTTACAAATTGGCAAAAATAAAAGGGGACATGTGGGTACTCCAAAAGGTGGGAGGTTTTCACATTTTATGGTACACCCTTTCAAAGCTCACGTCCCAGGCCCCTTTTTTTTCACAGGAAGGTATGCATGTGATAGATCTTGAAGCGAACACATTGTTACTGAAAAGGGCAATCACCCCTGCAATCCTCAATCTCATGGAATTAGTCAGCAACATTTTTGTCGTGGAGAAGAAAGACAAAGGATTCCACCCCGTGATCAATTTTAAGGAATTCAGCAAGTGGGTGGTGTACTGGCTCTTCAATATGGAGGGTTTTTACCTCCTTCGAGACATACCGTTTCCAAATGATTGGCTGGTCAGACTCGATTTCAAGGATGCCTAACTTGCCTTCCTGATTTTTCCACCCAACAGACGCTTTCTGCAATTTGTTTGGGGATTGGAGGCAAAACTTCAAATTCACCTGTCAACTACTTGGACTGTCCTCTCCACCATGGTGCTTCACCAAGGTACTCCTTGGTCGTGGGCAGTTCAGGGTCCCCCCTGTGGCCCCTTGAAAAGGCTGGTGGAAAGTGAATTTGACATCAGCACACCAGTGCATGAACTCAGTCCCGCTGCAGCTGACCACAACTTTGACCGATGCCAATCCGTCGGGATCCCTAATCCTGGTGATGGGGGCATGACACTGGCAGTCCAACTACCAGGGTCGTAATATGTTGGTCAGACCGCTAGGAGTGCGGCGGTCCAATCGCCATCCCCCGGTATGGTGGTCCTTGGACCGCAGTACTCGTAATGAGGCCCCTAGTGTCACTCTTACTAAAAAAAAAAGATATATATTAAAAGATGGACAGTGGGTGGGGAAAAATTACTATTCTAATTCTGCAGGCTAGTTACCTCAAGGAAGGTGGTACATATTGACTAGGGGGGAAAAAAATACTATTCTAAGTCCGCTGGGTACTTCCCTCTGTGAAGCTTCTGGACAGTAACTGGGGCAAAATTGGTATTCTAACTCCACTGGGTACTTACCTCACTAAAGGTGCTGGACGGTGACTGGGAGCAAAATAACTATTCTAACTCTGCCAGGTACTTACCTCAAAGAAAGTGCTGGACAGTGACTGGGAGCAAAATTGCTATTCAAACTCCACTGGATACTTACCTCAGGGAAGGTGCTAGAAAGTGACTGGGGTCAAAATTACAATTCTAACTCCACTGGGTACTTACCTCAGGGAAGATGCTGGACAGTGACCAGGGATACAATTACTATTCTAATTCAGCTGGGTGCTTACCTTAGGGAAGGTGCTGGACAGTGACTGGATGCAAAATTACTATTCTAACTCCGCCGGCTACCTATCTCAGGGAAGGTACTGGACAGTGACTGGGGGCAAAATTGCTATTCTAACTCCGCTGGGTACTTATCTCAGGGAAGATGCTGGACAGTGACTGGGAGGCAAAATTACTATACTAACTCCACTAGGTACTTACCTCAGGAAAGGTGCTAAACAGTGACTGAGAGGCAAAATTCTGCTCCAACTCCACTGAGTACTTACCTCTGGGAAGGGGTGGGACAGTGACTGGGAGCAAAATTACTAATCATACTCCATTAGGTACCTACCTCAGAGAAGGTGCTGGAGAGTGTCTGGGGCAAAATTACTATTCTAAATCTGCCGGGTACTCACCTCAGGGAAGGTGCTGGACAGTGACTGGGGGCAAAATTGCCATTCCAACCCCTATGGAAAGAACTTAGCAAAATCATACACAAAAAGCAGGTAAAAAGATGTCTAGAAATACATTCCTCAATATTTCTTTCTACTTCCCTCCAGATACTTCACTGAAGCACTTCTGAAACAACTATCCTAAAAGTCACAACAGAAGAAATTGAAACAAGATCAAAGGTAGAAGTTCAACAGACAACTCTTCAAATGCAAAAAATACTCAACCATCCAAATTCTAGGTAAAAAAACAACAACTCTTAGGGCCTTATTATGAGTCTGGCAGCCTTCAGACCGGCAGAGTTGTGATGGCAGTCGGACCGCCGCACCTCTGGTTGTCTGACCATCAAATTAGGACCCTGGCAGTCAAACGGCCAGGGGACTGCCGCTACCGCCAGGAACAAGGTTCCCGATGGTGTGGAAGCAGTCAGAGTCGTGGTCAGCCACGGCGGTGCTGAACTCAGCACTGCCATGCTGATCACGAGTCCAGTTTCTTCCAGCCCTTTAACCGCTTCTGTGCCTTGGACGAGATCATCTCGTCCAAGGCTACAGTTCCCCTGTGCCTTGGACGAGATCATCTCGTCCATGGCACAGGGGAACTTGGGGGCGCGCTAGCGCGCCCCCGTGCACCCCCCTCCCCCCCCAAGTCGGGGATGGAAGGGGAAGACCTTCCCCTTCCACCCCCGACCCCCCCCACCCCCCGTGACGTCAGCGCGCGCGCGCGCGCTGATGTGTCACAGGGGCCTCCCTCGTCGCGCTGTAAGCTCTGCTTCCAGCGCGATTGAAAAAGAAATGCAAAAGCATTTCTCTTTCAATCGATGGGAGGCCCGGAGGGGCTTCAAAGGGAAGGAAAAGTATTTCCTTCCCTTTGAAGTCCCTCCGAGGGTTTCAAATGCCGGATTGCTTGCAATCCGGCTTTTGAAACCCCACTAGGCACCAGGGACCATATTTTTTTTTTGTTTCATTTTTTTTTTTTTTTTGGTGGGGAGCGACCCCTTAGGCAAGGGTCGCTCCCCTTGGGGGAAAATTATATTTTGGCCATTTCTGCCCCCTTTGGGGGCAGATTGGCCTATTTTGATGAGGCCAATCTGCCCCCAAGGGGGGTAGAAACCACTAGACACCAGGGATTTTTTAATTTTTTATTGTTATTGACAAAAGGGAGCGACCCCTTGGGCAAGGGTCGCTCCCAGGGGGGGCATATTTTCGGGAAGGCCTTTTCTGCCCCCCCTGGGGGCAGAAACCTCTAGGCACCAGGGACAATTATTTTTTTTTTTTTTTTTTTGTTTCATTTTTTTTTTTTGGTGGGGAGCGACCCCTTAGGCAAGGGTCGCCCCCCTTGGGGGAAAATTATATTTTGCCCATTTCTGTCCCCCTTGGGGGCAGATTGGCCTATTTTGATGAGGCCAATCTGCCCCCAAGGGGGGTAGAAACCACTAGACACCAGGGAGTTTTTTCTTTGCGTGAATTTCACGCAAAGGGAGCGACCCCTTAGGCAAGGGTCGCTCCCTGGGGGGGAGGGCAATTTATTTTAGGCCATTTCTGCCCCCCCTGGGGGCAGATCGGCCTATTATTAAGCCGATCTGCCCCCAGGGGGGGAAGAAACCTCTAGGCGCCAGGGCAAATTTTTTTTTTGTGTTTTTTTTTTTTTGTTGTTTCTTTTTTTTAGAGATGGGGAGCGACCCATCAGGCAAGGGTCGCTCCCCTGGGGGGCAAATTGTATTTAGACCATTTCTGCCCCCCTGGGGGCAGATTGGCCGATTTTAGGTCAATCTGCCCCCAAGGGGGCAGAAACCACTAGGCACCGGGGATTTGTTTTTTGGCGCCAATGTCACGCAGGGGGAGCGACCCCGTAGGCAAGGGTCGCTCCCGGGGGGGGTGGGGGTTGGGGGGGCAAATTTATTTTAGGCCATTTCTGCCCCCCCGGGGGACAGATCGGCCTATTATTAGGCCGAACTGCCCCCAGGGGGGGCAGAACCCTCTAGACGCCAGGGCAATTTTTTTTTTTGTGTTTTTTTTTTTGTTGTTTCTTTTTTTAGAGATGGGGAGCGACCCATCAGGCAAGGGTCGCTCCCCTGGGGGGGGGCAAATTGTATTTAGACCATTTCTGCCCCCCTGGGGGCAGATTGGCCAATTTTAGGTCAATCTGCCCCCAAGGGGGCAGAAACCATTAGGCACCGGGGATTTGTTTTTTGGCGCCAATGTCACGCAGGGGGAGCGACCCCGTAGGCAAGGGTCGCTCCCGGAGGGGGGTGGGGGTTGGGGGGGCAAATTTATTTTAGGCCATTTCTGCCCCCCCGGGGGACAGATCGGCCTATTATTAGGCCGAACTGCCCCCGGGGGGGCAGAACCCTGTAGGCGCCAGGGCAATTTGTTTTTTTGTGTTTTTTTTTTTGTTGTTTCTTTTTTTAGAGATGGGGAGCGACCCATCAGGCAAGGGTCGCTCCCCTGGGGGGGGGGCAAATTGTATTTAGACCATTTCTGTCCCCCTGGGGGCAGATTGGCCAATTTTAGGTCAATCTGCCCCCAAGGGGGCAGAAACCACTAGGCACCGGGGATTTGTTTTTTGGCGCCAATGTCACGCAGGGGGAGCGACCCCGTAGGCAAGGGTCGCTCCGGGGGGGGGGGGGGTTGGGGGGGCAAATTTATTTTAGGCCATTTCTGCCCCCCCGGGGGACAGATCGGTCTATTATTAGGCCGAACTGCCCCCGGGGGGGGCAGAACACTCTAGGCGCCAGGGCAATTTTTTTTTTTGTGTTTTATTTTTTTGTTGTTTCTTTTTTTAGAGATGGGGAGCGACCCATCAGGCAAGGGTCGCTCCCCTGGGGGGGCAAATTGTATTTAGACCATTTCTGCCCCCCTGGGGGCAGATTGGCCAATTTTAGGTCAATCTGCCCCCAAGGGGGCAGAAACCACTAGGCACCGGGGATTTGTTTTTTGGCGCCAATGTCACGCAGGGGGAGCGACCCCGTAGGCAAGGGTCGCTCCCGGGGGGGGGGGTGGGTGTTGGGGGGGCAAATTTATTTTAGGCCATTTCTGCCCCCCTGGGGGGCAGAAACCTCTAGGCGCCAGGGGAATTTTTTTTTTTTCTTTGTTTTTTTTTTTAGAGATGGGGAGCGACCCATCAGGCAAAAGTCGCTCCCCAAGGGGGCAGAAACCACTAGGCACCGGGGATTTGTTTTTTGGCGCCAATGTCACGCAGGGGGAGCGACCCCGTAGGCAAGGGTCGCTCCCGGGGGGGGTGGGGGTTGGGGGGGCAAATTTATTTTAGGCCATTTCTGCCCCCCCGGGGAACAGATCGGCCTATTATTAGGCCGAACTGCCCCCGGGGGGGCAGAACCCTCTAGGCGCCAGGGCAATTTTTTTTTTGTGTTTTTTTGTTTTGTTGTTTCTTTTTTTAGAGATGTGGAGCGACCCATCAGGCAAGGGTCGCTCCCCTGGGGGGGCAAATTGTATTTAGACCATTTCTGTCCCCCTGGGGGCAGATTGGCCAATTTTAGGTCAATCTGCCCCCAAGGGGGCAGAAACCACTAGGCACCGGGGATTTGTTTTTTGGCGCCAATGTCACGCAGGGGGAGCGACCCCGTAGGCAAGGGTCGCTCCCCGGGGGTTGGGGGGGCAAATTTATTTTAGGCCATTTCTGCCCCCCCGGGGGACAGATCGGTCTATTATTAGGCCGATCTGCCCCGGGGTGGGGGGGGGGGCAGAAACCTCTAGGCGCCAGGGGAATTTTTTATTTTTTATTTTTTTTTTTCTTTGTTTTTTTTTTTAGAGATGGGGAGCGACCCATCAGGCAAAAGTCGCTCCCCTGGGGGACAAATTGTATTTAGGCCATTTCTGCCCCCCTTGGGGGCAGATTGGCTGAGTTTAGGTCAACCTGCCCCCAGGGGGGCAGAAACCACTAGGCACCGGGGATTTGTTTTTTGGTGCCAATGTCACGCAGGGGTAGCGACCCCGTAGGCAAGGGTCGCTCCCGGGGGGAGTGGAGGTTGGGGGGAGAGAAATTTATTTTAGGCCATTTCTGCCCCCCCTGGGGGCAGATCGGCCTATTATTAGGGCGATCTGCCCCCGGGGGGGTCAGAAACCTCTAGGCACCAGGGCAAATTTTTTTTTGTGTTTTTTTTTTTTGTTTATTTTTTTAGAGATGGGGAGCGACCCATCAGGCAAGGGTCGCTCCCCTGGGGGGGCAAACTGTATTTAGACCATTTCTGTCCCCCTGGGGGCAGATTGGCCAATTTTAGGTCAATCTGCCCCCAAGGGGGCAGAAACCACTAGGCACCGGGGATTTGTTTTTTGGCGCCAATGTCACGCAGGGGGAGCGACCCCGTAGGCAAGGGTCGCTCCGGGGGGGGGGAGCAAATTTATTTTAGGCCATTTCTGCCCCCCCCGGGGGACAGATCGGTCTATTATTAGGCCGAACTGCCCCCGGGGGGGGGCAGAACACTCTAGGCGCCAGGGCAATTTTTTTTTTTGTGTTTTATTTTTTTGTTGTTTCTTTTTTTAGAGATGGGGAGCGACCCATCAGGCAAGGGTCGCTCCCCTGGGGGGGCAAATTGTATTTAGACCATTTCTGCCCCCCTGGGGGCAGATTGGCCAATTTTAGGTCAATCTGCCCCCAAGGGGGCAGAAACCACTAGGCACCGGGGATTTGTTTTTTGGCGCCAATGTCACGCAGGGGGAGCGACCCCGTAGGCAAGGGTCGCTCCCGGGGGGGGGGTGGGTGTTGGGGGGGCAAATTTATTTTAGGCCATTTCTGCCCCCGGGGGGGGGCAGAAACCTCTAGGCGCCAGGGGATTTTTTTTTTTTTCTTTTTTTTTTTTTTTTTAGAGATGGGCAGCGACCCATCAGGCAAAAGTCGCTCCCCAAGGGGGCAGAAACCACTAGGCACCGGGGATTTGTTTTTTGGTGCCAATGTCACGCAGGGGGAGCGACCCCGTAGGCAAGGGTCGCTCCCGGGGGGGGGTGGGGGTTGGGGGGGCAAATTTATTTTAGGCCATTTCTGCCCCCCCGGGGGACAGATCGGCCTATTATTAGGCCGAACTGCCCCCGGGGGGGCAGAACCCTCTAGGCGCCAGGGCAATTTTTTTTTTGTGTTTTTTTGTTTTGTTGTTTCTTTTTTTAGAGATGGGGAGCGACCCATCAGGCAAGGGTCGCTCCCCTGGGGGGGGGCAAATTGTATTTAGACCATTTCTGTCCCCCTGGGGGCAGATTGGCCAATTTTAGGTCAATCTGCCCCCAAGGGGGCAGAAACCACTAGGCACCGGGGATTTGTTTTTTGGCGCCAATGTCACGCAGGGGGAGTGACCCCGTAGGCAAGGGTCGCTCCGGGGGGGGGGGGTGGGGGTTGGGGGGGCAAATTTATTTTAGGCCATTTCTGCCCCCCCCGGGGACAGATCGGTCTATTATTAGGCCGAACTGCCCCCGGGGGGGGCAGAACACTCTAGGCGCCAGGGCAATTTTTTTTTGTGTGTTTTATTTTTTTGTTGTTTCTTTTTTTAGAGATGGGGAGCGACCCATCAGGCAAGGGTCGCTCCCCTGGGGGGGCAAATTGTATTTAGACCATTTCTGCCCCCCTGGGGGCAGATTGGCCAATTTTAGGTCAATCTGCCCCCAAGGGGGCAGAAACCACTAGGCACCGGGGATTTGTTTTTTGGCGCCAATGTCACGCAGGGGGAGCGACCCCGTAGGCAAGGGTCGCTCCCGGGGGGGGGGTGGGTGTTGGGGGGGCAAATTTATTTTAGGCCATTTCTGACCCCGGGGGGGGGGGCAGAAACCTCTAGGCGCCAGGGGAATTTTTTTTTTTTCTTTGTTTTTTTTTTTAGAGATGGGGAGCGACCCATCAGGCAAAAGTCGCTCCCCAAGGTGGCAGAAACCACTAGGCACCGGGGATTTGTTTTTTGGCGCCAATGTCACGCAGGGGGAGCGACCCCGTAGGCAAGGGTCGCTCCCGGGGGGGTGGGGGTTGGGGGGGCAAATTTATTTTAGGCCATTTCTGCCCCCCCGGGGGACAGATCGGCCTATTATTGGGCCGAACTGCCCCCGGGGGGGCAGAACCCTCTAGGCGCCAGGGCAATTTTTTTTCTTGTGTTTTTTTTTTTGTTGTTTCTTTTTTTAGAGATGGGGAGCGACCCATCAGGCAAGGGTCGCTCCCCTGGGGGGGCAAATTGTTTTTAGACCATTTCTGTCCCCCTGGGGGCAGATTGGCCAATTTTAGGTCAATCTGCCCCCAAGGGGGCAGAAACCACTAGGCACCGGGGATTTGTTTTTTGGCGCCAATGTCACGCAGGGGGAGCGACCCCGTAGGCAAGGGTCGCTCCGGGGGGGGGGGGTGGTGGTTGGGGGGGCAAATTTATTTTAGGCCATTTCTGCCCCCCTGGGGGGCAGATCGGCCTATTATTAGGCCGATCTGCCCCCGGGGGGGGGGGGGCAGAAACCTCTAGGCGCCAGGGGATTTTTTTTTTTTTTCTTTTTTTTTTTCTTTGTTTTTTTTTTTAGAGATGGGGAGCGACCCATCAGGCAAAAGTCGCTCCCCTGGGGTACAAATTGTATTTAGGCCATTTCTGCCCCCCTTGGGGGCAGATTGGCTGAGTTTAGGTCAACCTGCCCCCAAGGGGGCAGAAACCATTAGGCACCGGGGATTTGTTTTTTGGTGCCAATGTCACGCAGGGGGAGCGACCCCGTAGGCAAGGGTCGCTCCCGGGGGGGGTGGAGGTTGGGGGGAGAGAAATTTATTTTAGGCCATTTCTGCCCCCCCTGGGGGCAGATCGGCCTATTATTAGGGCGATCTGCCCCCGGGGGGGTCAGAAACCTCTAGGCACCAGGGCAAATTTCTTTTTGTGTTTTTTGTTTTTGTTTTTTTTTTTAGTGATGGGGAGTGACCCATCAGGCAAGGGTCGCTCCCCAGGAGGGCAAATTGTATTTAGACCATTTCTGCCCCCCTGGGGGCAGATTGGCAGAGTTTAGGTCAATCTGCCCCCAAGGGGGCAGAAACCACTAGGCACCGGGGATTTGTTTTTTGGTGCCAATGTCACGCAGGGGGAGCGACCCCGTAGGCAAGGGTCGCTCCCGGCGGGGGAGGGTGGGGGTTGGGGGGGCAAATTTATTTTAGGGCATTTCTGCCCCCCCCCTGGGGCCGGCTGAGCTACAGGCCAAACACCACAGGTAGGCACCTTGCAAAAAACACCTCTGTTTTCTGTGAAAAAATATGTTGTGTCCACGTTGTGTTTTGGGTCATTTCCTTTTGTGGGCGCTAGGCCTACCCACAGAAGTGACATACCATTTTTATCGAGAGACTTAGGGGAACGCTGGGTGGAAGGAAATTTGTGGCTCCTCTCAGATTCCAGAACTTTCTGTCACCGAAATGAGAGGAAAAAGTGTTTTTTGGGCCAAATTTTGATGTTTGCAAAGGATTCTGGGTAACATAACCTGGTCAGAGCCCCGCAAGTCACCCCATCTTGGATTCCCCTGGGTTTCTAGTTTTCAAAAATGCACTGGTTTGCTAGGTTTCCTCAGGTGTCGGCTGAGCTACAGGCCAAAATCCACAGGTAGGCACTGCTTTTTATAAAAAAATGTGATGTGTCCATGTTGTGTTTTGTGCCCTTTCCTTTCGTGGGCGCTAGGCCTACCCACGCAAGTGAGGTATCATTTTTATCGGGAGACTTGGGGGAACGCTGGGTGGAAGGAAATTTGTAGCTCCTCTCAGATTCCAGAACTTTCTGCCACAGAAATGTGAGGGACATGTGTTTTTTTAGCCAAATTTTGAGGTTTGCAAAGGATTCTGGGTAACAGAACCTGGTCTGAGCCCCGCATGTCACCCCTCCTTGGATTCCCCTAGGTCTCTAGTTTTCAGAAATGCACAGGTTTGGTAGGTTTCCCTAGGTGCCGGCTGAGCTAGAGGCCAAAATCTACAGGTAGGCACTTCGCAAAAAACACCTCTGTTTTTTTCCAAAATTTAGGATGTGTCCACGTTGCGCTTTGGGGTGTTTCCTGTCGCCGGCGCTAGGCCTACCCACGCAAGTGAGGTATCATTTTTATCGGGAGACTTGGGGGAACGCTGGGTGGAAGGAAATTTGTAGCTCATCTCAGATTCCAGAACTTTCTGCCACAGAAATGTGAGGGACATGTGTTTTTTTAGCCAAATTTTGAGGTTTGCAAAGGATTCTGGGTAACAGAACCTGGTCCGAGCCCCGCAAGTCACCCCTCCTTGGATTCCCCTAGGTCTCTAGTTTTCAGAAATGCACAGGTTTGGTAGGTTTCCCTAGGTGCCGGCTGAGCTAGAGGCAAAAATCTACAGGTAGGCACTTCGCAAAAAACACCTCTGTTTTTTTCCAAAATTTAGGATGTGTCCACGTTGCGCTTTGGGGTGTTTCCTGTCGCCGGCGCTAGGCCTACCCATGCAAGTGAGGTATCATTTTTATCGGGAGACTTGGGGGAACGCTGGGTGGAAGGAAATTTGTAGCTCCTCTCAGATTCCAGAACTTTCTGCCACAGAAATGTGAGGGACATGTGTTTTTTTAGCCAAATTTTGAGGTTTGCAAAGGATTCTGGGTAACATAACCTGGTCAGAGCCCCGCAAGTCACCCCATCTTGGATTCCCCTGGGTTTCTAGTTTTCAAAAATGCACTGGTTTGCTAGGTTTCCTCAGGTGTCGGCTGAGCTACAGGCCAAAATCCACAGGTAGGCACTGCTTTTTATAAAAAAATGTGATGTGTCCATGTTGTGTTTTGGGCCCTTTCCTTTCGTGGGCGCTAGGCCTACCCACGCAAGTGAGGTATCATTTTTATCGGGAGACTTGGGGGAACGCTGGGTGGAAGGAAATTTGTAGCTCCTCTCAGATTCCAGAACTTTCTGCCACAGAAATGTGAGGGACATGTGTTTTTTTAGCCAAATTTTGAGGTTTGCAAAGGATTCTGGGTAACAGAACCTGGTCCGAGCCCCGCAAGTCACCCCTCCTTGGATTCCCCTAGGTCTCTAGTTTTCAGAAATGCACAGGTTTGGTAGGTTTCCCTAGGTGCCGGCTGAGCTAGAGGCCAAAATCTACAGGTAGGCACTTCCCAAAAAACACCTCTGTTTTTTTCCAAAATTTAGGATGTGTCCACGTTGCGCTTTGGGGTGTTTCCTGTCGCCGGCGCTAGGCCTACCCATGCAAGTGAGGTATCATTTTTATCGGGAGACTTGGGGAAACGCTGGGTGGAAGGAAATTTGTAGCTCCTCTCAGATTCCAGAACTTTCTGCCACAGAAATGTGAGGGACATGTGTTTTTTTAGCCAAATTTTGGGGTTTGCAAAGGATTCTGGGTAACAGAACCTGGTCCGAGCCCCGCAAGTCACCCCTCCTTGGATTCCCCTAGGTCTCTAGTTTTCAGAAATGCACAGGTTTGGTAGGTTTCCCTAGGTGCCGGCTGAGCTAGAGGCCAAAATCTACAGGTAGGCACTTCGCAAAAAACACCTCTGTTTTTTTCCAAAATTTAGGATGTGTCCACGTTGCGCTTTGGGGTGTTTCCTGTCGCCGGCGCTAGGCCTACCCACGCAAGTGAGGTATCATTTTTATCGGGAGACTTGGGGGAACATAGATTAGCAAAACAAGTGCTATTGCCCCTTGTCTTTCTCTACATTTTTTCCTTCCAAATATAGGAGAGTGTGTAAAAAAGACATCTATTTGAGAAATTCCCTATAATTCACATGCTTGTATGGTCACCCCGGAATTCAGAGATGTGCAAATAACCACTGCTCCTCAGCACCTTATCTTGTGCCCTTTTTGGAAATGCAAAGGTTTTCTTGATAGCAATTTTTTACTCTTTATATTTCAGCAAATGAATTGCTGTATACCCGGTATGGAATGAAAACGCACTGCAGGGTGCAGCTCATTTATTGGCTCTGGGTTCCTCGGGTTCTTGATGAACCTACAAGCCCTATATATCCCCGCAACCAGAGGAGTCCAGCAGACGTAACGGTATATTGCTTTCCATAATCTGACATTGCAGGGAAAAGTTACAGAGTAAAACGTAGAGAAAAATTGATGTTTTTTTCACCTCAATTTTAATATTTTTCTTTTTCAGCTGTTATTTTCTGTAGGAAACCCTTGTAGGATCTACACAAATGACCCCTTGCTGAATTCAGAATTTTGTCTACTTTTCAGAAATGGTTAGGTTTCTGGGATCCAGCATTGGTTTCATGCCCATTCCTGTCACTGACTGGAAGGAGGCTGAAAGCACAAAAAATTGCAAAAATGGGGTATGCCCCAGTAAAATGCCAAAATTGTGTTGAAAAATTGGGTTTTCTGATTCAAGTCTGCCTGTTCCTGAAAGCTAGGAAGCTGCTGAGTTTAGCACTACAAACCCTTTGTTGATGCCATTTTCAGGGGGAAATCCACAAGCCTTCTTCTGCAGCCACTTTTTCCATTTTTTTAAAAAAAAACGAAATTTTCACTGTATTTTGGCCAATTTCTTGGCCTCCTTCAAGGGAACCCACAAAGTCTGGGTACCTCTAGAATCCCTAGGATGTTGGAAAAAAAGGACGCAAATTTGGCTTGGTTAGCTTATGTGAACAAAAAGTTATGAGGGCCTAAGCGCGAACTGCCCCAAATAGGCAAAAAAAGGCCTGGCACAGGAGGGGGAAAAGGCCTGGCAGCGAAGGGGTTAATGGCGGGACCCTGCTATGAAAAGGCTGACGTAAAGCCAGTGCTGAGGGTACAGGGGGGCCCCTACGCAGCACCCTCGGAATACACTCTGTCTGCTATGGTAGACAGTTTGTATTCTGAGGGTGCTGGGAGCACCCTCTGTGCACGGCATTAGCCTCGGCTCCGTGAGGTTGCATGGCTTGGTTTATAGTGGGCTGACCGGCAGAAACCTCAGTTTTCTGAGTTTTCCATTGGTCAGCCCACGGGAAACCTTGCATTGAGGCCGAGGGGAAGACCGCCAGCTCGCAGCAGTCTCCTTTACATGGGGCTGGCAAGCTGGTGGGCCAGCGTCAGCCCGCTAGCCTCGTAATGAGGCTCTTAAACATGAAAAGATTTCTTTTTACTTAGCTAACAGATCAATTTACCTCCTGAAAAAATGATAAAAATGAACAATAAACATCTTTTTCCTTTTAGTGCAAACATATATTTAAAAAAACACATTTATAAGTATTTATTTCTTTTACTGTAAGCCTTGAAGACAAACATCCAACACAATCAAACCCTACAAACAACGCCTAATAGAAGATATTTCCAACTGAAACACAAGAACTATGGAATCTGCAGGTAATTGGAATGTATAACCATTTTGTTTTCTACTAACTATTTCTTACATTTTCAACAGGAAATAATAAATATTAAAATGTAAATTTTTTACATTAATAAAACTTTCCTTTTCCTTTACAGATATACCCCAAAAACCTTTTTTTTCCTTCTAAATAGGAACTGTGCACTGTATAAAAACATAATGGACTTGCAAAATATTTAAACTTTTTTTCTTTTTCTTAACAGAACTAAATACGACTCCAGTCGTCCTGCAAGTTATATTCAGTCTAGACATGGTATTTGGCTTCTAAAATATGGTGGATATATTTACTGTAAGGAAAGGTTAACTGAGCCCAGGAGTCATTGTAGGTGTGTAGAATATTACTCATCCCATTACAAAGGCAGAGCAGTTACTCTGGTGACATTGTTGAGAGGTCCACAGAGCACAACCACTCTGCCTCTGCAATGGAGATAGAGGTTAGAGAAAATCTGTAATAAATTGAAATATTTAGCAGCCACTTCCAGTGAACCCGATGGCTCAGTTTTACGGGAGTTTGCACAAAACATCCCCATGCACGTTGCTACTAATATGCTCACTATCCCTAATTCAAGACGTATGATTCAAAGAACAAAACAGGCAAGTTATCCTCACGCAATAACACCAAAATAATTCTTTGACATTAACATCCCTCCTGAACTGACTGTCACCTTCACTGACAAATCCTTCCTTCTACATGATAATGAAAAACCATTTAAACAACTTCTAATCTTCTCTTCAATGCATAATTTGGTCAGACTGGAGAATACTGAAATGCGGATGATGGTTTGTACTTTCAAATCAACACCCCATCCATTTGTTCAAATTTACAATATTCAATGTGCTATTAACAACACTACTGTCCCGTTAGTATATGCTTTACTCCCTGCAGACAATCCTCAACTTATAGTGAGTTTTTGCCAGTTGTAAAATCTAAAACTATAAACAAAAGTCCTAGGAAAATTATCATTGATTTTGAAATACAAATGATAAATACAATTACAAAGCTTTATCCTCAAACCCAAATTCAAGGATGTTTTTTCACTGCCCATTGGAGACAAATTCAGAAAACATCCTTAGCGGAGGATTATGTGTCAGATAGTAAACTACAATACGAATCAAAAAAATGTACTGCTTTGTGCTTTTTTCCTCCTGAATGTGTAGATAAGTTCTACACATCAATTACACAATCTGATTATTGTATCCAAAACGAAGAAAATTTGGCACCTGTTCTAAATTACTTTGAGAAAACCTAGATTGGGAATCTGAGCAGGTCAGGTTGTAGGAGGAAGCCAAGGTTTCCTATTGAGTGGTGGAACTGCTACTCCACTTGAGGGAGAAGCAAAAACAAATAATGATATTGAAGGATGGCATAACTCTTTTAATAAATCTAATTCAAAAAGTCACCCTAACCTCTATCATTTCTTGTAAATGTTGAAAAAAAAGAACAAAGGGCCTCATAACAAGTTTGCCGGTCCTGGGACCGCTATGTTGACGATAGCGGTCTGATCGTCAACGGTCTACCGGATGTGACCGCCGTATTACGAGTTTGGCGGCTGTACCAACAGAAGACCGCCAGCGCTCCACTGGCACCGCTAGGCATCATAGACCGGCATGGAGCCTGTGTTTCCACTGGCCTCATTAGGAGGTTGCACACCACCAGTGTGACCGTGGCAGTCCAACCACCAGGTATCAGATGACAGATACAAACAGCATAAAGGGAGACACTCGCCTGCAGGCAGACTTACACGTCCGATACCGCTATGGAGCCATTCACCAACTTCATGCCATTGCTGATGATCATCGATAGACAACGAAGTCAACATCAGCGTGGATACCAACAACCGTAAGTACGCACACCTACCTATATCGCTAACCCTAAAAAACAGCTTGTAGCACCAGTGAACACATCATAAAGAGCACACCACGGGCATCAGGTACACGTCGCAAACAACACACACTCACAAACATACATCAACATGGACACATACACAGTCACAATACGCACACTTTTGCCAGAACACTCACACAGCATTGCAACACTAGACAAATACACAGGGCCACACAGCCCAGGCACAGGGAGACTAAAGGCTACACAACATTGTTATACACATCAGCAACTACACACTTACAGCACATACACAAATACAACTCACACACTCACATTCCACACTGGCCACTGTCCTCACATACAACACACATATGTATTGATGTGGCATGGAACAAAAACAACACCACCAGTAAACAACCCTGCAGCACAATGGAAGCACAATGGCATGCACAAAACACAGAGACACAAATAGACCAAGAACAACATGACAAGTATACCTACGCAATTGTGATGGGGCTATTTGGGTCACCCAGGGATGGAGACTGCACTGGGACATATAACACTTTGAACAGGCCCCCAAACAACATCTTCACAGGAAATGGTCCTACATGGGCCTCAGGGACAAACAATACTAAAACCAATAGTCAAGCACATCTGCACAATGCGGAAGAGCAAAACAAAAAAGCACATACAAGTCCTGCTGTATGGGACATACCTCAACAGGAACTAGCTGCAAGGGTCACACATTGAAATGGACACACGCAAAGGCAAATGCAAACACTGCTAGCACAATTTCACACAATTCCATGTCTGCACAAAAAAACTCAAGATAACGCACATCACATGTATACATAAGCCATATCATGGGGAGAAGTCTAACACTGTACCTGCCCACATTGAACAACACAAAAAGAAATACTTACCATACAAATCAGTACACAATGCCATGACACCACCTCTACTCACAACATACATCCTTCTTTTGGGGGACAACAGCACTGCACATAAACTCACATACTGCAAACAACAGCGCATGGAGCAGCAAGCAGGCACAAACACACACAACCGGAGGCACACAACCAAAATCACTCAGGAACAACCTAAAGCTAGAAAAGGAACTGCAGGACAAACGTATACCCAAAAAAACAACTGTTTGGGTTTATTAAACATGAAAACTAAGAATGTACAAAGGCCATTGGCCAGTCCGTATAACATGCCAATAATGGCACAATGTTGTGCCTAAACATGATTCCCAACTGCCATGTAACCTCCACAGGAAGGGGCATCAAGGGTGCAGGCAGGCACCTCAGGAATGATCCAGTGGTGTGGGGAGGGATCGGATTTGGGAAGGGGGATTGGGCTTGGGAGAGGTGGTCTTCTTGGGAGGGGCGAGCTTCTTCTTGGGATGGAGGGGTGGGCTTCTTTGGGGTGAAGGTGTGACTACCTGTAGGGTGGGGCACGGGAGGCCGTGGAGGTGGAAGGGGCAGCCTAGGAGCTGGGTGGGGTCCTTCTGGGTCTGGGATGGTGGTGGGGAGGGAAACAGGGCAATGGTTAAGGTCAAACAGAAAAAGTTTTTGGGACACAAGGGGATTGTTAGAAATGGGGTCTTTGGTTGGCAGTCAGGTTACCCCCCTGTCCAAGCAAGGACCCTCACTCTAGTCAGGGTAAGTCACACACAATCCAAATTATCCTGTGCCCACCCTCTGGTAGCTTGTCACTGAGCAGCCAGGCTTAACTTAGAAGGCAATGTGTAAAGTATTTGTGCAATAAATCATATAATAACACTATATAGCACCACAGAAATACACCACACAGTGTTTAGAAAAATATATAATATTTATCTGGATATTTGCAGGTCAAAACGATAAAAGACGCAATAAGAAATTGTAGAGATATCACTGAAAAGTGATATGAAGTGTCTTAAGTCTTTAAAAAACAAACAAAGTCTCTTTCAAGCACAAAGTACCTGGTTTGGAGTGAAAAATCTCTGCAGAGAACTGCAGAGTAAGAGATGCGTGGAAAATGGTGTGTGCGTCGGTTTCTCCCCTTCACACACAGACTTGCGTCGTTATTTTTCACGTGGGGAAGACGTGTCGATTTCCGGCGCGTGGACAGTCTCCTCTGTGGGTTGCGGGTTTTTCAGACACCCCGGGGTCTGTGCGTGGAATCCTGGGCTTGTTGTCCGGCTGCGCATCATTCCGGTGGGCTGTGCGTCAAATGTTCTCCCTCACGGCAGGCGCCGCGTTGATTTCCTCTCTGGAAGTCGGGCGGCGTTGTCCAGGCGGGCTGTGCGTCAAAGTTCCGGTCGCACCGCAGGCGCCGCATCGATCTTTTCCTTGCGAAGTTGAGCGGTGTCGTCCCAGGTCGGCGTGCGGTGAATTGTTCACCACGGAGCAAGCAGTGCGTCAACTTTTTCGCCGCACAAGGAGTCCAGTTGAAAGAAAGAAGTATTTTTGGTCCTGAGACTTCAGGGAACAGGAGGCAAGCTCTATCCAAGCCCTTGGAGAGAACTTCTGCAGCAAGGCAAGAGTTCAGCAAGGCAGCAGGGCAACAGCAAGGCAGCAGTCCTCTGTAGAAAGCAGTCAGGTGAGTCCTTTGAGCAGCCAGGCAGTTCTTCTTGGCAGGATGCAGGTTGTGGTTCGGGTTTCTTCTCCAGCAAGTGTCTGATGTGGTAGGGCAGAGGCCCTGTTTTATACTAAAATGTGCCGTTGAAGGTGGGGAGACTTCAAAGAGTGGCCTAGAAGTGCACCAGGTCCCCTTTCAGTTCAATCCTGTCTGCCAGGGTCCCAGTAGGGTGTGTGGCAGTCCTTTGTGTGAGAGAAGGCCCTCCACCCTCCCAGCTCAGAAAGACCCATTCAAAATGCAGATGTATGCAAGTGAGGCTAAGTACCCTGTGTTTGGGGTGTGTATGAGTGAATGCACAAGGAGATGTCAACTAAACCTAGCCAGACGTGGATTGTAAAGCACAGAAAGATTTAAGGGCAAAGAAATGCTCACTTTCTAAAAGTGGCATTTCTAGAATAGTAATATTAAATCCAACTTCACCAGTCAGCAGGATTTTGTATTACCATTCTGGCCATACTAAATTTTACCTTCCTACTCCTTTCAGATCAGCAGCTACCACTTCAACAATGTACGAGGGCAGCCCCAATGTTAGCCTATGAAGGGAGCAGGCCTCACAGTAGTGTAAAAACGAATTTAGGAGTTTTACACTACCAGGACATATAAACTACACAGGTACATGTCCTGCCATTTACTCACACAGCACCCTGCTCTAGGGGTACATAGGGCACACATTAGGGGTGACTTATATGTAGAAAAAAGGGAGTTTTAGGCTTGGCAAGTACTTTTAAATGCCAAGTCGAAGTGGCAGTGAAACAGCACACACAGGCCTTGCAATGGCAGGCCTGAGACAAGGTTAAGGGGCTACTTAAGTGGGTGGCACAACATGTGTTGCAGGCCCACTAGTAGCATTTAATCTACAGGCCCTAGGCACATATAGTGCACTCTACTAGGGTTTTACAAGTAAATCAAATAGCCAACCATGGGTAAACCAATCAACATTACAATTTACACAGAGAGCATATGCAGTTTAGCACTGGTTAGCAGTGGTAACGTGCCCAGAGTTCAAAAGCCAACAACAGGTCAGAAAAAATAGGAGGAAGGAGGCAAAAAGTTTGGGGATGACCCTGTAAAAAGGCCAGGTCCAACATGACCCCCCACCAGCCTAAAGCCAGGTGAGAACAATCACTATCCTGATGTACTTCCCTTTTTGAGGCGATAGAACAAGGACCCAGGTCCACAACAGCAGGGACATGTTCCAGTTCTTTGCCTTCCTGACTCCAATTGGATCCCTCTGTCCATACTCTCAGGGTCTACTAAGCCAACCCATGGGGAACCTTTCTCCTCACCTTCGGATACCATCTGTGCAGCACCTAACCTTACTTTGCTCATAGATGTATCCCAGGGGCCGGATAGTACCACCAGGGCCAACACAGTGGTGTTGCCCACTCTACCCCCGGGGTGTGACTCTTGTCCCCTCCCAAGGGGTAACTCTTTCCATCCGGACAGCAAGCCACAGTGGCCACTGACAGCTGTCAGGGGTGAGAGCCAGGCCCCAGGCCTCTCAAAGCTCCCTAACCACTGTGACTGTGGAGAGTGGGGGGCGGTAGCCCCAGGTGCTGGGCACCCTTTGACCACTCTCCCTTCCACCAGGTCAGGGATGACAGCCTGAACCTGGTCCTCCCCTCTGGGGCTCTGTACCCTCCCTCCTGGAGCGGCATCCCCAGAGTCCAACCTGGTCAGGGTGCTTATAGAAGCAGCCCTGCACCATTCTTTCACCAGTGCAGGGCTGTTAACCTGCAACTGGTCTTCCAACCTGGGGTCTGTACCTTCAGGTTGA
Organism: Pleurodeles waltl; assembly: GCF_031143425.1. Classification (NCBI taxonomy): domain Eukaryota; kingdom Metazoa; phylum Chordata; class Amphibia; order Caudata; family Salamandridae; genus Pleurodeles; species Pleurodeles waltl. The sequence goes on from NC_090445.1 coordinate 43,035,452, forward strand.
ACTAGGGCCCGGGATGAGGCTTCCCTCCCCCTGCCCTCCCTTCTGGGGTCCAGCACCCCCCACCTAGGAGTGCCCCCCCCCTTCCCCAGAAGACAACATCGTAGGAGCACTGTTATCAGTGGCCCCTTCCTCCAGGTCAGGTGGGGCACCCTGAACCTTGACTTCCAATCCAGGGTCTGTACCCTCAGACTGGATCACTGCCTGGCAAACCAGGACTTTCTGGGGGGCACACCTACCCCCCACCAGGTCAGAGTTTACCCTCTGAACCTGGTCCCTCAACCCAGAGTCACCACCCTGAGGTTGAACCATTTCCTGGCACACCAGGACTTCTTGGGGGGCACACTGACCCCCCACCAGGCCAGAGTTTACCCCCTAAACCTGGTCATGCAACCCAGAGTCACCACCCTGAGGTTGAATACTTGCCTCGCACGCCAGGACTTCCTGAGGGCACACTCACCCCCCACAAGGGACACACCGTCCCCAAGGGCCACACAAGAGTCTGGCTGGCGCAGGTCTCCTGACCTCTGCCCATCTGTCAGAGTCTGGATCTCCCCCAAACCAGAAATGTTTTCACCTGGGTCATTCCTGGGGGGCTCTGCTCTCAGAGCTGTCCCCTGACTCTCCAGGACCTCCACTGGTGTCCACAGCCCACTCTCAACCCTCTGTCTTGACTTCTGCACCCCCTCACTAGGGGTGGTACTGCCAGACACCAGAACTGGTGGGATGCTGGCTACAGTCACCCCCCTAAGTTCTTCTGACACTGCGGGGTCTCCCTCAACAGGTGGTCCTATGGTACAGGCTAGGCTTCCTTCCTGGCGTTCCCTCATGGAACCCTCCAGGACCTGGGACCGGATCTCGGGCACCCTGGGTCTCAGCCCATCCCCATTCCCTCTCTTCTGAGACTGGACATGGGGTCCCTCACCCATCCCACTACTCTGGGACCTACCTGGGACACTGCAATCCTTTCCCACCTCACTTGGTTGGGAAACACCTAGACCACTCCCTTCAGGAGCAGCCCCAAATGCCTCTTCAGACTCTCTGGTACTCACCCAGAAGTCTGCCTCCATGATAAGCTCCCTGGGGTCAGAGAACTCACACTCCACCTGGTGTTGGCGTAGCTCTGGAAAATAAGGACCAGACATATGCTCTCCAGCAATTACATCACTCAGCCCTCGCATGTATTAACCAAAGTACCCTTCACCCAACCATCCAGTGTCTCAGCCTTGACAAAGCACTCTACATCACCCTCCTGAGACTGGTGAGACAGTATCTGACTGTCCCTGTCACTCAACCCACACTCTCACGGGATGTCTCCACACTCTATACCCAGGACGTCCACCAGGGGGAAACCCTTTTCCCTGTCACTCTTTTCTAGAGCCAGTAAAGTGTCCCTCCCCCCAGTAGGAATATGACTCCCTGTACCAGTTCCCCAATCCTCCTCAGGGACACTGTGCATAACGAGAACTACCTCATACTCCTGAGCCGCCTGGTGTGTGTCAACTCCCTTCTTCAAGTCGGGCACCACATCTCTGGGCCTGTGCACTTCTTCAGCAGCACTGGATGCAAGATTTTTGCTGCCACCATCTGAACTGGACTCAGCCCTTCCGGCTTCCAGTTTCAGCTCTTCACAGCTCAGCTCCTGAGCTGCAATCCTTTCTTTTTCCTGGGCTAAGGCTCTCGCTGCCTCAGCCCTCTCAACCTGCTCATCTAGCTGTTCCATCGACCGCTCTTGAGCTAGGAGCCATTCATCTCTCACTGGTTCTCTTTCCTCATCTGAGTAGTCCTCCTCCTCATAATCATTCTCAGGGCTATGATTCCTTTGGTTCTTTGCTGCCCATTGTGCTTCCCCCCAGTCTAGAAAGATATCCAGCAGTTCCATCTTAGTGGATCACCTTGACATTGGAAGTCCCCTTTCTCTGCAAAGCACCCTCAGATCAGCCTTGGTGAGGGATTCAACAGGTACACAGTTTGACATATCGTAGTCTTCTGGGAAGCTGGTATCCATTTCCAATTTGGCAAGGTATGACAGGCAAAACCAAAAACCAAAGTCCAAAATATCAATAATATATCCAGCAGGACATCAGAGAACCAAAAGCAAAAAGATGAACAAATCAAGTTGACCTTCAACTGTGGGCAGGTAGTGAAATACTTAGCTACTGTATGTCACTGCACAAATACAAGTCCTATCCTCACCGCTGATCACCAAAGTTAGAAATGGGGTCTTTGGTTGGCAGTCAGGTTACCCCCTGTCCAAGCAAGGACCCTCCCTCTAGTCAGGGTAAGTCACACACAATCAAATTATCCTGTGCCCACCCTCTGGTAGCTTGGCACTGAGCAGTCAGGCTTAACTTAGAAGGCAATGTGTAAAGTATTTGTGCAATAAATCATACAATAACACTATATAGCACCACATAAATACACCACACAGTGTTTAGAAAAATATATAATATTTATCTGGATATTTGCAGGTCAAAACGATAAAAGATGCAATAAGAAATTGTAGAGATATCACTGAAAAGTAATATGAAGTGTCTTAAGTCTTTAAAAAGCAAACAAAGGGGGTCATTCTGACCTTGGCGATCTTTTCGCAAGACCGCCGAGTTACCGCCGCGGTGAAGACCGCCGACCGCGGCGGTATGCCGCTGTGCGCATTCTGACCGCTGGGAGCGTTCCGCCGGAAAACCGCCAGCAGCCACACTGGCGGTCGGCGGGAAAGTGGAGACTGGTCAACCTCCACCGCCACGCCAGCAGAACACCGCCCACAGAATTACGACCCACATTTCTGTGTGGCGGTCTTCTGTTGGCGGTCTTCTGTTGGCGGTCACCTCCCCATGGCTCCTGTCACCTCCCGGAGGACCAACGCACAAGGTAAGTTGATCGTCCGTGAGGGGAGGGGGTGGGGGGGTGTTGTGTGATGTGTGCGTGCATGGGGGTGTGCGTGTGAGTGTGTAGAGGGGGTGTGTGAGTGCGTGCATGCGGGCGGGGAGTGCTGCTGTGCCTATGGGCAATGTGTGTAGTTCGGCGGGTGCGCATGTCGGCATGTATGTGTGCGGGTATGTGTCCCCGTTGTGTATGTGTGTGTGTAGGGGGTGTGTATATGTGCATGTTGGGGGTGTGTGCATGTCGGGGTGCGTGTATGTGCATGTCGGGGTGGGGGTGGGGAGGGGGTTCGTACCACCTCTGGGGGGTGGCAGGGGGGTGGAGGGTGTGGGGGGAGGACTCGGGGGGCAGTGGGGGGTGGGGGAGACCCCTATCAGTGCCAGGGAAGGAATTCCCTGGCACCGATAGTGCCTACCGCCATGGTTCGCATGGCGGTTCCCGAACGCCAGAAACCGCGGCGGTAAGCAGGGTCATGATACCGTTGGCGGTCTTGGGTCGACCGCCGGACCGGAGTGCGCAGACTCCAGCCCGTCGGTCATGACCGCCGTGGCTGTCGGAGTGGGGAAGTGGCGGTCGGTCGCGGCGGTGACCGCCGCGGTCAGAATGCCATTTTTAATACCGCCGGTCTGTTCGCGGTCCGACCGCCGCCTCTCCGCCGACCGCCAAGGTCAGAATGAGGGCCAAAGTCTCTTTCAAGCACAAAGTACCTGGTTTGGAGTAAAAAATCTCCGCAGAGGGCCGCTGAGGAGGAGATACATGGAAGATGGTGTGTGCATCGGTTTCGCCTCTCACACACGGACCTGCATCGCTATTTTTCACGCGGGTAAAACGTTGTGTCGATTTCTGGCACGGGGGCAGTCTCCTCTGTGGGTCGTGGGGTTTTCAGACACCCCGGGGTCTGTGCGTGGAATCCTGGGCTTGTTGTCGTCTGCGTATCGTTCCAGTGAGCTGTGCGTGGAATTTTCTCCCTCACGGCAGGCGCTGCGTCGATTTACCCTCTGGAAGTCGGGCGGCGTTGTCCAGGCGGGCCGTGCATCGAAGTTCCGGTCGCACCGCAGGCGCCGCATCGATCGTTTCCTTGCGAAGTCGAGCGGCGTCGCCCCGGGTTGGCATGCAGTGAATTTTTCACCACGGAGCAAGCTGTGCTTTGAATTTTTTGCCGCACAAGGAGTCCAGTTGAAAGAAAGAAGTATTTTTGGCCCTGAGACTTCAGGGAATAGGAGGCAAGCTCTATCCAAACCCTTGGAGAGCACTTCTGCAGCAAGGCAAGAGTTCAGCAAGGCAGCAGGGAAACAGCAAGGCAGCAGTCCTCTGTAGAAAGCAGTCAGGTGAGTCCTTTGAGCAGCCAGACAGTTCTTCTTGGCAGGATGCAGGTTCTGGTTCAGGTTTCTTCTCCAGCAAGTGTCTGAGGTGGTAGGGCAGAGGCCCTGTTTTATACTAAAATGTGCCTTTGAAGTGGGGGAGACTTCAAAGAGTGGCCTAGAAGTGCACCAGGTCCCCTTTCAGTTCAATCCTGTCTGCCAGGGTCCCAGTAGGGTGTGTGGCAGTCCTTTGTGTGAGAGAAGGCCCTCCACCCTCCCAGCTCAGAAAGACCCATTCAAAATGCAGATGTATGCAAGTGAGGCAGAGTACCCTGTGTTTGGGGTGTGTCTCAGTGAATGCACAAGGAGCTGTCAACTAAACCTAGCCAGTCGTGGATTGTAAGGCACAGAAAGATTTAAGGGCAAAGAAATGCTCACTTTCTAAAAGTGGCATTTCTAGAATAGTAATATTAAATCCAACTTCACCACTCAGCAGGATTTTGTATTACCATTCTGGCTATACTAAATATGACCTTCCTACTCCTTTCAGATCAGCAGCTACCACTTCAACAATGTATGAGGGCAGCCCCAATGTTAACCTATGAAGGGAGCAGGCCTCACAGTAGTGTAAAAACAAATTTAGGAGTTTTACACTACCAGGACATATAAACTACACAGGTACATGTCCTGCCTTTTACCCACACAGCACCCTGCTCTAGGGGTTACATAGGGCAAACATTAGGGGTGACTTATATGTAGAAAAAGGGGAGTTTTAGGCTTGGCAAGTACTTTTAAATGCCAAGTCAAAGTGGCAGTGAAACTGCACACACAGGCCTTGCAATGACAGCCCGGAGACAAGGTTAAGGGGCTACTTAACAACCACAACCAGTGCTGCAGGCCCACTAGTAGCATTTAATCTACAGGCCCTATGCACACTCTACTAGGGTCTTACAAGCAAATCAAATAGCCAATCATGGATAAACCAATCAACATTACAATTTACACAGAGAGCATATGCACTTTAGCACTGGTTAGCAGTGGTAAAGTGCCCAGAGTTCAAAAGCTAACAACAACAGGTCAAAAAAAATAGGAGGAAGGAGGCAAAAAGTTTGGGGATGACCCTGTAAAAAGGCCAGGTCCAACAGGGATGGTCATCAGAAGGAGGTCGGGATTTGGAAGTTGAGGGAGTGGTTGTCTGATGTGTATGTGTGGATGTCGTGGGTGTGTGCTTCAGGGAGGTATGCTTGTGTGTGGTGGGTGTCTGTTGAGTGGGTGAGTTAGGGCATTTATGTCTCTTGGACTTAGAGGGGTGGAGGTGCTGGGGGATGATGTGGTGGATTGGTGGGTGTCTGTTGTGGTAGTGACTGCAGGTATGGTGGATGTATGTGTATCGGTAGCAGTGATGTCTGCAGGTGTGATGCTTGAATGGATGTCTAGGGGTCTGCTGGGGTGTTGTCTGCGGGTTGGATGGGTATGGTGGCTGTCAGTGACTGTTGTGGTGGTATCTGTAGGTATGCTTGATGTTGTGTGTGTGATGCTGGGGGTGGTGGGGGTCTCACAGGAGTGAGTGCTGCTGTGTCTGTGAGTGAATGTTGTTTGTGTGCGTGCCGGTGTGTCTTGTGGTGCTTGTGTTTGTGTGTGCTCCATTTGTATGTTGAGGTGGATGTCTGCGGATCTGTTCATGTGCTTTTGGTAGTAGGGAAAGGGGGGATTTGGACTCGGAAGAGGGAGTTGGAGGGGGGACGGAAGGTGGGGGTGACTGGCTGCCGTCATTGTGGAGGCCAGAACCTGAAAAGATCTCTGTAGGCTAGACATTGCACCATGAATGCCTTCCAGGAATGCATTAGTCTGTTGTAGCTGACTTGCCAATCTCTGGATGGCATTCACGATGGCTTTCTGACCCACGGAGATACTTCTCAGGAGGTCAATAGCCTCCTCACTGAGGGCAGAAGGGCTAACAGGGGCTGGGGCAGAGGTGCCTGTGGTAAAGGAGATGCCCACCCTCATGGGTAAGTGGGCATGGCCAACTGGGTGGGGAGCAACAGGGAGGGTGGTGATTGAACGGTGCATGTCAGACAAGGATGGTATTGGGGGATTCCCCGATGGGTCCACTATCACTAAGGAGTGACCACTCAAGGAGGAATTTGAAGATTATGGCGATGCCCAGGTCTCCCCCATGGCACTCCCCTCGCCCTCCAGGCCACTGGGTCCCTGTCTGTCGGTGGTCTCCTAACCCAAGGTCTCATGGCCAGATGCTTCTCCACTTGGCTTGGCCCCGTCTCCTTCACTTGCCTGGGCTGATGCTGAAAAAAGAAAGAGAAATAGGGTCATATCACACCTATAGTAACACTTCAATCACAACTCTGATTGGCGTACAATACCAACATGTTAAGTAGGCCCCAGCAAAAACATTTAAGTGGCATATATATGTGTCAAAACATAGGCATGTCACGACTTATGGGCTGCTTTAACCTGGAATCCGCTGAACGAGTGGCGAGGTTCTTGTTCCTGAATGTTCAGCCTTGGCCCAGGTAGGGGCGACTCCTTCTGGTAGCCACTGTGCTGCAGGCAATGGGAACGCCAAGGGCAGGCCGTGTCCTACAGAATTAGTGCCAGAGGGGAAAAAAAACCTAAATAAGGGGAAAAAACCTCCAAGCGGAAAGTTTCCTGAAACAGGAACAAAGTCAAAAGGAAATACAAGCTCAAAATGAACAGGAAAAAACACTGAAACTGACGTAAACCAATGGCAGACACAAGGAAAAAGGAGCAAAGACACCATCCAAACAGAAAGTGTTGCAGCGCAAAGAGAGACAGAAACCCAACCCTTAAATACCCAGAAACAGGAAGCGACCAACAGGAAGTGCAAGGACACCATATTAGATAGGGAAAAACCACATAGAAAGTAATGGACAAGGAGCCATAGAAAGTAGGGACCAAGGCATGCTGGGAAGAGAGGGGAATAATGGTAAAGAAGAAAAAACATAAAGGGAGGCACAATAAGGGCGACAGAAAGAAAAGGACATAATAGCAGGTGAGTGGGGAAGGGTTAAACATGCCCGAATGTGTGCCGCGTGGTAGAGAAACGAGGCCCCATGCCCAATTTGGGGCCTCGTAAGCAGCACAAGAGGCTGGGGGCGCGGCGTGTCTGTGTGCCGCGCGCCGCGGCCCGAGCCGAATGTTCAGCTCACGCCGCGTGCCACGGCGCAACAGTATGCCCCCCCCACAAGACCCAGGTTTGTGCGGAAACAAACTGTGAAAGTGATGAATTAGAAGAGAGGCATGAACAGAAGAAGCATCCTCCCAGGAGCATTCACTAAGGGGGTAACCCTTCCAATGAATCAGATACTAAAGACGGTTGCGAAAGACACAAGAGTCACAAATGTCTTGTACTTCTTATTCTGGTACATCACTCACCAACAAGGGAGGAGGACAAGGAAACTGTCGAAAGGATCAGGCACATAGGGTTTGAGCTGGGAAACATGAAAGACTGGATGGACTTTCCAAGTACGAGGTAAATGCAGACAGACAGTGACAGGATTAATCAGCTGATGAATACGGGAAGGACTGTAGTAACGAGGTGTAAACTTGTTCTGAGACAGACGTAAAGGCAGAAATGTTGAAGAAAGCCAGACTTTATCCTGGATGTGATATACTGGAGCATCCCTGCGCTTCTTATCTGCCATTCGCTTCATGTATCTCTTAGTGTTTAGCAAGTAAGATCAAATCAATCTATGGATCTTCAGAAGTCGTTTGGAAAAGGAGGTGACAGCAGGAAGAGAAGAGGCAGACTGATGAGTAGTAGAAAAAGAGGTAGGATGATAACCATAGGAACAGAAAAAAGGGGTGACCTTGGAGGCACTATGGACAGTGTTATTGTAAGAGAATTCAGCGATAGGAAGGTAAGTGGCCCAGTTACTCTGGGTAGAATTACAAAAGCAGCGAAGGTACTGCTCTAGTCCTTGGTTGAGACATTCGGTCTGCCCATTGGTTTGGGGATGGAAACCAGATGATAATCCTATATTGATGTTCAAAGTCTTACAAAAATGTTTCCAAAACTGGGAGATGTACTGAGGTCCCCTGTCTGATACTCTGTTGTGTGGGAGTCCATGGAGACGAAAAATATGATGGATAAATATTTGACTTAATTCTTGTGAGGTAGGTAATTTCTTCAGAGCTGTGAAGTGAGCCATCTTATTGAAGGAATCTATTGTTACCATGATGACCAGGTTTCCTGCTGATGGAGGTAGTGAACACATAAAATCAGTAGAAATGGTGTGCCAGGGAGCAGGTGGAACAGGCAATGGTTGTAATAATCCTGCAGGTCTGGTACGGGGTATCTTTACTTGGGCACATATGGGACAGGCCTGAACATATCTTTCGACATCCGATTTCCAGGTAGGCCACCAGAAAGATCGCAAAAGTAATTCCTGCGTGGCCTTGATGCCTCTATGACCAGCAACCGGAGAATCATGGCACATCTGAAGCGCCTTTTCTCTTACTCCGCTAGTGGGGAGGAACAACAGGTTCCTATAGTAATAATACCCCTTCTGTTTACGTATTAGGGATTTTAAACTCTCTAGCTCTTGTGCAGGAAGGTTGGAATATTCCAGTTGTACCTCATCCAGGAATGACTGAGCTACACTGATGATCTTGCTGGGATCAAGTAGATAGTGTGATGAGGTAGGAGTACAATCTGCATAACGGCGAGACAGAGCATCGGCCAGTATATTTTGGGATCCAGGAATGTAGGTGACATAGAAGTCGTATTGACTGAAGAAAAAGGCCCAACGAGCCTGAAGACTGTTCTGGCATTGAAAGTTACGTAAACATTGTAGGTTACGATGGTCCGTTCTCACCTCGAAGGGCTCTTTGGAACCCATAAGGAATCGTCTCCACTCTTGGCAGGCATTCTTCAAGGCTAATAATTCCATCTCTAATACTGAGTAATGTTGTTCCGACACAGAGAGCACATGAGACAAATAGAACACAGGATGTTCTAGACCATCATCATCTTGTTGTTGGAGTAAGACAGCTCCGATGGCTCTTTCGGAAGCATCAGTAACAACAATAAATTGTTTGTTGGTATCTGGATGTCTTAGTATTGGTGCTTGAGTGAAGGCCTTCTTTAGACTTTGAAAAGCTGTTTCAGCCACCCTTGTCCAGACAAATCCTTTACTTAAATTCTCCTTCTTTAATGTTTGCGTAATGTGGCTGGTCTGTTCTTCAAAGTCTAAAATAAACTGTCAACAAAAGTGGGCCAGTCCTAGAAAACATTGAGTTTCCTTAATGGAGGAAGGGGACGGCCAGTCTAGGATGGTTTGTACCTTTTCCGGATCCATAGCTATTCCGGTGCGACTAAGGTGATAACCCAAATATTTGACTTCGGTCTTATCAAACTCACATTTCTCTGGTTTACAGGACAGTTTATGTAACCTGAGTCTTTGGAGGACCTGTTTCACATGTGCAGCATGAAGTTCAGGACGTCTAGAATAGATAAGAATATCATCTAAGTAGATTATTACAGTATGGTTCAAGAGACCAGAAAACACAGAGTCCATAAATCTTTGGAAAATTGCGGGGGCATTAGTGAGACCAAAAGGCATGACTCTGTATTCATAATGACCACATGGGGTTCGAAAGGCAGTCTTCCACTCATCTCCTTCTTTGATGCGCAAAAGGTGGTAAGCTCCACGTAGATCTAATTTGGTAAATCGTTGAGCCCCTCTGACTGCCTCCAGAATATCCTTGATGAGAGGTTTAAGGATAACGGCCTTTTATAGTGATCTTATTTAAACCACAAAAATCCAGACAGGGATGAAGATCTTTAGTCTTCTTGGGTACAAAAAAGAGAGGAGCCCCTGCCGGAGAGGATGATGGCACAATCAGACTGCTGTGCAGATTTTCTTGCAGATAATCCCTTAGAACTTCCTTTTCCGGTTCTGTGAGAGAATACATTCTCCCAAAGGGAACGATTGTCCCATGTTCTAGGGGAATAGTACAGTCATACTCCCTATTTGGGGGTAAAACAGGTCTAGATGGTTTTTGGAATACGTCCTGAAATTCTAGATAGTGATCGGGGACTCCTTGGACTGTATTGATGGAACAACCGGTAGTAAGTTCAGTAGGCATCAACTTCTTGGGTGACCAGTACGTGTCTGAAGCGAAACAATTATGACAAAACTGTGAGGACAAGGAAATAGTCCTGGTTTCCCAATTTACATAAGGATTATGGTGGTCATTACAACCCTGGCGGACGGTGTTAAAGCGGCGGTAAGACCGCCAACAGGCCAGTAGTAAAAAAATTGCAATTACGACCGTGGCGGAAACCGGCAACAAAGACAGCCACTTTAACACTCAGACCGCCACGGCGGTACAAACAAACAGCGCGGCGGTCACCGCCAACAGACAGGCGGGAGACAATGTACCGCCCACAGTATTATGACAGGCCAATCCGTCACCTTTTCAGGGGCGGATTCACCGCAGATAAAAACATGGCGGAAACAGGAATTTCGAAGGGAAAACGCTCACCTCTACACACCCCACAAGGAACGAGGACACCATGGAACCGGAACTCCAAATTCTACCTGCGATAGTCTTCCTGCTCCTCTACCAGGAGCACGAACCCCGGCGGCGAAGACCACGGTGAGTACTGCACCTACGACACAGGGGAGGGGGGAGGCAAAAAACAGGGACACGCCACACACAACACCCCCACCCTCACCCTCACCCACTACAACACACACACAAATACATGTTGATACATTACAGTTACACCCCCCAAACCCCCCGGAAATATGCAAAGACAAAAGGAAATGATTGTAACGATTGTAATCTATTAAAATCCAGTACTCCAAAATATATGTACACTATAAACAAATATATACACCAATAATACAAGTCCAGGTATTGCACCATTGGGCCCAAAATGCATGGGTGAGGCCCACACTCGATACCTGATCAAAACAGAGAGAACACTGCAGGGGCATCAGATAGAAATACAACAGGCACCTCAGGGGGAAGGGAAGAGGGGGCACCTCAGCTGGATGAGTGCACGACTCCAGATCCACGTGGAGGCTCAATGCCCACTGATGTATCCTGGGGAGTGCAAAGCCACAGTCTCTCAAGTCTCTACAGGGGGTGGTTTGCCCACTGTTCAATCCTGGGGAGTGCAAAGCCACAGTCTCTCAAGTCTCTTCAGTGGGTGGTTTGCCCACTGTTCAATCCTGGGGAGTGCAAAGCCACAGTCTCTCAAGTCTCTACAGTGGGTGGTTTGCCCACTGTAACATCCTGGGGAGTGCAAAGCCACAGTCTCTCAAGTTTCTACAGTGGGTGGTTTGCCCACTGTTCAATCCTGGGGACTGCAAAGCCACAGTCTCTCAAGTCTCTACAGTGGGTGGTTTGCCCACTGTTCAATCCTGGGGAGTGCAAAGCCACAGTCTCTCAAGTCTCTACAGTGGGTGGTTTGCCCACTGTTTAATCCTGGGGAGTGCAAAGCCACAGTCTCACAAGTGGATGACAGTCTCCACTGGTTCTGGAGGGGGCATGGTGCCCAGAGTGCTTCATCCTGTTAAGGACAGAGGTAGTGGATGACAGTCTCCACTGGTTCTGGAGGGGGCATGGTGCCCAGAGTGCTTCATCCTGTGAAGGACAGAGGTAGTAGATGGCTCTCTCCACTGGTTCTGGAGGGGGACTGGTGCCCAGAGTGCATCACTCACCCCGTGACGGACCCAGTTGCGTTAGTGCCCCTGCCGCTCGTGGGCTAGCGGTGCTTGAGTTGGCGGTGCCCTGTTCAGCGGTGCTTGAGTTGGCGGTGCCCTGTTCAGTGGTGCTTGAGTTGGCGGTGCCCGGTTCAGCGGTGCTTGAGTTGGCGGTGCCCTGTTCAGCAGTGCTTGAGTTGGCGGTGCCCTGTTCAGCGGTGCTTGAGTTGGTGGTGCCCGGTTCAGCGGTGCTTGAGTTGGCGGTGCCCTGTTCAGCGGTGCTTGAGTTGGCGGTGCCCTGTTCAGCGGTGCTTGTGCTGGCGGTCCTTAATGACCCAGCGGTGCTTGTGCTGGCGGTCCTTCATGGCCCAGCGGTGCTTGTGCTGGCGGTCCTTAATGACCCAGCGGTGCTTGTGCTGGCGGTCCTTCATGGCCCAGCGGGGCTGGGGCTGGCGGTCCTTCATGGATCATCGGGGCTGGGGCTGGTGGTGCCCTCCTGGCCAGCTGGGCTGGGGCTGGCGGTGCCCTCCTGGGCAGCTGGGCTGGGGCTGGCGGTGGCCTCCTGGGCAGCTGGGCTGGGGCTGGCGGTGGCCAGCTGGGCTGGGGCTGGCGGTGGCCTCCTGGGCAGCTGGGCTGGGGCTGGCGGTGGCCTCCTGGGTAGCGGGGATGATGGCGGTCTTCTCCGCCGTGCTGCTCTTCCCAGACTTTCCGGGTTTCTTGTGGCCCTTCCCCTCCTTGGGAGGTGTCACAGCTGACTCCACACTCCCACTGGGACCCCTGGGAGTGGCTTTGGTGGCTGGAGTCCTCCCCCTCGCCCGCCGGGCACTGGCCAACTTCTGATGCTTCACAGGTGGGGGACTGGCTGTGCTGTGGCTCCGTGCCACACTGGCTGTCCTGGTGGCCGGTGCACTCCACATACCGGTGACTACAGGCACCACTGGTCCCGGAGATGTTGTGGCTGAGGTGCTACTTCGGGACCTATGAGATGGACGGGGTGGGGAGGTGTGGGAAAAAGGTCAAGGCTGGACATGAAATATTTCTTGTACACACTGGGACGGGTAGCTGGAGGGGGTTTGGGAGTGGAGGACGAGGTGGTGGTAGTAGGAGTGTACGTTTGGTGACTTTGGGTGCAGGTGCATGCGCTGGAGGCAGTTTTGAGGTGGATGGCTGTTGGGTGGGTGTGTGGCTGCGTTTGTGTATCTTGGGAAGGGGCGTCACAGACACACTGGGAGAGGACACAGGGGATGTGTGCATGGTAGTGGGGGTGGTGACTGCACGTGAGCGGGGTGTGCTGGTGAGGGACGCAGTGGCTGTAGAGGTAGTGCATGCAGGTGTGAGTGTAGACGAGACTGGGAGGGAGGAGGGAGACGACGAGGAGGGGGACACAGTGGAGGCAGTGGATGTTGGTGTGTCTGCATGTGTGTGTTGCTTGCGTGAGTGACTGTTGGATGTGTGGTGCTTATGTTTGCCTGAGCTTCCCTTGTGTGTTGACGTGTGTGCATGCTGGTCTGATAGTGTGCTTGGGATAGGCAGAGGTACAGGGGATTGGGTCTGGGTGGAGGAAGTTGGAGGGGGGAGGCTAGAGACGGGGACAATGGCTGCCATCAGTGCTGAGGTCAGAGTTTGAAAAGCTCGGTGAAGGGCCGCCTGACCAGAATGAATGCCCTCCAGGAATGCATTAGTTTGTTGCAACTGCCTTTCTACACCCTGGATGGCATTCAAAATGGTAGACTTCCCAACAGTGAGGGACCTGAGGAGGTCAATGGCCTCCTAACTGAGGGCAGCAGGGGTGACTGGGGCAGGGCCTGAGGTGCCTGGGGCGAAGGTGATGCCCACCCTCCTGGGTGAGCGGGCACGGGGCGAAGGCAGAGGGGCTGCTGGGAGGGCGGTGCTGGTAGGGGGGGTGGTGGCTGTACCTATAGATGCGGGGGGCACAGATGTTGCCGCCACCACAAGGGAGCTCCCATCAGAGGACGTGTCCGTGTCGCTGGTGTCAGCTCCTGTCCCCGCCGTGAAGCTCCCCTCGCCCTCCGTCCCACTGGTGAATTCCGAGTCCGTAGTCTCGCCCTCCAGGGCCATGTGGGATGCAGCTCCGTCGTTCTCCGGTGCCACTGCTCCTCCACCTGATGATGCTAATGCACACAAGAACAGGGAGACCACAAAAAGGGTGGGGACGACAGAAGAAAGACATGTTGGGTGCATGGATTACCGCTACCGTTGGCGGACAAGACAGACACAGAAGCCCCCTGCACTACGCCGCGCTCTTGGGCTCCACTGTTCAATTCCTGGGAAATGGCCTACAAGGCTATGGACGACATCTGCACACATAGATGATACAGGGGCATGAATAGCTGTACTTGGCAGTCTACAGAGGTGGGCTGGGGTGCCACATGGCCTGCCTTATGGAGGGGCCTTGCCTACGGAACTCGCCCTGGCCTAGGGAAACCCACAGCCCTCCTCCCCCACCCAGACAACTCCACTGCACGCAAAGTTGGCAGAATGAGAGTGTACTCACCCCCTTGTGTCTGCTGTGATGCCCTCAAGCGCCCATTCAACTCCGAGTAGGCCGCTGCCAGGATCCTGAACATCAGGGGGGTCATTGTGCGACGGGCACCCCTCCCACGTTGGGAGGCCATCCCCAGCTGAGCCTCCGCCGTCTTCTTGCTCCATCGGCGAATGTCCTCCCATCTTTTCCGGTAGTGGGTGCTCCGTCTGTGGTAGACCCCCAGGGTCCAGACGTCCTTGGCGATGGCACGCCAAATATCTTTCTTCTGGTGGGCGCTGACCCACATGAAATGTACAGGGGAAGAAGAGAAGTCATTACCAACTGCACCGTCAAAGTGATTGGCCCCCATCCCTACCCTTGCCATGTGGCACATGCATTCACCGTCTTTCATGCACGCAGCACTCTGCCCCCTTCCTTCTTACATCCAGCCCTCTCCACACAGGCAGAGCCCATACAACATGCTCCCTGTGTACTTACCTGTTTGTCTGAGGACCGTAGAGTAGCATGTACTGGGGGAGGACCCCATCCACGAGCTTCTCCAACTCCTCCAATGTGAAGGCAGGGGCCCTTTCCCCAGACACTCGAGCCATTGTCTCTTCCAGACCGAGGTCACAGCAGCACTTGCAGTGTAGGTTCTCTCCTGTCGAAGATCAGGTATTGAGTAATTGAACAGATAGAAAATGGCAGTCATGTCTGCGCCGGTCACGTCTGCGGCGGTGCGTACCGTCACCGCCGGTGTACATCGTCATTGGCTCCTGGGACCCATAGGGTCCAATGTTAACCAATGCAGCATTGCGCTGCGGTCTCCGACCGCCTACCGCGACGGTGTACAACACCAGCACAGTTGCTTCACATCCCATTGTCCCACTTTACAGGTCAGGCACCCGCCATTTCAGGGGCCCACATGGCTTCATTTTCAACTGCATCACACATACCTAGGCATAGTCTCAAAACACATACAGGCCACCTTTTGTGTATGATTGGTGTTCTGTGTAAACTGTGGGTACGTACCTCTGAGTTGTTTGACTCTGTGCTTGCTGTTGTCCTTTATAGCCACCGTCCGCTGGGACATGTGAGGAGATGGCGGCATCCTCCGGTGTACCACCATTGGTGGACCTGTAGACAATGGTGGAGCGACATTTGATAATCACTTACAGGCTTGACGGTGCCACAATCCAGGAACTGTGTACCCAGTTGGAGCCAGACCTGATGTCAGCAATCCACCATCCCACAGGAATCCCCCCTCAAGTGCAGGTGCTGTCAGTGCTCCATTTCCTTGCAAGTGGCTCTTTTCAAACAACTGTGGCCATGGCATCAGGGATGTCCCAGCCTATGTTTTCCAACGTATTGTCCAGACTGTTGTCTGCCCTTCTGAAACACATGCGGAGCTACATCGTTTTCCCTCAGGTGGAGGATTTGCCTACAGTGAAAGGTGATTTCTATGCCCAGGGACATATCCCCAACATCATAGGTGCCATTGATGGGACCCATGTGGCTTTGGTCCTCCCCCCACAGGAGTGAACAGGTGTACAGAAACCGGTAGAGTTATCATTCTATGAATGTACAGATGGTACGTTTGGCAGACCAGTACATCTCCCATGTGAATGCCATGTTCCCTGGCTCAGTGCATGACGCCTACATCCTGCTGAATAGCAGCATCCCTTATGTGATGGGTCAACTCCAGAGGCACCGTGTGTGGCTATTAGGTGAGCACCTGGAAGCAAGTCAGTGGGAATGGTTGTCTGGGTCTGGGGTTATCCCTCCAGGTTAGTGTGTGTCTAACAGTTGCCCCTCACCATTTGCAGGTGACTCTGGTTACCCCAACCTGTCATGGCTACTGACCCCAGTGAGGAATCCCAGGACCAGGGCAGAGGAACGCTACAATGAGGCCCATGGGCGAACTAGGAGGGTGATCGAGCGGACCTTCGGCCTCCTGAAGGCCAGGTTCAGGTGCCTCCATATGACAGGTGAATCCCTATTCTACTCACCAAAGAAGGTGTGCCAGATCATCGTGGCCTGCTGTATGCTTCAGAACTTGGCTTTGCGACGACAGGTGCCTTTTCTGCAGGAGGATGGTCCAGATGGCGGTGTTGTGGCAGCTGTGGAGCCTGTGGACAGTGATGAGGAGGAAGCAGAGGAAGAAGACATGCACAACAGGGACTCAGTGATCCAGCAATATTTCCAGTGAAACACAGGTAAGATTACAATCCTGCCTATTACATGTACTTTTACACTACTACCTCCCTCCTGTCTGTCGTTTTCACCCAGTGTATGGTCACTGAGTTGTCACTTTCACTTACGGTTTCACAGATGTGGGTCCCACTGTGTGACATCTGCTTAAATTCCTCATGGACTAGAGCTGTGTGACATAGGTATGTTGACATAACTATTTCAAATACATTTTGTCATTGTAATTGCTAATACACTATTTCGAAATCACAGACAGACTCCAGATCATTTTGTGCTTTAGGTGTGTTTATTTAAATGCAAAATATTGGAGGGGATAGTGAAATGGTGAGGGGTGATGGCGGTGGAGTGTCCATGGCAGAGTCCAGTCTATTAGTCTCACAGGTGCATTGCCCATATGGGCATAGGAAGTGGAGCTGGGGCAGTTTAATTATGGACAGGGTGACAAAGTGGGACAGTAGGATGACAATCAGGGTGGTCTCATTTCTTGGCGGGGGTCTTGGCATCGTTCTCTGTCTTGTTCCTGGATCTCAGGGACCGTTTGCGGGGTGGTTCTCCCTCTGCAGGGGGTGGGGTGCTGGTGTGGTGGTCCTGTGGCGGGGTGTCCTGTCCACTAGCGCTGGCGGAGGTGGTGGGCAGTTCATCGTCCATGCTAGTGTCAGGGGCCCCTTGTAGTGCCACAGTGTCCCTCCTGGTGTTGAGTAGTTCCTTCAGCACCCCTACGATGGTGCCCAGGGTGGAGCTGATGGTTCTGAGTTCCTCCCTGAAGCCCATATACTGTTCCTCCTGCATGCGCTGGGTCTCCTGAAACTTGGCCAGCACCGTTGCCATCGTCTCCTGGGAGTGGTGGTATGCTCCCATGATGGAGAAGAGGGCCTCGTGGAGAGTGGGTTCCCTTGGCCTGTCTGCCCCCTGTCACACGGCAGCTATCCCAGTTCCCCTGTGTTCCAGTGCCTCTGTCCCCTGGACCGTGTGCCCACTGCCACTGCCCCCGGTCCCTGTTGTTTTTGGGGTGGTGGGGTATCCTGGGTTCCCTGTAGTGGTGGACACACAGCTGATTGACGTGTCCTGGGGACGGAGGTATGGGCCCGCTGGGTGGGTGCTGTGCTGGTGTTTCCAGAGGGGGGAAGGTCTGTGGTAGCCTGTGCCTGTGTGAGGGGAACCGACTGTCCCGAGGTCCCTGATGGTCCGGGCTGGTCATCTAGATCCAGTTGGACAGAGGTGCTGTCATCACTGTGGGCCTCTTCTGTTGGTGGTGTGGACATGTGTGAACCCTCCTGTCCGGTGACGTTGAGTATCGGTCCTGCAGGATTATAAAAGGATGTTTGTTAAATCTGTGTGTGTAATGGTGCGCAATGGGTGGGTGACCGCGTACCCCAGTGCTAGCATTCCTGTGTGGGAGCTTGTGTGATGGCGGTTTAGGGGGGTATATGGGTATGTGCAGTGGCCATTCTTTGGTGATGGGTGTCCATGCTTTGTAGTTGCATGCAGGGCTTGGTGTTGGGATGTGTGGTTTGTGATGTTGGGACATTTGTGAGGAGTTGGGGTGCTGGGGGTGAGGGTGAGGGTGGGGGTATGTGATAGCATGCAGGTAGGGTGGGGGATGTAATAGTAAAGCTTTGACTTACCAGAGTCCATTCCTCCACCTAGTCCTGCGAGGCCCTCAGGATGCAGAATCGCCAAGACCTGCTCCTCCCATATTGTTAGTTGTGGGGGAGGAGGTGGGGTCCCCTGCCAGTCCGCTGAACCGCCAGGTGGTGTCTTGAGACCACGGAATGCACCTTCCCCCGTAGGTCGTTCCACCTCTTCCTGATGTCCTCCCGATTTCTTGGGTGTTGTCCCACTGCGTTGACCCTGTCCACTATTCTGCGCCATAGCTCCATCTTCCTTGCAATGGAGGTGTGCTGCACCTGTGCTCTGAATAGCTGTGGCTCTACCCGGACGATTTCCTCCACCAGGACCCTGAGCTCCTCCTCCGAGAACCTGGGGTCTCTTTGCCATGCCATGGGGTGGTGTGGGTGATGTGTGGGGTGGAGTGTGTGGTGATAAGTGTGGTGATATGTAGTGGTGTGTTGTGTGAGGTGCGTGGAAGTTGTGTGGGTGATGGTGTTGTGTGCCTGTGGATGCTGTTGTTCTTGCCTGTGGTGTCTCTCTGGCCTTCTTTCGAAATTTTTTGTCATGGGGGTTTGTGGGTGATGTGGGTGTGTATTTTATAATGTAATAGGTTTGTGGGAGTGGTGTGTGTATGTGTATGTGTCTCAGGTGTGTGTATTTCAAATTGTCCAATGTGGTTGTGTTTTGTAAATGTGTGTGTATTTTGAGTGCGGCGGTGTGTACCGCCAATGGAATACCGCAGATGAAAGACCGCTGCGTGGACTCGTGTGTCGTGATAGTGTGAGCGTATTTTTGTTGGCGTGACGGTGGAGGTTTTGTTTTCGCCAGTTTATCACTGACCTTTGGTGTGGCGGACTTGTGTGGGTGTCTGAATTTTAGCGGATTCAGAGATGTGGGTCATAATAGCTGTGGCGGAATTCCGCGGCCGCAGCGGTGTGTTGGCGGTGTTCTGCACGGCGGTAAGCAGCTTTTATCGCCAATGTTGTAATGACCACCTATGTCTTATGAACCATGGAATTCCTAAGATGATAGTATGATTGGGAGATGATATTAGGTCAAATGAAATGTTTTCTTGGTGGTTCCCAAATTGTAAACTTAGAATCGGGGTGGTAGTATCAACTGGACCAGAGGATATTAAGGACCCATCCACTGTGTGTACTTGTTCCGGGACTTCCTTGGGTCGTGCTGGTATTTGTTGTGTTGTGGCCCAAGATTTATCCATGTAAATGCCACTAGCACCACAATCAAGTAAGGCCATTGTTCCTTCTTCGCGACCGTCAGGTAACAGCAAAGTCACAGGAAGCATAAACAAAGTAGTGGCATTGTCCTTGAAGGAACTAATGGAAGGTATAGTAGATGATCCCGTCCCCTCCCTTCTTACAGAGGACGGGAAGTGGCATTTCCCGATGGCCTTAGAGGACGAACGGGGCAGGTGCGAAGCATATGAACGGCAGCACCACAATACAGGCACAATCCTTTCTTACGTCTTTCTTCCCGCTCACTTACGGAAAGTGGGCCACGAGTAGTATCCACCTGCATAGGTTCACCTTCGGTTTCTCTGACAGGAGGGCAAGGTTCCTCTGGACGGTGCAAAAAGACACGTGAAGTAATTGGCTGGGAAGCTCCTCTGTTCTTTTTTTTCTCCAAAGGTCGTTCTTGGAGACGATATTCGATGGAAAGAGCTAGATCCATCAGACCACGAAGATCTTCAACTCGGGTGGAGTGCACTAACTAGTCTTTGATCTCCTCCTTTAGCCCTCTACGGAATAGAGTAACCAGAGTTTGTTCCACCCAGGTTGTCTCGGCCGCAAGCTGTCGAAAGCGGGTAATATATTGGAGGACATTTTGAGAGCCTTGTTGGATGTCACACAGTGCTTCTTCAGCAGAGGCCTCCAATCCTGAATGACTAAACATCTGTTTGAACCGATTCACGAAGGCTGGATAATCAGACAATACAGGGTCATTAGATGATACCATCGGAGTAGGCCAGGCCAAGGCAGGACCGGATAGAGCACTGATAAGATAACCCACTTTTGTCTTGTCGTGGGAGAATTGTGTGGGTCGGAAGGCAAAATAAACAGTTAATGCATCTAGGAACTCTCGCAGTTTTGTCAGTTCACCGGAGTAACGAGGAGTTGAGGTGGAGATGGTTGGAACATCTGTACTGCGGAAAGCCAAAGCCTATTGTAAAGCAGCATTCTCATTGCATAGTTGTTGCAGTTCCTGAGCCTGTTGCTGAATAGTTGTCAGAAGGGACTGGTCAGGATCTGCAGCAGCCGCCACTGTATCATCCATGATGTTAGACGACGTCGGGTGTATTAGGCGCTGCAATCTGTCACGACTTACGCTCTGCTTTAACCTGGAATCCGCTGAACGAGTGGGGAGGTTCTTGTTCCTGAATGTTTGGCCTTGGCCCAGGTAGGGGCGACTCCTTCTGGTGCTGCAGGCGATAGGAACGCCAAGGGCAGGTCGTGTCCTACAGAATTAGTGCCAGAGGGAAAAGAAACCTCAATAAGGGGAAAAAACCTCCAAGAGGAAAGTTTCCTGAAACAGGAAACAAGCCAAAAGTAAATACAAGCTCAAAAAGAACAGGACAAAACACTGGAACTGACATAAACCAATGGCAGACACAAGGAAGAAGGAGCGAAGACACCATCCAAACAGAAAGTGTTGCAGCGCAAAGAGAGAGACAGAAACACTGCCCTTAAATACCCAGAAACAGTAAGCGACCAACAGGAAGTGCAAGGACACCATATTAGATAGGGAAAAAACACATAGAAAGTAATGGACAAGGAGCCATAGAAAGTATGGACCAAGGCATGCTGGGAAGAGAGGGGAATAATGGGAAAGAAGAAAAAACATAAAGGGAAGCACAATAAGGGCGACAGAAAGAAAAGGACATAATAGCAGGTGAGTGGGGAAGGGTTAAACATGCCTGAATGTGTGCCACGTGGTAGAGAAACGAGGCCCCATGGCCAATTTGGGGCCTTGTAAGCAGCACGAGAGGCTGAGGGCGCGGCGTGTCTGTGTGCCGCGCGCTGCGGCCCAAGCCGAATGTTCGGCTTGCTCTGGGTGCCGCGGCGCAACAATGCATGCATGCCATCTGGATTTACTAAAGTTTCCCCACGGAAAATCAGGATCTCAGACGACTACAATTGCATGGCTGAAGTCTTGCAACCACAATAACTATACAAGTAGGAGACCTCTCCATCCTCAAAGCTGTGCCACATGCAGCAGACCTAGCTTAACGTTTGGAAAATAATGGTATCCCATTGTAAAGTCCATTCCCACATTGCACACACAAGGCCTTGCACACATCTATTTGGCGCATACATAATGTACCAACAATTAGACATGATGCCATGAAAACCAGCTATGTTGATTACAAAAGTGCAATATTCTGGAGTAGGTGACATGGAAATACCCATGTAACACTGTAAACATTTCAACAATGTACACTTCAACAAGTGATACATGTCCCAATAGGGTCAAGGAGGTAGTATCCACGCTATTCAGATAGGCCTCACATGTGCCAGTGAAAGGAACACTTTTGACGTCATGTTCAATAGACATCTCCAGATTACACAAAACAATGAATCAGTAAGCCCCACGATAGTCACCACTAATGTCTGACACCCATTACAATGACATTATTTCAGTATTTATGTAGTAACCATCTGTCTTTTGCATGTTGGAGGGACACATAACATCCATTGACTAATAGAAGGACCTCAACTTGTTGTGCGATGAGAAGCAACATCACTATCCACATTTTGGACATGCCAATTCTGGTGTCTTTCTGTGGGTGAATGTCTGTATCCAAACATGCGAAGTCAACATCACTGCAAGTCACTCCAGTCAGGGCACAACCCTCAACCATTACACATGAATCCATACCAAAGGCATAGATAAACACAGAGTTGTTCAAAAAGTCTGGGACTAACTGTCATGTCCCTCATTGCTACTGCAGTTCTACATGCCAAATGACATAATATGACATATGAAGGTATCTGACAGACAATAAACAATGGTGATACACTCCTGTGGCACAACATGAAATGTACCACAATTGTAACTGTACTATTCCACAAGCACTTTTCCATGCACATATATGTGAGGGAATACAGACACCATCCCATTAACATGGGTAGAACATGGATGAAAATGCAGATATAAGAAAATGACACATGCTGACATGTAGGCACAAGGAATGTTGACAACAGTCATGGGACATAATTCATGTCAATGGACATTCCCCACTTACTAAGGGGAAGTATGATGGACACCTACACATCACAGACTGCAGTGAGGCATCAGCACCCATCATATACTGAAGAAAACTAGCTTCTGGGTGGCAGATGTCTACATACAGAAAGACCCAGACACATGGCAGAGGACATTGATCCATAACCTACTTATCTTTGGCCTGTAACATTTATGGGTAGTGATCTGCAGGTTAGAAATTACACCCACTACAACAACAAAGAGTACATGAATGATCACTGTACGCAGCCATTTGTGGTCCCTGAACAGCAAGTGGTTTGAGGATTCCCCCCAGGTTTGTACTAGGTCCCAGGTTCAAAAGACAAGGAACACATGTTTGAGTCAGATAACATGTCAACCCGAACAATCTCCCATCTACTGTGTGACACATGGATCATCCCTAATTGTCTGGCGGAGCAGTCAGTACCTCACTCAATCACCTGAAATTGGGACAGGCAGGAATGTGCTAGTTTGCTGTGTACTCAGCCCCTTGTGGCTGTTGTGCTGCCTTCAAATGCCTATCAAGCTCCAGGTAGGCCACCGCCAGAAGGTGGGCTATTAGGGGTCCTTGTCCGACAGGCACCCCGCCCACGTTAGGAGGACAGCCCCAGCTGGGCCTCTGCGATCTTCCGGGCCCAGCATCTAAGGTCCTCCCTCGTCTAGCGACAGTGGGCACTCTGCAGGTTGTGGACCCCCAGGGTCCGCACCTTCTTGGCGATGGCCCTCCATATCCCTTTCTTCTGATGGACGTTGAGCTGCATGGATGCAGGAATTATGTCTACCATTCCCATCCAAAATGGCTGAGTCACATACATGTCAGTACACAGAGCAAAGAACATTATTTTTTTGCCCAAACTGATCAAGTCTGGCATATACTAGCCATTGAGTACAGGGACATGACTACAAACACTTCACAATCTGCTGACCAACCCACCACCCTGCTCAGGTCCTCCACTGACTAGGTAGGTCAACTGACATCTAGTGGGACATGCTCTAGCAATCTGACTGAGATATGAGGAACTATGGGACACATCACACCTCTGTGGCTTCTGAAAGGTATACTCCTTAAGCATGAATGCATTAAAACACACACACTCTGAGAATGATTCTCTGCATACAGTTCATACAGGCTACTGTCAGAATACAATGAGGGGACTGGCATGGTGGGTACAGAAAGTGTCTACTCTGTCCATCTGTGGACATGTGGACTTACAAATGCATGCTCATGCCACGTCAGGGTTGGGGTTCTGTGTCATGTACTTCTGCCACAGATCATGCTTCTGGACATATGTGTCCATCCTACAAGGATGGCATCCAACAACCAGAAGCATGCATTGTCCATTTATTGACATGTGACCAAGCTACTGAATCACATATCATGGCTTCCCAGTAATCAACACACTGTCTGCACTGTGTGACTATCATTTGTGAAATAAGTCTGCACAGGACTAATTTGACTGGTGCGAAGGTGACAACAAGGCTGTGTGAGTAAGGGACCTGTCAGTGGAAAGATACACACATTGACAATGATGCCAAGTGCAGATTTGTCACAAATCATCAACTCTCCCCTAAAAACATGTTCATACTCATCAGGTGAAGAGCCGCAATAAGCTGCTAATTAACATAAAGCCTAGATATGGCCACATGACAGGATCAAGTGGGATACCGGTAGAGGGCACAGTGCCAAAGGTGCATGGCAAAAGAGACTCAACACCAGCCTAGATTTGGGCCCATACTGGGAGATATATATGACAGCTCCAGGTCTCTGCAGGCTAAGCAGACAGAACCTACACAAAACTCCGTTCCCTTCACATCCGTGAATGACAGTAGATCAGGTAGCCAACAGCAATTGGCATGTGTTGTGTATGTGGCAACCTGAAGGGCAGAGTGAGTCAGGATCTGCCTTCAAAACAACAGTTTAGCCAGACCAGATGTGGTTTGAATTCTCAGTGGCAACATACACGTAACTCACTTTACACACACCTCACACATACAAAATGCATACACAGCTCATGCTGTCATGCAATACATGTTGTCTCACATTGACAACATCTATGCGGTAAGAGATGTATGGGGATGGCTGTGATGTCACTCACCTAGTTCTGTGCATCCAACTTAAGTTATATCAGGGTACACTCAAAACACACACAACGTGTTGGGACTCAGCATCTGGCACTGAACACATATACATGCACATTGACTCTCTCATTGATGCCACACTGACTGCACATCCATGGCCTTGACTTCACATGGGCATAATTTGGGAATACATATAGTGAACTGCGGAAAAATAAATGTGGACATGAGGCACTTACCTGCTCCTCTGGTGCACCATAAAGCTGTCCATACAGGGATAGGACCTCTGTGACAAGCCTCTCCAGCTCCTCCGGGGAGAAGGCATGGGCCTTATCACCTGATGGACATGGCATGATTGCTCCCAGAGTCGCTACACGGTAGCTCAGGTAGTGGAGGTCTTGCTGGCAGCAGTGTCAGGAGACAAGTGAGAGATTTTTCAAAACATGGTGGTCATGTTTGCCACATATGCGGCTGTACCGCCTGTGACTGCCACTGGCATCAGCGTTAGCCTGTGGCTGTGTCCACCGCAGTTACAACTGCCTATCACCATGACGACTTCTGCTGGCGGTCGCGGGCAGCTGCTAATGTTCAGTGGATTAGGTCAGGCAGCTGCCATTTTAGAGGCCTGAAATGCATTTTATGCCTCCAAAAAATGCGTCACAACTCCAAAAATGTTATTTTTTCCAGTGTAAAGTGCCTGTCTTGTCTTGTCATGGAGGTCCTACTACTCAGACACAACATTTCTACATTGTTAGGCACATATGGCAATTTACTTTGGGGCACAGTCCCTCCTGACGTAGGTCATTCTAAAACTTGGAACAAGAAGTCACAGTCCGAGTGGCATGTTTCATGCACAAATTGTTGATAAGCAGATAGATGATGTGTACACATGTGATGCACAGAAAGGGGGTAACATGTTTCTTCTGTGTGATTAACAGTTGTGATGTGCACTGTGTATCATGTCCTCAACTTACGATATGCCTTTTTGCAGTTTGTCATTGACATGCATTATGTATGTTGCAAGGGACACAGTGGATGATGCCTGCCATTCATCATCTAAATAGCATACCACCCATTGCACAAGTCAAGGCAGTGTTGCACTTCCTGGCCATAGGTCCTTCCAAAATATAGTTGCCATATCTGCTGGGATGTCCCAGGCTATGTTCAGTCTTGTTTTGAAGGATGTACTCTCAGCAATGTTGAAACACCTGGACAGCTACATCCGGTTTCCTCAACTTGAGGATTTCGCTCATGTGAGTGCTGAGTTTTAAGGTTGCAAAAAGAACAGATGATGGATGGAATGCTGAACAATGCAAACATTCACCCCCAATCACAAAGATCTGGGTTTAATCCATCGTTGTTTTGCTTGCCATCCCAGTTTGGACCCAGCCATATGTAAATCAGTCTTGACCCTGTTCCTCATGGGAACAGTCCAGCCCAAACTGCCAAGCCAGGTCCTCCCTGGACCGGAAACAAGCATCCTAGGACCGGATTCAGGATATCACCCTTCATCAGCTAGGCTATCTTGAATCCAGTGGCGCAGTGAGCACAGGACCCACGTCTGGGCATACCCTTCGCACTTGGGGCAACAAATGCAAAAAGAACAGATGATGAACGGAATGCTGAACAATGCCAGGTCCAATGCACAGCAGACAATGAGCATTCCGACTGTTCTGGGGAGCGTGGGCCCTGCACTGCCCATGCCATAGAAATCGCTAATGTAGGGGCCCCCCTGTGGCCACCTGCACTTGTACTCCGCCATCCTTTTCATGGCGGTTGAACCACCATGAAAAGGCTGGTGGAGAACATGGTTGTAATCAGTATGGCAGCGCTGACTTCAGAGTTGCCGTGGCTGATTACAACTACGACTGCTGTCATCCCATCAAAGATCCTGGCGGGGACGGGT
This sequence comes from Pleurodeles waltl, assembly GCF_031143425.1. Classification (NCBI taxonomy): domain Eukaryota; kingdom Metazoa; phylum Chordata; class Amphibia; order Caudata; family Salamandridae; genus Pleurodeles; species Pleurodeles waltl. The sequence goes on from NC_090445.1 coordinate 43,061,882, forward strand.
GGTCTTTTGGCGGTCTGGCTTTTGACCACCAGACTTGTAATAGGGCACTTTGTTGACCGCAAACCGCCACTGGCGGACCGCCATGGGTGTTGACCACTGCAACTTTTGAATTGTAATACATTCGGTGGTTGGTTGAAGGGCTGTCGGTATTGGTGATCGGACCGCCTATTTCTCACTCTCAGCGCTACTGGCTGTGTGGGTTTTTAGGCTTGCTTTTGTCGGTCCTGCCTGTGTAACTCGTAGTACGGCGGTCTGTATGACCGCCAACATGGCGGTCTTTTGGTGACAGCCACTATGGCGGTGTGGCGGTCCTGACTACCAAACTCGTAATCAGGCCCTAAGGTTCCAGTAAATGCAAATTACCCTTTTCTGGTAGTCTGAATCCCCGAGTATCTAAAAAAACTAAGAAATGAGTGAAAAACTATTGGTCAAGATACAACAATTCCGACTAATGGGGACACCTAGAAAACATCTCTTACCTTCTACATTACTAACCTCTTCATAATGCATGCAGAATTACTTGCCTGTTTTAATCCCCTTTCACAATTATAATTGGCATTTTGTAAAACATTTTTCTAAATCAAGAGAATATTAAACTTCCTACCTGCCTAAAGACTGCTGTCACTGCCAGGAACGTGGTTCCCGACGGTTAGACAGCGATCTCAGTTGTTCTCAGCCACTGCGGAGCTGAACTCAGCCAGTGCTGGAGGCCAAAGGATGCCCCTGAACTGCCCACTGCCACTGCCCTCATGGCCAGCACCCTCGGAATGCACACTGTCTGCTTTGCAGTGTGCTGGTGTTCTACGGTTTTGACCAGCGTCCTCCCTGTGGCGGGACCGCCAATGTCATAACCAGGCCCTAAATCTATCCATCATAATGTTTAGAATAGTAATTATAAACTATTTTACTGGAGCGCAACTCTGCTTCCATCTGATCTTGTCTGTGACGCTCCACTGACTAGGGAAAGATACATAAAAAATAACTGTGTACATCAAGAAGAAAGTAAAATGAATAAAACGACAATTTCCTCCATTGAAATCAATGGAAAAGTGCGGTGAAAAACCTTTAAAATTATTGTAAAATATGTTGTACTATACTTTTAAATAATAGTTTATTTTCAATAAATAACATATTTAAACTAGTTATATCAATGTTTTAAAGATTTGTAACTTGTTTATTAAATATATTATTAAAAAAACATGGGCCCTCATTACAACCCTGGTGGTAAATCCTGCTGACCGCCGTGCTGACGGCCGCCAATATACCGTGTCCGCGGCAGAAATCTGCTACGGGTATTATGACCCACACTGAGAATTCCGCCACTATACAGACACCCACACAAGTCCACCACACCAAAGGTCAGTGATAAACTCGCGGTACCAAAACCCACACCGTTACGCCAACAGAAATACGCCCACAGTATCACGACCCACGAATCAATGCGGCGGTCTTTCAATTGCGGTAAACCATTGGCGGTACACACCGCCGCGCACATTGGAGAATTCAAAAGACACACACCTGACACACATACCCACTCACCCACAACACTATAAAACACACACCCACATTACCCACAACCCCTTACAACTAAAATTTTTGAAGAAGCTCAGAGAGAGAAAAGCAAAGACCACACCAGCATCCAGAGGCACACAACACCATCACTCATACACCATCCACGCACATCACACCACACACCCCAACACATCACCCCACACATCACATCAACCATCACCTCACACATCACTCACACCAAATCATGGCACCTCAAAGACACCCCAGGTTTTCTGAGGAGGAGCTTAGGGTCATGGTGGAGGAAATCATCCGGGTAGAGCCACAGCTATTCGGATCACAGGTGCAGCAGATGTCCATTGCAAGGAAGATGGAGCTATGACGGAGAATTGTTGACAGGGTCAACGCAGTGGGACAGCATCCAAGAACAAGGGATGACATCAGGAAGAGGTGGAACGACCTATGGGGAAAGGTACGTTCCGGGGTATCTAGACTCCAGGTAGCCGTACAGAGGACTGGCGGTGGACCCCCACCTCCTCCCCCACAAGTAACAACATGGGAGGAGCAAGTCTTGGCAATAATGCATCCTGAGGGCCTCGCAGGAGTAGCAGGAGGAATGGACTCTGGTAAGTCAAATATTTACTATTATATCCCCCCCACCTTACCTGCATGCCATCACATACTCCCACCCTCACCCTCACTCCCATGACTCCACCATCTCCCACACTCCCCACCATCACGCCCCACCACTCCCATAACCAAGCCCTGCATGCAACAACAATGCATGGACACCCATCACAGACATGCATGGACACCCATCACCAAAGCATGTCCAATAGAGAGACTCACCCAGGGCACACAATCACCACTCACACAAGGGCCAACGCGATAGTGCAAGCACAGTAATAGAGGAAAACACACCTAATGCACAAGATGCCACACACAGATCAAATAACAATACATTTACACCCCAACAGGACCCCTACCCAATGCCACCGGACAGGAGGTGCCAGCCATATCCAGTCCCCCAACAGAAGAGGCCCACAGTGACGACAGCAGCTCTGCACGCCTGGATCAAGATGACCAGCCTGGCCCATCGGGGACCTCTGGACAGTCGGTTCCCCTGCCACAGTCCCAACCCACCACAGAACATCCCCCTTCAGGAAACACCAGCACAGCATCCACCCAGCGGGCCCATGCCACTGTCCCCAGGACTCGTCAATCAGCAGTGTGTCCACCACTACAGGGACCCCAGGCAGCCCCACTAACACGGGACGATCAGGGACCTGGGGTCAGTGGCAGTGGGCACACGGTTCAGGGGACAGAGGCACAGCTGAGGACTGCTGTGCGACAGGGGGAGGACAGGCCCAGGGAACCGACCCTCCACGAGGCACTATCAAACATCATTGGAGCATACCATTCCCAGGAGACATTGGGCACGGTACTGGCCATGTTGCAGGAGACCCAGCGGCTGCAGGAGGGACAGTACCTGGGGATAAGTGAGGACTTGAAGGACATCAACACCACCCTGGTCACCATTGCAGGGGTGCTGGCTGACATAGTCAACACCATGAAGGAGGCAGTGGCACAACAAAGGGCCCCTGGCACTAGCCAAACCGATGAACAGCCGTCCACCTCCGCCGGCGCTAGTGGACAGGAGGCCCCGCCGCAGGACCAACAGGCCATCAGCACCCCACCCCTTGCAGAAGGAGAACCACCCCGCAAACGGTCCCTGCGATCCAGGCACAAGACAGAGAACATTGCCAAGACCCCCGGCAGGAAATCGGACCCTCTTGATTGTCACCCTTCTGTCCCACTATGTCATCCTGTCCACATTGAACTGCCATTACTCCCCTTCCTATGCCCCATTGGACAATGCACCTGTGATACCAAGAGACTGGACTCTACTATGGACCCTCCTCCACCATCACCCCAGCCCCTTCCACATACCCCTATTCACATTAGCCCCTAAATAAACACCCTTGAATCACAAACCAATCTGGAGTCAGTCTGATCTTTCACAAATGTATTATTACATCACCAACAAATATCAATGTAAATGTTCATTTGCTCATACAAATGTTTGACAGTTGTTGGGCAGCAGTACATATAGCAGAAGGCAGAATGAGGTACCCAGACCTGAAAAATTGAAAGGCAAAGTGAACTGTCAGTGTCCATAGACAGAGGTTAAGAGGCTGACTTATACAATGTCCTACAGTATTCAGAAATGTGAGGAGCACTTACAGTCTCTTACCTGCGTGTCACTGGAAGTACTGCATGATGATGTTATTTCAGTTGTCAATCTCTTCTTCCTCTGCCTTCTCTTCTCACTGTCCACAGGCTCTACCGCTGCCACAAGACCATCATCAGGCCCATCCTCCTGCAGAAAAGGCACCTGGCGTCGCAATGCCAGGTTGTGCAACATGCAGCATGCCACGATTACCTGGCACACCTTCTTCGGTGAGTAGTACAGGGAGCCACCTGTTAGATGGAGGCACCGGAATCTGGCCTTCAGGAGGCCGAACGTCCTCTCAATAATATGCCTAGTTCGCCCATGTGCCTAATTGTAGCGTTCCTCTGCCCTTGTCCTGGCATTCCTCACTGGGGTCAGTAGCCATGACAGGTTGGGGTAACCAGAGTCACCTGCAAATGTCGAGTGATAACTGTTAGACACACACTAAACCTTAGGGACTACCCCATATACAGACACCTACTCATACTGTGTGGGTACCTTGGGCTCACCTATTAGCCACACGGTGCCTCACATGAGAGATGTACTGGTCCGCCAAACACACCATCTGCACATTCATCGAATGGAAGCTTTTTCGGTTTCTGTACACTTGTTCAGTTCTGCTGGGGGGGCAAATGCCACATGTGTATCATCAATGGCACCAATGATGTTGGGGATCTGTCCCAGGGCATAAAAGTCAGCTTTCACTGTGGGCAAATCCTCCACTTGGGGAAACACGATGTAGCTGCGCATGTGTTTCAGCAGGGCAGACAACACTCTGCTCAACACGTTAGAAAACATTGGCTTTGACATCCCAGATGCCATGGCCACTGTAGTTTGAAAGTTCCCACTTGCCAGGAAATGGAGCACTGACAGGACCTGCACTAGAGAGGGGATTCCTGTGGGCTGGCGGATAGCTGACATCAGGTCTGGCTCCAATTGGGCACACAGCTCTTGGATTGTGGCACGATCAAGTCTGTAGGTGATAATAATGTGTCTGTCTTCCATTGTCGCTAGGTCCACCAGGGGTCTGTACACCGGAGGATGACGCCATCTCATCATCTGGCCCAGCGGATGTGCCCTGTGGAGGACAATGGTGAGCAGAGGGTCATGTACCCCATAGGTTGCACAAGTGTGTTTTCAGTAATGTGAGTAAATCCGTGTGTGGCGTAGTTTGTCCGTATATCTGCCAAATTGTGCTGTGACGCAGTTAGGTGCCATGCCATGTGCCCCCCTGAAATGGCGGCTGCCTGACTTGAGAGGAGGGACAAGGGGAAATGAGGTAACTGTGCTGGCATTGTGCAGCGTCGCGGTAGGCGGTCGAAGACCACCGCAAAATTCATCATTGGTTATCATTGGGCCCTATGGGTACCTGGAGCCAATGACGATGTACACCGGCGGTGACGGTACGCACCGCCGCGGACGTGACCGCCATTTTCTATCTGTTCACTCACTTGATACCTGACCTTCAACAGGAGAGGACCTACACTGCAAGTGCTGCTGTGACCTGAGACTGGAAGCGACAATGGCTTGAGTGTCTGGGGAAAGGGCCCCTGCCTTCACCGCAGAGGAGTTGAACAAACTGGTGGATGGGGTCCTCCTCTAGTACACGCTACTCTACGGTCCTCCAGACAAGCAGGTGAGTACACTGTGAGCATGATGTGTGGGCAATGCCTGTTTGGAGTGGTGTGGATGGAAGATACATGTGGGGGGGCTGAGGCCTGCATGTGAGGATGGGGAGTGTATGTGCGTCAGGGCATGGGTGGGAACTGGTGGACAATGAGTATGACGGTCCGGACGGGTGAGTAATTTCCTTTCCTCCTGTACCTTTCCTCTAGGTCAGCGCCCACCAGAAGAAGGGTATTTGGCGTGCCATTGCCAAGGAAGTGCGGACCCTGGGGGTCTATTATAGACTGAGCACCCACTGCCGCAAGAGATGGGAGGACCTGCGCCGTTGGAGCAAGAAAACGGCGGAGAGCCAGCTGGGGCTGGCCTCCCAACGTGGAAGGGGTACCCGTTGCACCATGACCCCCCTGATGTTCCGGATCCTGGCGGTGGCATATCCGGAGTTGGATGGGCGCTTGAGGCCATCACAGCAGCCACAATGGGGTGAGCACAGTGTCATTAAGCTGACTCTGCGCGCTTTACGAAGTGTCTGGTTGGGGGATGTGGGCTGTGGGCTTCCCTAGGCCAGGGCGAACTTGGTAGGGTAGGTCCTTTGTTGGGCAGGCTCTGAGGCACTCCAACTCCAATATTTTTAGGTGGCATCTACAACTGGGCAGGCTCCTGTAGGTTCCAGGTGTGCAGAAAATGGTATGAGGCATTGTACCCCATGGCTAGTGCATGGCCTAGTGCATTTGGCTGCTCCCTGTGTGTTGTGTCTGCCAACGCTAGTGGTGTTGCTGGCATTGACCATGTGTGTTTTCTGTCTCCCCCCCTTCTTGTTTTGTCACCCTGTCCTGTGCATTAGCATCATCTGGTGGAGGAGCAGAGGCACCGGCGCCGGAGGGAGCTGCATCCCACATGGCCCTGGATGGTGAATACACAGAGGGTGAAGGCACCAGTGGGACGGAGGGTGAGGGGAGCTCCACGACAGGGACAGGAGAGGATACCAGCGACAGCGACTCCTCCTCTGATGGAAGCTCCCTGGCGGTAACGGACACCTCTGTGCCCACCCCAACAACAGGTACAGCCGCCACCCCCCCTACCAGCACCACCCTCCCAGGAGCCCCTCAGCATGTTTCCCGTGCCCGCTCACCCAGGAGGGTGGGCATCTCCTTCGCCCCAGGCACCTCAGGCCCTGCCCCTGTCAGCCCTCCTGCCCTCAGTGAAGAGGCTATTGACCTCCTAAGATCCCTCACTGTTGGGCAGTCAACCATTCTGAATGCCATCCAGGGTGTCGAGAGGCATTTGCAGCAAACAAATGCATACCTGGAGGGCATTCATTCTGGCGTGGCGGCCCAACAGAGAGCATTTCAGGCTCTGGCCTCAGCAGTGATGGCAGCCATTGTCCCTGTGTCCAGCCTCTCCCCTCTAACTTCCACTACCCAGACCCAATCCCCTCTACCTCAGCCTATCCCAAGCACACCACCAGACCAGCATGCACACACATCAACACACAAAAGTGGCTCAGACAAACATAAGCACCACACATCCCACAGGCACTCACACAAGCACCATACCCATGCACACATACCAACATCCCCTTCCTCCACTGTGTCCCCCTCTTCCACGTCCTCCACCTCCCTCCCAGTCTCGTCTCCACTCACACCTGCATGCACTACCTCATCAGCCACTGCCTCCATCACCAGCACGCCCATCACTACATACTGCTCACTTGCAATCACCACCCCCACTACCATTCACACGTCCTCTGTGTCCTCTCCCAGTGTGTCTGTGAGCCCTCCTCCCAAAGTCCACAAACGCAGGCACACACCCACTCAACAGCCATCCACCTCACAATAGCCTCCAACCCATGGACCTTCACCCAAACTCAGCAGATGTACACCTCCTACAACCACTACCTCTTCCTCCACTCCCACTCCCACACCCCCTCCATCTTCCCATCCCAGTGTGTCCAAAAAATGTTTCCTAGCTAACATTGACCTCTTCCCTACACCTCCCCCCCCGTCCTTCCCCTAGGGCCAGGATGTCTAGATACCAGCCCAGCACCTCAGCCACCAAATCTGCATCCGCTGTGGTCCCTGCTACACCAGTACTGGCTAAGGGGGCACCCGTCAGAGCTGCCAGTCTGCCACCGACAGAAAAGAAGGACCACCCTATTCCACCACCTGCAAAGGTCAAAAAGGGTCTGGCTTCCAGCAGGGGACAGTCACACCACCCACCCAGCAAGGCCTCGCCCAAACCCAGAGTGGACAGTGCCAAGGTCCCTGCAGCGACTATCAAGATGGGGAAGGGCCACAAGCCAAAGGGCACATCACCTCTGGTCACGATGTCTCCTGGTGAGGGGCTCGTGACCACCAGATCATCATGGATGGCAGCCACATGCACCACAGTCACCACCGCTGCAACGACTGCCACCTGCACCGCCACCTGAACCGCCGCTGCTACAACGTCAGTCAGCAGCCTCCTCCCCAAGGATCAGCCATCCGAAGCTGCCGGAGACGGTATGGTGTCCCCATCCACCACAACAGTCACTTGCACCACGGCAGCATGTCCGCCGCAGACACCGCCACCTGCACCACCATCAGCACCGCCACGTGCACAGCCAATGCCACTCTGTCAGACTTCATCCCCATCCCCCCAGTGTGCAGCCGTCAGAGTCTGCAGGTGACGTCTTGCACCCTGGACACGCCACTTAAGACACCACCTCCACCACTGACATGAACCAGCAATTGGCATTCAGCCTTGGCAGGATGAAGCACTCTGGGCAGAAAGCCCCCTCCAGAACCAGTGGAGACAGGCACCCACTCACCCAGTCCTTGGCAGGATGAAGCGCTCTGGGCACAAAGCCCCCTCCAGAACCAGTGGAGACAGGCATCCACTCACCCAGTCCTTGGCAGGATGAAGCACTCTGGGCACAAAGCCCCCTCCAGAACCAGTGGGGAAAGGCATCTATTTGAGAGACTGTGGCTTTGCACTCCCCAGGACCAGGCAGTGGGTGGTGAGCCCACTTGAGAGACTTGTGAGACTGTGGCTTTGCACTCCCCAGGACCAGACAGTGGGCGGTGAACCCACTTGAGAGACTTGTGAGACTGTGGCTTTGCACTCCCCAGGACCAGGCAGTTGCCGGTGAACCCACTTGAGAGACTGTGGCTTTGCACTCCCCAGGACATCGGTGTGGGCATGGAGGCCCCTCGAGGAGCGGTGGCGTTGTACCATCTTCCGGCTGAGGTGCCCCCCCTCCCCTTCCCCCTGAGGAGCCTGTGTTTTTTTTGACCTGATGCCCCTGCAGTGTTCTCTCCGTTTTGAGGCAGGTTTCATGTGTGGGATGGGCCCATGCTTTTTCGGACCACTGGTCCACGGACATTTGATGGGACAGTGTACAGACTTGTGTACTTGCTGTAAATATTTGTGTATACTGATTATTTGCTGTTCTCTTGCTCTTTCTGATTATTCCAATATTAAACTAGTTACACTCATTTCATTTGGTCCTTGCGTTCTTCCAGGGGGTGACGGGGTGTATCTGTGATGTTATTGGATATGTGTGTGTGTATGTTGTTGTGGGTGGGGGTGGAGGTGTTGCGTGTCGCGTGTGTGTGTCACTCTCTTTTCCCTCCTCCCCTCCCCTGTGTGCTAAGTGCAGTACTCACCGTCGTCGTCACCGCCACCTTCTTTCCACTTCGTGGTGTATTAATAGATACAGCAACATGGGCAGAATCTGCAATTCGGGCTCCATGGCGTCCTGGTTCTTCCTTGGGTGTTGAGAGGTGAGTGGTTTCCCTTCTGTGTTCTGTTTCCGCTGTGCTTTTGATGGCGTGGGTACTGCCTCTGAAAAGCTGGCAGATTGGTGTAATACCGTGGGTGGTACATTGTCTTCCGCCTGTCTGTTGGCAGTAACCGCCGCGGTGTTTGTTGCTCCCGCCGTGGCGGTCAGAGTGTTAAAGTGGCTGTCTATGTTGGCGGTTTCCGCCATGGTCGTGATCCCATTTTTTTACCGCCGGCCTGTTGGCGGTATTACCGCCGCTTTAATACCGTCCGCCAGGGTTGTAATGAGGGCCATCGTGTCATTAATGTGTACAGTGTTTTTTTTTTTTTTTTTAAACGAATGTGTAATTAAAACAATTACAATCAATTTTATATTACAACAGACTGGATGTTCCCCAGCTGCCTGAAACTAAACGGTGAAAAAACCGAGGTGCTAGTTGTAGGCAACAACCCCTCTCGCTGGCTGGAACTGCGCAGGTCTGACAGCCTTGGCCCACATCCTTCTCCTACACCCACAGTTAAAAGTCTTGAGTTCTGGACCAATTTCTAAACTTTCTATGGAGGTACAAGCTAGTAAACTAGCATCATGCTGCTTTGGACTTCTTAGGATCCTCAGAAAACTGTTAACTTGGATTCCATGCCCCCTGCCGAGAGTGGTCGTGCAGGAATTGGTGAACTCCGTCTGGACTACGGCAACTCCCTTTAAGTAGGGAGCCTCAAGTATATGATACAGAGGCTTTAAATGGTCCAGAACGCCACTGCCTGGATTCTCTATAAAGTCCCTAAGTACCAGCCTGCTGCTCCAGCTCTAGCAGCCTTGCACTTGCTACCTGTGCATAAGAGAATCCAGTTTAAGACACTGTCTAGCCCATCGCACTATGCACAGAAGGGACCTATTTAGCTCTGAAACTAAGGTACGCCCTTCCATCGGATCTCAGAAACAATCAGAAAGCTTTTGAAAACGTTCCTATTCTAGTCTCTTTTAGGAGTTATGTGGCCAATTTTTGTTACCAGCACTGGGAGGCCCACTGGGTAGCCATGCGTTCTACAAATCCACAGAAAACAATAACATGGATGTGGGGAAATTATCACAGGAGGATTGTGGTCAGAACACGAAGAACTGTTTGGAACTCCTGGCGGGGTCCTTTGTGGTCAAAATTCTGGCTGCGAACAAGGTCTCTTGCTCCATCATCTTGAAGATGGACAGTATGTTGGTGGTCTGCTACATAAATTGCCTCGGCAGCATTCACTCTAAGACACTGTTGAACTTTGTCAGGCTCTCACCTTTTTTTCAGGTTTTTTGTGGGAGTGAAACAACCACGATGGACAGTTCCCAACTTCCCTATACAACATAAAGGCCCAACTAAGGTCAAAGCTCAACGTGGCCTGCTGGTAAGAGAGGATGAAAAGAGACAGGGAATGGAAAGAGACAAGCAATGTCATATGGAGACCTCTTAATTTCTTCACTCTTTCTCCTCCTAGAAGCAAGTATACTACTTGTATGAGTCTGTGAACTGTAAGGTGAAGTAATGTTCTATATATACCTAGTATCTCTTCCTCCATCTTTATGATAATAGGTAGTTGCACAAACAATGTATCCACTTCTATCTATAACATAAAAACAGGCTCATGAGATTCTAGGAAACATAAGTAATCTAGAGAATTCTGGACTATTATGAACATACGTATGTTGTGAGTGTGCTGGGGCATAACAAAATCTCTGAAACTTGTAGATATCCAAATAACATAAATTCATCCACAATCCTGTAGATATATTCATTCACTTATGTCAAATGAAACATCAGCACTATATTAGCAGCCTTTACACAAGCAGACTTAGGGCCTGGTTATGACTTTGGGGGACCTGCCACGGGACCGCCAAAGCCGCGGGGAGGGCACCACGCTATGGTGATGACCTCCCCCTAAGCATATTACAATGTTCTCGCCGGGCTGACCGGCGGGAACATTGAAATACGCGTTCTTGCCTGGCTGACCGGCAGGAACAGTGCTACTATATTGGTCTCAGCTCCCTTATCGGAGCCGAGGCCAATATCGTAGCACTCCAGCACCCTCGGAATGCAAAGCAGACAGTGCCCATTCCGACAGTGCTGGGCATGAGGGCCCCTGCACTGCCCATGCCATGGGCAGTACAGAGGCCCCTCTGTGGCCCCTGGCACTGGTTTTCTGCCAGCCTTTCCATGGCGGAAAGTGGGGTTGTAATCCACCAGGTGGCGCTGAGTTCAGCACTGCTGTGGCTGGTTACAACTCCAGCCACCGTCACCACATCGGGAACCATGTTCCCAGCTGGGACAGCGGTCCCCTGGTGGGTCTGCCCGCCAGGGTCGTAATGTGGCGGTCAGATCTCCACAGTTAAGACGGTCCAACCGTCACTGCGAGGCTGAGGGTCCTGGAAACGCCAGCCTCGTAATGAGGCCCTTAATGGAGTATTTGAGTCCCACAATAAGAGCTTTCGTATGTACGAATACATACAGAATGAACAACTTAAATTGTTGTAAGGCAGAAAATAAAGTTCATGTAATTAACCAAACATTTTCTTTTGTGTTTTTTAGGTCCCCTGTGTTCAGAGTACATTACTTTGACAAGTTTCTGGCATGACAAAATCAGATTTTTATACACTTAAGCGCAAGCAGCGCATTACCCCAGGAAAAACAGTTGCAGGCTTTTCACAATGTTGTTATCTTGTATGTCTTTTCAAGCCACTGAGGATTCTCTGACAACAAAGAAGAAATGCGAAGCCCGATGTGAGGATGCTGAAAACTGGACGGATGCGACAAGGACTGCACAACGCTTCAGGAAACCCACAGGATGCCAGAAGGACATTGGATGCAGGTAGGTAGGGCCGCAAGTTCGGAAATCATCTCAGACGATGTGCGGCCTCAGAGGTGCAGTGCGCAGCCTTATGTGCTCCACCCCTTAAAGGAGCCACATGCCCGGAAGCCAGCGTTCAGGCAATCCCAACAGATTTAGCCAGAGATTTTTGGAACCATTGCCTGTTAAGCAAAATATCGGTAACAGTGGAGGACCTACCTTGCTGTCTGAACCAGGTTGCATATTAGCTCTCCAGACATCTAAAGGATTCAAGTGCATGGAAGCTGGATCCAGTTCTGTTCCAGACGATTATGTACAAGTAGAGTCTATGTCAGGTGGACCTCTTTGCCTCCCGTCTCAATCACCATTACTCCGCTTCTTCAGATGGCGTCCAGATCCCTTGGCGGTGGTGATGGATGCCTTCTTACAGGATTGGAGTCACAGGTTGAAGTTGGTACTGGTTATACCGTTGTGGAAATCACAAGTCTGGTATCCAGTTCTTCTAGAACTTTCTATAGATTTTCCAATCCCACTTCAACAGACTCTGCATCTTCTGGCAGAGAGCCAGGGCATCTTGCACTAGTTGGTTCAGGACGGGCATCGCCAGTTGATGGCATGGAAGGTTACAGCGGATGATTGGATGTCGCAGGTCTTTCATCACAAGCTGCTCTCCTCATCAAGGGCATCGGCCAATTCTACAGTCAAGCGAAGCGGCTCAGCTTGGCGCAGATGGTCACGCTGGTGTCGAAAAACTGTGACTAACAGTGTTGAACGTTGAAGCAAACCTCTCCAAAACACTCAAAAACCTGATGATTCACAATAAACAAGCATCAGTGAAGAGTGTGTCTGAACGTGAGTGCAGGCCACTACATTGAAAATATAGGACTACACAATTAGCCATACGCGGACACCATGTCCAGGTTAAGAGTTCAGGTCAAAGTGTGTGCCTGTCCAAATAGCAATTGTCAATATAGAGGCGTCAATTACCAGCACAGCAGTGCGTGCACAGATGACAATTCCAATGACTACCAATACTCATGAGAAAAGTGAATGGACAGTGCCCGTGCACTTACCACAGTCGTTTTTATCCTGCGCTTGATTGCATCCGATGCGTAATCGCCCCTCTGGCCGCATGTGTTCAGTCAGAAGGAAAAACCAGTGCTCCGGAAGGTCTTTAAAGGGCCCGTACCACCCTGAAATATATAAAAAGACCATCCCTCAACTGTGAACAATGCTACAAACGAAAGCCCGGTGCGCCAAAATGTAAGAAATACACCATGACCTCCACTTTGGAAGCTTTGGGCACTCACACGTGGCATGCAAAGGTGGCATCACTGACATTAAGGCGCAGGATTGGTGGGTGATGTAAAACCCGGCCGAAGGAGCTCGCAAAAGAGGAGGCCATCTTCGGGCCAGGCAAGCGCTGCCCCCAAATAGAAAAACTAGTTTATTAAAAATGTGACAACACAGCACAATGCTATAAAATTTGGTGCAACATCTCAGACAAAAAGAATGCTTTCAACCTATGGCATCTGCAGTACTATGTGCAGATGACCTGCAGAAACAGAGCAGATAATGGTAAAATATATATATTTCTTAAGTACAGTAATTAGATTACACATGTGATTTTCAAGTAAAGAATAGCCTTATACCTGAATTACTAACTAATATTTAAAACAGTCAGGTTTTGTTTGAAATGGTTAAGTAGATGTAAGAGTAAATAACATTCATTAACTGATCAGTCTTTAAAAAAAGGGACTGATGTCAATGCATTGAATCAACAATAGGTCTGACGTCCGTTGTCATAACATTTGAAAAAGAGCAATTAATGTGAAATCTATAAAGATTGTTAAACTATGGTGGATGAAATAGATAGTGCACTCGCTGTACATCTGAAAGGTCTATGGGGTGGGAGTCACTGATTGACATTTTGTTCTTCGGAATCTTTAACTAAGAGTGGTGTGACTTGCACTTTGTAGAATCATTTGGTCCTCTTGAAAACATCATCAGCTTTGGCAGTATTAGAAAAGGAAATAATCGAAGCAGTTATCCAAAGGGAAAGTGTGAGACCAGTTGAAGAACTTTGTTTTGTTGAACAAAGACTGGTATGATGATTTGTTGGATAAGGTGTCCAGTTCAATTTAATAATTAATATTAATAATTAAGGGCATGATGTTTGATCATTTACAGAAATTACATTATCTGGCTAAAGATGTGCTCTAGTAAGTGCTCAACAAAGGTTTCGTTAAAGTGATGTTCAAACAGAGCACTGTCAGTTCACATCTGAAATAGAATGCTACTTCAGAAATGACTTCAGAACTGCTGTTGAAGCCCTGATACTCAGGCATCTGGATAGTGGCAATGCCCTGTTCCACGGCCTCTCAAACTCCCCACTCAACCTCGGTAAGGGTATTGTATATGCAGCAACATACTTCTTCAGAGACTTGGAAAATATGACCAAATCACACCCATCCTGATTGAACTACACTGGTTCCCCTTGCCAACCTGCGCCATCTTCAAAACCAGCAGCATCATCTACAAATGTTTGACCGGCATCCCTCCCTATCTGTAACAAGAATGTTCTAAAAAAGAAAAAAAAGTCCATAGGCCACAGTTCTCCTCTGTCTATACACCCAGGATCTGGAACGGGGCACCGATATCCATTAAAATGCCGCAATCCTGTTCCAATGTTGGAAAGAGCTTAAGATGCACCTCTTCAAAGAACACTACATCGTGATGCAGTAACACTATTACTCTTAAAATGCAACTACACCTTTGATTGCACGTAGACTGTGTGTGCTCCTTGGACTGTATTTATAACTACCATATACATACGTACAGCTAACATTAACTGTCCTAGCATAAATGTAAACACAGTCACAATATTAGATCAAATGAGGAGACAGGGTTTACCAAAGTCTCATGGTTCCATTGAGAATTAACTTATTAACCAGTCAACACATGGAGGTAGGAAAGTCTGGATTAAATCTGCCATTTTAGTGGTGCACATACCCAATTTTTGTCAAACCTATTGGCTAGAAATGAAAATACTCATTTAAGGGCTCTAAGAAGGTAAAGTACATGTAAGTGGCTAATAGGAATGCAAGTGAAATACAACCTTCTTTCAGTTCTCATTTGGATGTCACATATTGGCTTTTTTATATCTAGGATAGTATGTTACAGGAAACATGCATACGCCTTATGTAAGAAGTCCATTTACAGCATTTCATGCTACACCAATAAATGCCCTGCAAATCGTTCTAATTAAACCTACATCACTTCCTACCATCTTTCTAATTGTTATTTATTCTGTTCTAGATTTTTTCCTATAATAATAAAAATAGTCTCTTGGGAGACTCATTAGAGTAGCTGAAGAGTTAGTGGTTCCTCAAAAAATAATCATTGACAACACCAATCATTTATGATCCTCAATATTTTAAAGTGATGATTATGATTTTGTAGTTGGTGTTAATTGTTGTAATAGTTTGTGTGGTTATTTAGCCTGGTCTGGGGAATGTCAGGTGCATCACCACCAAATCTATTTGCAACCCTATTCTCTAACACTTTGTACGAGTGTGTGTCATTTACCCATCACTTACTACTGGCTTACTCATGAATTACCAGGAGTAAGTCACAATTTCTGAAGGTGTGGAAGCTTGTGAATCAGCTAAAAAGGGAATCATTAATGATTTGGCAAAGCAGGGACACCTCCATAGATTGGCAATGCCAGTGGCCCACCAAATTTACAAAAGCACAGTGTTCATTTTGGCATAGTATCCAATAGCTCAGTGAATGTAAATGTGTGACTTGGCAACCCTTCCACCAAAGGCCACCATGTCACAGTGACAGTGACCAGACTATTAAGAGTTGCCACTAATTTTCTATAATGTGTCGGCAAGGGATGGACGGCAGACATGGGCAGCGTAAATGCATAATTGCCCACACACCTACACAGAAAACTCCCTGTGTGTCCATACCATTAGATTTTTGTTTACAGAAAACAAACTCTAAACAAAAACATTTGACAAGCAGGCACATTAAACATGGCACTCACCTGGCAAACTGGCAGTGCTGTCAACGGAAACTGCTGCAGCTACCCCGACACCACAAATATTCCTATCAGGCAGGCGAAAGGTCCATGTCCAGGGTAACGCAGGACATGTGCACGTGGCGAAGTGTCCAACAGGGTCTTAGTGACCACCTACGTTTTAGGCTTACGTTTGTTTTACAATGCAATTGCATTAAGTCACTGGTTGTAAACGGATGGAAAGAAACGTAATGCCCAAATTTAATCTGCTCATTGCCATCTATCTGCAAAACTAACACTCTGCCAATCAATGTCTCTTACTAGGGATTAAAGTCGGTCAAGAACTACCTTATCCACTTACTTTGTCGATTTCCATTCCTTCGGAAACCTCAAAGACTGCATTTATTAAAGAGGTTTGTCTTCGCTCTCCCACTAGTCTATCATTTTGAATGCAAGGAAATCGACACAAACTTAAATATGTATTGAATCCTGCTAAGAATCACCAGTCCTACTTGCCCTCATTAGGAGTGGCCTTGCAGATGGTGCAAATATTACAAGAGTTCACCGATAATGGATAATAACGTGAAGGTTTTGATGCTCCTTGCACCAAAATCCCTATTTTTAGGTAATACCTGGGCATATTTCCTCTGTTAACTTCAGGACATTTGCAGCCTAAATCTAAAAGGGTTGACCTAGTAATTAACAATTATGTAAACATCTACATAATTGATCAATCCTATCACTTCGGCACCTGGGTTTTGGACTACTGGATGCATCAAAGCAATTCCATAATCCAGTTTTACCAGTTAATTCAAAGTAAACCTCTATTTGAAGGCCTTAGTCTCTAGGGGTGTTTTGTACTTATGATATCATTACATATTGAGAGGCAAAAATAATTAAGTATTGAATGTAGGCGGGTAGCCATATTACTGCTGATTCAAACCAGTGTGAAAGATTTTGCAGGCTAGCTTGGTCTGCAGACAATTCAAATATGCAAGCTCTCAACAAGTTGCATTTAAAACAAACAATTATATGACATATAGGGAAGAAGAGATCAAAACACCTTCAGATGCAATGTGGTTACATGAAAAAGACAATATGAGGGTGAAAGAGTTTCTCTAATTGGTTAGTACTCTCCACGATGCAAACATTTACTTCACATATACTACAATATGAAATCTATGAGAAAATCACCAAAACTACTCCCAAAATGCATGCTGCAGACATTAAGAGTTTACGTATTAAAAATGATAAGAAAAGGACAAATATGACACTGCATTTACTTTAATTTTCAAAGGAATGCTAGTGTTTATTTTTCATTGAATCTACAATTACTTTTATATTTCACTCTGTCCAGGACTTGCTCTTCTTGGTTTCCTATATAAGTGAAGCCCAGACAGGCCTGAAATCTGCAAACTGCAAGCAAAAACAAAAACATCTCTCAGAACTAACGGAAGCCTCCGAGTAAAACACTGTTTATGGTATGAACTGTATAGCCCTGTCTCCAAGTGTTGATCTGCAATATTTTCTTTGTTACATATTTAAATGAAACCAGGAAAGGTTTCCGATAAACTGTGTAGCCCCTTGTCTTGGCAAAACCATTAGAGCTTTATGCAGAGGCCTGGGTCAACACAAACACTTAAAATTAAATGTGCAGCCTTGGATTCTCTGGAAGCAAACACACAGTTGTATTTCCTTTGTCCTCAGCCAGCATGTGCAATGGGACGGCTGTTTCTTCAGTAGATAGACCAATGGAATTCCGCCCTCTCTTTTGAACTCTGCTTACCAACCAATTAGTGTGAAGGGGGTGTTTTACAACATTGAAAGTGTGTTGGTATGACTGAGGGATAAGGAATGAGAAGTAGAGATGACGGATGGGAGATAGGGATGATGGATGGGATGTAAGGATGGGAAGTAGGTATATTGAATGGAAGATGAGAAGCTGGGGTAATAGGTGATGCATGAGAAGTAGGGATGAGAAATAGGGATGATGTTTGAAGGAAGAGACGTCAGTATGATGGATGAGAA
This sequence comes from Pleurodeles waltl, assembly GCF_031143425.1. Classification (NCBI taxonomy): domain Eukaryota; kingdom Metazoa; phylum Chordata; class Amphibia; order Caudata; family Salamandridae; genus Pleurodeles; species Pleurodeles waltl. The sequence continues at coordinate 43,079,893 of NC_090445.1, forward strand.
GTAGGGATTATGGGTGAGAAACAGGAATGATGGATGAGAAGTAGAGATGAGAAGTAGGGATGGTGGGTCAGAAGTAGGGATTATAGATGGGAAGTAGGGAAGAGAAGTAGTGAAAAGTAGGGATGAGAAGCAGGGATGAGAAGTAGGATTGATGGATGAGAAGTAGACATGATGGATGAGAAATAGGGATGAAAAGTAAGGATGATGTATGATGGATGAGTAGTATGGATTATAGATGAGAAATAGGAATGATGGATGAGAAGTAGGGGCGACGATGAGAAGTAGAGAAGATGGATGAGAAGCAGGGATGAGAAGTAGGGATGATGGATGAGAACTAGGGGTGGCAAGTAAAAATGATAAATGACAACTAGGGCTAAGAAGTAGGTGTAGGAGTCTGGCTCAGTTAATGGTATATACCTATGGTGTGGCACCCTATACTGAGTCCAGGCAACCCTTAGTGATATTGTTTAGGTGTCAAGATAGCAAAAACAGACTAGGAGTAGCTGTGGTGAGTAGCTAAAGCTTATCTAGGAGGAGTGTAAAGCACTTGCAATACCACAATAGTCAATCAGTAACTGTTCCCAAGAAAGAACCGGACCAGATGTTGCAAAAATAAAGGTTTCTTTATTACAACACTAAAGTTACTCTAACATTGGTATATCTCCACCTTGAGATATCAACACACAAAAATATACACTTAGTAATAATCAGGAAAAGCATACAAATACATGGGGGGCCCATGGCGGGCAACCCATATACTAAGAAAGTGGTATAAGAATGGAGGTGCCCAACCAAGGTACGGTGTTAGGATCCTAGGGGTTGGGGGAGTAGAAAGTCACCAGAGGTAAGTACTAGAAATTCGCAGGCATCCAGGTGCAGAGCTGTTATTGAGCGGGTGTCCCATAGGTTAACACAGGACCATCGCGGTTAGATTTTTATGGATTCAGGACCATTTCCAGTGGACCCCGAGGATACCAGCTGGCACATAGAAGGTTGGAGAGTCCCCCCCACCCGTGGATACCCAGAAGACCGGTGTACCTATACCAGGGAGCCCAGGTACATAGTGGTGAAGTGGTGTCAGAAACCCTCCTTGCAGTCAGTGGAAGCCTTGGTTGTCCAGCTGCTGTTGCGACCTGTGGACTGGGCCGGTGGAACCTGAAAAAGAAGGGGACAGTGTCTATACCACTCGGAGATGTCCAGGCAGTGCAGGTAGGCAATGCCCCACCCTCTTGGAGGTGAACTTCCTGCAGGAAAGTGAAGGAAGAAGTCCAGCTATGGATTCTAAGGGGATGCAGGAGATCCTTGGAGTTGCCCATGAGCTGCCCCACGTCAGTGGACAAATTGCAGGAGGATCAGCGGCCAGCAGGACCACCAACAAGCCTTGGCAAATACATAAAGCTGATGCAAGGAAGATGGCAGGTTTTGGAGGACCAGACAGGTCCTAGTCACTCGACCCTTGGAGAGGAGTCAGGGCAGGCCTTCAGCAGTGAGGAAAGCCAGCTGGAGTCGGAGGAACCCCCACAAAAGACCCACTGGCAGCAGGCCCAGGGAGTCGTATGGAGGCATCAGCAGCACAACAAAATGGGAGTCCTATGTCACTGCTGAGTGGAAGTTGCAGAGTGCTGTAGGCTGGGGCTTCTAGGAGCTCAAAGATCTCATAGAGGAAGAGCCAACAAACTGTGGCAAGAGCATCAGTCACAGTGCACAGGGGTTTCATTCCAGTGGCTGCAATAAGGGCCCACCATCTTAAGTCCTTTGTGTAGTTTCACCTCAGAGCGGGAACCGGGGGTTCATGAACTGGTGCAAACCAGATTATGCAAGGAGAGCACCAAATGTGCCCTTCAAAGAAGTCTGGTGGTGCTCAGAGGCCCCACCACCCCAGAGACACCTATTGCATAGGGAGAGTGGTCACGTTGCAGGAAATCCTTTGTTCTTCCTTTCCCTGCTTGAGTTAGACTAAACATAAGAAGGGCAGAACAGTGTCTGGGGTTGGCAGTAGACCCTGTAAGGCTGCACAGGCAGAATTCTGGATCCTTTAAGGACCTCCCATAGTACATGGGATCATGCAACCAGCACTGGAATCCGTGTAGTTGCATGATTCCAACATGTTTGATACCAAACATGCCTAGGTTCGGAGTAGCCATTATGTAGTTGGACCACTCGTGTTCACCAGTGTCTACTACATACTTTAGGATGGCTTCCTCACACTTACAAAGCTCAGGGAATGGGGTCTGGAGTTTGTAGGGGTACCCTGCTTATGCAGGGGTACCCTCAGACTTATGGACATGCATCCTGCACTTGGGCTGAAGAACCTACCAGAGGGATGACTTACAGTGTGCAAGTGCAGTGACCGCAATATAAGGTAAGCCTTATATCTGGTGTGAAAGGTTCATGCACCATTTAACACAGGCTGCAATGGCAGGCCTGCAGACACAGTTTGCATGGGCTTCCCTAGTGGCATAATACATGCTGCAGCCCATGAGAGACCCTTGGTGCACCAATGCCCTGCATACCTAAGTACTATATATTAGGGACTTATATGGGTGCACCAGTATGCCAATTGTGGATGTAAAATGTTTACCAGCAACCACATTTAGAGGAGAGAGCACAGGCACTGTTGTCTTGATTAGCAGGATCACAGTGTACTACAGTCTAAACACACTGACAGCATGCAAAAAGTGGGGGTAACTATGTCAGAAAAATGTTACTTTCCTACATTAGGCAACCTGGATGAGAAGTAGGGATGGGAAGCAGGGATGAGAAATAGGAATGATGAATGAGAAGTAGGGACGATGGAGGAGATGTAGGGATTATGAATGAGAAGTTGGAATGCTGGATAAGAAATAAGGATGTAAGGTTGGGGTGATGGATGAGAGGTAGGCATGATGGATGAGAAGTAGGGGTGAACAATCATATTTTAGTGTGACATAATTATTTTCTAGGAAGTTAACAGCATGTTGGCGTGGATGACACTTCTATAAGTGGTGAATTGCATGGGGTTGACTTTTGGAGGGTAATCTAGCAGACAGGCATCCCACACAGGCACCCATGCTGTGGAGGGTGATTTCAAGAGTCCTGTCAAACATGCGCACTGAAATGACCTTTATCCAACCACCACTAAAGTAATTACATTGCCTGGACCCATAACAGTGCTCATAAAAGCAACTGTGTTGGGTTTTGGGCTTATTTTTTTAACATGCGGAGCAACATTGATTTTGATCAAGGATAAAAAAAAAGATGGGAGATTTCACTTATTTTTTAGTTCACCAACCAATAGTAAGTGGAAACACCTCCTGTGATTGTTTTTCTGCAGGAAGGTGTCCCTTCCTGCACAACAACAATCATCCCTGCTACACAGACACCCCTGCCTCATGGTGCAAGGATGCCCCAGTGCAGGGGAAAAGAACAAGAATGTGCTGTATCTTGTAGATATGGTGCATTTCTGACCTTTTATTTTGACTCAGGGCAGTACTGCAAGTCTTGCGTCAAAAGATTGTAAATAGGACCCCAAGTCTGAATAGTGTTGATTCCACCTCATGCCTCTTTTGTTCACCACTAGACACTCCCCACCCCTTTATCTCACTTTGACAGATACTTTCGCATCTCTGCTTTCTCCCTTATTCACTGTTTTTCCGTATTTCATTTATGCTTTTGTGTTTTTCTCTCGCTGGCTCTGGGTTAAAATTTAAAGGGGAAAAATAAGTGCCAGTTCCCAAAAATGAGTGCGGTGACCCCCATCAGTACCTGGCTCAAATTAAGTGCTCATTACTGCCCTCTCTGTTCTACACATACACACCGTGTAGCAGGATTTTGTCAATTTCTGAGTTTTTTTTATGTTATTGCTCAATTTGGTCTCCCAAAATGGCTCCTGTGCAAGGAAAACCTTCAAGTAGAAATGTCAAGTAGAAATTAAGGCAATTGTGGGAAGACAGTGAAGGGCCGGTGGGTTTTTTGAGGGGGTGGGAGCTACCTCCCATGCTACAGAAATTAGAGAGGTCTAGGCAGTGCTTAATTTGTAAATAAAAGGTGCCGGTGCCCAAAGTCGTCCTCTCAAACATGCGGCTGCTGCAATTCAATGTGCGAACATGGAATACTGAGGCAGCTTAATTCTGAAGCATCTCAATCCATTTACAGCCACTCCCTGCCCCCTTCAGTTCACTCTTGCAGCTTTCTGCTTTCTCTCATTGTGACGCTTTTTCGTTTTTTTCTTCCTCCGTCTTTCACAAACGTGTCTTTTGCTCGCAGCAAATGCTTGAGGCGAAAGACTAAGCACCGGCCCTCAAAAATAAGTGCTGGTGCTGAGCACCGGAAACAACAAGCACAAATTAAGCACTGGGTCTAGGCTGCAAAGACTTCTAGGTCAGGATCCTATTTACACATCTTCCTGGCTGAACATCACGGCAATGGCCAGACCCTTCTCAGGATGTAACGGTAGAGACCTACCCAGTGCCCAAACCCACACACAGGGTTTGTGGCCCTATGTGATGCCCCAAGCATATATGCAAAATTACTTTTACAGCATTCCATGGCAACATCTCACCAAAAGTTGTTCAGTTCGTTGGAGTGCCTGCAAGGGAGCAACCTAGCCATTGAAAGAAACCAACATACTGAGCCTATAATCAACCTGCCTTCGACGGGCAGTTTGTATGTCCTGTACCATCCTGTAGAGTAGATATTTCTGAAAAATAAAAGTTTATGGCACTGGGGGTTGGAATCTATATTTATTGGGTAGGTAGCAAGGTTCCTGGGCTGTGATGGAACACTAAGATGGTAGCATTAAGAAATGTGTTTACCTGTGTTCTTCCACCGAGGGACATTGGATTTTACACGACACAGTAATTTATAAGAGATCTAGCTAACGCACTACTATTAAGCCCGGATTTCAGTATTACATACCCTACAGTACGGATACCTCATATGAGAGTACTTTGTTCACCGTGCATGATGTTACATAACTAACCGGAGGCATGATCTCCATTTTCTGGTTTGCCTGTAAATTAAAGTGAGAATTTTTTAAAATTGCTTTCAGATTTTTTTAATTTTTTGCTGTACTTTTTTTTCCTTAACTTTCGAACTTTTGGTGGATTTGCTGAATTGATAAGTTATAGGTATAGTTGGGATGTGGTCCTAGAAATTACTCGATAAGAGTTTCCGAAAAGAAATATAAATGATCTTTCATTTTATTTATATTTTTTAATAATAACCTGTAAATTATAAAAAATCGTTATTACTGTTAATATATAATTTTGAAAGGAATTTACATTTTATTGTCGGAAAAACATAAATTATAGATGTTGTCTTGTTGAGAAATCACATCCACAAGGGAATGAGTTATTAATGTATTTGTTATTATTTGTTTTGCCTTAATGAGATATGCTTTCTGGTGTTTTGGGGAACTGTACTTTGGAAGTAGCAGTTGAATGCATGGTAGGTTTTGCTTCTATTACTGGAATATATAACATATCATGATGCAAACATTTTTATAAGAAACATATATAGTTTTGCCATTAAAATTAGTCACATAAATCTGTTTTATACAAATATCAAAAATATAACATTTTATGTTAAATTGTGATTTCGACTCCAAATCATTACCGGGTTTGTGAAGTTAAATATGAAATCTTCATATGTTACACTCTCCAGAAATATCTTAAGTTTCATATATATACATATTGTTGAGCATATTGTAGTAATTGTAATTGAGTTGTTATTCTGTCATAGACAAATTCCACCCAATCGGGCCTGGGACGTGTCTATCAGCAGCAGCTGTGTGCATTTAGAAAGCATAAATACATACAGATAGCAATCGGAATGCAAATACTTTATGCTTGTGGATTAGTCATTGCTGCATGTGAGTTGCCTAATAAAAGACGCTAGATGGCAGTAGTACACTCCCGTGGCGAACAGTGGACGCCTGATCTGGCTCTCCTTAAATAGTGCGATCATTATGTACTGTTCATTTAAAACTCCACATATTACTCAAAAATATGTATTCTGTATATTTTTTTACTGAAGGGATTTAACTCTGACAGAAAAACGAGAAATAGGATATTCAGTTATAAAAACATGCACTTGTAATTGAAAGCACGTTGCAGAGACACAACCCTGGGGTGGGCACCGTCTGGCTTGACCCTCATCCTAGACTCAAAGACTTAGCTACTCATTTACAGCCCTGACTGCCCGTTACTGGAAGTGATGGTAAAGGGACACACTGGGGGCAGTAGGGCAGGTAAACATCACATTGTTCCATCAGTAGACGTTCCACGCCCCAGCACGCCAGACTTATCTGCCCGATATTCATCCCCCCCAATCCTCGCCAAAACAAAGTTCCGAAAATACAATTTAACGACTAGATGAAGCTGTAGGGCACCAGCAGTGTGGCCTCTTCTCAGGGGCGTGGCCTCTGTTGGTGCAGTAGCACCGGGGCCCAGAGGCCCGAAGCGTTCACTAAATCCTGACTATTGATATGCTTTGCTATTCAAACAGCAGCCAGGGGGTCAGATTCCTTCCTTGCACTAGAGCCCGTGACATACTGCCTACGTCACTGCTCCTTCCAGCAGTGCCTCCTCACCACCAGTGGTGACCTTTAAAAGTGGTGGACACAGAGATGTTTTAAGGCGTGGGTAAAGTGGGTTCTCGCCCAGGGCCCCAACCTTTCAGGGGGCCCCTGATAGGTTGTCTCTGTTCTCCACTCAGTCCTACCCTGTGGACTTCGAATGCTTTTTGAAACATAAATTGTTTTAAATACCATTTTCCTTTATTTTATTTTTAATACAGGCAATGTGTGGGAGTCTATCACAGACATTTTGCATAGAAATGTTGTTGTTTTTCAACACTATGCAACATCGAGAAACAAAGTTCCTTTTAGAGCAAAACAGAACCTCGCAATGAGAAACGACAGTCGGTAGCAGAGATTATTTGCAACAATATTAGTCAGCTGCTGCGATATTACAATATTGAAAACACACACTATTCCTGAATATTAGATGGAAGCACATTTAGAATTTAGGCCAGTCTGTCTTAGCAGCGTCAGTGACCTGGCCAAAGAAGGTGCGAAAAAGCTGAAACTGGATCATAAATTCAAAGCTGCTCTGGATAAAGGGCCCACAAACTATGTTTGGCCGAGGGCCCCCCAAATCCTTAAAATGATCCTGCTGGAACATATTCTTTGATTCCAGTTCCAGTGAGCGAGTTTGACTTCTCAGTGGGTTCGGGGGAATGGGGACCAGTCAGTCCTACTCATCCTCACTCATTCTCGGTTAGTCTAACTGAGTCGTCCTCAGTCTCATTCATTCTCACTCAGCTTCACTCATTCTCAATCACTCAGTTTCACTCTAACTCATCTATCACTCAATCAGAGTGTGGCTCTCATAGTCTCACTCGTTTCCACTTAATCGCACACATTCTGACTCACTCTGTCTCCCTCATTCTCTGAATCACTCAGTTTCCTCTCATTCTCTGACTCACTTAGCCTCAGTTTTTCACCCTCAAAGTTACACTCACTGTTATTCTCCCTCACAGTAACACTCACTGCCATTCCTCCACACTCACTATCCTCCACTCACAAAGATCTTCAAGAGGCTACCACAAAACACCACACATTACGTCACTCAAGCACTCATCACAAGCAGGCTCAACTATGGCAACACACTACGTCAAAATCTCCAAGCAACTCCTGCACAGACATCAGACCTTCCAGAACACTGCCGCAAGACTCATACTCGACCACCCACACGGCATCCACATCGCTCTGCACTTCAAGGATTGTCACTGGCTCCCCATTAACAAGTGCAGCCAATTCAAACTTCTTATGTACACATACAAAGACTAACGCAGCACTGGACCAGCGTACCCGAACAACCACATACACTTTTACCTGCCTGCCCTACATCAACGCTCTGCCTCACGCTCACTTGCACGCACCCCACACCCGCTTTCCCAAGAGCAGAGCAGGAGGACGCTCATTCTTTTATATTGCACCCAAAACATGGAACGACATCCCTCAACACATCAGTGCCACCTCCTCACTTCTTGAGATTCATAAGAGGATACCCTCACGGGTGATTAGTGTACTTCACAAATTGGCATAACATAACATTCATTCACACCCATTTTTCCTATCACTCGTCTCTCACTGAATCTTACTTTAACACAGACACACACACACACACACACACACACAAAACACACACACACACACCACATGCAGTTTGGCACAGACACACTCTAACACACACAGCACACATTTAAAAGTTGTAAAACTTTTATTTTCTTATCTTGCTGCAGGCCCGTCTGGACTCTTGCCCCTTTCAGCTTTGGCACTGGGGCATGAAACTGAAACCTTGAGCCTGTGCAGTCGCAGATTTGAGGTGTTAGTCTCTGTAACGAGTTGGGAAAGAGTGGGGTGAAAGACTGATCGACATACAGCTACAGCCTGCAGTGCCCATGTCTACTTTTAGCTGTGACACTGACGTCACTAATGGGGGAGCCACAGAGTCATGCCAGAGCCCCGGGACCAGGGATGGTTAATCACTCTTAGTAAAATAAAAACAAAAGGGCCAGAAAATGGGAGGGGAGGGTGGGGGGGCGTAGCCCCTGATCCCATGCTCTAGGACCCCTCTAGTGTGAACTACCCCACATTGCCTTTTCAGTGCTATAAGACCCCCAGCAGTTTGAACTCCCCAGTAGTGCCTTCTCAGTGCTATAAGGCCCTAGCAGCTCCTTCCCACTGCTACATGAGCCCACTAGTGCATCCTCCCTGCTGTAGGACCCTAGAAGTACGAGCTCCCCATGGACATCTCTCAGTGTTAAAGGACCCTGTGAGTGTGAACTCTTCAACTAGTGTCTTCTTACTGCAATAGGACCACTCTAATGTGAATTGCCACAGCAGTGCTATAAGACTCCCAGCAGTTTGAGCTCCCCCAGCAGCACCTTTTCAGTTCTATAGGACCCCTGTAGTTTCAACTCCCAAGCAGTGCCTTCTTAGCGCTACAAAACCAACAGCGGTGTGAGTTCCCCCCACTAATGCATTCTCACTGCTGTAGGACCCTAGAAGTGTGAGCTCTCCCAGGAGATTTCTCAGTGTTAAAGGGCCCTGTAAGTGTGAGCTCTTCAACTGGTGCCTTTTCACTGCTGTAGACACCTGTAGTGTCAACTGCCCTAGCAGTGCCTTCGCAGTAATACAAGACCCCAAGTAATGTGAGCTCCCCTAGTAGTGCCTTCTCACTGCTAAAGGAATCCTGTAGTGGCAACTGGCCCAGCAGTGCCTTTTCACTGCCCAGCGGTGTGAGCTGCACTAGTAGTGAGTGGTGCCTTCTCAGTGCTATAGAACCCCAGCTGTGTGATCTCCCCCACTGCTGCTTTCTCACTATAGGCCCTAGAAGTATGAACTCCCCCAGTAGTGCTAACGGACCCTCAGAGTGTGAGCTCCCCAACTGGTGCCCTCTCAGTGTTAAAGTACCACTGTTGTGTCAACTGCCCCAGCAGTGCCTTCTCAGTGCTCTAAGACCCCCAGAAGTGTCAACTCCACCAGCGGTGCCTTCTCTCTGCTATAGGACCTCTGTAGGTCAACTGCCCCAGCAGTGCCTTCTAAGTGCTACAAGAGCCCCAGTAGTGTGAGCTTCCCCAGTAGTGTCTTCTTAGCGCTATAGAATCACAACAGTGTGATCTCTCCAAGTAGGGTCTTCTCAGTGCTATAGGACCCTAGAAGTGTGACCTCAACCAAGAGAGCCTTCTCATTGCTAAAGAACCTTTGAAGCTTGAGCTCCCCCAACGGAGCCTTCTCAGTGCAAAAGGACCAAAGGAGTGTGAGCTCTTCCACTAGTGCCTTCTCAGTGCTACAAAACCCCAGCAGTGTAAGCTCCTCAGTAGTTCATTGTCACTGCTGTAGGACCCTAGGAGTGTGAACTCCCCCAGCAGTGCCTTTTGAGTGCTCTGGACCACAGAAGTATTACGTCCCCCTCAAAAGTGCCTTCTCAGTGATATAGGGCCAATGAAGCCAGTGAACTCCCCCAGGAGTGAAGTCTTGTTGCTCTAAAAACCAAGCAGTGTGAGCTCCCTTCTTCAGTACCCTCTGAGTGCTATAGGACCTCAGCTGTGTGACCTTTCTTGAAAAGTACCTAATGAGGGGTACAGGGCTCCAGTACTGTGAGATCCCCCCCAGCAGTACCTTCTGAGTGCTCTACAGACCCCAGCAGCGTGACTTCCCTTGAACAGTACTTTCTGAGTGCTACTGGACTCAAACAATGTGAGCTCCCCTAAGCAGTACCTTTACATTGCTAGAGAGTCCCTATGGTATGAGCTCCTTCAAGCAGTAATTTCTGACTGCTACAGGACCCCAGAATGTGAGCTCCCCCAAGCAGTACCTTCGGAGTGCTATAGGACTCCAGAGCTGTGAGTTCCTCCAGCAGTGCCTTCTGAGTGCTACAGAACCCCAGTAGTATAAGGCACCTTCGTCACTGTTGTTGGGCTTTCTGTAAGGACGTCCCCAAACTTTTGCCTTCACTCCTATTTTTTAAAAATGTGTTGTTGTTGGATTTAGGAATCTCCACTCTTTACCACTACTAATCAGTGCTCTATTCTTAAAACATGGTAGAATTGGTCTATAAGTTCCTAGTAATGTGGTACTACATGTACCCAGGGCCTGTAAATTAAATGCTACTAGTGTACCTGCAGCACTGAGTGTGCCACCCACTTGAGTAGCCCTTCAAACCTGCCTCAGGCTTGCCATTGCAGTCTGTGTGTGCAGTTTAAAACTGCCATGTCGATCCGGCAAAATAAACCTTTTTAATGCATACAAGTCACCATTATGGTATGCCTTGAACAGTCCAGAAGGGAGGGTGCATTGTATTTAAAAAGTAGGATATGTACTTTTAAGTTTTACATGTCCTGGTAGCCTGGTAGTGAAAAACTCTTAAATTAGTTTTTGAATACTGCAAGGCCTACCTCTCCCAGTGGATAACGTTAGAGCTACCTTATTACATTTAATAAGCTATAACGTCAGAATGGGAACAGGTAACTAGTTCATGTTTTGTGTCTTTGGAATTGTAATAAGAAATCCTCTCTTATGGTAAAGTCAGATTTTAAATTACAATTTGGAAAATATCACTTTTAGAAAGTTGAGATTTTCCTGCCACCTAGAGACTGCAGCCAACAGTTGGGCCTTGTGTATTCTTCCTAGACCACCACACACAATAAAGATCTTAGGTGTGCCTGGATGGGCCATCAGTGACAGGATGGAAGGGCGGCCCTGGGCACCGCCCTAGTTACATTGGAATAGGCTATGCCCTTCAGTGAGAAACCTCTAGAAGCTTCCCCCACTTCAAAGAAGGCCCCTGGTATAAATTTTGGGTTTCAGAACCCAACTCTTCAGTATACTGCTGAACCAGTGGAGACTTTGCCAGGAAAAAGGGCTGCTGTGCAGAAGAAAGGACTGCCACTCTGCTGGACTGCTGACCTGCTGGACTACTGCCTTGCTCCTGCCTGAGATGGGGGGATTAGACCTGCATTTGAACCCAAGATTCCCAGAGTGGTTCAAAGGGCTATTCTGCTGGCCGCCTTTTCAGAGCAATAGGGACATAACAGGCTCCCAAACACATTCACCAGCACCCAAAACCAGCTGTAGCAAAGCCTCTGACCCCCAAGTAGTACCCCTCAAGTCCTGGACCCTTGGTGTGGCCTCAGAGAGGCTGAATTTAAGTTTTTGTCTCTTCGCGACCAGGCACATTGGTAGCAAAATCTTGTCACTCGCACAGCTTGCCATTGCAAAGTTCCCACACCCTGACCCTTCATGCTACAGTGGCGACTGCTCACGGGGAAGGCCACCTAGTTCAGGTCCCACCCGTTTGCAACAACAAAATGATCTTTACGCTACAGCGACGACTGTCCCTGAAGCCCGGCTTACTCTCCACTCTACATCGACAACTGTCTGTGACACTTCCCTGCAACTGACGTCCCCGTCCACTGAGAACGTACGACATTGTGTAGGACTGAGAAAGTAACTTTTCAGTGGGACTAACCTGGTCCCTGTATCCAGCTGGCCTGAACTTGTGACTTTCTCCTGGTCTCACACAACCAGAGAGCCATGAGTGGCGCTTTGGGCTTTTTGGTGCTTTTTTCACTTAAATCATTAAAATTGCATATCTCTAGTTCTACTGATTGGATTTTGGTTCTTTTGGCCTTGATATGTTTATTAAACTTTGCTATATTTTTCTAAATTGGCGTGAGATTTTTCTTGTGTTGTGTTTTCACTTTATTACTGTTTGAAATGCTGCATAACTGCTTTGCACATTGCCTCTAAGTTAAGTCTGACTGCTCTGTGCCAATCTACCAGTGGCTACCAGTGGGTTGAGCACAGGTTAATTTGAAGTTTGCTTGTGCCTCACCCTGACAAGGATTGTGGTTATTGCTTGATTAGGGTTTCATCCAACTCAACCAGTAACCCAATTTCTCACGTGTCTTCTCAGTGAAATGGGGCCCCTGAAACTTGATCTCCACCAGTGCAGCCATAGGACACTAGCAGTGTAAGCTTATCAAGCAGTGCCCTATAGTTCTAAGACCCGTCAGTGTACCATCACCTTGATATATATATACTTAACCCAAGTGGTGTCTTGTCATTGCTTTAAAGCTCCAGCAGTGAGAGCTCGCTTGGGCAGTACCTTCAGAGTACTATAGCACCTCAGTAGTGTTACGTCACCCAAGCACCCAAGCAGGGCCTTCTAAATGCTGTGAGACCCCAGCAGTTTGAGCCTCTTCCAGTGGTGCTAACTCAGTGCTGAAGCCCTCCAGCAGTGTGAGCATCTGCTAGAGGAGCCCTCCCCACTCAAGCAGTGTGAACCCCTTTCAGAGATACCTCCTCAGTGTTATAGAACCATCGAGTTGGGCGCTACACAGCAGGACCTCCTGATTACTGTAGGACCCCAGCATTGTGAGCTCCCCTGAGCAGTACCTTCTGAGTGCTATAGGATCCCACTAGTGTGAGCCACCCTGGGTTCTACCTTCTGGGTGCTATAGGATGCCAGCAGTGTGACCCCAAGAAATGCTGCCGCAAGAGACTCACCAGATGCAAGCAGCTCACATGTGCTGGCACAGATACATTCATAGAGAAGAACCATCCTCCCCATCCTCTCCTCATATGGACTTTACAGAAATATACCAGAGGTCGCACAATGGAGTAATGTGAAATCATGGAAGGAAGCAGGGCTCAGGGTAGATCCAATGGGAGACCTGTATACAAAGGGCCCTCTGCAGTCCTTCCAGAAAATAAAAAATGTCTCATAGCATACAATGCAATACAACACACTATCATCACACAGTGGGGACATGGACACTCCGAACCACCAACGTCACCCCCACTGCAGACAGTATTCCATCATGGAGGTACATGAAAAATGATAACAGCTTTATGTGCCGCCCTACTCACACAAGACCAAAAGTTAGACACTGGGGTCAGAGACCGATGGGTAACAGGCCTACGAATAGAACTCACTGACAAACAATGGGCGTGTGCCACACAACAAGTGACAGATTTTCACAGAACTCTAGGTTCCAGTACACCAAATGTAGCTATCTGCAGCACTAGGTGTATCTCACACTGAAAAGAAATTGGGCAGATGTTCACCAGGGAGTCATCAGACTGACCTAGATGCAGGATGACCCATGCAGGATTTTACCCTATGGTGTGAAATTGTCCAGTAATACACCATGCATGGGAGGAAGTAACGGGGACTATCTCGGCCCTTGTAGAGCACACAGCACCACCTACATCCGAACCATGCCGTATTAAGCCTCAGACCTAAATCCAAATGGGACAAAAACACACAGATTCATTGATCTAGCCCTCGTACTATTGAACAGACCAACAAGCAATGCATGTAAGTGCTGCACTGCATCTCATATGAAGTGCTGGCTAGATGTTTCACTGAAAGGGGCAAAGGCAGAGCTGGGCGTCATCACTATGATTCGGGTTCGGGGAGGCGAGGGCCCAACTGGAATGCCTTGGGATATGTACATTAGGAATTTGGAAGGCAAAACTGACATACAACTGCCCTATTCCCCTATCATAACACCCCACACTGAGGGAAATAAAATGCAGACAGCACTTTATGTGCTATGCACTTTGAAGTGTAGACGGAAGCATAGCTGCGTCCCTCTACCCCCACGTTTCCGCAGTCAGGCTCGGTAATACAACAAATCAACACCAGAGACACATTAGAACCTAGACATGTAGATTTGCTGCGAGCTCTGGTCAATAGCCCTCTTTATGGGCCAGTCCTCCTGGCATCCATGGGGGAGTTGAAAGTGAGTCCCTGCTTCCCTTTAACAAACAATACACAATGTAAATAGTAGATGTGAGTCCCAGCATCCCTACCTTATATGTAAGTTCAATAGGAGAATATGTGTGATCTATAAGTTGTCTTTATACTTGCTGAACGTGCCAGTATAACCAAGACTGGGCTCGCCGCATTGAGGTTAGATGTCCCTATTGCTATATGACTTCAACACACGCTTGCGGATAATGTCCCAAATAACTTGTTGTTACTTGTAAAATAAATAGAGAAACGTAAAAAAAAGAGTTCCAGCAATGTGTTCTTCCTCCAGCAGTATATGCACAGTGCTACATGAGCCCAGTAGAGTTAGCATCATCCAGCAATATTTTCTTAATGCTCAATGATGATGGCAGCTGACGTTAACTCTCCCCAGTACTGCCTTTCCACCTGTTTGAGCGCCCTATAAGTAAAATCTTTTCCTTTGGGATAGGAGTGTTACACCCTATCTCTTTGGAAATAGGTGTTACACTGGTTCAGGGACCGCCAGTCCCCTGCTCTTGCACGAAACTGGACAAAGGAAAGGGGAGTGACCACTCCTCTGTCCATCACCACCCCAGGGGTGGTGCCCAGAGCTCCTCCAGAGTGCCCCTGGGCACTGTCATCTTGGATTCCAAGGTGGTGGGGCACTTTGGGAGCATCTGAGTGGCCAGTGCCAGCAGGTGACGTCAGAGCCCTCCCCTGATAGGTGCTTACCTGTGTAGCTGACCAATCCTCCTTTCAGTGCTATTTAGAGTCTCTCCTCTAGGTGTTTCCTCAGATTTAGATTGGAGGACTCCAGCAGGAATCCTTTGCATCCTTTACTTCATCTTCTACCAACGAAACTGCATCTGGACCCTCCAGGTACTCTACAAACTGCAACGAAGAAGCAAAGACGACTTCTGCAACATTGTATCTTCAGCTCCTGCCAGCAACTGCATCTGTTTCTAGGGCGTGCATCCTCAGAGGACTGCCTGTTTTCAGCCTGCACCAGAAGAAGTGACGGAATCTCCCTTGAAGTGAAGGAGTCACTTCCCTGCTTCAGCAGGCACCCCTCTGCAGTGACGACCGGTGGTGTGGGTCCCCTCTCCTGATGACAAGCATGGATCCAGCAACACGGGTGGTGGACTGAAGGGTCCCCAACTATCCCACGGTCCAGCTGTCCAACTTTGGTGAACATAAGAGTTTGCCTCCTCACGCCAGACAGTACCCCCGTGCACTGCGTGATTTGCAGTTGCCAAGGCTTGTGTGCGAGCTTCCACAGAGTTCTTCGTGTACAGCACAGCTTAGGCCCCCAGCACTCCGTCCTGCGACATACAGCTTCCTGAGTGGTTCTCCGGCGACATGGGATCCCTTTGTGTCGTGCTGCGTGGGCCTCCATTTGCATCTTCTTTGCTGTGGGACCCCTGTGCGCGTTGCCTGGTCTTCTGAGGGCTCTCTGAGTTGCTGAGACCCCCTCTTCCTCCCCTTCCTGGATAGAGGCCACCAGGTCCCACCTGGTCCTGGGCAGCGACATTTTCCGCTAACTGCAAGCTTTGCATGTACCATGGCTTGTAGGCGGAATCCAGCGACCCAAAACCAGACTACAGTCATCCATCCGGTGTGGGACATTATTTGCAAGAACCAGGAACCAGCATCCGTCTTCTTGGGTGCAATACTGACTGTTATTCCTCACCGGGTGGTTCTTCTTTTGCACCTTCATCTGGGTTAGCAGTGGCTCCTGTTCTCTCTGGACTCTTCAGTGCTTCTTGGACGTGGTCCCCTTTCTCCACAGGTCTTCAGGTCCAGGAATCCATTGTTGGTGCCTTGCAGTCTCTTCTGGTTCTTGCATTATCTTCTATCATGTGTTCCTCTGTGTTCTAGGAAACTTACTGTGGTTTACTCCTGCTTTCCTGGGCTCTGGGGTGGGTTCTATTACTCCCCTTTTGTGTTTTCCTACACTCCCAGTGCCCCTCTACAAACTACACTTGCCTAGGTGGGAAACCGACTTTCGCATTCTACTATTTTAGTGTATGGTTTGTGTTCCCCCTATGTCCATTGCAACCTATTGTGATTTTCACTATTTGCACTGTTTTCTAATTGTTGTTACAGCTATTTCTGCATTCTAGTGTATATTCTGTGTATATTACTTACCTCCTAAGGGAGTATAGTATCTAAGGTATTTTTGGCATTTGCGTCACCAAAATAAAGTACCTTTATTTTTGTAACACTGAGTATTTTCTTACCTGGGTGTAAGTACTGTGTGACTACAGTGGTATTGCATGAGCTTTGCATGTCTCCTAGATAAGCCTTGGCTGCTCATCTACAGCTACCCCTAGACAGCCTAGCTTCCAGACACTGACTACATTTCACTAATAAGGGATAACTGGACCTGGTATAAGGTGTAAGTACCTTTGGTACCCACTACAAACCAGGCCAGCCTCCTACAATTATGCACTGGGCTCTTTTCCCCTGTGCTTAAAACTATATTATGTAATGGTGTGCATTGTGGGAGTAGGGACCTGGGGAATATGATACATGACATTCCAAGAAGCATGCCTGGACCTGCCTCTAGCGCAGCCGCTTTCTAAGATTACTCCAGGAATGTTTGTGAATTCCAAAAAGTTATAAATCTGCACCAGCTCATGGCAACAGTTTAATGAGTGTAGATTTATTATTTACTCAACTGCGCCCAATATGGGCAGCAAAGTGCTGTTCTTACATCCGGAAAAACACAAGCAGTGGAATAAATTAGGTTATGCCAAACATTGCAGAACCAAATTAACCATTCATGTGGAATCCTGTGCACCATATGGGCAGCTACTGCCTGTGAGCAGTGCCGGAAATGAGCAGGATCCAGCCGGATCCCAGATCTGGCAGCTATTAGTGTGCCAAATGCAGGCTGGCACTGGTGAAATATACTGAATTTGTCCTGGTGTAATTTGCTGGCTCTGGAACACATTTAGCAATGCCCACATATTGTAAGCATCCAGTTCGGAGCAGCATCTTGCAGTGAGTGGGAGGAAGTTTCTTATTTTCACTTCCAGGTGTGCCCAACACAAAGGCCTCTTTTAAAGGCCCATCAGAAGTTCTTTTGTTCAATTCTCATCCTGGCTGCCTTTCTTGAGCTTAGAACCTAGATGCCAATGTCATAGCAAGAAACAAAGGCACTCAGCTTGTGATAACTTTACACGTTTCTGCAGCAGGCATTATGATTAAGGTAGGTTTATAACATTGTTCAACCCCTATGTGTAATAGATATGCATTCAATTGTAGGTGCATCTAAAAATGAGTGAAGTAGCAATCATTACTTTTTTTAAAATTTAAGATATTTTATACTGCTACTCACCTAATGAACAGCGCCAGGATGCAGACAATACAGATCTCTCCAGCAAGTACATTAACCACCCAAGTTGTCATACCTTAATTATTATCCCTTGAAAATTGCTGGGCACACACATATTTCTATAGTAGGTGCATTAACCCTATAATCTATTTTAAAATGAAACCTGGTATTGACCAATCAAGTAAATCACAACAGATTTAGGGCCTCATTCTGAGGCTGGCGGGCGGCGGTAGCCGCCCGCCTGGCTGGAACCGCCAAATGGCCGCTCCGCGGTCAAAAGACCGCGGAGGCCATTCTGGTTTTCCCACTGGGCTGGCGGGCGACCGCCAGGAGGCCGCCCGCCAGCCCAGCGGGAAACCCCTTCCCACGAGGAAGCCGGCTCCGAATGGAGCCGGCGGAGTGGGAAGGTGCGACGGGTGCAGTTGCACCCGTCGCGTATTTCAGTGTCTGCAAAGCAGACACTGAAATACTTTGTGGGGCCCTCTTACAGGGGCCCCTGCAGTGCCCATGCCATTGGCATGGGCACTGCAGGGGCCCCCAGGGGCCCCACGACACCCCTCACCGCCATCCTGTTCCTGGCGGTCGGAGCTGCCAGGAACAGGATGGCGGTGAGGGGGTCGGAATCACCCATGGCGGCGCAGCAAGCTGCGCCGCCATGGGGGATTCCCAGGGCAGCGGAAAACCGGCGGGAGACCGCCGGTTTTCCTCTTCTGACCGCGGCCAAACCACCGCGGTCAGAATGCCCTGCGGGGCACCGCCAGCCTGTTGGCGGTGCTCCCGCATCCCCGGCCCCGGCGGTCCTTGACCGCCGGGGTCGGAATGACCCCCTTACTGTCTCATTTGTCCTCGTTGCCTGTTTCTTTGCAGCAGAGTTAAAAAAAACAAAAAAACGTAGAATTGTCTGGCTCTGCTTTTCGTCACTCTTCCCCTCTTAACCCCCACCCCTTTTATGCTCCCACACATTGGCCCCTCAATTTATGGTATCCTGGAGTAAATTGTGTCCATTTTCATCAATGGCTGTGAGTAAAAATGGCAGTACATCTGGGTGACTCTAAATGATCAGTACTTTGGGGTCCCAGCTATAATCAGTACCTGCAGTCAGGCCCAGAGAGGTCTTACCAGGTGTTTTCCTAGTCAAGTAGCAAAGTGGGGGCCAGTTGTACTGGTTGTGGAGGTCAGTTTTCTTGCTGGCCTGGCTGCAGTTCTTGCCATTTCAGTGCTTTACAAACAACACATAACAAATGGTTTTAAAGCATGCCCATTCAGATCACACTTGCTCAAAAACCATTTGTTTTTGCATTTGCTTTCCTGTCTCCTGCAGGACTGTGACAAGCAGTTTGGACCTTCAAGGGTAAGGGTGTGGTGGGGTCTGCTATTGCTTGGCTCAGAGACTCCTGTAGATATATGAAAAAGACTCTTGCAAATTAATGGGGCGTGGTTTGACGTCCAAGCAAAATGACGGCTTCTAGCTGAGCCCTTTACTCTGCGTAGTAATTGCCCCAGCCACTAGCTGTGTAATGCAGGTCCTGACATCCAGATAACACGGGTGGAGACAGCAGCGCGCAGGAACCGACTAAGATCACTACCGATGGGGCTCCAGCTGCCTGCTACACCTGAGTCTCCAGAGAAGTGCACCGGACAAGGCAGCGCCACACTAGATTAGAGCCTGTTGGCCCCTGAGGGCAGCACCCATAGCTGCTCTCAACCAGCTGACAGCTCAAATGAGCATCACCATAAGGTATATGGTGCCTTGGTTACTGCATCGCGTCTCCCCATATTAATAAACTGCCAGCAGTAAGTACCTGCTGACCTACTGATCTACCAACCTCAGGGCCATTGTCCATTCTTTGCTCATGTTAAACCTTGGTGACCCCGTGGTGCTCAGAATACAGAGATCGCTACCCCTATGAAAGAGGTGGTATTGCAGCCTGTGACCCCTGGGCCTCTGGGAAAGTGCTGCGCTGCACTGTCCTGCAGCTACCAATCGTGCTCTTTCTGTCTGCATCCCAGGGGCCTCCAGAGTCAAGTTGCAGTAAAAATGGTGGTGCCATGCTGGCCCAGAGGGCACCCATTGCTGCCTAAAGCGATGTGATAACCCACCACCACCAGACATTTACCACCTCTGACACTACATTGCTTCTCCCTATGTGGGCTAGTTTGCAGCAGTAAAGATATACCGGTCTCTGGATACCATACCCAAGCTTACCTTACTACGGACTTTGGCAACCACGCAGTTCACTGGTTTCAAACACCACTACCCTTGTCACTTGACTACCTGACACACATCACGGGCCCTGCCCACTATGATTCAACTTGTTTCAGAATGCTGTCCACAAATTGCCAAATGTACAACAACAAATACTGACCTTCTACATGTGGAGGCTTCTGGGATCAGAAAAGAACTTAGAGAACTCAACCTCAGAATAATTACTGCAGAGAGCAGGATCAGCACAACTGAGCACCATGTCACCATGAAGGCACAACACATCATCAAAACGGACTATATGATAACATCTCTTAAACATGAAATCACAGAACTGGAAGATCACAACAGAAGAAGCAATCTCTGAATTTTCAGACTTCCTGAGGGTTCTGAGGACAAAGGCCCTCATTCTGACCTTGGCGGGCGGCGGAGGCCGCCCGCCAAAGTCCCGCCGTCAGGTTACCGTTCCGCGGTCGAAAGACCGCGGCGGTAATTCTGACTTTCCCGCTGGGCTGGCGGGCGGTCGCCTTCAGACCGCCAGCCAGCCCAGCGGGAAAGAGGCTTCCACGATGAAGCCGGCTCGGAATCGAGCCGGCGGAGTGGAAGCTGTGCGACGGGTGCAGTTGCACCCGTCGCGTATTTCACTGTCTGCGCAGCAGACAGTGAAATACATGTAGGGGCCCTCTTACGGGGGGCCCTGCAATGCCCATGCCAGTGGCATGGGCACTGCAGGGGCCCCCAGGGGCCCCGCGACCCCCCCTACCGCCATCCGGATCTCGGCGGTCCGACCGCCGGGATCTGGATGGCGGTAGTGGGGGTCGGAATCCCCGCGGCGGTGCAGCAAGCTGCGCCGCCGCGGAGGATTCAATGGGGCCGCGGTACACTGGCGAGACCCCGCCAGTGGTGCCGGTCCGACCGCGGCTTTACCGCCGCGGTCGGAATCCCCATTGGAGCACCGCCGGCCTGTCGGCGGTGCTCCCGCGGTCCTCCGCCCTGGCGGTCAAAGACCGCCAGGGTCAGAATGAGGGCCAAAGTCTCTTCATGTACTGCTTTTCTCAAATAGTAGATCCATTCTACGCTCTATATCACCTTTACTAAAGACTCTGAACTTGAACATGCACATCGAATAACTACCTTCAAACCCAAGAATTACACTTCTTCACAAACTCTCATCTTCAATCCGTTAATTTATCAACACTCCAAGCTCATCCTGGCTCACATGAGGAAAGTCAAATCTATCTCGTGACAGGGGACCAGAATCACCATTTCCCAAGACTTTGCCAGTCATCAAAAGAAAATACTCCTGGTGTTGGAAAATGGGTTATTGGTAAGGGCAGGTAGGTACCTACACTTAGCAATAGGCCACTAACCTCCACTAAGGTCCAGTTAGGTCTCAGTAAATTAACCCCAGCTCAACCCTTGGTAGCTTGGCAACGAGCGTCAAGGCTTAACTTAGGAGACAGAGTGTAAAGCATTCAAATATCACAAAACAGTATTAAAATAAAACACAGGAAACAGATTAAAAATCCAAAACCAATTCATAAAAATAGATTATATTTTTATCTTTAAAATGACACCAAAACGAATAGAATCGGATAAGGGGAACCGGAGATATGAATTTTTAAAGAATTATTTTTTTTTAGCGCCTAGAAACAAAAAGCGCCAATCGGGTCATCTGGTTGCACCTCGACCGGGGCAAAGTCAAAGTTTAAGGCCGACCGCGATGGAGCCCTGCTCGGCTACAGGCCGCGGGAGGCCTCAGTTAAAAGTTTACCTTCACACGTAGTCTTTTTTTCAAAGGCTTTCTTCAGCGGGACGAACCTGCCAGTCCAATCCGACCTCCTGGAGCCCTTCTCCGGATACGCGATGCTGGAATCCTCGGTGGAGATTTTTACCTTCGGACTTAGT
Organism: Pleurodeles waltl; assembly: GCF_031143425.1. NCBI lineage: Eukaryota > Metazoa > Chordata > Amphibia > Caudata > Salamandridae > Pleurodeles > Pleurodeles waltl. The sequence continues at coordinate 43,101,632 of NC_090445.1, forward strand.
CGTTTTTTCGAGGTGAAAATCCTTCGACCGGGGTAAACCTGGATCTTGATCCGACGTCCGACGTCCATGGAGCCCTCCTCGGATACGCTGGCTGGGAGGTCCCGGTCAACTTTTTACCTTCAGACTTAGGGCCTGATTCTAACTTTGGAGGACGGTGTTAAACCGTCCCAAAAGTGGCGGATATACCACCTACCGTATTACGAGTCCATTATATCCTATGGAACTCGTAATACGGTAGGTGGTATATCCGCCACTTTTGGGACGGTTTAACACCGTCCTCCAAAGTTAGAATCAGGCCCTTAGTCTCTTTTTCGGAGATTTTCTTCACCGGGACGAACCAGCAAATCAGGCCGGGTCGCGGTTGAGACAAGCCGGCTAGACTTGCTGCGGCGGGTCGGTCCCTCTATGGAGCTTTTTTACAAAAATTGTCCAAACTTCTCCAAACTTCTGGGGCTTCTCCCAGATGTCCTTTTAAGGTTCTTTTGGGGTCCACAGCTCACCCGATGGGTCCAGAAGTTCTGAGATGGTCCTTGGGGGGTGCGGACTACAACTCCCAGAATGCACCTGGCGCAAACACCTTTTTGGCCACTGGACAGTGGTCAGCTGGTTGCTTTCTTCAGGAGTTGGTGCAGGGGACTCTGGATAGCAATTTTTCACCTGTAGCAAACAGGGAGTCCCTCCTTGAACCAGTTGAAGCCAGGCAAAGTCCTTCTTGTGGTGAAGCCCAAGTGTGCAGCTGGTGCAGTCCTTCTGAGTGCAGGTTCCAGGTGCAGGCCAGGGGTCCAGCAGGGCAGTCCTTCTTCTCCTTTGGTTCTTCCTTGTTGGAATCTGATGGGAATCTGAGGTGTGGGTCCAGGTCTGCCAGTTTTATCCTTGCTCCTGGGTGAAAAGCAGGGGGGTCCTGGTTCTCCAATCAGGTGCAGGGTCCCCCTGTGATGACCACTTCCTGGGAAGTGTGGCAAAAATCAATCCTAGGAGGCAACATTCTCTAAAAATCCATCATGGCTGAATCTGATTTTTGGAGGTTACATCTGGCTGAGCCCACCCACTGGTGTGGCTAAAAATCATAAACACACCCCTCTCCTGCCCTCTCCTAATCTAATCAAGGGGGCACCTAGTTGTCTGGGGTTGGAGGATGTGGGGGTGTTGCTGGTTGCCCCAAACGTCCTTCTCTGCCTTTGAAGACCAGTTTGGCAGCCCTACCCCTTCCTGCCTCACCATCTGCTGAGGGGAGATTCCCTCCCACAGGCACATTCCTTTGTGTGAAGCCAGGCCACTTCACACCTCATCAAGGCAGCTTGGCCAAGCTACTAGAGGCTGGCCAATCAGAGCACAGCAGCAAAAAAAATGCAGGGCTGAAATGGGCAACTTTTCAGGTAAGGTTTAAAACTCTTTACCTGAACAAGTTATATTAAATCCAACAACTGGAAGTTGTGGGATTTATTACAACAATTAATTTGATACCAAATTCTTGGTATGCATCATTTAAGGAGACTTTAAAATTTAAAATAAAGTCTCCTCATTCTAGCCTATGAAGGCCATTTACTACAATGAGCGAAAAACGAATTTGGCTGTTTTTACCTCACCAGGGCTTATAAAACTATTTTTATAAAGTCCCTGCTTATAGTTACATGGCACCCAGCCCTAGGGGCACATAGGGCACATCTTAGGGGTGACTTATATGTAAAAATAAGGTAGTTTGAGACTTTGGAACTACTTTTAATTCCAAAGTCGAATTTGCATATAACTTTAATTTAAAAGCAGCCAGCAAGGCAGGCCTGCCTTTAAAATGACACTGGGCACCTCAGCAGTGCACCTATGGGTGCACTACCTATGCTGTGGTCCCTAAACCTACATGCCCTACCATATACTAGGGACTTATAGGTAGGTTAACTTAGCCAATTATAATTAGCCTAATTTGCATATCCGTTTTACACAGAGCACTGGCCCTGGGACTGGTAAGCAGTACCCAGGGCACAGCCAAGAGTCAGTAACCACCGGTACCTGTCCAAGAAGTGTGGGGGTGACCAGGGCAAAAAGGAGGACTTTCCTACACTGCCCCCCCCCCCCCAGATGAAAGGTGATGGGTACTAACCTACACCCTGGTAGTCCTCATCAGCTAAGTGGAAAAACCTGGAAAGGCCATCTGCATTGGCATGTGCAGTCCCAAGTCTGTGCTCCACTGTGAATCCCATCCCCTGTAGGGAAATGGACCACCTTAACAGTTTTGGGTTCTCCCCCCCCCCCTCATCTGCATCAACCATCTGAGAGGTCTGTGGTCAGTTTGTACACGGAAGTGAGTGCCAAACAAGTAAGGCCTCAACTTCTTCAGGGACCAGACCACAGCAAAGGCCTCCCTCTCAATGGCACTCCATCTTTTCTATCTGGGGAGTAGTCGCCTGCTGATGAAGGCAACTGGTTGATCTTGGCCCTATTCATTAACTTGTACTAACACTGCCCCAATCCCTTCCTCTGAAGCATCTGTTTGCACTATAAACTCCTTGCTATGGTCAGGGGCCAGTAACACTGGTGCTGAACACATAGCCTGTTTTAGGGTGTCAAAAGCTTTCTGACACTCTGGGGTCCAAATTACCTTCTTGGGCTGTTTCTTGGAGGTAAGCTCAGTCAGAGGGGCCACTATGGTCCCATAATTCTGAACAAACCTCTGGTAGTACCCAGTCAGGCCAAGAAAGGCCCTGACCTGAGTCTGGGTTTTAGGAGCCTCCCAATCCAGGATAGTCTGGATCTTTGTCTGGAGAGGTTGTACATGGCCTCCACCAACAAGTGGCCCAGGTACACAACTGAGCTTTTCCCTATCTGGCACTTGCTTGCCTTGATAGTCAGGCCTGCTTGAAGCAGGGCCTGAAGCACTTCCTTCAGGTGGACCAAGTGGTCCTCCCAGGCGGAACTAAATACAGCTATATCATCCAGATAAGCTGCACTGAAAGATTCCAACCCAGACAGGACTCTATTCACCAACCGTTGGAAGGTGGCAGGAGCATTTTTCAGGCCAAAGGGCATCACCTTGAACTGAAAGTGGCCCTCTGGTGTGGAAAATGCTGACCTCTCCTTAGCTCCTGGACTTAAGGTAATCTGCCAGTATCCTGAGGTCAGATCAAACGTGCTCAGGAATTTGGCAGCCCCCAACCTATCAATGAGCTCATCAGCTCTAGGTATGGGGTGAGCATCAGTCCTAGTGACTGCGTTTAGACCTCTGCAGTCCACACAAAATCTCAGTTCTTTCTTCCCACCTTGGGGATTAGGTTTGGGCACCAGTACCACTGGACTGGACCAAGGGCTCAATTACCTTGAGCTCCAACATCTTAGCCACTTCAGCTTTGATGTTGGCCTTGACCTGGTCAGACAGCCTGTACAGCTTGTTCTTGACAGGCAAGCTGTCACCAGTGTCAACGTCATGGACACACCAATTGGTGAGTCCAGGGGTCAGGGAGAACAGACTAGCAAACTGTTCCAAAACTTGTTTGCAGTCTTTTTGTTGCTGGTCTGTCAACTTGGGAGAGAGTACCACTTCCTCCACTGACCCATCTTGTGCATTTGAGGACAGGAGGTCTGGCAGTGGTTCACTCTCCTCCTCCTTCCCTTCATCAGTGACCATCAGCATGGTCATGTCTGCCCTGTCCTGGTGGGGTTTCAGCCTGTTAACATGCAGGATCCTATGAGGATTCCTGGGGGTGCCAAGGTCCACCAAGTAGGTGACCTCAGCCTTTTTCTCCAGAATTGGATAGGGCCCAGTCCATTTGGCCTGAAGTGCCCTAGGAGCCATGGGCTCCAAAATCCACACCAGCTGTCCTGGGTGATACTCAGGCATGGTAGCCTTCTGATCATGCCAGAGCTTCATGAGCTCCTGGCTGGCCTCCAGGTTTCTGCTTGCCTTCTTCATGTACTCAGCCATGCGTGACCGCAGGCCCAGCACATAATCTAGCACATTCTCCTTGGACTCTCTGAGAGGCTTTTCCCAAGACTCTCTCACCAAGCACAATGGGCCTCTTACAGGGTGCCCAAACAGTAACTCAAAGGGGCTGAATCCAACCCCCCTTCTGTGGCACCTCTCTGTAGGCAAACAGCAGGCATTTGTCAGACAAACCCATGATCATGCCCTTCAGTGTCTTATTAAATCTTTCCACCAGACCATTGGTCTGTGGATGATAGGGGGTGGTGAACTAATAAGTAACACCACACTCATCCCACATGGCTTTCAGATAGGCTGACATAAAGTTTGTGCCCCTATCTGAGACCACCTCCTTTGGGAACCCCACTCTGGTGAACACACCAAGTAGGGCCCTAGCCACTGTGGGAGCAGTGACTGTCCGGAGGGGTATTGCCTCAGGGTACCTGGTGGCATGGTCTACAACCACCAAAATGTACCTGTTACCTGAGGCAGTTGGTGGGTCTAGGGGACCAACAATGTCAATCCCCACCTGCTCAAAAGGAGTCCCAACCACTGGCAGTGGTATCAAGGGAGCCTTTGGCTTGCCCCCTGTCTTGCCACTGGCTTGGCAGGTGATACAGGAGCTGCAAAACTCCTTGACTTTTTCTGACATTTGGGGCCAATACAAATGGTTGACCAGCCTGTTCCAGGTCTTGGTCTGTCCCAAATGTCCAGCTAAGGGGATATCATGGCTTAAGGTAAGGAGCAATTCTCTATACTTCTGGGGGACCACTACTCTCCTTGTGGCCCCTGGTTTGAGGGCCCTTGCCTCAGTGTAGAGAACTCCATCCTCCCAGTAAACCTTGTGGGTCCCACTGGTATCCCCTTGTTCTTGCCTGGCAGCAGTCTGCCTCAGGCCCTCAAGAGTGGGACACTCTCTTTGTCCCTGGCACAACTCTTCTCTGGTGGGCCCACCTGCCCCTTGCAGTTCTGCCAAGTCAGGCAGAGCTTGCAGGGAAAGTGTCCCTCCCTCAGAGGTCAGATCCTCCCCCTCAGGGTTGGATTCCTCCTGACCCTCTGTACTTGTAGGGGCTGGCAAGCCAGACCCAGTGCCCTTTCTCTTCTTCTTGGAGGCTTGGCCCATTGTTCCAGGGTCCAAGTGTCCAGCACTTCCCTGTTGTGCTGCCTGTGACCTGGTCACAGCACACACCCATTCAGGAAAGTCCAGCATCTGTGCATGGACCCTTCACTCCACCTCTGACCATTCAGATGCTTCAAGATCATTTCCCAGCAGACACTCTACAGGGAGGGCAGGAGCTACAACTACCTTCTGAGGGCCAGTCACACCTCCCCATTCCAGACTCACCATGGCCATGGGATGGAGTTTGGTTCCGCTATCTGCATAAGTCACTTGGTGGAAGACACCAGGTAAGACCTGTTCTGGAGAAACCAGCTTCTCTGTGACCATTGTCACACTGGCTCCTGTATCTCTCAGAGCTTCCACCTCAGTCCCATTGACTTTAGGCCTCTGCCTATACCTCTCCATGCTGGGAGGTAAGGTGGCCATAGTTGCAATGTCCACCCCGTCCACGGATACTAAGGTGACCTCTGTGTACCCTGATCCCAGCCCTGGGCCAACTTCCACCCCCAACCCTACACTAGCAATCCCCTGGGATTGCCCACCAGTGGGGGGCTTCTTGGAGCAGATAGCATCTCCTCTTTTGTGTCCAGGTTTGTCGCGTGGGCTCTCATTATTCTAAATGAGACTACTGGATTTCTAGGTAGCAGGATCTATAACGGTGTGGGGGACTGAGTCTGACCCACGTGTAAAGAACTCTGTCACCCTAAATCCGTTTTTTGCTCTGGCTAACTAGCAGTGCCTCATTTCTCCCATGTGGAAGGAATGATTTGGCAGCCGAGCGCATGACATCTTTGGAACTTCTCAGGGAAGTCGTGGTTACTCAGATCCAAACCAACTCTCTTATTTCCAATATGATCTCATATACAACTGACAAAGACAGTATAAGTTTTATATAATGTTTTTTAATAAAACGACTGTATTTTAGATATTAAGGCGTGAGCCGCAATAACCAGAACGATACAACACAGTAGGATTGTAATAGTCACCAGGAGAGTAAAACATAAGAACAAAGCTATCATATTGTCTAACAGTTTCTACTCTCCCTCTGCTTGTTCTATTTAGAGCACAGCATGTTAAGCTTCTAGCTTGCCTATTAGAATCACTGTGGAGACATCAGCCCTCATACCTGAGCAAAGACCTGTGATCTTGGTTCAGCATCTGCAACGAGGCAGTCAGCGTCTAGTTGTGGTTCCCTGGTCGGAATCTCCCTCTTGCGTGTATTGGGACAAGGAAGTGATTTTATAACTAACATGTCATCGTGATCACAAAATGTCCCTACGCAGGAATGCCAAGTCTAAACTCTTACCACGTCTATCGGCAATGTACCAGACTGTATCCTTGACTGAAGCACAGAGTAAATATGTTATGGAGAACTCCAGTGCTGAAGTAGGCAAAACAGTGTGATATGAATAAAAAAACAACACCGTAGAACTGGCTATTTGAAAAATAACAGTACGAAGCCTAATAAAAAGCATGTAGAGCAAAGTGCACAGAGGCTCTAAGCTGTCAGCAAATGAATAAAATATATTTAGGGCAAAGTGCACAAAGGCCTAAAGCCTGAAGCTAAAGCGCAATGAATACGTAAAACTAACCACACTACACCCTCCCCTTGTCGGTAGCAAGTGGTTCCAATAATATAAAAGGATGCCCCAAATATAAACAATACCTAAAACAATTATTTCGACAAGGTGAGTAGACAACAAAGTCATAAATTTAGGTAACATGTGATCATAAAGCCAAATTCAAGATAGTGTCAATTTCGTAAAAATCCAATCGTTAGATAGAAGCAATAGAACGCAGGAGTTCCTCCACTTCGATATATGTCAATATCGGAAGATCCACGCCACAAAGTACCATGGAGCAGGTGTGATCCAAAGCCCCAAAACCATTCAGGGCGGCCCCCCGTGCAGGGCCTATGAAAGAGACAATACCATCTTCCTCCAGGAAGGGAATCTCATAAAGTGCCTCACGAAGCAAGCGCATCCGTAGTGCACAAGTCTGGGAATGAGCCCTAATCGGGAACATCAACAGATCAGTATCGACCATTGGAGGGCGCTGCAATGAGAGACAGAGAGCCAGTGCATGTTCAAACGAGCACCAAAGGCTTCGAAACACGGGTTGCACACAATCCAAAACCGGTCTGAATGACAGAGACCAGTCGCACTCCAAATGTCCCAGGAGTGTCGCTCCAAAATGCTGCATCATGCGTTCACGACACAGCTGCGCTGACGGGAGCAGCAATACAGGATCTCGTTGTGACGGGACAGCCATTGCGAAAAAATAGCAACAACAGCAAGACTCCAGCCAATAAAGCCAAAGTAATCGGGAAACCCCCAAAAATGCTTCCGAAAATAGAATGTATAGCCGAAGGTATCAAACCGAATATGGAAGAGAAGGTGTGAGCGAAACCAACACCAACGACTTTGAAAAAATGTGCAATACCAGCAGTGCTGGATGCATTAAATATACGTCCCACAAGTTCACCGAAGTGATTCGGAAAGTTAGTATTCAAAAGGGACTGTGTCTCCGCCGATGACCTTGCCACCTGAAGTGCGTAGGTCTCGCTAGCAGATGTAAGGGCCACATGTTTTTGAAACAATAAAGCTTTTAGCCGACTCAACTTGTCGAAATCAACCTTGGAAGTAGCAATATGAGGCCAGATGTCCGCTACCTCCCTAATTTGAGTGGGGGGAAACAACACACTCCCGCAGCACGTAACGGCCTTGTTGACAACGACGATGTAAACTATTCCGGCACGCATGCCACAGCAGCGTTCGCTGTTAAGAACAATGTAACTGCCGTTAGAAAGCACCTGGAAAGTGTTTTTAATAACCGGGACTGGAACTCCCTTCAGATAACAAGCTAAGTTAGCAATCGAAGCGTTACACGCCCCGTGCAAGGACAGCTGTTTACAAACCATTGAATGGCTGACAGAAGCTTCGCATTCGCTGCCGCTAAGAAAAACCTCCTTCAAACCATTAACACATCTATACTGAAAGGGAAGGTCCCACACCTCGTGTATGTAATTGTCTCCCAATAGTTCATATCTACCCACCGGAATGTGCTTCAAACACGAAGTAAATTGCAAAGTAGAGATAGGCAAATTAATAACCCCATGAATCAACCATTCAGCTGACGGAATCTCAGCTACCGTGAAAGGCAGTTTCTCTAATTTCTCAATATTTAACATAACATATGTCGCTTCCTTTTTAGCCATCAGTTGTTGTTGACGAGTCAAATTAAAAGAGATAAAGATCTCTCTGGCACGAACGTGCTGCCATGGAACGCGACCCGCCTTCAAGGTCTGAAGAGTCCAACCCAGCTGCATGATGGACCGCGTCTGACTCTGCCCATGATATAAAGAAGACATGTCCGATTTAATAATGTCAATGGCAGAGGAAACAATGCTGTCAATCGTGTAAACACGGTCAGAAAGGGTATGCATGCCATTATCAACAACAGACAAAGTCTGCATCAGATTTTCTTGATCAATCTGCCTCAACCGGGCTGCAGCCTCTTGTTGTGAAAGCTTCCAAATCTCATTATAAACCTCGTATAAGAACCTTTCCTTCCGTGGTACTTTGGGACCTGACAAAAAATCTTGTAAATCAGTATCATTAGACAGTAACGTGAGATGTGACTTAACTGCATCCAGCGTGGATGACTTCAACCATTACTGACAAAGCTTCCCCACACTGTATGTAGTTATAATATCAGCATGTTCTGGTGAAACGTAACGAGGGTCTGCCCTACTAGTCCTGAACCCCCCTGAAGAGGTGACAAAACGTTGATGACACATATTAGTGTCTACAGGCCATAATAACCACCCGCCTGGATGTAACGATGAAGTGTTAAGCGTACCATTCTGGACCCAATGTGTAAAGTCACTGAAAGTAGCATTCACATAGTGCTGCCAATTTTTTAATTTAGAAGGGACAGGTATACTAGGCAAAGTCAACTCCCTAATCGTCGCTAAGCCCAAACAGCTAGTCTGTTGTACTGTGTCATTGAGGAAAATCATCTGCACAGGGATAATACATGCTCTAAATAACGTGTCCCTGCCTCGCATTTGCCAATTTTTCGAACCCCAAACACTTTTCAAGTCAACAGTTTTAAACCAGTATTCATATCCCTCGACCGAAAGTTTAGATACAAACAAATTGGAATACAGTAATTTAGTATCGGTCAATAACATTTGCTTATTAGAATACGGTGCAACTTTAAAATAGTAGGACTTAGCATTACGTGGATCATGCCCAGAAAAATATGCAAATTTATCATAATACGTTTTTGAACTCCCTTGTGGAGGAGTCGAGCAATGTTCCCATTGCACATAATTAAACATGGACTTGGGGCTACTAGCTTTATGAATAAAGTGGTGTCCATAATAGTTGTAACAAAACATGTCACCATGATTATCTCTAAACTGGTAAGCATCATCATCGCCATAGACAGTATAATATTGCAAATCCGTTAGCATAGAATCTACTGTCTTCACATCCCAATCACCAGAAACAATGCCAGGTATAACAATATCATTCATTGACAATTTGAGGACATACGGTATTTGAATCAATTCAGTGGGACCATATATATCAAACATTACTTTATCCCACACAATTCCATCCGGAACTGGTATTGCAGAAATGTTTACTGTGGACAAGTCTCTTCGAACCATATGAGACGAAAAATGCGGTTTTAACACAGTCTCCACGTGCTCAATGTCAGATCGATCAGGAAGAAAATGACCATGTATTATCAGAAAAAAAGTAACCACAAATCCCAACCATAATAAAATAGTCATCACGGCCAAAAACAGCCAAAAATAGTTCCAAGGAAAAACAAAATATGTGCGTTTAAGCCAACCCAGCAGCCGGCGTGGACCGTGGACAGAAGACATCGAGGACGAGGAGCCGGACACATCATTATCAGCGTCGTTGAAGCAGCCAGAAGCAGTTCTAGCAAAAGGTGCAACTGTGAACAAAGAAGCAGATGGAGGCTCTCGCCGTGGCACGCTATAAACCACATGTTCAGAAACGTCAGTAGAACGTACAGCAATTTGATCACAAGATTCCATATTAATCGCCGTCGGTGGAACAATCGCAAGATCATCATCCACCCTCCCCAAGCTCGGAGAGGAAACAGTGTCGGTGAAAATCACCTGCAGCGGGACTTCCTCCCCAGTAGTGAGAGGGATTCCGGAACTACTGGGTGTCCCTCTTGGTCTGCTGTGCAGAATCGGCCACATGTTGTAACTTGACATTATCAATGGAAACAAAGCGATTTCCTTTGGCCCCTCGCAGCGGCGGTAAAATCACAGTTCTCGTGCCGCTCACTCCCAACACAGGGACAGGTTCTCGATAAGAAGGACCAAATTCTTTTTTAACTGCGACCTTTTCACGCACTAGATCCCCAATCCTGGGTATCCAACCAGTAGGTGTTACTGGCTCATCCTTAATTCCTGAGGAGGCAGCACTGGCAGAAGAGTTATCTTCACGGAATTGTTGTAAATCCTGCAAAACAGTGACACGATCATTTATGTCAAAGGGCGTATCTGCCGCCTCCACACCAGGACCATCTAGATCAGGAACATACATTCGTGTTCCAAACAGGCACTCATATGAAGTACGACCCCCCAGTGACCTTCTAGGCAAGTTATTAAGTGCTCTCTGTACTCCATATAGGTGGGCTAGCCAACCACGACCCGTACCTATAACTCTGGCCGTTAAGGACTGCTTTAAATCACGATTTAAACGCTCCACGACAGAATTTCCCTCGGGATGAAATGGAGACGAGAATTGGAGTTGGACCCCCAACGAAGCCATGGTGTCCCTGAATGCCTTAGAGGCAAAAGCAGGGCCCTGGTCCGAATGAAAAGCCGCAACTGCAAATATATCGACAAAGATGCGCAAATCTTTAATAACAGTTCGAGCGTCAGCCGAGAGTTGTGGCCATACCCATACAAATCTGGAGCACGAATCTACAGCAACCAATATATATTTGTATGCACTATCTGGTGTCGCGGACCACAATGATCCAAGTACACACACTGTAAAGGTTTATTTGAAATCAGAAGGGGCGTCTGCTGCGGGCGTCTAGCCGACGACGCTTTAATTTGTTGACAAACGTCACAACAAAGGACATATTGCTTCGTCTCTTTATAGAGACCAGGCCACCAGTAACGAGCCTGTAAAAGTGAAATCGTGGCAGCCACACCAGCATGTGCAGAAGCCACCCCCTCATGTGCCGCAGAAATTAATTGAGGTCTCTCAATTTTATTGGGAATTTCACGTACACCAATGCCTGGAATTGTAACAGTAGCATTCAGCGCACCATTCAAGCAGTAACTATATTTAGAAGGAAATCCTTTAGGAAAGGACGTGCCATCAGCCGTAGCCTTTATGGCAGCCGAAATTTCTGTGTCTGGTTTGGAACTCGAACGAGTCACTGCGGCTACAGTGGCGACAGCCACTGCCGATTTTGCGGCTTCATCAGCCAAAGTATTCCCAGCAACGTGTATCCCAACGCGCTGGTGTCCAAGTGTATGCACAACATGGACTTTAGGAAGCGTTTCCTTCAGATCCGCAACCTTACCCCACAACATTTTATGTTTAATGGTGTTGCCTTTAGAATCTCTGAACCCATTCATCTTCCAATAGTGTAGATATTCGTTGAAAGACTGCACACAGTAGTAGGAGTCACAGACCAGCAAGGTTAAAAGCGCCGGATCCGCGTGCTCTAATGCTAACAATAGAGCTTTGAGCTCAGCCAGCTGTGCTGTGCAATCTCCCAAGGTTTTAGTATAAGTATGTTGGGGGCAGAACACTTCCCCCTCCATAGTGCCGCTCACCACCGCACATGCAGCAGAATACTGTTGTTTAGTTCCAACCGCCGGTTGCGCAGAGCCATCGGTATACATGACCACTTGATATTGGTCAATAGGCAACGTACCAGCAGGAACAGGGTATTCTATTTCATATTGAAGAAATTCTTGAGTCTGCAGTTTAGGGTCAAATACATAATCTACATCAGTGGCTGTCAAAGACGTAGCCCATTGTATCCATCGCAGGTGTAAAGCTTTCGAATTTGGAACACTCGCTTTTGTAACTGCCTCTAAGGCCGGAATTGGGGAAACGACAACAATGCGTTGACCGTGGGCCAGCGGTCTTTCTTTAATAACAGCCATCTGTACTGCAGTGAGAATTTTCTCAGTTTGTGCAAAACGTTGCTCTGCAGCAGATTACAAGTGAGACTTGTATGCAATCGGGACTGTCTCCCCCTCATTAAAGGTGACATAAGTAAACCCAACAGCCCCAGGTATCACCCTGATGACTAAATGTGTCTTATTGTCCCGTGTGTGTAAGTGTCTAACTGCTAAGAGATCACTCTGTAATTCTCGTAGTATGTGTGTATGTTCAATCGTCCAAAATCTACTCGAAAAATTTGGGCGAATCAACTCGTATAAGGGTTCTATACGCGTCGCATAATCAGGAATGTAAGTTCTGCCAAAATTCAGAAACCCCAACAATGACTGGAGCTTCCGAACCGTATTAGGAGGCTGCAATAAAGCACATTTCTCCAAAAAATGTGGCGCTAAGCTCTTGCCCTCACTCGACAACTCATATCCCAGGAAAATGACGCTGAGGAAGGCAATCTTTGATTTCTTAAAATTAAACTTATAGCCAATATCAGCAAACCCCACAACAATGCGCAATACACGCCTTAGATGTTGCAGAATCTCATCATCTGTCAGATATATGTCATCAACATATGATAATGCTTCAGGGTCGAACTCATGCAGCATTTCAGTTACACGAGCCGAAAACAGTCCTGGGCTATTCTTATACCCCTGAGGCAAACGACAATTTTTTTTCTGAGAGCCAAACGCACTGAAACAGGTATAGTCCCGACTCTCGGGTGCTATATTCTGGCAGAAAAATCCATTCGAGATATCTAATGTTGTCTTTTTTTATGCACTATATTATTCATAAGCGCTGCGCTGTGTGAATTCTGTATTGCATATGTGCGTGTATGACTATTCAAATGTCGGTAATCCACCACTATCCTATATGAATGGTCCGGTTTAGCTACCGGAAACAAGGGATTATTCATCGGCGAGACACAGGGCTCAATTATACCCTGGTACTCCAATTGTGTAAGAATTTTCCTAACCGATGCCCTTGCTTCAAATTTGATAGGATACTGCGGTTGTGGCTGAGGTTCGCCCTTTATTGGAATTACATGATAAGGTGATTGTCTGTCCCACCCCACATTATTTCTATACAAGGCGGGAGCTTGTGCTAGAGCCCATGATTTACTATAGGACTCCGCTAGTTCTCTCGGAACAAGTGGTGAGAAGGAAGGAGTAATAACCTCCTCCCCAACCGGACAGTCGCGAACAAAGTCAGGTGGCCAATCTTGTTCGGCCAGCAGAACATCATATGATTTTACCACATGGTCCCAAAAAATGGCGTTTATAATACGGTCAATGTCCCCTTCCAATCGCAGAGTCACTTCATATACTCTATCAGGATCAGAGACTCGCATATCCGCCGTCTCGACTTGTATGAAGTCATCAGTTGCTTTCACCTCCAGATGCTCTAGAAGACTCCGGCGAACTATTGTGACCTCTGCCGCGCTGTCTAACAGTGCTAACGCCCATGTCTTCTTCGTCAAGAGAACTCTCTTCTTGAGTGGCATGTCTAACTGAGACTGCTGCCACTTTCTTCTTTTTAAATTGCTGTTTTTGTTGCAGCGGTTTCTCTTCTTGTTTAATAGAAACCTCCGCTGAGCGTTGTGAATCCTGTCTCGGTTTCACGTACTCCGTCCTCCGCTCTGACCGCCCACCTCTCTCACTTCTCTTTTCCGAGGAGTCCTGAAAGGAACGAGATTGGCGTGTATCAGTATATTGATATCTATCAGGCGTCTTCAAAGTATCCCTATTCCTGAGATTATACTTATTCTGTGGGGTCTCCGGTTGCGGAGACTGCCCACCATCTTTCTTAGGTGTTTGCTGTTTCTTTTCCCAGCGCTTTTTCAAACCCTCAGGTTGTTGCTGTTTAGCATTATCTTTATTATTTTTACCCTGTAACTGGGGTTTTTGTGGTCTAGCCCCTAGGCTATCACGACCAATACTAGAATATGTTTCCGCTATTATTCTCAGAAGCTCCCGCTCCTGATTAAGCAGCGGAACATCCCGAAGACGCATTCGCACTGCTAGTGCTACTGCCTCTCCTTTGAGATTACTCAAAATGATAGAAGAAACTGTGGCAAAATTGCCCAGCAACTGCATGCCCAAATCTAAGGCAGGGGCAGCCCCTTATTCATCCTGAATCTGTTTAAGCACGTCCAGTAAATTAGCTAATGTCGGTGTACCGTGTGCCGTAGTGTAGAGCGCGGAAAACACCGTGCCCCAGGTATTACAAAGGTCCACCGGAGGAACCATCCCGTACGGCAAACACATCGTCAAAATTCTATGTTTATCCTGAGGTCCCGTATGGGGAAATACTGCTTCCAGCGTATTAATTTTTTGCGCCAGCCAAAATGGAGTCTCCTCTCGTTTAGCCGGTACTTTACCCATAACAGAGTGTACAGTGGCCGGATTAATACCCGGAACCACTGCCTGTGGGTGCGCTGGAGCAGCACGCGCTGCATTCGTTTTTAGTGTCTGCATTACAAACTGAACTAATCGTCTATATGTAGCCGTTAATTCTGTACATAAACGACGAACTTCAACCACTGCCAATTGAGCAACCGCAGGATGAGGTGTATATGTAGCCAATAAAGGCCAGGTAGGACCATCATTACTCAGTGGACCTAACCTAACTTGTGCTACTGAGTGTGGGAGGGCGCCATCAAGCCAATTATGGTGTTCTTGATAAGATAGAGGTATTTCTAAATATGCGTAAGCCCTGTATTGTCCAGGGACATTCGCAACAGTGTATTCGTGAAAAGTATTTGTTCCCCCATCCACTGCTGGAAATCCGACCCAAGAATAAAAAAGTTCCGTTCTATAGGCTGCATGGGCGTCCACCACAAAAGTGACCGGACCCCCCTGGACCGTCAGTCCATGTGTCAACAGATGTCCCGTGAGCGGGTGACGCATATTAATTGCTATATTCACTACATTAGGATTTGCCATTTTTTATAAAAAATAGCTTCAGGTCAGAGAAGGCACACCAATATCGGGGTTTTTCCCTTCAAAGTTCAAGCTTGAACAACCAACCACTAAGCAATAGGAAGCACCTATGCCGTGGCGGCGGAAACCCTCAGCCCCACAGACGTCTTCGTATACGGAACCGAGGAGTCAAAATATATATGAGACCAAGAGAGTCAGTCGGACCTAATCATTAGAGCCAGACCAAACGTTGGCGGCGCCATGTCGCGTGGGCTCTCATTATTCTAAATGAGACTACTGGATTTCTAGGTAGCAGGATCTATAACGGTGTGGGGGACTGAGTCTGACCCACGTGTAAAGAACTCTGTCACCCTAAATCCGGTTTTTGCTCCGGCTAACTAGCAGTGCCTCATTTCTCCCATGTGGAAGGAATGATTTGGCAGCCGAGCGCATGACATCTTTGGAACTTCTCAGGGAAGTCGTGGTTACTCAGATCCAAACCAACTCTCTTATTTCCAATATGATCTCATATACAAATGACAAAGACAGTATAAGTTTTATATAATGTTTTTTAATAAAACAACTGTATTTTAGATATTAAGGCGTGAGCCGCAATAACCAGAACAATACAACACAGTAGGATTGTAATAGTCACCAGGAGAGTAAAACATAAGAACAAAGCTATCATATTGTCTAACAGTTTCTACTCTCCCTCTGCTTGTTCTATTTAGAGCACAGCATGTTAAGCTTCTAGCTTGCCTATTAGAATCACTGTGGAGACATCAGCCCTCATACCTGAGCAAAGACCTTTCTTCAGGAGTTGGTGCAGGGGACTCTGGATAGCAATTTTTCACCTGTAGCAAACAGGGAGTCCCTCCTTGAACCAGTTGAAGCCAGGCAAAGTCCTTCTTGTGGTGAAGCCCAAGTGTGCAGCTGGTGCAGTCCTTCTGAGTGCAGGTTCCAGGTGCAGGCCAGGGGTCCAGCAGGGCAGTCCTTCTTCTCCTTTGGTTCTTCCTTGTTGGAATCTGATGGGAATCTGAGGTGTGGGTCCAGGTCTGCCAGTTTTATCCTTGCTCCTGGGTGAAAAGCAGGGGGGTCCTTGTTCTCCAATCAGGTGCAGGGTCCTTCCCCCTGTGATGACCACTTCCTGGGAAGTGTGGCAAAAATCAATCCCAGGAGGCAACATTCTCTAAAAATCCATCATGGCTGAATCTGATTTTTGGAGGTTGCACCTTGCTGAGCCCACCCACTGGTGTGTCTAAAAATCATAAACACACCCCTCTCCTGCCCTCTCCTAATCTAATCAAGGGGGCACCTAGTTGTCTGGGGTTGCAGGATGTGGGGGTGTTGCTGGTTTCTCCAAATGTCCTTCTCTGCCTTTGAAGACCAGTTTGGCAGCCCTCCCCCTTCCTGCCTCACCATCTGCTGAGGGGAGATTCCCTCCCACAGGCACATTCCTTTGTGTGAAGCCAGACCACTTCACACCTCATCAAGGCAGCTTGGCCAAGCTACTAGAGGCTGGCCAATCAGAGCACAGCAGCAAAAACAATGCAGGGCTGAAATGGGCAACTTTTCAGGTAAAGTTTAAAACTCTTTACCTGAACAAGTTATATTAAATCCAACAACTGGAAGTTGTGGGATTTATTACAACAATTAATTTTATACCAAATTCTTGGTATGCATCATTTAAGGAGACTTTAAAAATTAAAATAAAGTCTACCCATTCTAGCCTATGAAGGCCATTTACTACAATTAGGGAAAAACGAATTTGGCTGTTTTTACCTCACCAGGGCTTATAAAACTATTTTTATAAAGTCCATAGTTATAGTTACATGGCACCCAGCCCTAGGGGCACGTAGGGCACATCTTAGGGGTGACTTATATGTAAAAATAAGGTCGTTTGAGACTTTGGAACTACTTTTAATTCCAAAGTCGAATTTGCATATAACTTTAATTTAAAAGCAGGCAGCAAGGCAGGCCTGCCTTTAAAATGACACTGGGCACCTCAGCAGTGCACCTAGGGGTGCACTACCTATGCTGCGGTCCCTAAACCTACATGCCCTACCATATACTAGGGACTTATAGGTACGTTAACTTAGCCAATTATAATTAGCCTAATTTGCATATCCATTTTACACAGAGCACTGGCCCTGGGACTGGTAAGCAGTACCCAGGGCACAGCCAAGAGTCAGTAACCACCAGTACCTGTCCAAAAAGTGTGGGGGTGACCAGGGCAAAAAGGAGGACTTTCCTACACCTGATACTTAGGAAACCACTATCAGGGAAAGCGATTCAACACTCCTTCATGGGCCCATCCAAAATCAATATTGCCTTCAAATGCAGATTTTATGGCAAGACCAGAAGCTAACATTATTGCACTCTCCTTTATTGCCACCACTCTCAGCAGCCCCTTTAAAGAATTTAGAATACTAACAAAAAGTTCCAACATAATAAAAGGCTAGAACCCTCCGCCATCTTCCTTCTTTTTTGCTGCTGCTCCATGCAGATAAGTACCGTTTTTACTTGTATAGCTAGTGTGTTGTAATAGGCTATTTAAATACCCTATGTTTGGACTAATAGTGTTGAATGGGTTTATTTATAAAAGAGTTGATAAGAAGGAGTTTTGTTGCAGTTTGTAAAAAATCTTCAATGTGGGGTGAAATTACTTTGGTTAGTAACCTTTACATTATTATACTGTTTTAAAAACCTTTAATATTGTTACCATTGGGGCAAAGCAGCCAATCCGTTGGGAGCACAAGAGTCAGTGTCACGTGCAGCAGTGCATGGTTTCTGTAGCTGGGAGCGCGAGGATCAGTACTTCATGCAGTGGTGTGGGTTTTAAGCCATGTGCGCATTTTGGGCCAAGCCTGTGCTGTGTGTATTGGAGCAAAAAGCCTCCTATGTCGCACACCTCCCGCAGTGCTTAGCTTGGTGCAAGCAGTTTTCTACTGGGCTGATCAGCAAAAACTAAGGTTTCCGCCGATCAGCCCAGTGGAAAACGTACGGCGGCATTTGACTTGGCTCACATGGAGCCGGGTCCCATGCCATCGCACGGGGGGCCGACCAGCACCCTCGTAATGTGCACTGTTTGCTGAGCAGTCAGTGTGTATTGCAACGGTGCTGGGGAGGGTGCACTACCATGCCAGGGTCAAAATATGGCAGTCAGACCGCCACAGCCGTGTCGGTCCGACTGCCACCACTAGTCTGGCGGGCTTGAGACCGCCAGACTCGTAATCAGGCCCTTAATGCTTGCCCTCTTGGATCTACAATTACTATTACATTCAAAGTTATCCTGGTAGACTGGAAATCTACTTGACCCTAGCTTACCTACCACAGGAGCAAGCACATTACGCAATCGAAGACCGCTGGGCGCCCCAATACTTCACAATGCATGTGGAGAACACTGGATACCTTCATACACAACACACAATAACCCTCTTAGTCTTTTTTTTTGTTTTTTTTGTTTAATATATTTTATTATGAGGAAGATTAATAAAGTACAAATATTCAAGAATAACAGTTCAGTAATAAAGTAATATTGATAAAACTGTCCATGGCAACTCCAATATAACGTGTACAAATAAAATTAGCTCATTAATATATGAACTGTATATTAAACAAATTATAACAATTTAAAAGTAGAAAGCATTTTTAAGAAAAGGAGAATAGAGTGAGAAAGAAAGAAAGAAAACAAAGAAAGAAAAGTAAAAACAATATATGATAAGTAACAACATCTATAGTGTTGAAGCGAAATCAGCTCAGCCCAATCTGCTCAGAAATCAAAGACCAGCCTGTTCCTTAGATAAGTAAAGTAGTTTATTTACGTGCACACAGAGACTGAACAGCAAAAGGGATCAAGCTGGAACAGTCTGAATAAGGAAGTAATACATGATCTTATATATCATTAAACCACAAGCAAATTTGTACATTTCATTGGTTCTTGACATTGACGTATTATCATTTCTGCAAGATTTCTAAAGTTGTTTATCTTTAATTCTTCATAGCACACCATAAATTGATAATAAATCACAGGCAGGAACTTGCATAATAAGTCCTGTGTGTGTAATACCACGTGATATTTCTATAAACCGAAATAGGAACAATAACTGCATAGAATAGTACTTTTCTAGAAGAAAGATTGCTTCGGCTAGCAAACGAGTATGTGTCATGATGGCTGTAGAAATAGCAAGCCTTGCAATATAACGCGTTCCAAGCTACATCAAAACATTTCAAAATTACATTTCATAATAGGTTATAAGTTGTTCAACAGAAACAGACCCAGTTGTCATTGGGTATCACAGGGCCCAATAGGCCCAAAATGGGTGCTGGGAGAAAGCGATTCCACAATAGAATATTAGTTATATGAAGATAAGTATATCAAAACTTCAAGGTTATAAAAGAATAACATAGCAAAGTATGAAACTATAAAACACAAAGCTAAAAGCTTTTTGTATATAAAAAAATGAATATTAGACAATATATATAAAAAAATACAACTGTAGAGTAACAAATCTACTAAGACAAAAAACAAATTCATAATGAAGAATTTTAGCAGTATTTGATAAAAATGACGTTAATAGTTTCCATAATTTGTCTCTCTTGTTTGTTAGTAAAATTTAAGGTAAATTGTAGCGATCTAGACGGTGATTATGGCACAACAAGCTCCGCCACTGCAGATAGGAAATATTTTCAGCAGACTTCCAGTTGAAAGTAATCATCTGATAAGCGATGGCACCAAGCAGATCTATTAATTTGTGGCATCTTTTATTATGAAACCAGATATTACTCAGACGTCCTAAGAAAAGTGCATTGATGAAAAAGGGAACCTGAGAACAAGTAATTTTTTCAATGGTAGAACAAACTTTTTCCTAAAATTGGGTGACCTTGGAACATGAAAAAAACACATATGAATATAGGTTCCGGAACTAGAGTTACAACGCCAACAAGTGTCCGTTTTCAGAATTTATTATTTAGAAAGGTGAGCTGGTGTATAAAACATTCTACTGTAAAAATAATATAAAGTCTGAGTGAGATTTGCTGGGAGTGCAGTGGAGTGTAATTTATCCCATATTCGTTGCCATAAGGAGATAGGTCAGTCAGAAAGTAGGTCTTGTTCCCATAGCTTTTCTATTTTAAATTTAGGCCTGTTTATTGAAGGATTTATGATGGGATCCGGGAATGATTGTGAATTAGTTTGGTGTAAAGAAGAGGAAGAAAACAATGTTATGGCATGTGAAAGAAGTAGCTTCAGAATCTGGTATTGCTGAATACATGTGGAAGGTAGGTTATAAGTGGAGGAAAGAGAACTAAAGGGAATTATTACACAATCAGGAAGAAGGAGTTGGGAGATTATAACAATACCTTTGTGCAGCCAAGTACACCAAAATAGTGGTTTGCCATTATGTAAAAGATGTTTATTGTACCAAATAGGACTACGTAAAAAGTTTTCTCTAGAAGAGTTAGTGAAGATATATGGCCAAAATAGGGAGCATGAGAATGAAAGCAGTGATGGTATCCAATATTTAGGGGGCTGCGACATATATAAGAAATGTTCATGAAGGAAGGGAGAAATTAAAGCTTGTTCTAATTGATATCATATCTTAGTTTGAGACTGGAAATCATTTAGAAAGCATCCTTGACATTGCCTACTACATTAAACGCTTTGTGATATTGGCAACAAATAGGAAATTTAACTCCACCTGAGTTCTTAGGTAACTTTAAACGATTTAAAGAAATACGAGGTGTTTTCCCATTCCATAAGAAAAGTGTTAAAATCTTATCAATTGATTTAACATATTTCCCAGGTATTTTAAGAGACAGCATCATTAAAAAGAAGTTGATA
The DNA here is from genome assembly GCF_031143425.1 of Pleurodeles waltl. Classification (NCBI taxonomy): domain Eukaryota; kingdom Metazoa; phylum Chordata; class Amphibia; order Caudata; family Salamandridae; genus Pleurodeles; species Pleurodeles waltl. Next base: position 43,122,621 of record NC_090445.1, read on the forward strand.
ATTGGGAGAAACATCATTTTAATGGAATCAAGTCTTCCCCACCATGAAAGAAAAAGAGTAGACCAATTTTGCGACAAGCTTGGTAATTTTGGAAAGCAAAACATCCATATTGATTTTAATAGTGTCTCTGAGTATTACGATATAATATCACCAAGCATTTAGGGGGTTATTACAACTTTGGAGGATATGTTAATCCGTCCCAAAAGTGACGGTAAAGTGACGGATATACCACCAGCCGTATTACGAGTCCATTATATCCTATGGAACTCGTAATACGGCTGGTGGTATATCCGTCACATTTGGGACGGAGTAACACCTCCTCCAAAGTTGTAATAACCCCCTTAGTCTTGTCAGGTTTCCATGCCAGAACTGTACCTGCAAATTCAGTTCGGAGACAATATTTATTTAAAGGCATTATTCCAGATTTATTTATGTTAAGCTTATACCCTGAAACAATTGAATACTGATGCAATTGGTCAAAACAATTGGGAAGGGAGAATGCAGTTTTGGAAATGTATAATAAAATGTCATCAGCATAAGCGGTAAATTTAAAATGGACATCTCTATAATGAAAACCAGAAAAATTGTCAGAACTTTTGAGTCTATGTAAAAAAGGTTCTAATGCTAATATAACAAGCAGTGGGGATAATGGGCATCGCTGTTGTGTACCCCTTTAAAAAAAAAATATGATGATTGAATTCCATTTACTAATACAGAGGAGAGTGGAGAAGAGTATAATAATGACATTAAGTTAATGAATCCTGCACCAAAACCGTGCCAGCGTAGTGCTTGATTCATAAATTCCAGTTGACTCTGTCAAATGCTTTTTCAGCATCCAGAGCAATCGTAGCTAAAGAACGTTTAAGTTTGGGGGCTTTGCTGAGAATATTCAGAAAGACACATGAGTTATCTACTATATTCCTGCCTTTAACAAAACCTGACTGTTCACCCTCAATTAAATTAGGTAATAACATATTTAATCTAATTGCAAGTGCCTTAGCAAACATTTTACAATCTGTATTTATAAGGGAAATAGGGTGATAATTGCTACATTGAGTGAGATCTCTTTCTTTTTTAAGGGGTTGATGCAAATCATTTCTTCTGTGAAGGTACCAGATGAATTGTTATTCATGACGAAATAATTAATTTTAATAATTTAGGAAAAATTAGATTAGAGAATTAAAGGTAAAATTCTATAGTAAATCCATCAGGACCTGGTGCCTTACCAGATGGAACATTTCTGGCTGCTGAATATAAATCATCCAATTGTAATGGTGCATCTAAAAGAAACAAATCAATTTGAGAGTGTTTGCGCATGAAGGAAGAGAAAAATATTTACCAATTAGATCATCGGAAGGCACGGATTCTGGGATGTAGAATTGTAAAATTCTGCAAATGTTTTCACAATATCTGCATCATTAAAAAGAGTATCACCAAATGAATTGACAATAGATTTAACAGAACTGTTTTCCTTTCTTCCTTTAAGATAGTTAGCTAAAAGAGCACCTGATTTATTCTTGCCTCCATAGTATTAATCTTTAAAAGTGTCCCACATGGCTTTTTTGTTGGGACTTTGTTGAATTGAATCTTAGCAGCAAGTAATTCTTGGAAGTTCTGATCCAAAAGCAAAGAATTATTGAACCTCCTTCTAGATTTGAAAGAAGAGTTCTGGGGAATGTCTATAACAGTAGTGACCGGAGCATGGTCTGAAATTAATATAGCGCCTATTTCTGAATGTAGAATATATTGTGTAAAACGTTTACTAAGAAAATATAATCTATTCTAATTTGGGATCCGTGGGGATTAGAATGGAAAGTGTATTCCTGAAGAGAAGGGTGGGCTAGTCTCCAAGAATCAGAAAGAGCATTATGTTTAATTGTATGAATGAAGGCTTTATGTGCATTGTTCAGAATGAATTTGGTTGTGGACTTTCGATCTAAAAAAGGATCAAATTTAGCATTAAAATCTCCTCCTACGATAAGGTTGTCAGTACGATACTCTAAAATCTTTTGGGAAATCATTTTCCAAAAACTAGGGTCTAGAGTTGTGGGCGCGTAAACATTCAAAACAGTATATAGAATATCATGTATTTTAAATTGTATAATGACCCAACGACCTTCATTGTCAGTCTCTTGCTTGACAAAGTTAATGTTTAGTCTTTTATGAAAAAGGAATGCTACCCCATTTTTACCTTGAATTGAAGGAGAAATATATATTTCCCCTATCCATTGTTTCTTAAGCTTATGTGAATCTGCATTTGTCATGTGAGTTTCTTCAAGAAGCGCTACATGACAATGCAAACGAGAAAGGTGAGAAAGCACACACTGGCGTTTAACTGGGTTTTTCAAACCTTTAACATTCCAGGAAGTAATTCTGAGTGGCGTGTCATGCAAAGTCATCTATATGCATTACGGGTATTACTTAGTTCCTTGAACATAGATATCAGAAGTTTTTGAAAAGAATAGAAAGAAAGAAGGAAGGACAAAGAGTAAAAAAAAACCTTGAAAAGCATGTTAGAAGAGAAGGCAACTCAGGGAAAAGAAACCTTGGTCGCAAAAAAAACCTTAAGGAATAAGAATATATGCCAGAGGATACAGAGAGAGTGGAGAGCCACAAGAGATGGGACTGAACTCGACCCCAGCTAAAGAAAATCTTAGTGGTATTAGTGACAATTAAAAAGAAACCACATTATATAAGCAATAGTAAAAGACAGGGGTTCAAGACACATAGAGCCAAAACCATATCAGAGGACTTACCGGAGTTAACAGAGGTAGGGACATACGATAATCAACAGACGACAACTATACATGAATGACACTGGAGACAAACAATCCGGAATTGCTGAAACTAGAGAATAATACAAAAAGAGAAAAATACTTAAATACATGGGATAATATATAACAGCAAGAAGCAAGGACCATGAAGGAAGTGTAAAGTAGACTCAGTATAATAAATGCAAAAAAATCCCCAAAAACAATTGAAATGTCATTTCTGTCATAGTTTTGGGAGGGTCTAATCAGGACTCTGGTTGGGACACCCGCTAAAGGCATACACGGGAAAGGACAGCTATGGACAGGCACAGGAAACAGGAAAGTAAAAGCAGAGCAACCCTTGTGTGAACAAACAGGAAACGGATTACTAATGGACAAACACACTGGGGTTGTACACAGGGTAGGGCGCAGAACCTCCCACAGCAACAGGAAATGTCAATGCCTCTGTGCAGTTTGCTCTTACAGATAGTCACCCCGCCAGCCACATAGAAAGGAGGCAGCAGAAGTGATTCTGTCTCTGGACCCTTAGAGCACAAACAAGGATAGTACTTATATACACAAGACAAGCTCTTGTGGGTCCAGCTGGAAACACAGTGGCAATTCCTGGAAAAAGAGCAATAGCACAATGTCACTGCTACGCACTAAGGACAACGTATAACACTAGAGAAAGGATGGGGGCTGGAATTGCCTCCTGGAACCCAGGAGCCAATCCCAGAACAAAGGAAAGCACTTATACACAGTGAAGACTGATAGAACACTTACCAGACACAAATACCCAAAAGGAAACCGAAACAGAAGGAACAAACTAGGAGGCAGGGTCAGGAACTGGGAACAGGCTCAGGCTAAAGCAAAGGCAGGAAAGGGACTTGAAAACAGAGCACAAGCTCTAGCCAGAACAAACAGAAAAAGGAATGGAAAACAGAGAACAGGCTCTGGCTGGAAAAAGCAAGGACAGGGCTGGAATACAGGGAGGAGGAATAAGCAGAAAACAGGACTGGAAAAACAGAGAGCAGGCTCTGGCTGGAACAAGCAAGGACAGGGCTGGAATACAGGGAGTAGGAATAAGCAGTAAACAGGACTGGGAAACAGAGAGCAGGTTCATGCTGAAACAAGGCAGGAATATAACAGAGAAAAAGGGAGCAAGCTCTGGAAGAAACAAACAGGTACAAGGCTAAGAGAAAGGGAGCAGACTCTGGCTGGAACAATCAGGAGCAGGGCAGAGAAACAGGAAACAGGTTCAAGCTGGAACAGAACAGGACATGAACAAGACTGGAACACCATCCAATAAGGGGTCTGTAACACAAAGGAATCAAACTCCAAAGCACGACGAGGATCTTGAGGAAATAGCTGCTTTTAAGCAGTTCCAGGCTGTAGCAAACCCCAGGTGGAATCAAATGACTGGGCTGCACAGGAGAGGTCTCAAGTGGGTGCAGTTTCAGACACTCGCAAGTCCTGGAGGAGAGGATCTGGTGAAAAGGAGCAACTGGACTTCTCCCATAGAGAACAATGCATAACAGAATCCAGGCTTTCCTGACTACCAGGCTGTGCATTATGGGATTTGCAGTCCCAGGACGCAAATGTAATCATACAAAAGCATACCATAGCGAAAAGAGAAACAAACAGGAGTCAGCAAGGGACTCTAGATAAGTGTTCAAGGTGAATCCCAGGTTACTGACAGTCCCTTTACAGCACCCCTTAGAAATGGGACGACAGAGCTCCAAGTTCCATGTCCTCATGGCAATGCTGATGAAGGAAGTCCTGAAGTTTAGCAGGATCTTCAAATAAATGAGACGTTTCCTTGTATGTTATCTTAAAGATACAAGGATGAAGTAAGCCATATCTTATATTCAAAGATTTAAGTTGTGGACGAAACTCCAAAAAATGTTTACGCCTGGCAGCTGTTGCATTAGAAACGTCTTGAGAAAGGAAGACCTTATGGCCAGACCATTCTAGATTTTTTGTGTTTTAGCTGCTACAAGAATCCGCATTAAATCAGTATGTTGAAGAAAAAGAATAATGATGCCCCTTGGCTTCCCATTTTTCTCATTTGCAGGTGACTTTGGAGCCAGACGATATGCCCTTTGTATATTGAGTGGATCATGGCCTTGCAGCTGAACAATAGAAGGTAGTATCTGTTGTAAAAATGCGATCATGTTTGGTCGTTCTGAATTCTCCGGGATACCATATAAACAGAGGTTATTCCTTCTATTTCTATTTTCTAAATCCTCAGTGGCCCACTTGAGAGTCTCAATTTCTTTAGTAAGTATGTTCACATTTGGAATGGATTGCTCAAGCTCAATGATCCTTTGTTTTGTTGCAGTATTACGCTGGTCATGTGGAGAAAGTTTATCTTCAATCCTTAGAAGTGAAGCGTTGGTTTCTACTACTAAGGGCTTTAAGGTTCTAAGCTCTTCCACAACATCATCCAAGGTGAAAGGTGATGGTGATTTTTGAGGTGACTCTGTGTCATTTTTATGACGTTTGACTGTGGCAGAAAGCTTCTTGGGAGTTGCACCAGAAGCTGAAGGCAAGCAACTTGTTCCAATATCCGTTGCTCCTTCCATTATAAACGACAAAGATTTAGGAGGGAAATTTAACTTGTGAGCCTTGGAACGGGCAATATTCTTAGATGAGAGGTAAAAAGAAGAGTCTTTATCTTTTGACTTTGGCGGTTTGCCCATACATAAATTAAGACAAAACTATTTTGTCAAAAAGAGCCAAAATAGATCTTTGTCTTTAAATTAATAAAATAACATTTGCAGTTATTATAGATAGGAGCAATAGCAATGTAAAGCAATTGTAAATAAATGCCTTACAAGAATTCTTCACATATAAAAATTAGAAGGCCGGTAAACAAACTATATTTCACCTCAGAAAATCTGACAGGAAACCTCTTTGCATTCTGAAAGCTAAATCATCCTCCGAAAGCAATGGAAATAAGTCAAATAAAAATCATTACCTTCCAACACATTATTCACAGCCAGAACATTAAGGTGGTCATTACAACCTCGGCGGTCTTTTTGCAAGACCGCCGAGGGACCGCCATGCTGAAGACCACCAGTGTAGGCGGTTTCCGCTCGGCGAATTATGACTGCTGGCAGCCCTCCGTCCTTTTCCAGATGGAGAGCCGCCAGCAGCCATACTGGCGTTTGGCGGGGAAGTGGAGGTTGCTCCACCTCCACCGCCCCGTCAACAGAACACCGCCCACCGAATCACGCTCCGTGATTCGGCGTGGCGGTGTTCTGTTGACGGGGTGCTGGCGGCGGAGCAGCCCCCATGGATCCCATCCCCTCCCGGAGGATCAACAGACCAGGTAAGTTGATCGTCCGTTAGGGGTGGGGGGTGTTGTGTGCGTGCATGGAGGTGTGCGTGTGAGTATGTAGAGGGGGTGTGTGAGTGCGTGTATGCATGCGGGGGGTGTTGTGTTTGGAAATGTGTGCATGTCTGTCTGTATGTCTGAATGAATGTGTGCGTGTATGTCTTATGTGGGTGTGCGTGTATGACTGTGTTTGTCGCTGTTGGCATGTTTGGTTATATGTGTGGGGGTATGTGTGTTGGTGGTGTATGCATGCGGGTACGGTGTGTGTCTGGGTTGTGATGTTGGGGGTAGGGGTGGGGAGGGGGGTCCTGCCACCTTTGGGGGGTTGCAGGGGGTGGCGGGCATGGGATGAAGAAGCGGGGGTGGGGGAGACCCCTATCAGTGCCAGGGAAGGAATTCCCTGGCAGTGATAGTGCTTACCGCCATGGATTTCATGGCGGTTCCCAACCCCATGAAATTCATGGCGGTCAGCAGGGTCGTGATACCGCAGGCGGTCTTGTGACGGCCACCACGCTAGAGACCCAAGTCTCCAGCCCAGAGGTCGTCTCCGCCCTGTTGGTCGGATCGGAGAAGTGGCGGATTGACCATGGCGGTAACCGCCATGGTCTTAATTCCAATTTTTTTACACCCAGCCTGTTGGCGGTAAGACCGCCACTTCTCCACCAACCACCAGGGTCGTAATGAGGGCCTAAGTTTCCAAATTAAAACACATGACTCATTCATTACGTGACCCTGTTCACCTCAGGAATACCTATCAGACAATAAAGATATTGTCAGAAGATTAAATGTGATCCATTTCCCTGCTGCTATCAGGAGACTTTCACATTCAGGGACCAAACAGAGGCATCAACAAAAGGACAACACCTTTCGATTTCCAGATCTGAACTCCAGAGATAGCTTTCTGGAGTCTGCGCAATGACTAATATAAATAAGGCTGGGGCCAGCCGGCAGGCTCAAGTTCCGGTGTCCATCTTACATGGCACTCGCGACGCCCTCCCCTCTTAGTCTTTTTACATATCACCATCCTGGCATGAACCACCCTAGACTGCTGTGTTTGAGAACCTTATGTCTATACCACATGGCTTTCTTCCCATTCCTTCCCTCCCCTCTTTGTCTCTTTCTCCCATCTATCGCCCTTCTAAAATTACCTCTACCATGTTTAGCTCACCCCATAACTTAGCCTCACTTAGGTGGTACTATAGGATCTGATACAAAACTCCCCTCCGATGAACTTCATACTCCTCCATTTTTTTATTGGTAGCTACATCACTATTTTAGCAGTTGTTTTTTTGTGTAAATTTCTTTATTGACATTTCAAGTAACCAAAACAATGGACATCATATGGCATTGCTGTTTTTCAGTGCAGTAGCTCAGGGCCCGTTTACAGTTGTGTTGTGCTATATTAATTCTGATTTTTATGTACTGGTATCTATGGGCCAGATGTAGCAAAGGTTTGCGAGTCGCAAATGGGCCGATTCGCTATTTGCGACAGTGCAAAATCGGAAATGGGATGCAAAAAGCCCATTTCCGACTTGCAAAAAGCGATGGGACCTGTTTGCGAGTCGCATCAGTTGCGACCCCATTTTGCGACCCGCAAATAGCAAGTCGCAATTTGCGAGTCGCAAACCTTATGCAATTGCAACTCGCAAATTGCGACTAGTCGCAAAAAGCCCAGTTTGCACGTCCCATTTACCACTAACTCAGAGCAGGTGGTAACCATTACCAAAGTATAAAAGGAGCCCCAGAAGGCATCTGGGTTCACCAAGATGGCGGAGATATACCTGATAGCAGTGAGAAGGAGAGTCCACGCAGCCCAGCAGAGGAGGAGGAGGGGCCACAGTCAGGAGAAGATATATAGAACAAGGCAGACTCTTTTTCAGCAAACTGAGGATGAGATATACGATAAATACCGCCTTAGCAGGGCAGCCATCATAGAATTAATTGATTTACTCAAACCACAGCTAGAACACCAGACCCTGCGTGGCTGCGCCATCCCTACGCATGTGCAAGTGCTATGCTCACTGCACCTCTTGGCCTCAGGGAGCTATCAGGGGGTCATTGCTGTGGCAGGTGGGGTATCCCAAAGTGCAGTGTCAAGGTTCCTCAGGGCCTTCCTAGATGCCTTGCTCACACACATGTCTCACTTCATATACCTACCAAGGAATGAGGCAGAAATGAACAGCACCAAGCTGGACTTTTACCGCATTGCCCACTTTCCCCATGTCATAGGGTGTGTAGATGGGACACACATTCAAATATGCCCCCCTGCAAATCTGGAACACCTTTTCCGCAACAGAAAGTGTACCCACTCACTCAATATTCAGGTTGTTTGTGACGCCCATTATGTAATCACGGACATTGTAGCTAAGTTTCCAGGCAGTACCCATGACTCATACATGTTTAGGCATAGTGGGATACATCAACGCCTGGAACATGGGGAATTCAGAGACGGTTACCTCCTAGGTAGAGCTGCAGACACTTGCAGACATACACACTGGTCACTGTGCATGACAATCAGGACTTCCTAACAGTGTTCTTTTTGTGCCCAACAGGTGACAGTGCATATGCTCTTAGGCCTTGGATCATGACTCCGTTTTTATCACCCAGCAATGATTCAGAGAGGCAATACAACAATGCACATAAGAGGACCAGGAACCTCATAGAGCGCACCTTCGGACTCCTGAAAGCAAGATTCAGATGCCTCCACCGCAGTGGAGGTGCCCTCCATTACCGCATTCAAAATTGTGGTCGCATGCGCCATCCTCCACAACATAGCCACCCGACGTGGGCTACCTCTCACCCCCGCAGACCCAGATCCTGATGATGAAGAGCAAGAACAACCACAACGCCATCATGGGGATAGGAGTATAGCTAATCAAGGCAGACTGAGACGGGAACACATCGCAACACAATATTTTGGAAGGTACGTGCAAACTCCAACCATACTCACCTATTGACCAAAAACTCCATTTGTTAAGTGGAACAAAAATAACTGTTTTATTAGTGCATTAATGAAACTATTTAAAAGTACTGAATGTCCATGGGCATGAAAATGCAAACCAGGCATGTGGCACATTGACGTCATGTGCCACTTCTTATGGTCCAGGGTGATCTCTAAGACCTTCTGCCCCTCCTGCCAGCCTGGCTGCTCCCTGGTGCTTCCGTGGTGCTCTGCCTGCTACTCCTGAGCACCCTGCTGTCAGTGACAGAGACACTGCTCACTGTCGAGCCCTCCTCACTGTCCTGGGGTGTTTCCCCTGTGCCCCTCAACATATTCCGTGTCTCCATCATGTCTATGATGTGGGTCAGACGTCCCAGGCCCCTTGCCACATCCCCAGCAAAATGGCCCATTTCCACCTGCAGCCCAACTGTCCTCCTCGACAGGCCTGTGGTGTTCATGGCGAGCCTGCCGATGGATGTGGCCATCCTGTCCAGTCTGTGCAGGAGCTGACGGTCCCTGCGCCGCCCACCCTCGGCCTGGGCCAGTAGTCCTCCCGCCAGTTCCCTCATGGCAAGGGCAAGGTCCCCAGTGGTATTGCAGATCATGTCCATCCTTGAGTTCAGGTGCTGCATGCTGGCATGGTTATTGCGCACGAAGCGGTGCAGCACACCACTAATCCTCCCTAAAATTCGATTTTGTAGGCGCTGACCATGCAGCAGATGTGCCTCACTGGTGCTGGGAGGAAGTAGCCCGGATGCAGACTGCAGCCCTGATGTAATGGACCTGCGACGCCTGCGCAGCGGTGGCTGCCCTGTGCTTTCACCTGTCTCATCCCTGCCTGTTGCTGGGGCAGCCTCTTGTGATATTGTTGCAGCAGGTGTGGCTACTGCAGGGATGCTGTTGACCGTGCAGGTGGGGGTGCTGGCGGGTCCTGAGGTGTCCTCATGGGGCTGGCTGCTTGGAGTAGTGGTGGTGTCTTTTTGGAGACCTGTGGGACATGGGGAACAGACTGTCAGTGTCTACTATCTATTGCACACTTCATAATAAACATTTGCCTATGACCTGCCTACTTGACTACATTTCCCATAATGCATCATTCTGGCATTTGCTACCCTGAAATGGAGCTATCTTGGTTGTGCATGCCCCTGTGTACATGGTGGGTGGGGGTATGGCATTGATAGGGGTACAGGCATATCACATGGTACTCACCAGTTGATGTGCTGGGCTCTGAGGTGTCCAGGTCCCCAAATCCAGACACTGCCTCCTGCTCCAAGGTTTCCTCCACCCTTTCTTCCAGGGGTGTGGGTGGTGGCACAGACGATGGTCCCCCTCCTGTGCCTCTCATCTCCCGGAGCCTTTCAGCCACCCTCTCCTTGGTCCGGGAGCGGAGGTCATACCACCTTTTCTTTATGTCGTCGATGGTCCTATGGCTCACCCCCAGGGAATTTATCTTGTCCTGTATGTCCTGCCACAGCTGTTTCTTGGTGGCTTCAGGAACATTGAGGGCTGATTTACCAAACAAGTCATCATAGTGCTGACAGCATTCATCTGTCAGCACCTCCAGCTCCCTCTCAGAGAATTTCATCTTCCTCTTCCTTGGTGTTCCCTCCATGGCAGCTGCTGTTTGACCTGTGTGTAGTTCGGCAGTTTAAAAGGGTGTGGTCCTCCCTCCTCCCAGGTGTATTAGTAAACTTCCTGGCTGTGATGTCATCATCATGTGCCAGGAAGTGTTTCCAGAGTGTTCTGGAGTGGTTTCTGGAGTGTTCTGCTGCACCTGTAATCAATTTACGAGTTAATCGCAATTTGCGACATCTACTCGCTAATTGCGAGTTCGTTTTTTGCACACTCGCAAAAAGCGACCTCGCAATCGGCGGACTCGCACACTGCGTTGCGAGTCCGGGTGCGAGTCGCTATTTCGGCACTTTTTTTTGCCTGCATTCCAATTTGCGACTCGCATTTTGCGAGTCGCATCAACTCGCAAAATGCGAGTCGCAAATTTTATGTTTGCTACATCTGGCCCTATATTGCTAATTTAGCAGTTGTGTCCTATTATCTTAACTCTGTTGCATCACAGGTGCCTCCAACCGATATCTCATACTCGTTGTATAAAATGTTCAGAGTCTACGTGTTAAATATCTGGCATCACCAGGCTTTACTGTTCTATGTATGTATTGTGAGCTTTACTGCTCAAGAATTCAATAAAATAATCAGAAAAGAGTGTATTTCTTTAAAATGCTGTTTGTGTCATCATGCCTCTTGTGTCCTCATGCTCAGCACTGCACTGCCCAGCTATTAGTAAAACTGGGCACCGGTTCTGATGTGTGCACTTTACCTGGGCACCTGTTGTAAGCTGAGGGTGCAGGATAGACAAACAATACCTGCGTAACTGCCTGATGGACTACTTTAAGCTACTTTGCGCACACATTAGTGACAGGAGTAGACATGAGTCTCTGTGTTCCTGTATCCTGTCTGTGCCCTCATGCCTCCTGTGTGTGTGTTCATGCCTCCTGACTGTGCATTCTTGCCTCCTGTCTGTGCCCACAGGCCTCTTGTCTGTGTCTTCATGCTTCCTGTCTGTGCCCTCATGCCTCCTGACTATGTTCAAGCCTCAGGTCTGTGTTCTCAAGCCTCCTGTGCCTTCATGCCTCCTGTGTGTTCTTGTATCCTATCTGTGACCTCATGCTTCATGTCTGTGCATTCTTGCCTCCTGTCTGTGCCCTCAGGCCTCCTGTCTGTGTCCTCAGGCCTCTTGACTGTGCCCTCCGGCCTCTGCTCTATGCCCTCACGCCTCTTGTTGGTGCCCTTATGTCTCCTGTGGGTGCCCTCATGACTCCTGTCTCAGTCTTCAAGCCTCATGTGTGGATAATTACGCCTCGTTTCACTGCAGACATGCATTGAGTATTCTGTCTATGAATCTTCTATCTGCTCGCTCCTGCCCCTGGTGTTTGAGTCCGTTAGATCCCTGACTGTTCCACCACCATGACTGACTCCAACTCCCCATCCATCCTGTCTTTGTGTCTTCCATCACCGAGCCTGGGTGCCACCAGGTATCCTATGTGTGCATCTAAAGTCTGACAATGACATCAGTGCTGTGCCATCCCCTCCCCGGGCTCCCAGACACTTCCATCACACACTTTGCCTTCATCAGAATTTTTCCAGTCACCTCGGTTTGGGCAAATTTGGGGACTTTGATTCTTTTGGTTTGGGCCTCCCACGTTGTGTTTCATCATGACATTAGGGCATCTGAAGGTGCTGCATCATCTGCAACACCCCTACTTTCAGTTCCCTTTTTGTTTGTGTGAGCTCTTTGTTCACCGGGGGCAATACAGCATCTGCAGGTGCACTTACATTGCGTAAGCAATCTGTGTGTTACCTTCAGAGAAGGGAGAGTGCACAGTCAAGAAGCCTGTCCCCCCACTTGCAAGGACCAGGACATTTTCAAGCTTGCATTCCCATAATGCACGTGCAGTGCTGCAGCTGCACACAAGCTGTCATAAAAAGTGCACATCTTACTCCTGATTTAAGTTGCAAAATATTTCAGCTTTTGCCTGCAAGAGGCAAGCCTTAAACCTAAGGTTTTCTAACAACACCTGTCTAATGTGCTTGCAAATGTACAGTATGAGGGAACATTTCCAAACAAATCCTCTCGGTAGAGCTCCCATCTCCTTCCGTAACTTGATCCTTAAACCCAGCAGTGTTTGAAAAAATAAGTGGGGCTTATTGTGCTGATAAATACACCAGATGCCTCTTCCTTTCTCAATAAATCCTTGGAGCAGCTCCATCACCGCGTAAAATCTTTTAATACTAGAACCTTTTGATGAACGTGAACATCCTAAAGTTTTTTATGATGCAAAATATTTCTGTTTAAGATCTCACAATGTGGTCAAGTGGAAGCCTAATGCAAGGTTTCCTGGTTTCACGTTGTAAATTCCATGTACTACATGGTTATCTCTTTCTTTTAACCACTTTAGATAAAAGCTTAATGCTCTGTGTTTAATTGTTTGAGGCATGAAATCAGCTCACGATGCTAAATATATTCAGGTTATGCAGGTTTTGCAAGGATTGGTAGTCATAGTGTTTGGGAAGGGCGATGTTTTAATGCAGCAGCTAAAATGAAACTAGAGCACCCACCCTAGGTCTGTGCATTTTCTCTACATAGCTAAAAATCTTTATTCACTTTCATCCTCTCTTGACTCATCCTCCCACTCCTCACCCATCCTACTATTCATTCATTGAGCCATTCAGCCATGTCCCAGATCTCTGTCCATCCATTTGATGACTCGGCAAGGTTATAAAATGCACCATATTTACCATTTATTAAAAAAAATAAATAGTTGTAGGGATCTCCTCCAAGCCCTTGGATGGAAGCCTTTGTCTAGAGATTTCCAATTGATGGTTTACATGCAAGTCTTTGCTGGACCCCCTTATTGTGTTTGCCTCTTTGCGCCATGCAGCACTGCTTAGGGCCTGGTTTAGAGTTTGGCAGATGGGTTACTCCATCACAAGTGTGACAGATATCCCGCCTGCCGTATTACGATCTCCATAGGCTATAATGGGACCATAATATGATGGATGGACGTTTGTGACGGAGTAACCCCATCTTCCAAAGTCTAAATTAGGCTCTTAGTGTTGTGCTGAAATGGCAGAGTTTTGCAAGAATGGATAATCACATCATCAAGGGGTAACTCTTGGGAACATAGCACTGCCCAGCTATAAATAAGAGCTTGCTATCTGCACATAACTTAATCTGTGCTTGTGTAATGTAAGCAGTATGCTATCTAAACACGTAAACTGACCTGTAACAAGGAGGAGGAACTCATTTGCAAGGGCGCTGTCCCATGCAAATAAACTCTACCCACATTTTTTTATCCACCCGCGCACCACACACATTATTACAAAATGAACACCATGGCGCTAGGTCCATTTTGGTTCTTTAATGCAACAATTTCTTATAGGTTCCTATATTTACTGATTCATTCCACCACCGTTTTGATCTGTACAGCGTTCTTTTTCATTCTTTTGTCAAATTAAGTTCTGCTGCTAAAACTTATAGTTTGGAATAAAAATTGCCCTTGTTTATGTTCGACTACAATGGCCTCTTGGCAACAATCATTCAAAATCATTTATGACCTTCTTTCTGACTGGTGGGATTTGTTCTTGCAACAAGTGTACATCAATCCCAAAGAATGATTTTGTCAACTTTGGATCCTGTGCATAAGGCAATGTTATGTGTTTGCCCCTAAGACATATTCTATAATCAAAATCTATTGCACATATACATGCAATACTTAAATAAAGAGTGTTGGAGAATGTTGGAGATCATTACAACAATCCCAATTCTCCAGGTTATATATATTTTTAGTGTAGTTTTTTTTCTTCACAGGAGCTCAAAAAGCAGACTATGGTTGGGGTTGTTTCATTCTCAGGCACAGTGCTACATCTTCTACACACTGATTTTTGATAGCACTCCCAGTGCTGCCTGGTGGGGCCATCCCCATTCTGATCTCTGACTTTGATACGGAGCCAGATAGGCATTGGACAAGGCCAACTCTGACACTAACTGGATCTATGCTTCCCGGGTTGGAACCAAAGCCTTATCCCTGTGGGCTCAGACTCATGGAGGAATGGGAGGGGTTGCTGGAGCCTGAAGAATACCAGCATCCAGATCCCAATTTGGATTGATGTTGCAGGTCAAGAACCTCAGCCACCCTTCTCATCACCATTGCAAAAGAGGCTTCCTCCTCCGTTCCCTTCTCCATATCCACGATAGGAGGAGAGACAATGCCACTATCTGGAGAAGTATCCAGTCCAATGCGGTTCACGGTCGGCCAGGAGCACTTTCAGTTCACTGTGCTCCCCTTTGGCTTTACCAGTGCCTCTCAGGTGTTCACCAAGATGATGGCGGTGGTTGCAGCTCATCTGCAGAGATCAGAGGTACTAGTCTTCCCCTTTCTCGACAACTGGCTATTGAAGGCAAGCTTGCCCCAGGCTGTCGTTTCCCACCTCCAGGCGACCGCGGACATCTTTCACTCACTGGAGTTCACTATCAACGTGCCAAAATCAAACCTGACTCCCTCTCAGATACTCCCTTTCATCGGAGCTGTACTGGACACAGTGCAGTTTCTGGCTTATCCTCCCGAACGGTGAGTTAAGGATATTCAGTCTACGATACCAATAGTTCACCCTTTATCCTGGGTTTCAGTGAGACTGACTCTGAAGTTGGTAGGAATCATGGCCACCTCCATTCTGATGATGACCAATGCCCTCTGGTTATATGATGCTCCGCAGTGGGACCTGAAGTTCCAGTAGACCCAGCATCGGGGGAATCTCTCCGACATAGTCCCCATCTCAGAGGGAACTGAAAAAGATCTGCAGTGGGTGCTAATCAACTGTGATCTGATCAGCGGCAGACCCCTCTCCTTCTCCCCAACCACTTCTGACAGTAGTGAAGGGTGTGTCACTCCTGGGATGGGGCTGCCATCTGGGAAAGGCAGAGATCAGATATCTTTGGTCTCCGGTGGAGTCCAAACTCCACAACAACCTTTTGGAGCTCCGAGCGATCCGACTGGCATTGAAAGCCTTTCTACTGTACATCAAGGGAAGGCTAGTGTGGGTGTTCTCAAACAAGACCACTGCCATGTGGTACTGCAACAAACAGGGTGGGTTGGGGTTGTGGACCCTTTGTCAAGAGGCCCTGTGTCTCTGGTCGTGGCTGGAATGTCGGGCATATCCCTAATGGTTGAAAACCTGACAGGCTCTCTGAACGCCAGGGCAGACAAATTCAGCCAAAGACGCCTAGCAGATCACAAATAGTGTCTCCATCCAAAGGTAATGCACGGTCTTTTTCAAGAGTGGAGAGAGCCTTGGTTTAGATCTGTTTGCCACTGCTGTGAATGCACAATATCAGCAGTTTTGAACACTGGAGTTTCCAAGGTGGCTCTTGCTCGGAGACACTTTTTATCTCGAGTGAGGTTCAGACCTTCTGTACACCTTTCCATCCCTGTACCACTCCTCCCCAGAGTTCTCAAGATGATAGGGGACAAGCATGCCCAAGTCATCCCTGTAGCTCTGGATTGGGCACATAAATTTTGGTATCCTGAGTTGTTGAGGATGGCCATTTGTCCTCAGATGAGCCTACCTCTTCAGGGGGATCTTCTGTCGCAGCATGGGAGGGTTCTCAAGTCCTCCGACCTACTTTCAGTCAGGAGCTCGCCCCCCCCTGCTCGCAGCACCACCTAGCTGTGCCTGTGTTACCTGACCCCCGCTGCTGTTCGCGTGTTTGGCGGCCCTCCTCCACCAGCAGGCACCCCCCTGCGCCTCATCCCTGGTGTCTAGTGGGCTGCAGGTAAGCGTCCCTAAACTTGCGCTTTGTTTTACTGGATTTTTGTATATTTGTGACTTTTTGCCTTCGTTTTTATTGTGCCTTATTGTATTTGCTTTATGGTGTTTTAATTGTGTCTTCTTATGCGCTCCTCTAGCGGCTCTATGAGCCGATCATCAGACTTCCCACCGCTGCCTCCCTGCGTCCCCACCCCCCTGGGGCCCCCATTCGCTGTTCCCCTCCCGCCTCCCAGCTGCTCCTCCCTCCCTCCTCCCTTCTTAATGGCAGTTGCGCGCAGCGGGCGCGCAGCTGTCACGCCAGAGGTACGACAGAGGCAAGCCCAGCGCCAGTCCCCCTGGTCCTCGCCCCCCCCACACCACCAGACACCGTTACACTGCCAGAGACCTCCACGCCCTAAACCCAGGACGCACCTCCACCTGTTTCCAGTCCTCTCCCAGGACCACCAAAGGACCCTTCGCCTGCCAAGAATGCCATTTGTCCTGCACCCTAAAGCGCAACGACAGACCCGCCAACAACTACCTTAACTGCATCCTACTCAACACTCGCTCCATCCACAAACACACTATCGAACTTTGGGACCTGCTGACCTCCTTATCACCGGACATTGCCATTACCATCCCTGAAGGCTACAAGATCACCAGGAGAGACCGCACCATTAAGCCAAGAGGGGGAATCGCCATAGTCCGCAAAAGCACCATCAAAGTCTCAACCAGCACCCACCACAAACTAAACTCAGCTGAACACCTTCACTTCAACATCCACATCAACGCCAACACCACCCTCAAAGGAACACTGATCTACAGACCTCCGGGCCCCCGAGCGCAATTCTGTGACACCATTGCCGACATCATCAGCACCCAGGCCCTCACCTCAGCAGATTACATCCTCCTCGGCAATCTGAACTTCCATCTTGATAACAACAACGACATCAACACCAACCACCTACTGGACAACCTCGCCAACCTCGGATTCAAACAACTCGTCACCTCACCCACTCACACCGCAGGCCACACACTTGACCTCATCTTCGCTGTCAACAGCCACGTCTCCTTCAGCCACACCACCGAACTTGGCTGAACAGACCACCGATGCATCCACTTCTCCTATCAGAAACCAGCTACTCACCACCACTGCAAACAACCCCCCCGACACAACTGGAGCAAAATCTCAACAGAAGAACTGATCTCCACCCTCGCCCAGACCACACCGCCTACAACCACGCACCCCGACAAAGGTGCTACCAACCTGCATCGCTGGTTAGCAGACTGCTCCAATACCCTCGCACCGCTCAAAAAACCCTCAAGCACCCTGCACAGCACCAAACCCAACTGATTCACACCTGATTTACAAATTTCCAAACAAGAGTGCCAAAAAAGAGAGAAGGCCCTGCGCCTGGATCCCAGCAAACACAGCCACATCGCACTCAAGGAGTCTATCTGCAAGCATCACCAGCTGATCCGCACCGCTAAAAGGGCCCATTTAAAAAACCGCATAGATAACAACACCCACAACAGTAAAGAACTCTTCGCATCGTCAGAGACCTCTCAAACCCCAGGACCTGCTCCAGCGAACCCCCCCACGCAAGAGTTCTGCAACTACCTCGCCAACCATTTCCGCTGCAAGATAGAAGAAATCCACAACAGCTTCAAACCCAATCTGACCACTGGCACCCTCATACCGGACGCCCTGACACAGGACCCCCCGAGCAACACCAACCTCCTTCACACCTGGGCCCTCACCAAATAAGATGACATCGCTCACGCCATGGCCTCCATCCACTCCGGATCCCCAGCGGACCCCTGCCCTCACCACATTTTCAACAAGGCAAGCAGCATCATCGCTCCCCACCTCTGCAACACCATCAACAGCTCCTTCGAATCAGCCACCTTCCCAGAAATCTGGAAACACGCAGAAGTCAACGCACTACTGAAGAAGCTGAAGGCAGACCCAGATGACCCGAAGAACTATCGGCCGCTCTCCCTCCTCCCTTTCGCGGCCAAGGTCATCGAAAAAGTCATCAACGCCCAACTCTCCCGTTTCCTAGAAGACAGCAAGACTCTCGACACCTCCCAATCCGGATTCAGAAAAAATCACAGCACCGAGACCGCACTCATCGCTGCCATGGATGACATAAGGATCATGCTAGATAAAGGCGAAACTGCAGCACTCATCCTGCTGGACCTCTCCGCTGCTTTCGACACAGTATGCCATTGCACCCTACGTACACGTCTCTACAACACCAGAATCCGCGACAAAGCCCTCAACTGGATCTCATCATTTCTTACCGGCAGAGCCAAAGAGTCCGCCTTCCAACATTCCAGTCAGAAGCCTCCAGGATCACCTGTGGCATCCCCCAGGGTTCCTCACTCAGCCCTACGCTCTTCAATGTCTACATGGCCCCTCTCACCAACATCGCATGAACACACCACATCAACATAATATCATACACAGATGACACTCAGCTGATCCTCTCCCTTACGAATGACCCTACTACTGCAAAAAACAACCTCCACAACGGACTTCAAGCTGCCTCAAGCTTAACACCGACAAAACTGAGGTCCTCATTTTCGGCCCCAACCGTTCAGCTTGGAATGACTCCTGGTGGCCCAAATCTCTAGGCACCGCGCCCTCGCCCACCACCCATGCTCGCAACCTAGGCTTCATCTTGGACCCTACTCTCAGCATGACTCAGCAGGTCAACGCAATCTCCTCTTCTTGTTACAACATTCTCTGCATGCTCCGTAAGATCTTCAAGTGGATCCCCGTCGAGACCAGAAAAACCGTCACCCACGCCCTAGATTGGACTCCGGTAACGCCCTCTATGCTGGAACAACAGACAAACTGCAATCAAAGCTACACCGAATCCAGAATGCAGCCGCCCACCTCATCCTCGACGTACCACGCCGCAATCACATCTCCCCCCACCTCAAAGACCTGCACTGGCTGGCTACCCATACCAAAGAGGATCACCTTAAAGCACCTGACCCACGTTCACAAAGCCCTCTACAAAACAGGACCGCCTACCTCAATGCCAGACTCCACTTCCACACCCCCGCACACCATCTCCGCTCCGCCAGCCTCGCCACTATCTATCGCATCCGACACACCACTGCCGGAGGAGGATCCTTCTCACACCTCGCTGCCAAGACCTGGAACTCGCTACCGCTCCAGTTACGCCAGACTCAGGACCTCCTGACGTTCAGGAAATGCCTCAAAACATGGCTTTTCGGCCAGTAGCTTTCCCCCCCCCAGCACCTTGAGACCCTAACGAGTGAGTAGCGTGCTTTATAAATATACTGATTGATTGATTGATTGTTTGATTTGCCTTCTTGCGTGAAGATTGAGCGGCAGCATTCAACCTTCCACCCGAAGTCTGCATGTTATCTTGGCAGTCAGACATTCCTCCACCAACATGGTATACACCCGATGCTGCGGAATATTTGTGGCATTCTTTCTCATTCCCAGCAGGGCAGTGCTCTGGGCACTTTGAAGGGCTATCTTTCTGCTATTTCAGCTTTTTTGCGTCGCTTGATAGGCCATCCCTCTTCAGATCCCCTATTCTAAATACATTTTTGAAAGGGGTACAACATTTGTTTCTACCTTCTCCTTTCATTATGCTTCAGTGGGACTTCAATCTTGTCCTCAACTTCCCTCTGTGCACTCCCTTTAAGCCCATGCATAATTGTCCTCTCAGGCTCCTTACCATCAAGACGGCCTTCCTTGTGGTGACAACATCTGCCAGGAGGGTCAGCAATCTTCAGGCTTTGTCATCCTAGCTTCCATATTTGAAAGTCTTCCCACACAAACTGGTACTTCGTACGAGAGCCGCCTTTCTGCCAAAAATAGTCACTCCCAGGCCAGTCCATCACTCTGCCTAATTTACACTCTGCCATATCCCTCCAAGGAGGAGGAGCGACTTCATCGTCTGGACCTAAAAAGAGCATTGTCTTTCTACTTTGACTGCACACTAGAGTTCGTGGGTGGACGACCCACTCTACGTCGGATATGTCGGAACAAAGGAAGGACAGGCTGTGCAGAACCGGACCATTTCCTGATGGATCACGCTTTGTATCAAAATCTGCTACATATTGACCAAGGAAAAACCCCCTGAGGCTTTGCCTGCTCATTACACCAGAGCAAATGCTGCGACCACCGTGTTAGCATGAGCAGTTCCAGTCCTGGACATCTGCCATGTAGCAATGCGGGTTTGTTAGAATTCATTTTGAATTGCTTCGTTTCTTTTACACGTGTAAGTTTGAGCTTTTGTGGTCTCTGAACGCACTGTCTATCACATATGTTATCTTATGTATATTTGTTTAGGTAAAATAAGCCTGGTTCCACGCCATAGGCTTGCAGCTGGTTTCTTTCCCTAACTGGGGCACTGTACTCATTATAATTGTGTGTTCAAATAACTAACTGACCTCGGCTGTGGTATTTTGGGGAGGGAAAGGCTGATATCTATACCTTTGAACCACGTAATCCTTTGAAGGGTCTCAAGAATGTGGGGAGTCAGGCAGCTGCAGAAGGGAGGCAAGGACAAAGCTGGGAATGGAACCAGTGTGTGGAAACTGATTAACTCCTTAAAATATCTGTATGACGTATATCATTATTTACACATTTTATGTATCCTTTGATGTATGAGTATAAATATCACTGTTAAACGCTTTATGCTAGCACACTTTACTTCGGGCCTGGGATGCCAGTGGTAAACCTGTCCTCTTTGCTGCAGCAAAAATAAACAGACCTTTGGTCATAGATTTTTCACTCCGGCTCTCCGTGTCAAAAACTCCTTTGTAAATGCATTTGTAAGTATCTGCAAATATGTGCATTTGACAATTTTGGCGCCCGAACAGGGACCTTCCAGTGGATATCTTCAGTAGCTCTGTCACGAGACGTGCTGCCAGTGGGGGGACGCCGTTCCGGAGGTGTAGATTCCAGGGGCCCCTGCACAAAGACTTAGTTTCAAAAGCAGCTGCATCTTATCCACCGGGCAGGCCTCTCCCCGCTTTCTCATGATGTCCCAGCGAAGTCCCTGAAAACATCGGTGTTTATCTTGACTGATTAGTCTGACACGGGCGGCCGGAGAGAAATCCAGGAAAAGCAGATAGTCAGGTAAGACTGTTCCTCGCTGGCTATTTGTCTGCTTTAACTTGCATTTGAGAGAATAATTGTTTTTGGATAACTTATCATTTTTGGGAATGATTAGTTCTTGGTAAATTTGCATTTGTACAAGGTACCATTTGACAATTTGTATTACACGTGTTTTTCTTGTTTGAGTAATTTGCCCAGGCCTGGAGCAATTTGTAAGTTGGTAAATATTTGAAAAAGGGTTTTTTTTTCTTCTTTGGTGCACATTTGAAAAAGGTTTTCTTTGGTGCACATTTGAAAAAGGGTTTCTTTGGTGCATGTTACATTTTGAAATTTGGTGTGTGTTGTCTTTTGAAAATTTAAAAGGTTAGATATGGGAAATAAGAAATGTTGGCAAGGGTTATGTCTTTGTTTTCGCCGAAATCATGTGCCACGTTTAGATAAAAAGCAACCGATCCCAAAAGAGGGAACACCAGGGTGGGACATGTTAAAGGATTATGGTTTAGAGAATAATTTGTATAATAGTATATGGCGCAGGTATACTAGACATTGTCCTGACCTCCAGTGGCCAGAGGATGGGTCTTTTGATTTAAAGAAACTAACCTACCTACAGGAATGTTTGTTTCATAAAAAGGCTAGACAACATATGTTTGAGGTATACAGAAAATGGGAAATGGAGGCCAATAAAAGAAAAATTAAATCAGATAAACTGATAGAGAGGGAAAATAGGAGAACCATCATGCAAAAGGCCGCCCTTTATCACCAGTCCCAAACCCAGAAAGGGATTGAATCTGAAGATAGAGTCCATAGGGCTCAGGTGGAGGGAAGTTATGTATCAAAGCCAACAGAAACCAAACATGCATTAGAGGAAGATGAGGTAATGCTACAGCTATTAGATAATAGCCCTACTGCACCTCCACCTTACACACCCCCTGCAGTAGCCCAACCTATCATGGGGGCACAGCAACAGCAGCAAGGGCAAGGACACAATTTGGGAAATCCAGGTGCACCACTACAGCAGCATGTGCCACAACCACCACAGCCTCTAGCCCAAGCTACCCCAATAGCCCAAGTCCTAATCCCTCCACCACCTGCCCCACCACTACCAGCCAGCACTGCAAGGTTACAAATAATGTTCCCTGCCCCTAATACCCCAAATGGACAACGCCGACAGTGCACAGCCATGCACTCACTTTCACCCATATGGAGCACACCTATTAAGTCGATTTCGCCCCCTAGTACCCGCTCCACTATTGGGGATGGGGAAAAACGGGTTATCAAGAATCAGTCAGAGAACTGGATGTCACATCCTATTTACACCCACACCGATATTATGGACACAATACAACAGATGTCACATTTTGGACAGCAATTAGCACTGCTGTATATGATTGAAAAATTGGAGAGGGATTGGAAGTCTTGTATTACAGATTCTACCCCTCTCCCTTATGAACAAGAATTATACCAATTATGGCGGGACAGTGTGGCTTGTATTCTTGATAGTAACAGCATAAATGAGGGAGTACGCATTTGTGTCATAGCCAGGGAAGATGTTCTAAATAGATATGACAAGGGGTACCCAATGAGGGAAGTGCACCCTGATATGCCCACTGCAGCTGCAGTTGCAGCAGCAGCTGCCGCCGGACAACCAGCTCCCGGGCCGGTGGCCCAATTTGTCCATATACCATGGAAAAGGGAGGAGGTAATGGCTATAAAGAAAGACTTGCCAGACCCTCGAAAGAATCCAGCTGGATTCTATCGGGACCTTAGAATTGCCATTTCCACCACAACCATGACACTCAAAGACATTGACTATTTTTTTGGTGTTTTATTGGGTCCTGAAGTTTGGCATAAAATTAGAAGAGTAGATGATGCACCTACTTTGGGAAATACATGGGGGGGTTTAGAAGCACGAGAAGCACAAAGGGCACCAAGCATCAAGATATTTTAGATTTACCTAACCGGATATTGACTAAGTTAGAAACTGTTATACCTCTTCAGACTGTGGATTGGGGAAAACTTGCCACTTATAAACAGAAAATAGGTGAAGATGTCCCAGATTATTTTACTAGAATTGAACAAGCTTTCATAGATTTTAGCGGTCAAGACCTCGCCACCGTAACAGGTGTCACACTATTTGTAGAACGCTTTGTTAATGGCCTTCTACCTGAAATATCACAAAAATTAAAAGCAACAGAGAGTTCGTGGATGACGAAGGGACAGGCAGAGATTTTGCAGATGGCGCAATACTATGAGAGCAGGTACAAGGAAGAATTAGAAAAGAATGAGAAGTCAGTAAAAGAATTGAAGAAAAAGGTATTATTACAGCAGGCATACCCTCAGCGGGATACAACCCCTCAGCAAAGGGGTGGCCCACCAAGGGGACGGGGAAGGGGTCGAGGCCGAGGTGCATCTGCACCACCCCAAGACCGCCGATTAAATATCAACCAATGTGCCTACTGTAAGCAGGATGGACATTGGCGTGATACTTGCCCGTTACTGGAAGGAAGACAAAGTATGTCACTTCATAGAGGGAACGCGGCAGGTAATGCACGAGGACGAGGAAGAGGTAGAACTGATCAGAATTCGCAGAATGAGAATCAGGTCCCGCGTAACACTAATATTTTTGACAATGCATTTGAACGACAATATTATGCTGATGATTTCTTTTCTGAATCCTACAATTATTAGGACAGCCACAGACAGGGCCAGGGGCGAGTAAGTATTCCTGTAGATCAAAATGGTCCCTACATTGATGTAAAAATCGAAGGAGAGGGCCATAAGTTTCTTCTAGATACTGGTGCCACCAGAACATCTATTGCACATTCTGCAGTCCCCGGGGCTCCCCTGTCTGGGCTTCATACCACATCAATTGGGATTTCTGGAATCCCCGTGGTGAGCCCCATCTCAACACCTATGAGAGTAACTGTAGGCCCATTTACAGTACACACGCCACTCTCTTTAACATCAGGTTGCAATGAAAACTTGTTTGCATTAGATTTGTTAAAGAAATTAAATGCAGTTATTCACTGTTCAATGGATGGTGTCTATGTAACTATGGATAGTGTTTCCCCAACTCGGTGCATGTTTTCACAGGAATACGACTTACCCCCAGAGCTAAAGGAAATAGACCCTCGCTTATGGGCAAAAGGCAAGAATGATGTAGGCATTATGGATATCGACCCTATTGTAATAAAAATCAAACCAGGTGCCCGGTTACCTCGTGTTCCTCAATACAAATTACCTAAATCAAGCGAAAAAGGGCTCAAGGCAGTCATATCTGATCTTGTGCATGCAGGTGTCATAAAGGAAATAGTGAGCAGCCCATGTAACAGTCCAATCCTTCCTGTTGTAAAGAAACGAAATGATGCTAATAGATTAGATGGTGAGCAATCATTTACTGATAACACAGTATATCGATTAGTTATTGATCTCCGAGAAATTAATAAAATAGTAATTCCCCAGTTTCCCGTGGTCCCAGACATGAATAGTCTTTTCACCATGATTCCACCCTCTGCGTGTTTTTTCACCGTAATCGATTTGAAGAATGCGTTCTTCAGCTTTCCAATTGCCGAAGAATCTCAAAATTTGTTTAGCTTCGCGATTTTTGGTAGATCATTCGCGATGACAAGAATTCCTCAGGGATTTGTTGAGTCCCCGAGCATATATAGTCAATGTCTTAAACGTCAATTAGACCAATTCAATCCACCTTCAGGCTCTGCATTGTTGCAGTACATTGATGATATTTTAATTGCCTCAGATTCCATGACACAATGTAAGACTGATACTGTTGCATTATTACATCATTTAGCACCTCTGGGCCATAAGGTGTCCCTTCCAAAATTGCAGTATTGTAGAGAGGAGGTCACCTATCTAGGACACCTCCTCTCTAAGGAGGGAAGGAGATTACATCCAGACAGAATTAAACTGGTTCATACAATGACTGCACCACGCACCCCTTCTGAAGTCCGAGCATTTTTGGGATTTACATCCTTTTGCAGACAGTGGATTCCAAATTTTTCACTTATAGCAAAACCATTGACTGCTCTGACACTTTCAGATGTGCCCTCTCCTGTACCTTGGACTGACAAACGTGAGGAGGCTTTTCAAGATTTAAAAAAGGCGATGTGCTCTGCTCCTGTATTGGGTAATCCGGATTACAGCAAACCATTTGTTTTATTTGTGCATGAAAAGCATGGCTGTACATTGTCTGTTTTGACACAGGATCAAGGTGGGAGACTACGCCCTTGTGCATACTTCTCTTCCACCTTGGACACTGTGGCGCAAGCTTTGCCTACTTGTCTTAGAGGAGTGGCTTCTGCAGCAGCTGCGGTGAAACAAAGTGAAGGGTTTGTTGGTGGCAATCCGCTCACTGTGATGGTTCCTCATGCCGTTGATATTTTGTTAAACAAGACACAGACGCAGCACCTCACCAGTGCTCGTCTAACGGGTTACGAATTAACATTGTTCAGTCCAAATATTACTTTGAAGCGGTGCAATGTCTTGAACCCAGCTACGTTACTACCCCTCCCTCAGGACAATGTGGAATTTGATCATAATTGCATTTTTGCCACTGAGGAAGAAACCAAGGGACGGGTAGACTTAACAGACACTCCCCTATCTGACCCACAGGGAGAGCTGTTTGTAGATGGGTCTTGCTTCAAGTTACCAGATGGTACGACCACTGCAGCCTATGCCGTCACCACAGTCAAAACAGTGGTTGAATCTCATAGAATCCCGCAAAATTCGGCACAGGCTGCAGAATTAATTGCCCTCACCAGAGCTTGTGAAATAAGTGAACATCTTAGTGTTAACATCTACACTGATAGCCAATATGCGTTTGGAGTAGCTCATAATTTTGGGCGACTCTGGGCGAATAGAGGCTTTATCACGTCACATGGCACTACCATTCAGCATGGCAACTTGATTGTGACACTTTTGAATGCTCTCAGCCTGCCCCGTCAGGTCGCAATCATTAAGTGTAGTGCCCACAAAAAAATTATTGATGATATAGGACGAGGAAATGCTTTTGCAGATGCTACAGCGAAAGCAACAGCACGAGCACCAGTTGACAATCATATGTTGAGAGTAGCATTAAGAGAGAGCCCCAGAACGAAGTACTAGAAAATACCATGCAGTGTGTGAGAGATATTCAAGCAGAAGCAACAGCAGAGGAAAGGGAACAGTGGGAGAAGAACGGTAGACTAGACAGTGAGGGTTGTTACACAGATGACACAGACAGAAGAAGATGGATGTTACCTAATTGTTATGTACACGCTATGGTTACTATGGCCCACAGTCCTGCACACATCAGTGCCCAAGGCATCAAGACAACTTTGGACCATGTTTGGAGTAATCCTCTGATATCCAAAGCTGCTAATAACCTGGTTAAAAGTTGTATGGTGTGTGCAGTGCACAATGCAGGAAAAGGGACCCCTACGCCCCCTGGCCACTTTGCCCCTCCTGATCTCCCCTTTGAAGCTATACAGATGGATTTTATCCACATGGAACCGTGTAACAAACTGAAATACGTGTTAGTGGTAGTATGCATGTTTTCAAAATGGATAGAGGCCTACCCATTAAAAGACAATGGTGCTCTCTCTACCGCCAAAATATTACTAAAAGAATATTTTCCTAGATACGCATTGCCACGATTAGTCTGGAGTGACAATGGCAGTCATTTTTCTAATGAGGTAATGGAGAAGGTCTGTACCGCCCTTAACATCAAACATCGATTTCATGCTGCAAATCACCCACAATCAGCGGGCCTTGTAGAAAGGTATAATTACACCTTGAAGAGCAAAATAGCTAAGATTTGTGCTGAGACCAACTTAAAATGGCCAGATGCTTTGCCCCTAGCATTAATGTCCATCAGGATGACTGCCAGTAGCAAGTCACGATTATCCCCCTATGAAGTTGTCATGGGGAGGCCAGCCAATATCTGGGGGGTACCACGACCAAAGAAGCTTTCTGAAGTGCAATATCCTTTGTTTGTAGATTACTGTAAGCAATTGACTAAAGATTTGCGTTTGATCCACCAACAGGTCAAGGCCAGCCTACCGACTCCTCTTGAAGGCCCTGGTCACCCTTTTAAGCCAGGGGATTGGCTTATGACAAAGAATTTTCAAAGAACCAACAGTCTTCAGCCCAGGTGGCGGGGGCCAGCCCAGGTACTGCTTGCAACACAGACAGCGGTGAAAGTGGAAGGAAGGAAAAACTGGATACATGCTAGCCACTGTAAGCGTGCACCAATTCCACTACAAAGTACTCTAACAGCAGAATTACCATTGTCTCCTGATTACAGAGAAGTAGGGAGACAGGAAACACCTCCACAGGTTTCAAGTGCTACTTCTGCTCCTGAGGTGACACAGCAGCCCAGTGACGAAGAGTTGCTGTTTGAAGATCAACAAACTCATCGATACAACCTGCGTCCTCGCCCTTCCAAATGAACAGAATTTTGAAGGTGCGTAAGGTGGTGACCCCTACGAAAAGCTACATTTACATCACCCTGATAGCTCCTAGCTTGGAATTGCAAACTGAGGTCTCTTCTGAATGGCCAAGGAATCCTTTGCTCAGCAGAATACGGCACGCCTGCCTTCGTGAAATACAGTTCCCCGCTTTCACCGCCACCGGCATTTCCGATGCCATTGATGTACCAGCATTAAAACGAGCTATCCTCACTGTTGTTACGCACACTTTGGGCGACGAGGTTGTAAATGACTGTGATGATTAAATTTCCAGCATGAACAGGAACACGGGTGACTAGCCTGTGCAACGACACCAGAACATTGGTCAGAACAATTGTCTCAACGAGAACACAAGCATAGTGGGATGTAGCTTGTGCAACGCTATTCAAGCAGTGGGTAAATGGAGTTAACAGTTCTGTGACTGGCGGAAAAAAAAAAAAAACAAGTACCAGTTCTACGGAAGCGGCCAGCCATTAGGGTTGGTGCGGTTTGTAGTCCCAGCGGTAAAAAAAAAAAAAAAAAAAAGGTGCCCTTTTTCTGTTTAATACCCAAGCACATCACTGATCTGGTTGAAAATTGCTGGCCTCCGCCCTCATTTTTGCTGAGACACTGAACGAAACTGACAAACTATACTGAAGACGAACTTTGAAGTATCGCGACTTACTCACTGGGAGTTGAGACTCACCAGGAGTTAAAACTCGAAAAGGAGAAGATAAGGGACCTAGGATCAAGCCAACATCTATTGTCCTGTATTTGAAAAAAAAAAAACTTGTTCATGGACCAACCAGTGCAGCCTAACTGCTAGAGTGGAAAGCACGGCGGTGCTGAACCCTAGTGGGTGTGAACATTGAAGGAAAATTTACTTATCTGTATCTATACGTATATGATTATTAGTATAGTGATATCAATATTTTGCATTTACATATTTGGTAATTGTGTGGGTATATTTTTGAACACGCGTAGGCGGTTGAGACGAGTAAAACGGTATCATAGAAAGGTTGTAGGACCAAGGAGGAGAGCACAATAAAATTATGAAAATATATCCATTTGGCAGGACAAATATCCCTCTAGAGAATAGGGAAAAGTGGCCTTATAACTATTTCTACAAAACAACAATGAAGTACCTAGTGACCCTTATGTTAATATGTATAATGTCCAGTGGTGTTGCATCATTGTTGCAAAATCCTACCTTACATCCATTGATAAAGGTTCATGGAAAATTAGCGGAGACATTAAGTCTCACTGACTGCTGGATTTGCCGGCACTTGTCTAGACACCCCGAGGATCCTATAGGCCTTTATGAAGTACCAGTATCACCAAGCGAATATGAAAGAGGGGAAGTGTGTCTTGTACCAAATACCACTTGGAGATGTGACCAACAAGAATATCAATGGTACCCTAGGTGTGCGGTGCTCCCTAATACCCAGGCAGAATACAAGCTCTCCCCGATGCCTGGAGAGAATGCCACACTTAAAATGTTTCCCATATGTTTTGGTACCTATTTTTATGGGCAAAACCCAGAGGCAAAATACATGGGAAAGATCCCTCCTGAACAGTGTGTTTACACTTTGTTATTTGATATAAAAACAGGGAATTGGGATCTTGAAGGAGAGGAGAAAATAGACAGAAATTGGACAGCGTTAATTAATGGGACTCATCAAAATTACACTGTAAATTATTGGAACCTGACTGTGGGAGAAAATGAGATTCTAGTAGATCCAGAAGGATTGTTATATGATCCCTCCAGAGAACAAGATAGAAATGGGAAAAATTCACCTGTAATATTGTCCAGGGTTTTCCTTGGCCCCCTCTGGACGGCTAGATGTTCATATGTTGCACCCTGGGCAAATGTATCATTGCTAAATACAATTTGGGAAGATTACAAGTATTGCAATAATTCTGAGCATGACACCCCAGAGGGTGTAGGATTGCCCCGAATAAAATACAGCATTATAAATTCACAAATCCAGGGAGGCATGTACTTCGTATGTGGAAGAACTGCATATAAAGTACTACCTCTAAACTGGGAAGGGATATGTTCACTGGCATATTTGGCACCCAACATTACTGTGATATCAAATATATCATCTTCCCAGCCCCTTAACATGGGGAGTTTTGCACATAGGTACAAACGAGGGACACCCATACTGGAGGAGCGAAAGAACTGGGTATTTCAAGTATTACATGTTCTTATTCCAGGATTTGGAATTTTAGATTTACAACTGGCAATGATGAATATGTCAGCTGAATTAGCCATTGCATTTAATGCCACCAGGGAGGCCATAGGAAGTATACAGATAGAGATAAACTCTGCAGCCCAATTGGCGATACAAAATCGGCTTGCCCTAGACTTGATTACAGTACAACAAGGAGGAGTATGTGTTTTAATCCAACATCAGTACCAGCAAAAGTGCTGTTATTTTGTCAACAAGTCATCAGAGATAGAATTGGATATTGGGAAAATAAAAGAAGCAGTACAGGTATTTGAAAAGGGGGGCCAATATGAAGGAGGCGATTGGAGTTTATCATGGTTATGGTCTTGGTTTGGGGGGTGGGGCTGGTTGTTTAAAGACATACTTTTTATAATAATAGCTATTGTATTAAGTTGTTTATTAGTACAGTGCTTACCTGCTCTCTGTTCCTGTTTAAAATTGTGTAAACTTCCGCCAGTGAAAATACTAAAACCAATCGAGCTATGATGCAGAGGGAAGAGATAAATTCCCTAATGGCTATTGACCCCACTATCCTCACTACAGATACTGGTTGCTCATACCCATCGGTTGTTTATGTCCCCATGAATGCAAATTTCAATGAAGTAGGAGTAAAATTCAACATATATGAGGAAATTTAGAACTATTCAAAAACGTTTATTATGTTCAGAAGAAAAAAAACTCAAAAAGGGTCGATTGTTAGAATTCATTTTGAATTGCTTCGTTTCTTTTACACGTGTAAGTTTGAGCTTTTGTTGTCTCTGAACGCACTGTCTATCACATATGTTATCTTATGTATATTTGTTTAGGTAAAATAAGCCTGGTTCCACGCCATAGGCTTGCAGCTGGTTTCTTTCCCTAACTGGGGCACTGTACTCATTATAATTGTGTGTTCAAATAACTAACTGACCTCGGCTGTGGTATTTTGGGGAGGGAAAGGCTGATATCTATACCTTTGAACCACATAATCCTTTGAAGGGTCTCAAGAATATGGGGAGTCAGGCAGCTGCAGAAGGGAGGCAAGGACAAAGCTGGGAATGGAACCAGTGTGTGGAAACTGATTAACTCCTTAAAATATCTGTATGACGTATATCATTATTTACACATTTTATGTATCCTTTGATGTATGAGTATAAATATCACTGTTAAACGCTTTATGCTAGCACACTTTACTTCGGGCCTGGGATGCCAGTGGTAAACCTGTCCTCTTTGCTGCAGCAAAAATAAACAGACCTTTGGTCATAGATTTTTCACTCCGGCTCTCCGTGTCAAAAACTCCTTTGTAAATGCATTTGTAAGTATCTGCAAATATGTGCATTTGACAGGTTTCCTAGTACATGTTCACAAAACACTGCTTCCTGGACAGAAGGTCTGTCGGGAAAGGCATTTTGCCCATTCAGTCCTGCAGG
The DNA here is from genome assembly GCF_031143425.1 of Pleurodeles waltl. Classification (NCBI taxonomy): domain Eukaryota; kingdom Metazoa; phylum Chordata; class Amphibia; order Caudata; family Salamandridae; genus Pleurodeles; species Pleurodeles waltl. The sequence goes on from NC_090445.1 coordinate 43,154,168, forward strand.
ACTTCCTTATATGAAATTGATTTGCACACTCACCTCCAGGGAGGTATTGCTTTGGTATCTATTCTAAGGTAAGGAATCTGCGGCTAGAAGTCTCTATGAGATGAACAAGTTAATTACCACCAGTAACACTTTGGCCCTCATTACAACATTGGCGGTAAATCCCGCTTACTGCCGGGCAGAAGACCGCCAACACACCGCTGGGGATGCGGAATTCCGCTACAGCTATTATGACCCACAGCTCGGAATCCGCCATAATCCAGACACCCACACAAGTCCGCCACACCTAAGGTCCTTGATAAACTGGTGATAACAAAACCGACACTGTCACGCCAACAGGAATACGCCCACACTATCCTAACCCACGAATCCAAGCGGCGGTCTTTCAACCGCGGTATTCCATTGGCAGTACACACTGCTGCGCTCAAAATACACACACATTTACAAAACACAACCACATTGGGCAATTCGAAATACACACACCTGATAAACATACACACACCACTCCCACACACCCAATCCAATATAAAAAACACACCCACATCACCCACAAACCCTTACTACCAAATTTTCGAAAGAAGGCCAGAGAGACACCACCGGAAACAACACTAGCATCCACAGACACACAACATCATCACTCACACAACATCCACGCACCTCAAACAACACACAACACATCCCCTCACACATCACAACACACACCACCTCACACATCACCCACACCACATCATGGCACCTCAACGAAACCCCAGGTTCTCTGAGGAGGAGCTCAGGGTCATGGTGGAGGAATTCATCCGGGTAGAGCCACAGCTATTCGGATCACAGGTGCAGCACACCTCCATTGCTAGGAAGATGGAGCTATGGCGCAGAATCGTCAACATGGTCAACGCAGTGGGACAGCATCCAAGAACTAGGGATGACATCAGAAAGAGGTGGAACGACCTACGGGGGAAGGTGCGTTCAGTGGTCTCCAGACACCAGATTGCAGTACAGAGGTCTGGCGGTGGACCCCCACCGCCTCCCCCACAACTAACAACATGGGAGGAGCAAGTCTTGGTAATACTGCATCCTGAGGGTCTCGCAGGAGTAGCAGGAGGAATGGACTCTGGTAAGTCAACTCTTAACTATTATATCTCCCACCCTACCTGCATGCCATCACATACCCCCACCCTCACCTCCATCACCTCACATATGTCCCACTATCACAACCCACCCATCCCAACACCAAGCCCTGCATGCAACACCGAAGCATGGACACCCATCACCAAAGCATGTCCACTACAGATACCCACACAGACCCCAAACCAAATATCACACAAGGACCTAGACAAGAATGCAAGCACTGGAGTACAGGGTCTCTCACCCATTGCACACAATGGCACACACAGATGCAATAATCATGCCTTTACACCCCTGCAGGACCACTACCCAATGTCACCGGACAGGAGGTACCAGACATGTCCAGTCCCCCCACAGAAGCGACCCACAGTGATGACAGCAGCTCTGCACAACTGGATCAAGATGACCAGCCCGGCCCATCAGGGACCTCGGACAGTCGGTTCCCCTGACACTGGCACAAGCCACCACAGAGCCTCCCCCTTCAGGAAACACCACCACAGCACCCACTCAGTGGGCCCATCCCTCTGTGCCCAGGACACGTCAATCAGTAGTGTGTTCACCACTAGTGGGAAACCAGGCAAACCCACCACCCCAAGAAAATCAGGGACCTGGAGGCAGTGGCAGTGGGCACACAGTTCAGGGGACAGAGGAACAGGAAAACAGGGGAACTGGGGGGACTGCTGTGCGACAGGGGGAGGACAGGCCCAGGGAACCCACTCTCCACGAGGCCCTCTCCAACATCATGGGAGTGTACCCTCATTCCCAGGAGACAATGGCAACAGTACTGGCCAACTTTCAGGAGACCCAGCGGCTGCAGGAGGAACACTATCTGGGGATCAGGGAGGAACTGAAGTCCATTAACACCACCCTGGTCACCAATGTAGGGGTGCTGCAGGACCTTGTCAACACTAGGAGGGACACTGTGGCACAACAAGGGGCCCCTGACACTAGCTTGGATGATAAACAGCCCTCCACCTCCGCCGGTGCTAGTGGACAGGAGGCACCGCCACAGGACCACGACACCAGCACCCCACCCCCTGCAGATGGAGAGCCACCCCGCAAATGGTCCCTGAGATCCAGGAACAAGACAGAGAACATTGCCAAGACCCCCACCAGGAAATGAGACCCCCCTGAATGTCACCCTTCTGTCCCACTTTGTCACCCTGTCCATCCTTCAACTGCCCTTGCTCCACTTCCTATGCCCCTTTGGACAATGCACCTGTGAAACAAATAGACTGGACTCTGCCATGGACATTCCTCCACCCTCCCCCCTGCCCATTTTACAACCCTGTCCACTTATTTGCACAGAAATAAACACACATCAACCATCAAACAATCTGGAGTCAGTCTGTGCTTTCACAAATGTGTAATTGCAATAACTATGGAATATAGCAATGTCAATTTAGTTATCCACATACCGATGAAACACAGCTGTAGGGCTGGAGGAAATATAGCAGAGGTCACAAAGTGGGACCCACATCTGTTAAATGGAAAGGCAAAGTGACAAGTCAGGGTCCATACACTGAGTGAGAATGAAAGACTTATGATAGCTCAAACAATAGTATGAAATGTGTGAGGCAGTGACATCTTCTTACCTGTGTCTCACTGGAAGTATTGCTGGATAACGTTGTTTCTATTGTCGATATCCTCTTCTTCTGCCTCCTCTTCTTCACTGTCCACAGGCTCCATAGCTGCCACAAGAGCTCCAGCTGGACCATCCTCCTGCAGAAAAGGCACCTGTTGTCGCAAAGCCAGGTTGTGCAGCATACAGCAGGCAACGATGATCTGGCACATCTTTTTTGGTGAGTAGTAGAGAGAACCACCTGTCATATGGAGGCACCGGAACCTGGACTTCAGAAGGCCGAAGGTCCGTTCGATCACCCTCCTAGTTCGCCCATGTGCCTCATTGTAGCGTTCCTCTGCCCTTGTCCTGGGATTTCTCACTGGGGTCAGTAGCCATGACAGGTTGGGGAACCCAGAGTCACTGGAAAATTTTGAGGGACAACTGTTAGACACACACTAACCCGTAGGGACAACCACATACACAGACAACTATTCACACTGTATAGGGTCCTTGTCCTCACCTATTAGCCCCACACGGTGCCTCTGGAGTTGTCCCATCACATAAGGGATGCTGCTATTCCTCAGAATGTAAGCTTCATGCACTGAGCCAGAAAATTTGGCATTCACATGGGAGATGTACTGGTCGGTCAAACACACCATCTGCACATTCATCGAATGGTAGCTCTTCCGGTTTCTGTACACCTGTTCACTTGTGCGTGGGGGTACCAAGGCCACATGTGTCACATCAATGGCACCTATGATGTTGGGGATATGTCCCAGGGCATAGAAGTCACCTTTTACTGTAGGCAAATCCTCCACCTGAGGGAAAACGATGTAGCTGCGCATGTGTTTCAGCAGGGCAGACAACACTCTGGACAGCTCATTAGAGAACATTGGCTGGGACATCCCTGATGCAATGGCCATTGTTGTTTGAAAAGACCCACTTGCCAGGAAATGGAGTACTGACAGGACCTGCACTAGAGGGAGTATCCTTGTGGGATGGCTGATAGCTGACATCAGGTCTGGCTCCAACTGGGCAAACAGTTCATGGATTGTTGCACAATCAAGTCTGTATGTGACTATTACGTGTCTCTCTTCCATTGTCGACAGGTCCACCAGCGGTCTGTACACCGGAGGATGCCGCCATCTCATCACCTGCCCCAGCGGACGTGCCCTATGGAGGAGAACAGCGAGCAGAGAGCCATCCAACACTGAGGTATCACAAAATGTAATTTGCACACATTTATTAATCCGCAATGTGCCTGTTACTGTGTGTATGCAAGGCCTAGATAGGTGTGACGCAGTTATTATTAATACCATGTGGCCCCCTGAAATGGCGGCTGCCTGACCTGTAAGGTGGGACAAGGGGATATGAGGTAACTGCGCTGGCGTTCTACACCGTCGCGGTAGGCGGTCGAAGACCCGGGCGCAATCCTGCATTGGTTAACATTGGACCCTATGGGTCCCAGGAGCACCGCTGCGGATGTGACCGCCATTTTCTGTCTGTTCACTCACTTCATACCTGACCTTCAACAGGAGAGGATCTACACTGCAAGTGCTTCTGTGACCTCGGTCTGGAAGCGACGATGGCTCATGTGTCTGGGGAAAGGGCCCCTGCCTTCACTTCGGAGGAGTTGGCGAAACTAGTGGATGGGGTCCTCCCCCAGTACACACAACTGTACGGTCCTCCAGACAAACAGGTGAGTACACTGTGAGCATGCTGCATGGGCAATGCCTGTTTGGAGTGGTGTGGATGAAAGATACATGGGGGTTTGGACTGAGGCCTGCATGAACGGACGGTGAGTGAATGTGCGTCAGGGCATGGGTGGGAACGTGGGCCAATGAGTATTTACGGTACGGACGTGTAAAGATTTTCCTTTTCCCCTGTACTATTCCTCTAGGTCAGCGCCCACCAGAAGAAGGATATTTGGCGTGCCATCGCCAAGGACGTCCGGACCCTGGGGGTCCACCACAGACGAGGCACCCACTGCCGGAAAAGATGGGAGGACCTTCGCCGCTGGAGCAAGAAGACGGCGTAGGCCCAGCTGGGGATGGCCTCCTAGCGTGTGAGGGGTGCCCGTCGCACCATGACCCCCCTGATGTTCTGGATCCTGGCGGTGGCGTATCCGGAGTTGGATGGGCGCTTGAGGGCATCACAGCAGCCACAAGGCGGTAAGTACAGTCACATTCATCTGACTCAGCACGCATTACGAGGTGTCTGGGTGGGGGAGGTGGGCAGTGGGCTCCCCTAGGCCAGGGCAAGCTTGGTAGGCAAGGTCCCTTGTGAGGCAGGTTCAGTGGAACCCCAACCCCACTAGTGGTTAGTGCCATCTACACCTAGTCAGGCTCCTGTGACTTCCATGTGTGCAGCAATCAGGCTTAGGCCTTGTACCCCATGGGCATGTGAATAATCTAGGAACTATAAGTGCATGGCGTAGTGCAGAGGGCTGTTGCATGCACTGAATATGTCTTTCTTCTGTCTCCCCCCCCCTTTTCGTGGTCTCCCTGTTCTTGTGTGCAGTAGCATCATCAGGCGGAGGAGCAGTGGCACCGGAGCAGGAGGGAGCTGCATCCCACTTGGCCCTGGAGGGCGAAACAACAGAGTCTGAAGCCACCAGTGGGACGGAGGGCGAGGGGAGCTCCACGGCAGCGACAGGAGGTGACAGCGACTCCTCCTCTAGTGGGAGCTCCCTTGCGGTGGCGGGCCCCTCTGTGCCCCCCGCATCAACAGGTACAGCCGCCACCACCCCCTACCAGCACTGCCCTCCCAGCAGCCCCTCAGGTTGTGTCCTGTGCCCACTCACCCAGGAGGGTGGGCATCTCCTTCGCCCCAGGCACCTCAGGCCCTGCCCCAGTCAGCCCTGCTGCCCTCAGTGAGGAGGATATTGACCTCCTGAGATCCCTCACTGTTGGGCAGTATACCATTAAACAAATGCATACCTGGAGGGCATTCATTCTGGCCAGGCAGCCCAACAGAGAGCATTTCAGGCTCTGGCCTCAGCACTGATGGCAGCCATTGTCCCTGTGTCCAGCCTCCCCCCTCCAACTTACTCCACCCAGACCCAATCCCCTGTACCTCAGCCTATCCCAAGCACACCATCAGACCAGCATGCACACACCTCAGCACACAAAAGTGGCTCAGGCAAACATAAGCACCACACATCCCACCGGCACTCACACAAGCATCATTCCCATGCAGACATACCAACATCCACTGCCTCCACTGTGTCACCCTCCTCCACGTCTCCCTCCTCCCTCCCAGTCTTGTCTCCACTCACACCTGCATGCACTACATCTTCAACCACTACCTCCATCACCAGCACGCCCATCACCACACACCGCTCACCTGCACTCACCACCCCCACTACCATTTGCACATCCTGTGTCCTCTCCCAGTGTGTCAGTGAGCCCTCCTCCCAAAGTACACAAACGCAGGCACACACCCACCCAACAGCCATCCACCTCACAACAGCCTCCGACCCATGCACCTTCACCCAAATTCAGCGGACGTACATCTCCTACAACCACTACCTCTTCCTCCACTCCCAAACTCCTTCCATTTACCCGTCCCAGTGTGTCTGAAAAAACTGTTCCTGGCTAATATTGACTACTCTTGAATGGGAGTTATTTTGTTCTGAACAACCAAGATTGTTGTGAGATGAAAACAGGTATCCCATGTGTGGTAACGGTCTTCAGGGTATTGACCTGCTATAGCAATGTGTTATTTCCACCCATGCACATAGTAAGGGGAAATACCGTATGTCCTTCCATCCCTATTTTTAGTGTGAATTTTTGTAAGTTGAGCCAACTGGAAGCCTTCTTGTTTCAGAAGGACATTGCTTTAACATCTGCTAGAGAGACCTTTGAGCGCCAAGGTCTTCTGCTGAAGTCCAATCGGTGCTGCGCACTAACTTGCCCTAGCATTTTGGTGAACATGTTCACCAGATATTTAATCCATCAAATACAGCAGGAGGGGTATACTTTTCCGAAGCGGTTGGGGCTGGGTTTGTGAGCACGTTCCAGACTGTATTTAGAGTGATCCGGTCCTTTCTGCACTCTTTGGTTTCCAGTGTTTTTGGAGGTATACTGATTGTACTTTTCCTTGTCATCGATATTTTGGTTTTGGTTATCTGTTCCACAATGGATGCTCTACCCCCATGAGATTACGTAGTGATGAATCTGCAGCATGTCCTGCTGTGTCTTAAACACTTGATGCAGTACTTCGGAGTGTCTTTGCTCCAGGAATTGAATGTGAACTGCTCTCTGTCATTTATACCTGAGTGGTTACAATATTTGCAGCCTGTGTTCAGCTGTCTGATATGCACTTTTGAGAGTGCACTTGACCTGTGTCTGGCTATGTAATTGGTTTAATCTGTGGACATTAATCTGCACAAGTTTGTTGAGGAACCACCTTCAGTGTTGTCCCATGAGGCTGCCTTCGCTGCTGGATGCATACCATGAGCCTTCTTTTCTGGTTGATATAGATGCTCCAGTTCTGGGATTCCTGGAATTTGTCTCTAACCAAGTGAATACACAGTTGACTGTCTTGCCTTCACCATCGGTTGAGCTTGCTAAATCTGACCATTTCTGTTCTTTGGAACTTCTGACCATTTCTGTTCTTTGGAACTTGCTACTCAGGCCTTGATGGATCCGTCTTCTGTCGTTCCTTCCTGGATCCCATTGACCTTGGACATGGAAACATGTTAGGCACCTCCTAGATTCTGATTCAGCCCCCTTTTAGTTTTAATTAAATTAATTTTTGTTAGGTTTTTTAAATTTTTAACTAATTAAAGCACAGGATTTCGCTACACGAGTGCAAAGAAGAATTGAATGCCGAGCTTTCCTCATGAAAGGCAGATTGGCTAAAGGTATCTGAAGAACATGAAGCCCACTTGCATGAGGCTGTAAGGGCAGTGGACAAATGGAAGTGCCAAGTCCTGTATGAACAAAAGCATAAGTAGAAACTTACACAGGAAAGCACTGAACAGGAGGGTTTCCCTGTGGGCATTGCATTACACACTACCAGGGTGACTTTTTTTTGCGGACAGCCTCCTTCCATGGAATGTGTC